>NC_071291.1:33287500-33991666 GCF_943737925.1 Anopheles nili | reverse complement strand
TGTGTACTTTATTGTGTCTTCCCGTCACTCTCCGTGTTGTGTGATAAACGCCCGCGTGTGTCGTCGATTTTTGTTGTGCGTGTTCTTGTGTGAAATGTCTTCGAAACGAAAGCCGGACGGAACGAAAAAAGTGGTGAAAAAACGAAAAAACTCCGAATCGAACTATGACTCGGATCTGAGCGATGAGTTTCCGCGGGCAGGCGAACCATCCGCCCGTGAGGTGGTCGTCGAGGAGCTGCGGCCAATGGAAAAGCTACCGGAGGAGCTGCTGGGAGCGTACGATAAAGGTCCCGGCAGGCTGCTCATCGCTGGTATGGTGTCCTGGGAGATGACCGGCAAGCGCGACTCGAAAGGCGTCACCAAAATTCGGCCGAATCTCTTCTCCTTCCATCGGTTCACCAGCGAAATGGTAGCCGTTTGTTTTTATTTTTGAAGTGAACGCAATGCAATGCTTTTCTTTTGCGCAACCGTGCGCAGCGTGCACTCGAATCCCTGCGAGCTGAAGCGTGTGTGCTGCGTTGCAGAAATTATCCTTTTTTTATGCCCTGCACAATGTGTACGCGTTTTGCTGACTCTTTTTTTCTCCCCTTTTGCTTTGCTCTTTCCTTCGCAGTACCGTTCTACGGCAAGCTTCTGCTCGGCAGCTCACTCAGTGTTGATTGACGTCAACTGGAAGGCTCTTACCTTCGGTAGGTTTGGTGGTTGATCCTGGCTGGCTTTAAGCATTGCCCAACATAATTCACGCATCCTGTCATTTACGTTTGTGTCCTTTTACTTTCATGCCACACACACACAGGACGCAACCAGCTCAGTCAGTTAGGCCATGGCGATACCACGACGTATGAGAAACCAACGCAGGTGGCCGATTTGGCGGACTTCAACGTTATTCAGGCGGCTTGTGGGCGTAACCATACGCTCTTCCTGACCGACACCGGCACCGTGTATGCCTGCGGGGACAACAAGAGTGGTCAGTGCGGTGTGGGCAACAAACTGCCCACTATTGCTTCGCCAACGCGTATCAGCTACAACGGACCTCCGATCATTAAGGTCGGCTGTGGCGCCGAATTTTCCGTGATCCTCGACATCAAGGGCAATTTGCACACGTTCGGGTTGCCGGAGTATGGCCAGCTGGGTCACAATACTGACGGGCGCTATTTCGTTACATCGACCAAGATGTCGTTCCACTTCGAAATGCAACCCCGCAAAGTGCTGGTATACATGGAAAAGAACAAGGAGGGACACGTGCTGCCGATCGAGAACGTCAACATCATCGATTTCGCCTGCGGAAACAATCACACTGTAAGCTGATCGGCCTCGGGCCGATAATGCCGATAAAACAATATCACGTCCTCTGCCTTCGCTTCGATCGGTTAATTGTATGTCCTTTTTTGTTCACAGGTGGCAATAGATTCCAAGAACCGAGCATACAGCTGGGGCTTCGGAGGCATTGGCCGTTTGGGTCATGCCGAACAGAAAGACGAGATGGTACCGAGGTAATACTGCGGCGGAGAGTGCGGGAAAACATGGAAATAGCAACGATAACGTAATGGTTCTCTTTCTCCTTGCACAGACTGATCAAATTCTTCGACACACAAAATCGCAAGGTGATGCGTGTATTCTGCGGTTCGTCGTACAGCTTGGCAATAAGTGACATTGGCTCGTTGTATCTGTTCGGACAGAACAAGAAGACAGGCGAGGCCAACATGTATCCGAAGCCGGTGCAGGATCTTGCGGGCTGGAACATTACCAGCGTCGGAACGGGCTACACATCGATCGTAATCTCCGCCGACGATTCGCTGATCGCCTGGGGCGCATCACCGACCTACGGGGAGCTGGTAAGTTGTTGCACACAAACAGCAGCTTTACACGTGTCTCATGAACCCTTCATGCTCGCTATTGCAGGGATTGGGAGATTTGCAAAAATCGTCGGCCTCCCCGAAGGAAGTCACACGCATGGAAGGAATGAAAATCCCAATGGTCACATTAGGCTACTCACATTCGCTGCTGCTGGTCAATACGGAGCACGAGAAGACGAAGGAAAAGTACGACAACATGCCCGAATTCGTGGTCTAGTCTGCTGTGTTCACCGCCAACCAACTGACTGCCAGCAGCAAAAAAAAACACTCAATGCGAGTTGTCCTTCCTCTAACTCGTGTATAACGTAGATAAGGAGGCCGACACGCAGCGTCTGAAATAATTTTAATAGTATTAGTTTTCCATCGATCACTCCATCGTAATATAATTGTAATATTTTGAAATTAAACGTGCATTTAGCTTTTCCATCGGAATTATTTCCGCCATAAAGCATGTTTTTTCCACTAAATGAGGGACGAGCATCTGCTACTATTTATTATCATAGGAAGACTGAAAGAACCGTCCTACTCATTTTTAATCCGTTTCTTTATGTCAGGCAATAATGTTTTATACCTTTGAATTCAATAAAATAAAATAAACAAATCAACCATCGTGTACTGCATTTATAATTCGTATCATACGCTTCTCATGTACATGTTTTTCGGTATTAAAGAAAAGCGCAATAGCACTCAATAAAGTCAAAAGAAACATCGCCGCATTGGTGATGCTGGAAATGCATATAGACATGGTGTGGTGTGAAGATGCTCAGGTACAACTAGAGCTTACTGAGGCCCGATTTCAAGCCCTAAATTGCAGAAAAAGACCCACGGGTGCAGATTTTCCTGGCTTAGATAAAGAAGAACCCAGCTCTAAATCACGAAAATCGGTCCAAAGCCGAGAGTGTCGGAAAATTCAGCCAAACGCGCTTAGCAAACAACATTCATTCGTCCCACGAAGCCGGGAAAGCGTTCGCTTCCGGCAGACTTGTGTGTGTGTGTGTGTGTGTGTGTGTGTGTGGACGGGAAAAAGCGCAAAAGCTCACCCACAAAGCTTTCTGCCTTCGCCGTGGTAGGGCGAAAATGTGTCTTTTCTACGTTTTGCTGCGAACGCTGCGGCTACGCATGAGCTGTTCGCGGTACGCCTCGGAAGCGCAAAGATTGCCTTCAACGGACGCACTGCTCGGTGACTGACAAGTGCAGAAAAGGCAGTCAAACCGAATCGTTTGCAGTGCACCGTTTGGCCCATTTGGTAAACGCAAAAAATGAGACTGCTTTTGTGCCCTCCCGTGAACGCCTTTCACTAGCCCCCGGAATCACGTACAAGAAGAAAACGGCTTCATTCTTTTTCTTTCTGCCCTCTTTTCCCCGTCCCAGGAATCGCCAGGAATTGATTGAACACCGTTGGATCCGATACGCGGGGTTGCCTTTTTGTTTTTTTTCTTCCATTCACTCCCGCAAAAAAAAAACTTCACGTGCGTTTGGCTGGGTGCAGAGTGTGCGGTTTCAAGTGTAGTGCGCGCGGCTGGTTGGACGGTTTTTGGTGCCAAATTCCACCCAATTATTAGCCTTCCCCCGAGGAGCTCGGTGAGCCAAACACCAGACGGATGCAACAAGCGCAAGTGGGTTCAAGTGGCACCAGGTGAAGGTTGTCAGTGCAACAGTGGAAGTGCAAAACCCCACGAGCGTGCTACGGTACAATAAAGGCTCCATTTGGGGGGGGATGGATTGACGTGCCGTGTGGAACTTGGCAACAGAGCCCAAAAACCATTCAAGCACACGCTTTCCGATCGGGATAAGGGGAATGTTCGCCCTGCCTTCTGGTGCTATTTTTACTGCCCATTTTTTCCCCCCTGCAAGGACATCCAGCAGCAACAAGGAAGCGTGTGTCTCACCAGCAACCGTACGTGTGAATATTCTGCTTCGTTAGTAGCTCTCGTTTTATTCTGTATTTTGTATGCTCTTATTTTACGCTTTTTTAGTGTAGTATCGTTTAATAAAAATGTCCTTCCCCGGTGGCCGTTCGCGTGCGAACGGTTCAGCAAAACTGCAATGGCAGTTCGTTAAACTGTGTGCAAAAATCCATATTCCCCAAGCAGCAAAAGGCCGTCCTTTTCTTCTTTTTCATCTGCTTCTTCTCTCGCCCCAACAAAAAAGGCAAGATACGCTGTTGATACACATCTAGATGTATGTCGTGCGCGCGCGCTGAAAGAACTGAAATCGGCTTGGGAAAGCTTCGGTCCGCACTTGTGTCGAAAGTGCTCCATTAGTGCCAGCCGAAGCGGGACCGACAATGGTAGTGGTAGCAGGACGTCGCGAAAGGGCAGCAGAGACGTGACCCTTTTATTTTTTTTTTTGGTGGACAGGTGATGGCACAAGCATAATTCGAATTAAAATCGCCAAAGCGCACGGGGTTGACCATCGCTTTTTGGTGGACTTTCCGCGCGCAGAAAAGGGCTTTTAAAGGGCTCGAATTCCGTGCTGGACGTGTGCCAACTGTGGCCCTAAGGCGAAAGTGCCCTAAAAGACGACGACTTGTGGGGAGGGCTAGAGAACACGCATTGTTCGATCTTGTGGTGGGCAAGGATTTTTGGGGCTTTTCTCTCTCGCTCTGTCTCTCTCTCTCTCTCGTTCTCTCTCTCACTCTGTCTCTCTGTTTCGCCCCCCAAAAAAGCCGATATCCAAGCGGTTGTGGTTTATGACCTTTTGATCGATTTTCAAGTTCGTGCTGCAACGTACCCATTGAGTGGCCCTTTTTTGGCGAGAAAGCACCTTCAGCAGTCAAGCAGGCAGCAGATTGGTGCTGAACTTCATGGCCATTAAAGTGCCTTCGGCCAGCGGTGGCCAGCTTCCAATGCGAACAATGAAGAGTGTACAATTCCAGGTTAACCCAGTTACAAAAACTCAAGGACAATGATTTGTGTGCGCCAGGTGTCCAAGTGGTGGCGCTATTGACTGTGCGCGCGTGAGAGTGTGTTTGTGCGGTTGTGTGTGTGCGCGTGTGTGTTGGTGGATCGAGTGCAAGGCAGGGCAGAGGCGAACCGCGGTGTCCATGCTGCCCTTTTCCAAGCGAATCCTTCTGCTGTTGGGGTTCGTCCTCCCTCAACCCTCATTCTCCCCCACCCACCACCCCTTCAACCCCCCCCCCCGCTCTCAAAAAGGACAAAACTTCCAATCTCTCCGCCCGTAGCGGAACGGGCCACGTTCTTTCTCTCCACCCAAGGCTCTCACAGGCAAACTCTTTGTTCTCTCGCAGAATCAGTGAAAGTTTCGCGATTCGCTTCATCGCTCTGTGCTGGAGCGAACACGGAAGAAACACCCGAGTTGTAACACACAGCAACAGAGCAGCCCCGATCGAATGGGGCTTTCGCATCATATTCGATATTCGCACAGCCTCGCAAAACCTCCGCATCACTCCGGTGGTGAGTGATCCTTTGCCCGGAACGGAACGGAAACGGTGTCGACGAAGGCAAGGACCACCCTTCGGATTGGGTTTCGCTCGGTCGGGGGTCTTCTGCGGCAAAAAAGGCAGCACAACAGCACGGGGGACATTTTCTTTCGTGTCACTTCCGAGCGCGCGCGAGCGAGCTGAGTCCTTGTACGTAACGTCACATGCTCTCGCGGAGGGGCAACGAAACAGAAAAAGAAGATAATAGAGGGCGCTGAGAGGGTGGTAGACGATGGGCGCCTTCAGATCGGTCGGTTGGTAAGGTTAGGGCACGGCAAGTGAATGAATGAATGAATGAAATTTTCAAAACTGGGACACCGCCGCTCGAGAAAACCGAATCGTACAAGGCAGCCAGTGTGTGGTGCTGTGCCCGGTTCGGGGAAGCGTTGGCGGGAAAGGGGATCGGACTGCACACACCAACGTGACGAGGACATGTGTAAAAGGATGCGGATCCTTCGCTAGGCGGGAGGTGCACGAGTTCGCAAAAGGCATACATTTTGTGCTGTGATAAAATATGCATGACCAGCCAAGTGAAGGCGAGGCGAGCAATTTAGTGCCCATTAAATCTAAGTTTGAAAAGAGATATCATCTTCCCGTTCATATTTCATAAACTTGGTGCGAGGTTGATTAGTTCCTTAACTAATATATGCTACCACCTGTCGTTTGCACGCGTCTCTATGAGGACGTTCGGGTGTAGGAAATGGCAAAAAAATATTAATTACTTCTTCTGCTAATTACTTTTCCTACACCGAAGGTTTGGTGAATTTATTTCGTTTTTTTTGGTTCGGGTTATTTCGTTCACTTCTTTTTTTTTTGCACATGTCCTGAGCAAAACATTAAACAAATTAAGACTCAGTACAGCTTTGTTTTTCACCATTCCATTCCAGTACAAGCAATAACCTACTACTCAACTCCCTGGAACTGAATGTGGAACATTAACGCACCACTCGGCACCACAAAAGCAGATGGAAATTAAACCACGCCACTTGCCAAACCAATTTGACTTAATGCGTTCACCGCGTTCAGGTGCACTGCTTCGAAACGGGTGCGGCCATTCTACCGAGCAGCATCTTCCCCACGACGTCGCACGTAAAATGCCACGTTAAACACTGCAATTTGGGTTAAACACGACTCCCGTTCTTCTCAAGCGAGCCTGTTCACCGTTCAGCTACTGCCATGCATGTAAAGCCCGTGCGCGAATCGGAATTGGCAATTGGATGTACCGTATCGACGGTGGAATTGAATGCAATCCCATTAACCACGCGAGCCTGAGCTGCCACCGATCGGGCGCAACAGCAGCACCAGAAACCGCCCCTGGGCCGTGCAATTTTGTGCGCTAGCACCTTCGCACCGGAAACAGGAAGTTATCACGATTGTCGCGCAGCTTAATTGAGTTAGATGCACGGTTGCAACCGTGGCGTTGCAGCGAAATTGTGCAAAAACTTTTTCAATCTAGAACACATTGACAACGACCGCCAGGACCGCCAGGATCACCAGGACCGCTAGGGCAGCATCTGAGACCAGCGCGCCATCCTCTGCCAAACTCCGTTGTTCGCTTCCGATGAAGTTCAAGAAAAGCGCGTGAAATGTGTAATCGCTTAGCGTGGCGAACAGTTTCGAGTGGCGTTGCGTTCAACGATGTATTTTGTTATGGATTTGTATCTCATCGTTTTGTGTCTGCTGGTCATTTACATTAAAGGTAAGCAGTGGCGTGGTTTTTATTTTGTTTATGCCGCATCTTTACTTCGGTGCCGAAAGCACCCGATTCGGTGCAGAGCAAGCTAACACCCTCTGTGGTTTTGTTCGAACTTTTGGAACCACCAACAGATAGCCTCCAAGGACCGCACGAGAAACGACTGTTGAACAATCTGCTGGCAACGTACAACACGCTTGAACGTCCGGTCGCCAACGAGTCCGACCCGCTGGAAGTGAAGTTCGGGCTGACGCTGCAGCAAATAATCGATGTTGTGAGTATGACGGTTCTAGTGGACGTCGTCCTAGCTGGCTTCAGATTGGTTTCCGTTTTTATTTCCGGTTTGTTTGTTGTTTTTTTCCTTTTTGGGTTCGGTTTTTTTTTGGTTTTGTTCTTCCGCCCGCTCCCGGCAAATGGCCACGGAGCCACCGGTTTTGGGGCAGTTTTGATTAGACTTACTTTCATTCAGGGCTTCCGTTCCTGCTGTAGCGTGGCATTATAATCAAGTACCCTATTGAAACTATTCTAGGACGAAAAAAATCAGATACTTACTACCAACGCTTGGTTGAATCTGGTAAGTGGCATGTACCCGCGCGCAGCGACACGCTCCTCTCAGCATTCTCAACACCTTCGTTACCCCGGGGTGGTCGGGTTAGGAACCGGCTCTTGAAGTGCGAACACACTTTATTAAACCGGCATGATGAAGCCTATATTTATGAACAGTTACGCTACTCACTCGCGTATGAGCGCGATGAAAGGATGACTTCTCCGTGTACTACTATGGCGAGCGTTTCGACACAAACCACTCCTGTTTTCTTCTATCGTTTTCATCTCTGATTTAAGCTTCTCTTGTTCTTGTCATTAGTTACTTAACCACTTTCGGCACACTTCGTGCGCCTTTTCTACTCAAGCCATTTCTTCGATGGCACCTTTTCTTATTCGATTCGAGCACACGTCCGTCAAACACACACCTCAGGTATACTGAACCGAGCTTCTGCTTCCTCCTTTATGCTCCGTTTTTCTGTTGCAATCTTATCTCAACACTAACCCAACGGGAGAAGTCATCTTTTCAGCTCGAACGAACATCGAGGGTGGTTTCACTTAATGCGAATTACTTTGCGCAATGCATTTTGCTATAAAATAATTGTCGTGTCTTTCTGGAATTTTTCACTTGCTGTGTGTACTTGTAATATTGTGAATTAAACGAGTCATGCTCAACACCTTAACTACCCCCGCGGAGGAGCGAAGTGGAGTCGAATCTCCGCGGCCGTGCTAAAACTTATGTAGTCGCTAAAAAACAAGGATTCCATAACCACTAAACGAAGGCAAACATGTAGCAACCAAATTAATTCTAACTAAAAATCAAAATTAAATCTCATCCTAAAAAACACACACACTCTGCACAAGAGTATAAAAATTAATCCCAGTTTTGTAATTCAAACATATTTGCTAGACTACGGCATCTGTTTATGTCGCTTCTAAATGGGTACATGTCATAATTATAGATTATTGTTTGTCACATAAATCGTTAATTTTGTTTCCATTTAAAAAAAAACACAAACGTGCTGATTGATACCGTTTATCGTTTCATCGTGTAACCTACTAAATATTCGTAATTGCATGTCTTCTAAAATCGAATAAACCGTCTATGTGGAAACATGTGCAGCGGATGCCTAGTTCATACTGGTTTCACTGGTGTTAGCGTCCTTAGAAATTTAGTGAAACCCATTTAACCATTTGGCTCGTGTACCTCATTCGCTCTTATTTATACATACTTTCACTAAATGCACATTGCGTCCTCACTCGGAGCGCTCAGTTTCCGAGTCGGATTCTGCGTCGGAATCGGTGCCTCTCATAATTTTCATCTGCAGCGTGCGATTTTTCTTCTTCTCTTGTTTTCTTTGTGTTTCTTTCCGTATCTCTCACAACTTAACCTCATGTTCTGTGATAGCACCAGCGTTTATCAGTTTCTTGCGCAATAGATTTGTTCTTTTGATTTAATCCTTTCATTTCTGCAAATTGATGATTGTAGGACGAGAAGAATCAACTTTTAATAACAAACATATGGCTGTCGTTGGTAAGTTACACGTCTTCACGGTAAAGTGTGCATGCTTAAACAGAAATATGAATAAATAAATCACAAAACCTACTCTAACTGCCCACGTACATTAGACTCTCGAAAGCTTAGGACTGTTGGATGCATTGAGTTTAAAAAAAAAGTTATTTACCGATATTACTGGCGTATTTTGACTACAATCGTTTGAAATTTTCAACACAACAGCTTCTTAGGTACTGCATTGCTGCAACCTTCTATCTCCCCTAGCGCCTATTCAACTGACTTCTACTATCTAGTGAACGTTCTAAACGTGAATGGTCGAAAACATGTACAAAAACAAAAACATCACATCACATTTTCAAACATCTCTAGAAACATGTACTATCTTCCGAACCAACACAAAACTAGCGAGCAATATTCCCAAAAACTGTTTCGATTGTGCGATGAACGACGTTTTGTTTGTTGCTATGTTGGGTGCCAAGTTTGGCCTCAGCAAGTTTCTGCTATCTTGTAGCTTACCTCTGCTGGGTGATAAAACGTTGTACGTAGTAGCTTCAATAACAAAGAAACAGACAACACATATATCACGCAACAGTAGAGCTCAATTAGTAACGATTTAGAATCAACGCGGGAACTTTCGGTTTCTTCGCGAATGCCGCCCCGTGTAAAGTGAATTCTTTAGTGTTTTTAATACATACGGTGTTGATTATAGTTACAGCTTTACGTAAACAAATTCATGTATCCTTCAAAACGTAAGGACTGCTTCCGGCTGTACGATAGGTCTGTAAGATTTGTGTTTACAAATTAAATCACATGGCCGATGAACACGGTCTAAGACTGTGTTGTAAGATGATCACGGCCACAGATCATAAATTAAAACCTAAACTAGTGATGCAGTGTGATGCTGCACTATTAGAAAAAAATGAAAATAAACCAATAACTAAAAAAGATGAGTAAAAAATAATAATTACAGCTAATGAAACTTAAAGAGATATACACTTTATCTTTTGCATGAACTAACCGTGTCTTTTCTAACCTTTTAATACCATTGTACCTCCCGAATTATGCTATATTATATCGTATGCTCTGATGTAGTTAAATCGTGTCGGAATGCCATTAGACAAAGTGGTTCAAGTGTAGCTTAGTCTTGACATGCTATTTTTGGATGCATTGTCCTAGTTCTCTCCGCATTGTAGAGTCGGATAGGAATGTTTATCTGACACATTGTCCCATCAATCGTCGCAACAGAGATCTCGCTATGCGCTGCATGTATGCTCTGCTAATAATACTAAAATGCTGCTGCTGTACTGCTTACCCGTAAATGTTCATAAATATGGTTATCGCAATGGCTTCATATCATACGTAGAACCAACAGTCACATAAGCAATCTCGTTTGGAGATGTCACGGTGGTCGATGGCACGTGCCAGCGCTTGTACGGTGCCAAAATAGAACTGATTTGATTTTGGGACTGCATTATAGGAATGGAACGATTACAACTTGCGCTGGAACGATTCCGAATACGGTGGTGTGAGGGATTTGAGGATTACCCCGAACAAGCTATGGAAGCCGGACGTGTTGATGTACAACAGGTAACAGCAGCTTGCCCAACAACGGATGCGATTGGCAAGGGAAAACTGAATGAGTTTTGTTCTGATTTTTTCAACGCTTCACAGTGCTGATGAAGGATTCGACGGAACATATCATACGAACATAGTTGTGAAAAACAATGGAAGCTGTTTATATGTTCCTCCCGGTATTTTTAAGAGCACGTGCAAAATCGACATCACGTGGTTCCCGTTCGATGATCAGCACTGCGAGATGAAGTTCGGCAGCTGGACTTACGATGGCAACCAGGTAGGATAGACTACGGCAAGGAGCATATGCACTCGAGAGATCGCTAACCGTTGATCTGTGTGTCACTCTTAATTCATTTGCATGCACAGCTGGACCTTGTACTCAACTCAGACGATGGTGGGGATCTCTCGGATTTCATAACGAACGGCGAATGGTATCTCATAGGTAAGATTTTGGGAAAACCTTCCGGTCGTGCGATTACTATTTTATTCATCTGTTCTCCTATGCAGGAATGCCCGGAAAGAAAAATACAATAACATATCAGTGTTGCCCTGAGCCGTACGTCGACATAACGTTCACCATACAGATACGGCGAAGAACGCTTTACTACTTCTTCAATTTGATAGTTCCATGCGTGTTGATTTCTTCAATGGCCCTGCTCGGATTTACGCTTCCTCCAGATTCTGGAGAAAAATTAACTCTAGGTAAGTGCAAGTGACGTGATCCAAGAATCAGTAACACTTTCAGCGGGAAGCTGACTTCTTCTGCACCCTGCCTTGGCCATGTGGAAGAAGTCTACTTCGATTTGTGCAAAGCTATAGTTTTCTAAGCCCCCCTTAACCTGTGCGTGGTAACATCAACGTTCACGATCCTATCATTCGTCGGTATATCGTCATTCGTCAATCGGTAACACATTGCTTAGTAATGATTCATATCCACCTAGCGATAAGGTCGTCATCGAGTCATATGCCTTAGATACGATGGAGTAAGGAGTGGAGCAGGCTTTTGCACGTGTCCGTTGGAAACCGTCCGACGTTGTTCCATATGCGCAAACTGCGTGAACTAAATAGATTCACTCTCATTTCAGGTGTAACTATACTGCTATCACTCACTGTATTCCTTAATTTAGTCGCGGAGACGTTACCTCAAGTATCTGATGCAATTCCGTTACTAGGTTAGATGATTCAAATGCTAGGAGTTTTCATAATCGTTTTGTCTTTCTTATTTTTATCTCAAACTCCAAATTTTTCGATGAATGAATTAGCTGTTGTCCCGATAATTGTAATTGTGTAATTGTGTGTGAATGCTTGGCTTTGTCACTTTGGTTGATATCGGTTTTTCGATCTCAGTTTCATTGATTGTGTTTTGTTCAGATAGTGACGATTACAAACATATCGTACTATAGAATTATTTAGCAAACGCTGCATTCTGTTGCGGTACGGTGCAGAGCACTTTGCTAAATTTTACCATGAGTTTCGCCGTATATCCAGATCTAAATAGAACACAGTGATTATATACTCGTGCCCATTCGTGAACGATGGGCTAAGACCAAAGGCGTTCGTTTAACATCGTTACGAAGAGGGCATAGAAATCCCCGTTCATTTATCCATACCCGATTCGAAACAATGGACTACTTTGTAAACTTTTCCTTAATGTCATTTGAAGGTCAGCTCCAAATAGCATGTCTCATTTTGCTCACAACTTTATTGTAACCTTAAATCCTACTCAAAACGTACTTTTGTATCAGACTACGTAATCCTCTATTCTGTATTGTAACGAAAGATTAGCTTTTTTTTATATACTACAATCGCGTTTTCTATTTTCAAAACCTCTTCCAATTATTTACCATTTAAACTTGTTCGAATGCTAAATTTTTCCCACATTTTGTATTTCCTACTTTTATCGCATGGGTTAGATATGTTTTGTTCCTACGTAATTTGTCAGAATTTGATTAGCATTGGATATTCCGTGTAGTTGCATCTTGACGGTTGCATCATCGGTTTTATGTTCTGGAAATGTGTTATTGTTTCAGTTAAATATAGTTTTGAACCTTTCCATCAACACCAACGTCATAAACACATGTTCAAAGTTCACTCAATCTTTACTTTCACACGGATTTACAATGTCTGAAAATTGGCATGTTTATTGGCACATCTTTCAGACAAACTACAAACGATCACTAATTGGAATCTTGATTTGTTGAACTCTAAATAACCATTGACTAACGTTGAACACATGAAACGTTAATAAGAATTCGCTATAAACAGACGTTGATCAACCATTTGTTTTTTTTCCGTTGCTTATTGTAGCACGTTTACAATTTGCTTCGTTCAAATGACATTCTGTGAACTCGTCCAAATTATTCCAATCGCTCAGGCGCTAAGCTTAGTATCGAAAATAAAGCAGAATAAATTCGCTTGTCACAGCCGATGAATTAGATTTTTTACACTTCAAAATATAATCATCGTTTTGCTTTACCCGTCGATCGGTTGCTTATTATCACTCAGCTCAAAATTATGCTCCCAATCGATGCTCCCGCTAATCCCCGCTAATAATAGGAAGCATTGACAACATGCTAACCCGTTTACTGCCAATTTTGTGGAACTGTCACCAAGCGAACAGCATTTCTTCGCTTGCTGTACTCGAAAATATGGTGGTTTCTACACGGAGTCCCGCTTTGCCATTGATTTTGATGATATTTTTCTTGTTATTTTTTACAGGACTTACTATACTGGTATCTCAAACTGTGTTTTCATTATTAGTGGGACATGTTATTACGAAAACGAGCGAAGCAGTCCCTTTGCTAGGTATTGCCTAAAGATTGTAGTACAAAACTATTTGACAAAACCACAAATATCCAATGCTATGTAAATCAGATCAAAATAATCTCAATTCCAACAGAATTTACTAAACGAACGATGAATGACGCTCTCATTCACGCTAACGGCAGCGCGAGTAAAAGCAGTTCGACTTAAACTACGAATTGTCGTATGATGTACACATATCTATACTAAACGAATCACTTTAACCAAACTGTAGTTCGAGGTACTAAACAAATCCCGCGAAAGCTTTCAGCATCGCGATGCAGCAAATCCCAAGCATCGAAAGCGATTAAACTATGAGTAAACATCCAGAATCTCAAACACCCTCCTTTCTATGCAATCCACTCACAGCCTTACCCCTTTCACATACAAGCTGCACCGTTTCGGGTGCGTCAAGATGTACCAACTACCTGCATGGTTTGTTTATTTGCTTTTCTGCTCACCGTATTTCGTTGAAGTTTGTTGTAATTCTTAGCGTGTAATTTCCCGGATAGCAGATAAAACAATCGCACATAACACACCGCAGGCTCGCCGACAGGAGTTCACGTGAATCTCAGAGATCCAGGGCCATGACGTTTAGGCAACTACAAGCGATCGCGGCATCACATGTGCTGAGGCTCGTTTTGAACGATTAGGATCGATTCATGATTTAACGACAACAGGGCTTCGACTTGTTGACGCAGTTCATTGTTGTCAAGAGGCTCTCCGCATTTGTTCAGTTTTCGCTCTGAGATTTGAGAATGAATGAAAAAAGCTCTTCCGGCACAGTCACTGTTTTGCTCAAGAGGTTCGCATCCAAAATTTGTTGCTGCCGCTCTTCACGTAAAATAAAGCAACTCCTTCTAATGTCAACGGTTGCTGTAGCATAAAGTAGCTCTGCTAATCATTTGCAAGATGAAACCTGGTGGGCATCTTCCTAATAACAACTCAGCTTCTCAAAATTTGCTAACTTTATTTTATGCGGATTTTTGCTTTTATTTCGTTGCATCTATCTATCGAAAAACCTACTCTGTAAAAAGCTTCACCTTCTTGCTATGATACTGCTGTTGGTGTACTTCCTTCGGTCTTTTAGATGAGCAAAAAAAAGGATGAATTTTTGTTTGTGGAAATATTTTAGTGTCGATCTGCAAATGGGTTTCAGTTTCGCTTTGTTAGCATTATTTTTCTATTATCTTACTTTAGTCGCTTACGCCTATCACAATGCATGTTGCGAAGATACCAAGTACGATGGAGGACGATCAGCGGCTCCGATCATAAGTAGGGGAACAAGATTCGGCATATATCCCGCTCATGTCCTGCTAATGATGAAAACACACTGAAAATTCCATTCTGCTCGAGAGCATACGACAGTTTGTACGATTGTGAACGCGTTGTTGTTAACTTTATCAAAGCAAGCTGGGACTATTCCAAAATGGTCTTTTTAGAGCGTTCACCTTTTTGACGTCAAGTCAACGAGTGATTGACAGTGACACCAACCCACCAACATTCAAATGGCACACGTGCGGGGTACTAGCGCTGGGGACAAGATAGATAGAGCTTGTACGCCGTTGTTTGCGTGGAATATACGCAAACTCATGAGTTTACATTTATCGATCAGCATGTGGTCTGCTAGAGATTGGATCAGTTCATCTATTTTCACCATTGCATGCGTTTGACTGGGAAATCGCCCATACATCGCCCCTATTGCATTGTAGACCATCCGTGCTACTTTCACATGTTACCGGCATGCCAAACCATTCATTAGTTTTCGTTTTATGTTATTGTGTTGTAATGATTGGTTGCTTTCTTTCGAAACGATCGCCTAGTTTGATTAGATTTAAAATGTTCCCTACATATCGATAGTAGATAACAGTGCAGTAACCGCGAACTAATTGCTTCGTTTTGCGCTAAATGCCGATGTGATTCCACAGGAACGTACTTCAACTGCATTATGTTTATGGTGGCATCGTCTGTCGTGCTGACGGTTGTCGTTCTAAACTACCATCATCGAACCGCCGATATACACGAGATGCCTCCATGGGTAAGCTAATGTGCTAGGAATGCCAGCTACATCGTCGGACTGCCTATTAAAATCTCATATTCTTCTTCTGCCGCTGCTCGCGTACAGATCAAATCGGTCTTTCTGCAGTGGTTACCGTGGATACTCCGCATGGGACGACCCGGCAGAAAGATCACACGCAAAACTATCATTCTGAGCAATCGTATGAAAGAGCTTGAGCTGAAGGAACGCTCGTCGAAGTCGCTTTTGGCGAACGTGCTGGACATCGATGACGACTTTCGGCATCCGTGCTCTGGCATTTCCGGGTCGACTACCGCGATAGGGGGTTCGGTGTAAGTTAAAGCGCCCATTTACTACTCCACAAATACCGACCCGTCGCACTACGGATTGCTTTCCTCATTCGCAGTTTCACGCGTCTTACCACGGTCGAAGAGCAAAACGCTAGCACCGGCTGTACGCACAAGGATTTGCACCACATACTGAAGGAATTGCAGTTTATCACCAACCGGATGAAGAAAGCGGACGAGGAAGCGGAATTGATCAGTGACTGGAAGTTCGCGGCGATGGTTGTTGACAGGTGAGAAATATCGCCCATTTTGTGTAGGCTCGCGGCGTGCTCCCCGTTTACTCACTACTGTACGTTTTTGCTTCTCGGGTTGCAGATTTTGCCTTTTTGTATTTACCTTATTCACTATAATAGCGACGGTCACTGTGCTTCTATCGGCTCCTCATATAATAGTGCAATAAAAGGATGACAGCTTTCATTACAACGCTCCACCACGGGGCGGGCGTGGCGCTCAGTTTTCGTATAGACAGACAGACAAAACAAACCAAAAAAAAGTATATATATAATTGCATACATTATATATACACGCATATAAATATATATATACATACATATATTTTATAAATAAGTAGCGCCGTATGGAAATAGTCGCAGTGATTCTAGATAACGCAAACGAGATACAGTGACGAAGAGATTTTAAAAAGGAACGAATCCAATTACCGAATGATGCCGAACTGCCGATTTCACGTTCCCAATCTTCTCGGAACGGCGTGTAACCAATACCAAGCAACCAAAGTCAACCCAAGCACGTGGGAGCAGCAAGGATTCAGGCAAAGCACGATGATCGTCACCGAGAAGGGCACACTTTGCTGGAAGAGTTGTGCATGACCAACGGTGACGAACGCCTCGTGTATGGTTACCGCCCCGGAAGAATGAGCAACGTGCGTTAGCATACGTTTGTTTTCTAACCTCAACTTCAGGCTATCGCATCTCCCCAGCCAATGGTGACCGTGGACACTCATGACCCCACCTGGGAAATTTGGGAATTGAACTACCGTTTGTTCCCCGAGGAGGAAGCCTTTTCCCCATTTCGTTTTGCCTTACGTTCCGGGAGTCCTCACTGCCGTACCAGTGGGCTGTTCCGCATCGTTTGCATCGTCTCAGTTGAATGTCCTCCATTTTACGTACGTAAATGTATGCCACAGTTCAAAAACGACGCGCAACACGCAACGCGGAATGAAACGTCACGCAAGTGAAGGATGAAACCGAGCGAACGAGTAAACATCCATCACCGTTCACATTTGGCCCGTTCACATTCATGCGGATGGGGAATCCATTTTCTCCAAGTAACCACCTAGTCTCAACCATCGAGGCACAATCAACCGAGACCGTGCGGTCCAACTAGTAGTGCAGCGAAACGAGGAAGAATAAGCAGTAGCAGAAGCAGAAGCAAAAAACAACAAGACAACTGTCTTGAACGACACGATCAAGGATCAGGTTCCATTTAAGGATCCAAAACTTTCGAGGGCTAACCGTGGTCGCCGGGAGGATGGAGGAGGGCACAAACTGCACACGGACTGCATCGAGAATGCACAGGATGTACGAGAATCAACAATTACCACCAATGTAGGCGAAAATGAGCGAAATGCAACGGAGCAACAGGGATAAAATGGTGACACGCATACGGGCAAAGACGTGAATCGTTGATGAGGGCGGGGTTCGCAGAGCGAAGGAGGCAGGAGAATCGGAAATAGCTATATTTAATCGAGCAATTTGATTTGATACGAGAACGCTGTTTGATACTGTAGTGTTGTATTTTTGGAAATAGTATACTAAGTGTACTGCAGAAAATCGAATGACTTGATTGAAGTACTTTTATATTGAAGACTACTCATCTATATGTAGATGGTGTAATGGTAAATTATTTTAATTGTGTTTTAAACAAGAAACCTATACTTACCATGATAAGCCGCGTGGAACAAATGCACGCAAGCATGCGTTTCTGTGTGTATGTGTATGTGTGAGCAAAAGGATTACTCTAAGTAGCTAATGGTAAAGAAAACGTATATGTTTAATATATGCGTGGCAAGAGTAACGAGAAACTCACAGCAAAATTGTCTTAGTTCGAATAACTTGTAAACTTGCTCTTAAACGATGCAAATACAAAACCTAAAGAAATCACGACTCTCTTAATAGAAGAAGCAAATCGAATAGGTGCAACAAATAAATATGATAAAGCATATAAGAATAAGAAGAGCATAGGAGAAAAATATATATATACATATATATATATACAGATAAAACATCCGTTAGGACTGGACACGATTGAGAAAGTGCTGCATTGGAATAGCAAACTATCATTAAATTTGGCAACACATTCTCTTTCTCTAGAACAAGTTATGCGTGAGCGTTATTAAGTAGCCAAATAAGATTAACCAAAGGTCAGAACTCGATGCAGCTTAGTGATAGGTTTCAGATAATGTATGACAATGTTTAGACGCCCGATCTGATGCAATACAACGCTGAGCGGTGAAAATCGGTAGTAAATTCGGAAACAGTAACTGAACCGGAAGCGAATCTTCTCTCCAAATAATAATAGACAGAATATGCAAAAGAAGCAACAACAACAACAACAAAACCCAAGCCGCAGAGCTTCAGAAGGATGCAACTATACATGTTATCTGAATTACCGACACGCGGGTGTGCCGATTATAGTTGAGTTTTATTTTTTCACGAAAATCGTTGCTAGCCCCGTGAAGATTGTTAATGCAAATAGTGAGTAATGAAATATCGCTGCTCGATGTCTGTTGAATGATAGAGAAATTTTAGCATAGACCACACAGCCAGGGAACGTTTTCGTTTGTTGCTCAGTTAGCTGGCTGGTTAGGTTATTTCCGTTGCTCCACCTTCAGTCTACAAGCGCTGTTGGCACTGGTTACTAGCCGTTGCTGTGCTGCTACTACTGCTGCTGCTGCTATGTGGCACAGCGTGCTAAAGTGAATACTATTTTTACAACCACTAGTGAACGCTACTAGCGCTCTTTTCTCTTCCACCTCAAAGTCCTTACCGAACTAGCAGACCGAGGGACGCGCCAAAGTCCCGATAGCGATTGGCGTCCGGTAGATCGTATCGAACTATGTATACTACGCACTACTTTACACAATAAGCGAGCGTCTCAATCAAAAAGAGGAAGCAAAAAAAAGTATAATCTACTACTCACAAAGCGCACACAGAAAGGTCAGATACCGCGTAAGCGGGATGCGCATGGTTGGAAGGCGTCTTTAAAATCTTTAATATATATGCGTAGAAACGAAGTCTACTGATATGTTCCTTGCAAACGATGTACACTATTTGGTAATGCTCACTTTTACGCTACTTTTTGGGTGTATTTCCCGATACCGCTGGTGTGCCCTGTTCGTTGCCACTTCTAATACGCACACTCGCACACAAACCAGAGCCCACCAACACTGCACGATACATGGACATCCGGGGGGGGGGGGGGGGGGGGGGGGGTAAGGGAGGAAAGAGGAGAGGAGGGGGTTAATAATTTTGTACTAGCATTTACTCAGTCACACGTAGCCACTACTATTCGGTCGAGTACACTGATCTACCAAACTAGCCGTAGTACCCTTATGCAGTGGTGTTACACTACCATTACCACTGCAAGCTATCTCACTGTTCTAGGCCACCAGGAGCCTCCATTTCCCGGGTACGACTCCGGTGCGCCACAGTGTCGGTCGATTAGGTTCAACGGGGGGCTTTCGAGGTTCATAGTTTGTTCGTTTGGTTCTGTGCCGTTTTTGCTGCTAGCAGCTGCTGGCCGGTCGACTAAAGGTATTAATCAAAAGCAAGTAAGAGCAAACGTGAGTAGTCACAGAGCGCAAGAAACACACCCATGCAGAAACACTGATTATTGCGTAATTATTGCCAGCATTTCTAACACGCACGATGTTGGTCCTAGGATCGAAACATTTCGACGCCGATTCTAGGACGATTCGATACTCATAAAAGCAAGGTTAAGCATTAATACATACATAGAAATTATATATATATACATGTATATAACCGAGATATACATAGATGCATACATATATTACACTTTAGTTTTCGTTACTAGAGACAATTAACCGGAGCAGAAGAGAGTCGTTCAGTTTAGGCTACGTTTGCAAAAAACCCTGTTAGATACGCTTCAACACTTGATCCGCACTGCACCGACACTTAGTGTGGATGTGCGCACGAATAGTGCAGCCCTGTTGCAACACGATCAACCGATAAGTTGATTATAGTTGCCGGTTTTGTTTCGGTTGTCTGTTATTTCATCGTCTTCCTTAACTATTATGTCTATATTTAGAGGACTACTGTTTGACCTGCTCAAGCATAACGATGAAGGAAAGCAGGGAATGATCTTTATGCACATGCAGCCCGATAGTGGCTGGAAAAAAAACGGCTACAGGCTACAAGCTCACACACCGCTGCCGAAGGGCGGAGCCGTTTACAGCGCATGTTTACATGGCGCCGAGCAGACAAACTAAAGTCTTAGAGCGCGTTACTTACTCGAGTATTATCAAGAAGCACGTTTTGCGACACTCACATGGTGAGTTGGAATTACGAGGACTCTTAGCTAGCTAACGAGCCGAACCATGCGCACCCATGTTATGAACCTGCACTAATTGCACACGAAACAGGCAACCATTGTTACGGAACAAAGTAAAGATGCAAGCAAGCAAAAAAAACAAGCCACACAAACACACACATACACGATTAATGATCGTACTGCGAACCGGAAAGCGTCGGTTGAGGTGCCAAAAGGATTGAATCTTAGTTTGTCCGTTCTGTCGTGCAAATATACCGTTTACGAAACGCTAGGCAAGGATAAGGATGCAACCGTCGATAATGCTACCACGCACGCATACCGCTACTCGGAGATGAAAAGGATTATGCGCGCTTTTGCTTCATCCCTTTTCTCGATGAACCATCGGAATGGTACGGTTTATAACAATGCAAATGTTGCTGATCTGGTTGGATTCAGACGTTGTTTGCGCTAATTGCAATATAACAGCAATGCTTAAAATGGAATTCAAAATTAAAACAAAAAGCTAAGAAGAACAGCGAGACAAAGAGAGAGAGAGCGAGAGAGAGAGAGAGAGAGAGAGAGAGAGAGAAAGCAAAGCGAGGAAATACGTCTTATAAAAGTTAATCGTAGCGCCAAAGGTGTGAGTAAACCGAGCAAAAGCGAACAAGATCGAGCGTACAGGATCGAGTAGGAAAGTACCGTGCATACATTAAAACAATCGTGAAAGAACAATACTATGCCCCAATCAAGTCGAGAGAAGAACAAAAAAAGAAGCAAAAACGTAAAGAAATGATGTGGCATCGAATGTCCACCGCACGAAATTTTACAGTTTACTGTTCATTTTTTACGTTTTTATTAGCCCTGATAGAGGGAACAAAACTGGGACAATTTATGTAGAGGAGTGAAATACTGTTACTGTTTGTATTGCTGATATATTTATACGAAAATTCTACTACTTGTCACACATTTTCGCTTTGGCGCCTTGGCGGAGCCAAAGTACAGGAAGCCATTTCGGTGGGAAATGGCGAATTACAGAAAGGAAATATTTACGTACGATTTACATGTCTTTTCCGACACGTGTTTTTTCCGTTAGGAAGAGAGAGCGAGAGAGAGAGAGTTATAGAGAGAGAGAGAGAGAGAGAGAGAGAGAGAGCGAGATTTCGTTGATGAATATTCCGTGCTACCGTGGTGTTAGACTTTCCCAAACTCCCGAACCATGCATCTGCTCGACCTGAAGCGGCTTGAACGTCAGGTAGGTTCTTGTAGAACCTACAGAGGCAACTACACGTCCATCGGCCAACCACCCATCGCCAAACATTGGACGACCGCTAGGGACTACATTCATTTTCGAATGGAAAAACAAGAGACCGGCACCGGCAGAAGCAGAAACGCGCATCGAACCCATCGAGGATGTGAATCGTATTTTCAAAACAATAGGAAACAGGTGCAGGAACGTACGGAGCACATGCACGCAGTACTAATCTAAATACTTAAAACCTAGCTAGCGGAGATGGTCTTACTAATGTAAGCAACAGCAGCAAATCGAACGCGGTTGCGTTCTTCACGTTACCCTATCCGGCTCTGGATGGACATCGAACCGTTGATATCTATATCAGACCAAACGAGTAGCGTTACGCCACATCTACGTGCGTACTTTACGGGCCATATCCGTTTTAGGATATCTATGACAAACGAGGTGACGTTATTTTAGTAACTAGTTTCCGGTGGAAGTTGTCTCACGCACGTGAGCAACACCACCGGTTGTTGTATTTTGGAATGCCAAGAAAGTAGTATATACCAACCCGACGGGAACCGTTCTCCGTGCAAAAGGAACTATTGAAGCATACTGTTTCGTGTACTAAACGCCAAGTAACCACCGAGTAGAGGAACAATACATTGTTGCATTGGACGCGGGCACACTATACCCCTTTTTGCACGCATCGAATGCGCCCCGAATTTCTAGCCGATCATGTTCGATCGAATTTTTGGGAGAAGGTAATTCGATGCGGAACGGTGCAGAATGAACGTTTTTGTTTTTAAAACGCGCCCACTTCTGTTAGCGAGAAAACGTCCAGGAAGTAGCTGGATATGCCAATCGGAATGAGCTAGATGAATCTCTTTGAAGCTCTGAATCGCTATTCTCCTATTCCAATTAGCAAAATCACAAGTGCTTCGAGTCGCGTTGCCTGGTAGAGTTGCATCCAAATCGTCCACGGAGTTATCGAGAGCACGTACGGGTTCGGAGCGATGCATTGGGACGGAGTCGGACGTCGAAAATCACGTAAAAAAATGAATGAATTTCATAAATTCTTGCCAAACCACAGACAAACTGGAGTGTTAGAGTGTTCTACATGTTTTTTTGGTTGATTGTCACTAGCCGTGGATACTGGAGTACGTCAGTTACAGTCCCTACAGCACACGTTTCCCCACCATCACCAGCAACGCCACCGCTTCCCTTCTCCTGTCGTTGACGCCTTGACGTCGTCCTCGTCAAACCCGTTTCGTTTCGCAGGCCCTCTTTCCCCGACCCATCCCGGTCATCGTTGTTTTTGCATTTCCTCGCCCAGCGAGCGAACACTGCGGGTAAACTGTATCATGACGTTGAGTACTATCCAAGAGTATGGAACCTAGAGGAAAGATCTATGTATGCCAAATGTTTTCAATGAAAATTGCATGACATCAACTAAGCAGAGAGGAAAAAAAAAGAAAAAGTAATTTTTACTAAATATAAGCCTGAAAGTTGAGGGCCTTAATAGTTCAAAATAATTACTAAAAAAATGTAAATAAGAATATTTTTAACAAACGCAAGTTTTTACGAAATAATAACTAAAAAAGAGAGTCTGTTATCGGCGAGTCAAATTAACAGACGGTGTTTCGTCATATTGACGAGTATTTAAACAAAAACTGAGATAATTTTAAGTCACTATGCGTAACGAATGAAGAATAAATAGTACGGTTCAAACGTAAATTAAACAAACCACACCAGTTAAATAGAGTTGCCAAAACAAAAAGAATTCGGAGAGAAGATAAACCCAAATCTTAAAAAGAAAAAAAAACAAACAAACAAGTAAGCAGACGATTGCGAATCAGATCAGAGACGAAATACAGCAGCCAAAACAACATTGCAAAAAGCGAGAAAGAATCTGCTCTGAAGCTCATCCCACAGCTTCCCGTCGGGCAAGAGGTTGAGCTTGCAGGATGAGTGATTGCATACGTTCAAATGAATTACGCAAACCCAACAATTCGTTCCAGCGGGAAACGACAGACAACTCGATCGTAGAGCTGACATTATTGTGTTCCAGTACAAGAGATGGCGAACGCGAAGCAGGCAAACAGACGTAGAGCAGCGTAAACAGTCCGCAGGATACCAGCGGCCAATCGATGGAGATGTAATCCTTTTGTTGTATCGCAGAAAGGGAATCTTATAGTTTTGATGTAAAAAAAAAACCCGATGATTCTGAAAGGCGGAACTCGAAAACTGTTACACATACGTGTGTACTAAAAGTGAAAGTTTGTGTCTGCATGTGTGTGTGTTTGTATATATACATGTTAACGTTTTATAATAAAATATCCAAATAATAATTGCGAAAAAAAAAATCCTGAATGTGCTTTTTGAATCCGCCGTAGTATGAAATGTAGCAAAATGCCAAGAACAATTCAACTTCAATGTCTAAAAGGAGTATCGATCGATGCCCGTGCTTCAAGTTGGTGTAAATTGGTGTACCTTTTCCTAGTATCTATGTACTTATGGTTTCATCAAGCGTGGCCACAGAGAACTCTAAGCAGCTCCTGGTGGAGCATTCTTCGTGTTATTTCAATTTCATCATCTCTGTGCAAGGCCCATGTTTCAGAGACCCATTTGAGTATTGGTACTACAAATGTTTTATACAGCTACATCGTCGATAGTCGTGCCAGTAATTTGAGTAAACTATTAATGTATGTTACCAGTAAACGGCCATTGTTGGCAGCGCAAATCCTTTCATGATAAATACTATTTGATGATGGAGATATATGCCAGCGCTTTAGCAGCTTTTAGCTGCAGTTATCTATAATTATAATTTATAGCATTTGTTCGGAAGTAATTCGCCTAAGACACAAACCACGTATTTATGAAGATGGTTTAAATATTACGTACCATAGTTTCTATTTCATGTGCTTTCACTTATTCAATTTTATCTTCACTGATGGCACTTTATTATTTATTATTTTATTACTTTTTTCACTTTAAAATAGATTATAATCACACGTATTATCACAGACCGCCGAAGCTTTTTTTTTAACATTATAAGCTTCGATCTAGAACGCCTCCAAAAGATGGTTGGTCACGGTTGTAGAAATCACTATTTTTAAGCGACACGCTTCGCTATTTACACAACAGCACACTTTTTCTAATTATTTATTGCAATTGATGAATTTACACAAGACAGCGACACATAAATAACATAGCATCCGTGCATCTGCTTAGCTTTGGCGTATTGAATATATCCTGCTACGATGTAGAAATCTCTTCTTTTCCGACAGTTAACTATTACACTTAACAACTATTATAGGTACGTATTAGAACTAATTTCAAAACTTTAGGACTGGAGCCCGATATCTCACACAGGACAATGAATAACGCGTGAAATGGTAGTGAAACCAACTGTGGTTTTACAAAACACCGGTGAACTACCGTTATGATTCTACCGTTAGAACCTTCTGGGTCTGATGCTGAACGTGTAGCGTGTAGTTAAAATCACCATAGCAGTCTTGAAAGGCTTTTCCTTTGCCCATTCTTGCTGTTGAGAACCGATTATAAAACTTATAATTCGCATAGAAAAATGAATATCAAATGCATTTCTATTGAATGAGGTGGGCTTAGAACAGGAGTATTTAAGTTTTGTATTACACTTCATCCACTATTAACTCGGGGCATGCTAGTCTGCTCCGGAAAGGGTTCTTAAGTATTATTTGATTCTTTTCACTGTTAATGTTAGACTCTGAATAGAAATTGCCAGTGTTGCATAAATAAGTTGTTCGTGTAAGTTGTTAAATGGAAATTATGCTTAAGTGCCCGTACCGGTTTCTACTCTTTGTGCAGGATGAAAAACAGGCGGTTATGCTCCCAGGGTTGGCAAACCAATTGACAGTGAGCTGAACGACAGCCTGCTGTCAAAAGTACTGCCTGGCTACACGTTCGGGTTGAGCTTGACAGTCGAAACATAACGCCTAGTTGAATCGCGTACGTTGACCAAATGCGTGTGAGCCAGAGTGAGATCAAAACACTAGCAAAAGCGTAACGAAGAGTGTTCTCATTCTCGTCCCACCCCGTCGTCGCGCGTTGATGCTGCTGAGACGCAAGAGGCAAAGTGAGCAAGATCTGCAAAGGATTTGTGAAACGTTCCAAAAAATCTGCATCCAGATAATCCCCACCACCGACAGGAAAGCGCTTGAAAAGTGGCTGAGGTGAGCTCACAGAAGAGGGTGACGTTAGCATGAAAGAAATATTGCGTTCGTTTCGTGAAGTTCGTCACAGTCTCCCCGCGAAAAGTGCGTGAAGGTAGAATGATTCACTTATCTGTTGGCTGGAAGGACGAATAGTGTGCGGGGGTCGATCGAGTGGTGCTCGTGAAGGATTCGATGTTTGTAATGGCACTCTCTGATGTCTGTAGTAGCGCGAACATCCCACTTCCCACATGAGAACATTGTTCTGTTTACATGAGAAAAAAAGCACCTTAAGTGGCGAAGAAGGCGCGTATGGGTCGTGTTTGTGCGCAAAAACCCATCGCAGAACTCATTTATCCAGCGCGAGTTGGCCCGTTCTGTTGACGTTTGTGTTTCGTTCCACCAACAGCTCTTCTTTTGTGCAACCATCTACTTTTGGGCAGCTTACCGTGCTAGATCGTATTCTAAACTCCTCTCCTTTGTTCCTGCAGATGCCACAAACGACCGACGAGTTGGAAGACGATGGCAGTAAAAATATGGTATCTAACCTGCCGCTGCTTTTCGCGGACGGCTACCCTACAACGCTGGACAAGATCACCGAACCACAGCTGGAAAAGTTTATACCCTTCATGGTGCAGTGTTCCCTGGGATACATCCACATCCATTCGATAGACGAGTTTAAGAAACCGGAATGGTGGCCCAGTGATGTGGAGTTTACAAAACCATTTAGAAAGCCAAAATCCTTCACTGGGGTTAGTTTTTCAGGACCCGTTTCGGTTGTCACAACGGAAACTCTATTCCTGCTAACATTCTTCTTTCCTTCTGTACCGCAGAATTGGTTGCAAAAGATGCGCGAGCTTGTGGTAGTTTGTTATTCGTTTCATCGAAGTGTCTATTTGCTGAGATACTGCACCGATCTGGCATCATTCCAAACTACAGCGCTGAGATTTATCAACAACTATAACTCCACTACTTCCTTGTTCGAGCGTTCGACCAACAAACTGTTGGTCACTTTCCGTAATGAGAACATGGTATGGGACAGCGGTGGTATCGCGGTGAACTGTTTATGAGCACATCCGTTTTCTTTTTGTCCTTAGCTGTACGATCAGGAACAAAAGATCAATAGTCGCAAGTGCCTTCTGCCGAAGCAATCCAACTCCCAATCTTGCATGGCTGCGCAGGAGGAAATGGTCATATCAGCTGGATTCGATATTTATCTTTGCGACAACTGTGATGGCGAGCTGTACTCATATGGCGCGTTAGTGGTAAGTCATCATTTGGCGATATACTCATATGAACAGATCAATAGTAGTCAGTAGTAGTTTAGTTATCGCTTATACATTCAAATTTCGCATAACGTGTTGTCTAGTAATGCGAGAGTTGCTGTACATCAAACTAAAAATTGCTTATATGATGCAAGGACGCAGTTTGTTTGATATAAAATTGGATTACTTTGTTGAGGTACTGACTGACAGATCATATTTATTTCTTTCCATATTTGATATGAATTGACTGTTATACAGTGTTATACTATGTTATACGGTATACAGTATATTTAGCAACAGCGTACAATTTAACGATTATTTTACTTAAAAAATATGGTTAATGTCAGAAGAACTCGGATTCTACAATAGAAAAAGTATATTTTCTACGTGGGTTCAAAAAATCATTCAGTATCACTAATACTAGGGGTCTTTGGGGTATATCTACGATCTGAATATTAACACAGGTTTTTGATAACATCACATTTTTATTATTTTCCTTTTGATTAGCACCTGTTAATGTACGCATTTTATGCAAATAATAACACACTTACGTTTGAATTATCCGCACTCTTAGATAGTTTTCGTAACTGAAGTTAACACTCTTTTCTAAGATGTAGAGTCGGAATTATTTATTGGAATAATCGTTATTCGTAGTGATACAAGCAAAGCTTTTATTATCACAGTTCTTGAACAACATATGGCATGCCTTAAAGTTTTGGAAGCTTGATTTTAAAACATACGTTTGATACATGCATTAATACAGCATAAATGAAAGCTTAGTAGTATGTACTCAAATTACAAATGATATCTAATCTATTACTGCTCCTTACTGTATGTTTGTAGGAACACGAGAAAGTCTGCCTGAGTGAGCAAGGCAATGCAGAGCTCGAAGAAATCAGCGATGACGACGACGTGATCTTTTGTGGTGAAATCTTCGAAGAACAGCTGCCGCTCGGTTCGATAGCCCGTGCTCGAGCAGAGCAGCAAAAGATGATATCCTTCCTATCGCAAAATTTCATGTTGCGCTGCACAAAAGCAACGGAACCGGCAACTGGCAGTGTAGCGGATTCTTCTTCGAAAAGCAATAACAATATCGCTGAACTGGAAAGCGTAATGGGCGATAGTAGCCCCATGGGAAAACTCCGCCGTATTCCGAGACGTGCACGGCAAGTTGTGACACTCGCGAAATGCACTCAAATTCCACTAGCCTCCCCACTGGGACAGTTTATGCTGAGGAGTACAAAAACGACTATGACGTCGGAGCATTTGTTCGAACGGCTCGATCGAATGGAACGGTTTTGTCTCGCACCGCCTCTTCCTCCCGGAACCGGCCATCTGTTCCGGCAAGGTACTCTCAGCGGTAGTGTTCACGATGTGATATCCGCCCAAGACAGGAGGCTACCGAAGTGGTTGACAAGCAAGCCTAAATCAGGCAGTGGCTCCAGTGGGGTACCGTTAACGTTCAAACGAAACGTTGATGAAACGTACGAACCATCGAATCATCAGTACAAGTTCCCTCGCCGGCAGTTTTCCACCAAACATCGGATGGAAAATTTCTTATTCTACAACAAACTTCTACTGAAGCGCTGCCTACCGTGCGCAGTAGTAATGAAAAGACTGACGCCTGCGGAAGTGGAGGAGCTTTCACTTCTGCCTGGTATAGAACGGCAGAAGCGAGAAGCCGAACAAGCTGCAATCTTCGAGCGACAGCGGCGGAAAGAATTGGCCGAGAGCGCGATGATCATCGATAGCATCAATCTTTGCTCCTCGGATGATGAATCGAGCCAAGAACCGGTCCGGTTGCACATGGTCGACACTGGGTCGTCCGAAAATAATACCTCTTCTATTGACTATTACATCAGAAACGTTGTACAGCCGATCGAGGTGGAAATGGAAGATGCAGAGAGCTTGAGTAGCGACACTAACGCATCGGCGCCCAGTCTCTCTGTACATTCTCTGTCACAAATAAAACCCAGCTACGTCTGTATTCCTCTAGCAACGCCACCGGGACAGCCACGGAGTCCCATTATCGCTTCGCTGCTTAGTGAAAGCACGTTTCGGTTAAACCACTCAGTGCTCGTTGGGCATGGTAACGGCAGAGGTCTGGAAGGAGCCCTGCAACCCCTCGCTGCACCGATGTACCTGAATGCAAACTGCAGCCAAACACCGGTCGGTGTTCCAGGCGATGGCCAGATAGCTAACGGGAACCGTTTGGTGTCGAAAAAAGGAACCGCCAATGTGCTGTTGAAGGAGAATCTGCTAAATGGATTCGGAACCGACACGAGCGATGATACGAGTCCATTGGGTGTCGTCGGAAGTCAGGGATCGGCGCCACCCCGCACACTGGTGCTTGCTGCACCCATCTCCAACGGCCAAACGCTGATAGGAACCATTCCAGTTTCGTTCGGTAGTGGCGGCGGCATACACGCGCGATCTAGTGCTTCCGTCGTGCAGTCGCTTACAACGGCGACCTACGTCAATCAAACGGTTCACACCCGGGTGACCGTCAATCGCACAACCGGCCCGGCGGCGGCTGTTTTGCCTAGTTCCGCCACGGCTAATCTCCAGTAGCTAACGTAACAGTGATGAATCGCAATGGTCGAAGAACTATTTATAAGATTAATTTATGTAAAGATCGTATTTGTAATAGGATTGTAAAAGAATGAATTGAACCACCAGGATTATTCCTCATGTGCAGAATACTCTTGTAAATTATGCTTTGGTTCACCTTTTTTTTTCTTCTACCTAGCGTTGTTTGACGATTGTAAATACTTTCTGGTCCAATGATAATTGAATCATCATGCACGTTATCGTTCGGTCATCCAGCTAAGATTGATAATTATTCAACTGCTTTTAATCGCGCACATTGTGTTGTATTACCTTGGCGATCGTTTCTTCCTTCCGCTCAACCGATTACCAACGAAAAATACCACGTACGACTAACGTGCAAAAGCAAGACTTCCAAACTGCCATCCTCAGCACAAATCGAAGTGGAACATTCACATACTGGCATCGGTTTTCATTATGTGTTACTCTGTTGCCTACGTGGTCCTGTTTTATTCGTGTTTCGTAATAGGCGCTGATTTGAAGTGCCATGATTTGACGATTAGCTAAAGCTGTTAAATATTTTGATAAAACATCGCCAAGGGTATAGTTCATTTTAAATTGTTTTTTTTTTATTTGTGTCGGAATATGCACAGTCCAACTATCAAGCAAACTGTTGCATGTCAAATACGTACAAGAGCAAAATAAACTAGAACATTTTTTAAATTTTAAGGTAAAAGTGTAATGAAAAGCAAATACACTGTCTCTCTAATTTAAATGATATGTAGATTGGCTTTGTACATATCTTTACGAATAAAGTGAAATAAACGTAACAATGTGAATTAAAGTAACAATCGATACCTTTTCACTAAACAACGTGCAGAATACAAATAATATCACATACCAGCAAAAGTTCGAATTTAGAGAGATTGATTTCGGATTTTGGTTATATTCTTTCAAAAATCAATTCTATACCAACGCTTGTTTGTATCCTTAAAACAGAAACATCCCTTACAGCTAGCTAACACATCATAGTGGTAGCTATCTGAAAGTGGGTACGTTAATAGCCTCCTCATGAACCTTTCTCAATAAATTCTATGAATTAAGTTCTTATAAAATCAAATCATTTTATTCTGCTTCTGGCCAAAATTGGTAGGACACGCATCATAGTGAATTAAATGACAGGAAAAATGGGCGGTTTTTATGTTGCTTATATTACTGCTTTATTGAAATAATAGTTTGCATAGCGACTGTATGGAGTTAAAACAATAACAATCAAACAATTACGTGCAACATCGGATGCTTTAATTTGGTATTAGAATCAATTAACAAGCTTATGTTCAACCGTAACGTTCGCCGTCATTCGTGCATCAAGGATCGCGGCCTACAGGGCAACGGAATGTACCTCTGTGAAGGAGATGAGACAACAAAATTTAAAAGATCTGTAGATCAACCTCGATCTCCACCAATTACTCACACTCAGGGTTTGCTTCACGCGGCACAACCGAGACTCGCCGGGAAGCGGATAAGTTTGCCATCCTACCGAGGGCCCGTATGGCGTTTCCTGTTTTCTGTGGGCGAGACGTTACGTTTAGAAAGTCCTTTCGTTAGAAAACGTTAGAATCGACTGATCGATGAACCACCAACCTGCCATTTTCTACGGATGATGAACTTTTTCAGCTTATCCGTCCGGATCTGGTTCACCCCGACGTTGTCACCACCCTTGAGTGATAGCCACTCGGACTGCAGGCACTGCTGAGCGGTCAGTCGTTCTTCCTGGCGGCCTCGCAACAACCCAGCAATGAACTCTTTTGCTTCGTCTGACACCAAATCGAACGCCTCATCGTCGAAGTCATACTCGGCCCGCGTGATGTTGCTAAACGTGTCCACGTCGTTGTCACCCATGAACGGGGACAATCCTGACAGCAGCACGTAACATATTACACCGATGCTCCACATGTCCGACTGGACGCTGATCGGCTCGTAGTTGATGATTTCCGGTGCGATGAACTCCGGCGTACCGAACAGCACACGTGTCGGGCTCGATGAACACAGTCGTTGCGCAAGCCCAAAATCGATGATCTTGATCTACCAGTGATCGAGAGAGAAGAAAGTGTTGATGATCGAATGACCCCAATAGGTCAGATGTCCCACCTGACAGCCTTACCTCATGGCTCGTTTTGGTCGCACACATAATGTTCTCAGGCTTCAGATCGAGATGAACGATCTGTCGACTGTGCATGTGCTCCACACCGCGACAGATCTGCCGCACGAAAATGACGCAGTCCTTCTCGGTGAGGGTGAAGTCATCGGCCACCACACGCTCGAACAGCTCACCACCCGAGATGTACTCCACCACCATAATGATCTCCTTCGGCAGCTCGAACGTCGCGAACAATCGCAACAGCTTCGGATGTTCGAGACCCTCCATGATGACCGTTTCCTGCCACACGCGTTCTTTGTCCTTCAACCGGATGCACTTCACCTTCTTCGCCGCCAGCACGGTTCCTGCGTTTTCACCTTGCCGTGCCACCACCTTGTACACCACACCAAACCGGCCCTTACCAACTTCCTTAACCACCTCGAACTGCTCATCGAAGTCGCCACCTGGTCGGATCGCTAATCCGGTCGGTGTTGCTGGTGTCACGGTACTATTTAGCCCATCTGTTCCACCGTCCGTGAGGCTGCCATCCTCATTCCCATCACTGCAGAAGCTGGTGCCGCTCGAGGTGGGACTCGCGATCGATCGATTTCCCGTGCCGTTGGTGCGTTTATCCTCACCGGGGGCAAAGAAGTCACTAGCAGGTGTTGGATGACTCGTACCGTGCACGTTCTCCGCCCGTATCCGGAACCGGTAGCGTGCGTCCTGCCGTAGTCCATCGATCACGCACGAGAAGGAGTTCGGTACACGCTTCGCGAAGATCCACACGTCCTGTGCGTCATTCTGCTCGAGATGCATCTCGATCCTGCGTGATCCCAAAGTGTGGAGAGACATCATTAACGTCAACTCACTAACCCCATTGTGGTACGATCACTCACACAAATCCGGTTATGGCACTTCCTCCATCGTACGGAGCCGGGTTCCAGGACACGGTTAGGGCGTCTTGTGAGGTGATGGTCACCGTCGGTCTGCCAGCAGGTGGTTCTGGAGGTGATTCGACCCGCAGACACATCGATAACTCCGTCTCCGGGCAGGCCTTATCGAGTTGAACGCTATACTTCCCACCCTGAGCGGGTTCGATGTTCGTCAGCAGAAGTCGTGTCCGACCGGGTAGGTTACACGTAATCGCGTTGCTGTCTGCTATCGATCGTCCCTAGAAATAGGTGATCAACCGCAACATTTCAAACGACTGATGATGATGGTTCCACGCAACGTCACTCACCGATCGTTTCCACCGAAGTTCAGCCGTTGATTTGCCCTGGAAGCAAGCCTCAATGATCACGTCATCACCCTGCAGCACTACTTCGTCCTGTAGACAATGAAGAAAGCGCAGCTTCTGATTCACACCACTGTACCGTTCGATCTCCTTCCGATCGAGAGTGCCCAAGTACGCCTTCGGCAGCACACAGAGGTCTGCGTGTGCGAACACCTGCCGGTAAGAGTCGGTGCCATTGCACGTGATAGCGCATCGTACTTCACCACTTTGACGGTACGTGCTGTTGAATATCCGCAGTATGTTGCCACCATCGTCTCGCGACTCGATCTGTAAGTTCCGCAGAGGTTCGTAAATGTTGTGGAGAGCCAGGATCATCTCCCCAGGCGGAAGTACTCACCGAGAATCCTTTGGTGCCGCTGGTAATTTCCGCACCACGCACAAACCACCGGATGCGGGAGTCTGGTGGCGAAACGCAGGCGTAAAACTCCACATTATCACCCTCGAGGGCGATCTGTGACAGCGGGAAGCGCACGAAACGTGCCGGTAGCTGTTGATCGCGATCTTTTGCCATCGTTGGAGACTGTTGTTCCAACTCGAGCACGTCCAGATAACAGCTCGAACTCAACTGCTGTGTAGCCGCCTCGATGCAGCACTCGAACAGACCTGCGTCGTCCAAAAAAGGGTCCTTTAGACGCAAACCCAACTGACCATTGCCATGATCGATGTACCTGTGAAAAAGCGGGCGCAAAAAAACGCCATTGTTAGAGACGCTCCTCCGCTTTAAGTGCGGATCTCGCGATCACGATGTACTCACGCAAAATCACTCGAATCCTTCACAGGTCGGCCATTCCGTTTCCACACGCACTTAAACAACTCCGAACAGTGTAGCTCCAGCGCGAGCTCAACTTCCGTACCTTCCGTGATCGTGATCACCTTCGGAAGTTCACGCACGATGCGCGCCATTTTGTCGATCGGGACGGACCACTTCGGATCCTGGACGTCAATCTCCGCCGACATCACCTTCATGCAACCATCGATCGTCTCCAGCACGCAGGTGTACGTACCCGAGTCCGCAGGACGTGCCTTCTCAAGGACGAGTGACATATTACGCGGGCTAACGCTGCGGTGGAAGATCCTCGCATCCTCAAGCTCACGGCCATTGTGGAAACACCGCAGCGTCGGGATCGATGGGGCGTAGTATTCCGCATTCAGCATGATATACTCACCGACCAGTGGCGAGTAGTCATCGATGTGCCGGTAGATCCTCATGCTACTGTTCGCTGGCTGGCTGTTACGCTGCACGCGGTTGATCGTGCGGATCTTCTCCAGCACCAGCAGCTCAATCGTGCGCTCTACCTGGCCGCTAGCATTCCCAATCACCAGCTGGTACGGTCCGGCGTCCTTTGAAGCTACACCCTGGATCTTCATCGTGCACAGTGATCCCTTACTCTGGATGGAAATGGTACGTGATGGCGCGAGAGTGACGCCATTTCGCTGCCATCGCATCACCGGCGCTGGGTATCCCTCGATGATACACTGAAAGATGGCCGTCTCGTGCTCGTACACCTCGATCTTCTGCGGGACGTAGATGAATTTCAGTGGGATCGCTGCGTTGCCCGGGTCCGTGACTTTGGCCGGTTGTTTCTCCGTCCGGGCGGCCATTTCTCTCGACTCTGTGGGGTTGCGGATACAACACAAGGTTCGTTACTATCGAGGACGACTTCTCATGCAACTCTGCGTCGTTTTCGCTAGCGGTAGATGGGAATTCAACGAGCGTGGAACGTGCTTGAACGAGCCTCGTGTGCTGACTCATGAACCGCGTGATGGCGTAAGTAAAATACGCGTTACGCTTGCGAAAGGTGATCGAGAACGTTTTTGCATCCTATTATGGCTTATCGCCCGTCCCGTCGTGGTTCAGCACGTTGCCCATGAACGTGCGAACAGAGCGAACATTGCAGTATGCTAACTCGACATTCAACCCCAGCAAGGTTGTACTTTATGGATCCACGCAAGATCGCCGCAAGATCGCCGCAAGATCGTGGACGTACCTCAAGAGATCACGTCCAGGGTCGCGGGTGGTCTCATCTTGCGCGCCGGCCTTCTCACGTCGCGGATGTACATTGACATTCACTTTTTTGGCGTTAAAGTTACCCCGCTGCCAATGCCGATGGGTTTTGTAATAAATTTTGTAAGGATCGCTGATTGTGCGATCGCTGATAAAAGGGGGGGCATTCATCATCAGCCGCCATCGCTTCGATGATCTCATGCAAGCCGGGGAGCGAAGAGGCACGAAAAAAGCTACCAATATGACCCTGTTCGATGTTAATTTGTTGGCAACAAACGGCTATTACTTGAGCTAGATTTCATTTCAGGTCCTTTTCAAGATATGTAGCACATTTTAAGGATACTCAGGACAAGAAGGCGGTGTACAATAATTTACTAAAGAAAAAAAAACAGATCATAAATGAGCTCAAATACCTAACATGGTGACGAATGACGCCCGTGGAAGTATTCACACCGAGGCTCGAGAGAAAATACAAAAGAATTCCAAACATGCGCGCCGGTTCGAAAAAGGATCTCCGAACCAAATGGGGGAGAATGTGCTGTTGCACTCGCTGGAGGCGTACTTCACGGTAAAACACCCAAATGCCCAAAAGCAGACACAAAGAAAAGTGTCCAAAGAGACGCAACCCCCACCGCGTGTGCCAAATCCGGTCGATCGTCCGGTCGTCGGTGACACTTCTCGTAATGGTACGAATTTTTCGTCTCATTACCGACGGCCCAAAGGAGACAAAAATGCGCAAAAATGCCCTCTCTCCCCCCTGAAACACTCCACCACATACACACACGCACTCAAACACAGGCACTGGTCATAAACACATGCAGCCTGCGCACAAACAGCAGTACGATCCCGCCTGATCGTGTCTGGCGTTCGCGACCTTCAGCATGGTGGTAACCGACCGGTAAGGAGTGTAACCGGTGGAGTCCTCGGTGGTCGCCCACCCTTACGCGAGCGCCATCTTTTTTCCCAGCTGACACACGGTGTAGGGGCGCAATCCGGTCGATCGTCACATTCCAGACGAAATTCCTCCCTCGGGGTGCGAGTTTCGTGTCTTGTGGCGGCATTGCAGTCACTGTCACCGTGTCCACCATTAGTGCGCGGCCCCCCCTGGGTGCATGTGTACTTGCGAGGTCCAACTCGAGATCTCGTTATTTACGTGCGTCAACGTCGTCGTCGTCGTCGTCGTCGTGGGTTTTTCTTTATTATGCCCTGGAAAGGGAATGATCGCTGGCGATGGGCAACGGTGAAAGCGGTGTGGTTTTGATGGGCCACAAGGGGTTGGGGATGGGGAGGGGGGGGGGGGTCTGGAAGAGGAGAGAGGTGGGTGGGTGGGTTGTGGGAGGGTTTCACAAAACACACACACACACACACACACACACACGCATGAATCCACAAAGTCGTGTCTCGTGTCCCGTTTTCTCGAGTTCCCGAGATGCCCTTTTGCGAGGCGTCTGGTTGGCGAGCGTTGGCGTGTTTGGCGTGCACTTACTTCGTCCCTTGTCTGGCCCTTCTCCCAACCACCCCCTGCGTGTGTGTGTGTTCGTTCCACAAAATCGCGCGCCCGCGAGCAATACAATACCCGCAGCTGCGCAACGATCGTTGTCGTCGGCGCGTTGTCGCTGGAACGGAAAAACAACCTTGCACAAACCACACACTAGCCTACAAACACACACACACACACACGCACATGGCCATGCGGTTGGGCAATCCTGTCCTCGATCCTCCCGACTGCCCCCTCGCCGGAAAGATCCCTTCCACCATTCCCAAAGGTCACGCGAGCCCACAGCTGGGGAAAGGCTCGGTACCGCTGGGAGGCTCCACTACCGGAAGCCAGCTTCCGGAAGTCCGGATCGACCGAGTCCGAGAGCTTTTTTACACCCACCCCAATCGACCTACCCACCCCCGGTGTCCCCACTGAGCCGGCAAGCCCCCAGAAATGGGTGTTTTTCTAACAGATTGCAACCGCACCGAACGGGCTTGGATCAAGCGGCTCAAGCCTTTCGTTGTGCCCTTTTCCCGTCTGATTTTGGTTCACCACACACACACACGCACTTGAGCACACACATACACACACACACACTCATGGAGACCATTCCTGTGGTATCCTGCGCCACGTGAACGTGATACCTGCCTGCAGTAGGGCGCCACAAAACTGGGTGGCTCTCTTCCCCTCTGTCTCTCTCTCTCACACTCTCTCACTCGCACGTGGCCACCCTTGGATTCCTCCTCGCCCGATCGGTGGCCTCCCTTCCGTGCGGTTGAGCTGCGCGTCACGAAATGGCACAACTGGCCACTGGCACACCAATGCCGAGATGCTGCGGACTCGATCCGCGATCCGTTCGATCTAATCGATCGCAATTGTGAGAGAGAACGACACGAGCGAGAGAGAGAGAGAGAGAGAGAGAGAGAGAGAGAGAGTGAATAAGCGTGAGCACAACCGGCCAAGAAACGGAGGCTCGCTTTCACGCGCTCTCTCTCTTTCTCGCTGATCGCGCGCACGTCCGATCGCACGATATCGCCACTATCAATTGAAGCTATCGGATCCAATTCGCGACAATTCCGTTTGGCCCGGTTCCACATCCAAGGTCGAACCGGGTGGCAGAACCGCGACCTGGGTCTCGGTGGGTGGTGGTTTTTGTTTTTTTTTTTTGTTTTTTAATCGCCCCCTAATCGCTCGCTAATCAACCGCGCTAATAAACACCCCCGTTTTTCCCGAGGCCTTGCGATCGTGAACAATTTTTGCAAAACCGTCACGCAATGACACGCACACACACAGTGGCACAAAAACGTAATCACGCAAAACACCCATCGACGCCACTAATTTTCACCGACACCTTCACACCGGCTGTGGAGCAAAAGAAAAAAAGGAAAGAAAACTGCGATCGTTTTGCAGCACCGCAAAAGGGCAACACCGCAACGGCGGGGATCGATGTTGATCGCAACAACACACACACACGCATACACACACACGTACCGGTGACCTTCAGTGCCGTCTGCGGGCGAGCAGCATTTTTCTTTCTCGCGCCTCTTTCTCTCTCTCTCTCTCTCTCTGTCACTCTGTTTGTGCGTTGTTCGGTTTGTGTGCCTGCTGTTGCACCACTTTTCCAACCCCTCCTTCTCCGCGTACCCCTTCCACCTTCACCCCGCACGGTGGGTCTTCTCGGGTTTCCAGGACGTTTGTGTCACAGTTGGTTGCGATCGCGACCGTCGCGATCTACGGACAAACGGCGAATGAGCGTCGTTGGCGCCACACTACCCCACTGGAAAGGGAGCGTTTTTCACGTGTAGTGGGTGCGACAGTACCGCGAGGTGGCAATTTTTCACTTTTGAAAAAAAAAGAGCGAACGGCAATAATTACACGGGCGCCTTCAACAGTCTCGCTGACTGGTTTGAACATGCAAATGTGGGTCGTCGAATTTCTCACGCTGGGAGGGTGGGGAGAAAACGGGGCAAATGGCCACCGCAGAGGGGGAGGGGGTTGCGGCGCAAGGGTTTGACCATCTGCCAGGATGTTGGGGACGTGGGGCGAAGGTCGTCGGTTGCCGCCACAACCACCCTGAACCAGTCCGCTGACTCACTTTCGTTTGAGTGTTTATCTCCCGCAAAGCGCCTTTCATGGCATGGAAACGATTGTATCTCGCTCCGGTTCTTGCTCACTTTGTGTGTGTGTGTATGCGTCTTCCTTTTTCGGTTGAAATGTTAATGGCGTAATGGCGGAAATCCGACCGATCGTGGCAGGATGTTAAAAACCCCTGACGCCATTTAACGGGTCATTCCGTTTGGTGGCGTTATCGTTTCGGCCTTCCATCGGCTTCCAGTGAGGTAGGATAAATTATGCATCGACCGCAGTGAAGCCAAGGCGAAAGGAAGGCAATTTGAGGGGGAGGGCTTTACTTAGGGCACAATGGGGTGCTTCCATTGTGCACGTTGGGGGCAGTGTTTTGGGAAGGTTTTTATTGTTTTATCATCATACTCCCGTGTTCGGAGCCGAAATTTATGTTCCCATACTCAGGGCTCATTACAATTGTCAAGAGTGAATCTGATGCTTTTTTGTATAAATCGTCAAGTGCCCTTGAACGGTATCCGTTCGTAGCCCTTAGCCGTTCATCAACCTTCGTGCAGATGGTGATATCAAGCGTATACTAACTTATGCTCAAAACCGCGAAATATATTAACAAACAAGAATGCAGAAAGAATACATCTCGCAAGAGAATATGGAAGACAAGAATAACCTAACAAAAAGATTGGCTAAATTTATTTAGCACCACAAATCAACACCTTCAAACGAATTATCGTTAGCAATATGAATCATCAACGTCATCATTTCAATCAACTTCATATTGATACGGAGATTAGTCAAAACAAACAAAACCGAAATGTGTTAAGGTCAACCGAGGATTTTTAAATTTATGTAGGAGAGGATTTAATTTCACAATAGTAGATAAAATATATTTCTTAATATATCGTTGGCTAGATTACGATAGTTAAGCTCAAATATCTTACATAACCTGCATTCAAAAGATAAGGGAGAAAACTAACGAATACTTACGATTTCGTGGATTTTAAATGTGATGAAGTACGAAATTCTGCTTAGTAACCTAAGCTGCTACTACTGCATTATTCTTGTGATATGACTGTTTTACATCGTTAAAAAAGACGCCTGAATCTATGCAATATGTATCGTCAGTTTTTGAAATCGCTCTTATAGATCTCGTTAATGATATATTGTTAATCTTTTGGTTATGTTGATATTTTAATAAATTAGAGCATGTGCATAGAGATGGATCAAGATTAAACATGTCCAAAATGTAAACAAAGGTTACGTCATAGAAAGCCGAAAAAGTCTTTTCTTATTCAAACGACTCGATCGTTTCGATAATACAACGTAGCATAATGGTGGCATGTAAGAATATAAAAACATGACTTCCTTTCGCAACTAAAGTATGTGAAAATATGATTAACATTATGCAAAAAACCGGGTCAATTTTTCATTCATATCATCAACATTTTCAAAAGAAAATCATCCAAAAAGTGTGTGGCTGACTGGTCTGCCACGTGTAGCTTCGCTACATCAGCTTCCCGGCCATCCGATCACTCAACCCGCAGGCATACCCAAGCAGCTGTCGTACTCGTAATTGTTTGCGATGGTGCATGTATGATCGCGATCAGTTGTTTTATGTAATTTTTGTTGTAAATATTCGTAGTTCGACTCGTAGTCTAGAGAATTGTTATTGTTTTTAACTGGAAGGTAAATACCGCCCCCGTATCCGTGGTGTGTGCGTGCGCCGATTTGCGCAGTCGTCCATTTGTGCCCAAAATGCGTTCGCGAACATTACCGTGACCGTCGTCGTCGTCGTCGCCGTCGCCGTCGCCGTCGCAGTCGTCGTGGTTCGTACGGTTGGTTGTGTGTCGTTGCGTCACGGTTCGCGCACCCTCACCCAGCTAGCCGTGGCCCGGTAGGTCGCAATTCCCATCTCGACTGTTGTCCGTGTTCGTGCCGTGTTTCGTATCTTTCTGGAACGCGTGGAACGGATTGATAAGGCGCCACACTTCATCCATCGCCGTCGCCAACACGGAGCAAGCAGCACCGGAACGCAACCCAGTCGCCATACAGGGCCGTCCAAGTGTTTCCGTGTGCAAGGTGGTGGTGCATTTTAAATGGTAGCTCGATTCGAGCCGACCGAATGGTTCGCGGTCTGAGAGCAGTGCAATCCGTCGAGCACCGGAAGTACACGGTTCGGGACAATCACACGGCGTGGCACGGTGCAATGGGTAAAGTACTCTGCAGACGCACGGTTCGTGGTGTGATGTGCATTCCACAGGTTTTTCATCCGTTCCGTGCGATCGCGGCATCCGTGTGGTGTTTAGAAAGCTCTGAGTAGGTGTGTGCTGGGCCGTATCGAGGATCAGACACTCTCTTGCTCTCTCTCTCACACTCTCCCGAGAGAACCCGCGGGAACCGAAGATCGTGTGTTGTTACATCCGCGATCGATGTCTGTCTAAGAGGAGTTGGTTTGCTTGTAAACAACAACACACCCTCATCAACAAAATCGATCCCACGGAACGGGAGCGAAAGCGATAGGAAAGTTTTGAAACAAATCATCGCCCACGATTATGAGAAGCGGAGAAGGAAAAAAGCGACGGCGTTCCTTTTCAGCTGCAGCTCCTTTTTCCTATCAAATCCTTCCGTACCCGTAAAAGAAGGGGGTGGCACCGCGGTGGGTAAACATAAATCCCTTTTAAGCAGTGAGAGGTAGCTTGTGCAGCTGATAAGTTGAAATCAAAACACACCGTTGGCGATCGGAATTGATGGGATTTCCTGCGCCCGCAAACCCGTCAAGCGAGATGCGAGGCTCGGTGGCCCGTAATTATCCTCCCAGGAAGATGGAGGCTTTGTCAACGAAACGACAGATAGGCAGATAGGCAGCTAGAAGGCCAACAATCTCGCTTCACCCGAGACAAGTAGGAGAACAACAACATCAACAACAACAAAAAAGCAGCAGCATAGTATGCGAATAATCATGTGTGGAGAAAAAAATGCGGCGTCGTCGGCTGAGACCCGCGCGCACTTGTTTGAACAGCGCAGTATTTTCTATTTTTTGCTGTTCACATTCGCCACTCTGCTTCGTGATTAAATAGCGCCTGGAAGAAGTTATGTACAGAGAGCAAACCACGGGACGAGGCGGCAACCTGGCGTGACTGGCGTTGTTTTTCAAGCAAACACACAATTAACGCCAACTCAGCAGGCTGCAAAACGCAAAGAATCGGCCATTCGGCACCGTCGGGTGGTTGAAATTTATTTTTTTCCCCGAATATTCTTTTAGCCCGTCGATTAGGCCGTCGATCCTCGGAAAAATGCCTCAAACGATCGTGGTTTATTTTGCAACCCTCTCGAGCACGGCTCGCTCGCACCCGAGCTCAGATAAAGCCATGGTCATTTTCTTTTTTTGTTGATACCGGAGTGTCGCGATATCGCCTGTCGTTGTCGATAATTATCGATAGGCAGCGGGCCAGGCACCCACCCCACGGTCATTGCTACCAAAAGGATGGGTGGCTTAAGCGGGTTTAATTCCACCTTCTTAGCTGGCGGTGCGAGTCACAAGCTTGAGTTGTGGAACGTGTGTTGTTGAGTGGCATAAAATACACGACCCCTGTGTGAGTGTGTGTGTGTTCGTCGACTTCCCTGAAACATTAAGACGGCACCTCGGAAGGCTTCTAGGGCCCTGGATTCAAATGCAACAGCAAAAACGTCCCTAACGCAGTTCACTCTCTCTCTCTCGCTCTCTTCCGCAAGCGGTCAGTTAATTTATGCACTGTTTCACGCCCCACCCAACCACCATCATACGCAATTTTCCAATGAATCAAATGGAGTCAGAGATGTGGTGTGGGACGTGCAGCACACACCATCCAGACATCCGACGATGATGATGATGATGATGACGCTGACAACAGCAGGCGATTGCTAGGAAATCGCGCTGACAAGATGGCCAGGCGTTGAGAGCCGTCCAGCTAAGATCACGTTCTTGATTGTCTTTTCAATTGAACAAAGATATAAAAAAAAGTGTGCGGTTGTTGCGTAGCTCCTTCACATTCAGCACGCAAATGGTTGCCGAGAGCTGCACCGGTTGGTTCTGCCCACCGGGTTTTTGTTTGTACAGACGTAAACGTCGTGTCACGGAGACTCCGACAAGAGACTCCCGACTACAAGATGACGTCTGTTCGCGAAAAAAAAAAGCATTTGCGCGAATCTTGTTTTTGGGTAGATTTCAAGTCGTTATCTGTGTACCGTTTAGGTGGCTAGTTAGTTGGTTGACACAAACGAAAAACAAACAAAAAAAAACAGGAGATGAATGTGGCGTGTGGACGCAAAATGCATTGCATTACATAAAGGATAAATTTGGCACCCTCACCCTTTCCATCTCGCAATCTCGAACCAGCGCCACGAGATGCGGGGGTAAAATTGACCAATTATAAAAGCGTAACCCGAGCCCGACTGGCGCTCCGAAAAGCAGCAATAGATAAGAGATAAGACCCCAATCGGGAGGGCTTAAAGAACGGTCACTTCTCGACCGCGAGCCACAGATGAGGACGAAAGAGTTCCACTAGATTGTAGGCACGTCTCGTACCGTATAGAGAAAGAGAGCGAACGCGCGCGCGCTGCGCGAGAAAAACACACGCACCGGGGTCGTGTAATCGCGCAGTATAGTTTCGAGTCCGGCGTGCAGCTGATCAACTCCGCCATCGCGCATCAACGTCGGTATTGATCCCGATCCGGTTACGGTTCCCAAGCCTGAAGCCAAGCTGAGAAGGTTCTGGTCCGGTGCCAATAGTGGTGATCGCAAGCGCGCGCGAAGCCCATCGATCACCGTGTCGCGCGCGTTCCCGAACACCACGAATCACACGTATTCGCGTACGAACACTAGCAAACCGCGCGGCGTGGGCAAACCAGCGACGATTACCGAAGCCCGATTCGACGACGGAAGCAGGGTGCTATTACGGACGCTACTGTTGCAACCCAGTGTTCTGCGAGACCCGCAGACGATCGCGATCGCTCTTAATCGTCGAATGATTCGTTCCGTGCGGCAATGATGATGCAGTTTTTGCCTCTTACAGAATGTGTGCCTCTCCTCGCGAGCCAATATGCTGCTACCAAAATGTCTAACACCGGACTAGAATACGGCGAGCTGGTGAACGACAGGACGAAGGGTAAGTCACTGCCAAGCGCATGATTCCTTTATCTAAATTGACGTGTTTTTCCTTGCTTGCTCCCTTTCCACAGAAAGCCACGACAGCCCGAGCCACACGTCCGATACGGCGTATGAATCATGTCTGAGTCCCCTGCAGCCGAACGATAGTGGCAGCTTCAGCACAATCAACGTGTGCGCTATCTGCTGCGATCGTGCCACCGGAAAACACTACGGTGCGGCATCCTGCGATGGTTGTAAGGGATTTTTCCGCCGAAGTGTGCGGAAAAACCACACCTACTCCTGCAGGTACGTTTCGACCATGTGTGTCGGCACTTGAGCGCAACCCACTAATAGTGTCCTTTTTGTGCGCCTTTTGCTGCAGGTTCTCGCGCAATTGCGTGGTGGACAAAGACAAGCGGAACCAGTGCCGGTACTGCAGGTTAAAGAAATGCTTCAAAGCTGGAATGAAAAAAGAAGGTACGGTACACAAGGGCCACGAACACCACCGAGCATGCGATCATCAGCTCGCGGGCTGCTCCCGGATCTCCCGGCACTGAGATAGTAACGCTTTTTTCCCTCTATCTCTCTCTCTCTCTATCTCTCTGTTCCACGGTATGGCGACACCGAGCAGCGGTCCAGAACGAGCGGGACCGCATAAGCTGCCGCAAACCGAGCACGGATGATAAGAACACCATCAACGGGCTGTCGGTGAAGTTTCTACTGCGGGCAGAAAACTTCAGCCGCCATTTCGGTGCCGCCCTGGACGAGTCAAACGATGGCGAGGAAGCGGATCTGTCCTCGAAGCGGTTCGCCAGCATCAACGATGTGTGCGATTCGATGAAGCAGCAGCTGCTGATACTGGTCGAGTGGGCCAAATCGATTCCAGCGTTTGCTGAGCTGCAGCTTGACGATCAGGTGGCATTGTTGCGGGCCCACGCTGGTGAGCATCTGCTGTTGGGGTTGTCACGACGTTCGATGCACTTGCCGGAGATGCTGCTGCTGGGGAACAACTGCATCATCACGAAGCAGTGCCCGGATGCCAATATGTCGCCTAATTTGGACATTTCACGGATTGGGGCGCGCATTATCGACGAGCTTGTGAGTGCCATGAAAGAGATACAGATCGACGACTCGGAGCTGGCGTGCATAAAGGCGCTGGTATTCTTTGACCCAAGTATGTTGCTTTGTTTTTCGGATTTGGGGGCATCCGATGTGTTGGGCTCGAGCAGTGGGTAATTTTAATTCTCCCTCTTCTCTTTATCGCAGGTGCAAAAGGACTGAACGAACCCGCCAAGATTAAATCACTAAGGCATCAGGTGCTGAACAACCTCGAGGATTACATATCAGATAAGCTGTACGACTCGCGGTAAGCATGATGCATGAAAACTCCCTCGATCGTTCTACATTCTGTTTTTTCCCGCTCTTTCGCAGAGGTCGGTTTGGAGAGATACTGCTGTTGCTACCGGTGCTGCAGTCGATTACGTGGCAAATGATCCAGCAGATAGAGCTTGCCAAAATGTTCGGTGTGGCACACATCGACAGCTTGCTGCAGGAGATGTTGCTCGGAGGTACTGAACAGAGCGAGGATCATTGTTCGCCCGTTGATCACTTCTTCAAGATGGGGGTTGTGCATTATTAACTCTGCTTGTTTGCTTTACCGTCCTCCAGGCGACACCATCGACACGTCGTCCACGATCACGTCACCATTGAACATGATGAACACAAACAATAGTCCCTCGGACTCGTGCGATACGACGCAACTGGCGTCTTCCATGGGTTCGACCGTGGATCACGACACACAAGACCCCCTAGTACAAATGTCGACGCTCGGACCTGGCCCAGGTTACAGCGGCGATGCTGACGGCTTGCTCATCTCCCCCATGGACACGGTGCCCAGTCACGGTGCAGGTGGATACTGCAACCGGAAAACGCCAGACACGCTGAACGGGCACCAACTGCATGGTTCCAGAGTTGGCCAATCAACTACAGGTGCCGGTGCCGGTACCGGTGATACCGCAGATTTCATGCAACAGGAACACCAGGCGCAATCGCGACACATCGCGGTCAGTTCGGCCGAATCCGCTGTGACGATAGCGGACATATACTTTCACGCACCGACGTCGGGCGTCGGTTCGACGGCGCTTCAGCTCGACAGTGATGTTGCCATGTACAACAACAACAATCTTAGCTGCTGCCAGAGCGAGATGCACCACTCCGGCAAGGGTTGTGAGATTGTGAAAATCGAGACTAAACGAGAGCCAGAAAACGCATAATTACCGGCATCATCCTTGCCATCATCCTCGCGTGCGCGCGCCTGCGTGCGTGCGTGTATGAGTGTGTGTCGTTTTGGTGTGTGTGTGTGTGCATGCGTGTGCAATATTAGACAAAAAAAGGGGGAATGCAATTGCGAAGGGAGCATAAAAAATACAAAATGAAGCAATATTGATATTTACGGTGCAAGATTACTGATAAGGTAGAATTTTTCTCCGTTTTTTTATAGTTTAGCAAATTTTTGTTTCATTTTACGAATGTTTTTTTGTTCTCTTTCTGTTGAGGTAATTTTGTTTTTTTTTGTTAGAACCCATACTGTCGGTTCTTCGGTTATGGGAAAATTGAGCATGTTAAGTTTCACGAAAGATGTGACGGCGGCGGGGTTCGTGAGTTGTACCACGAATTCCGCGTTATACAGTGGTCAGAGGTTTTTTTTATGTTTCATCTTTTTTTGTTATAGGAGCAGAAGTAGGAACAATGAATAAAATCCATTACAATTGTGACGCTATAGCATAGTTATACCCAAGTCAAACGCGTTTGGTGAGGTGAGGTAGGGTTCTGTACATATATTCAATACAGGTGGCGTGCATCCGGGAGGTGATTGTTATACTCTTTGCGTAGGTTAGGTACTGTCCCATAACCCTTTCCATTTTCCTCCTGTTTTCCGCAAACTACCGTAAAGGAAACTATTATAGACTTGTTTTTTTTTCTTCTGTTTTCTGGGACGAAAAGTGCAAATAAAACGACTGGTTTTTTTCTTCTGTTTCCAAATCGGACTTCGATGAATGCAATAAGAAAAGGTGTGTCCTTAGTCAATACCGTATACCGTGATACGAAAGAAATCATGATTAACAAACCCCTGGGAGGCGTGAAACTCGAAACCAAAATAAGCGAACCAACGAAACGGTGTGTCCCAGTTTACGCGAGCGGTACTGCTAAGTAAGTTTCCCAACACTCACAACCACGGATGGGGTAGGAATATTGATAACCGGAGAAGACGACCTAGTGTGACACAAACCGACCGGACGGTTGATTGGCTGGCATTAGATCCCGCTTGCCTATCAATCTCGCGGCCCATCATAACACTAGTAGGAATAGGCCAGCCGTGAGGGAAAAGTCCGACTCTGCTGTGCAGGGTCACGGAAGCGACAGCATTGGTTTCGGTCTCGGACGCATCTTTGTGGCGCTACTAGCCACTTTCCGGCAGGGAGTAGTATAATAAGAACCGTCTTGGTGTTGGTCAAATTCATCCACCGTACGGTCTCATGCCGGCTTGCGAACGTTGATGCGCAGATGGTGAGTTTAGTTGGTTCGCGTTCTCCTGATCGAGAGATGGTATCTGTACGGTAAAAAGATTCCTCGCGACAACGAAAAACGACGGGCAAAGCGAACTCGCGATCATCGCTAATCGATCGATCGCAAGGATCAGTCTACGTACGCTTCATCATCAGGCTACGGGTGCATGTGTTGCAGCACGCTCATCTGGACTATGAGTTGTCGTGACACGCGGTGAGCGAGTGTTCATACCGTCGTACAACAAACAAGCGGCAAAGTTCCGCGATCGCCACGATCGCCACGATCGGAACCGTGTCCGGGTCTTGATGGGCTCTCGGTTCGCGTGTGCTCGTGATGAGCCGGAGCCTTGGTTGAACGGGCTGCGGGTGTTTGCGTGCGGGCGTGATTGTGATTGTGGGTATTACGATTCCGACCTCGGACTGTACCGGACCTGGTGCGGCGAAAAATAGCCATCCTCACGGCGTTCGGATGGTTCGTGTGTGTGTGGCATGTTCTAGTGTTTTACGGGAATCGGGATCGTACGGAAATGTGCGATCGATCGCATAGAAACCCAAGAAAACAATCCAATACCGTAAGCTAACCCCTAGGGACCATGTGCAGTTCCTTCCCGCGGCAATCCTGTCGATCACCGTCGGAGTGAAACAGTGAGTGAAAAGTGTTACGAAAGAGATTGAAAGCTCACTACCTTGTGTCAATTTGTGGTTCCATTCGGTTTGGGTGAGAATGTGTTGTGGAGCAGTTTTTGCGGTTCCGAAGGAAACGCCCACCTGCAGCCGAAACGCTGCACAGTTAAATAGATTATTTTAAAAGCCACCCTGTAGAGTGACATTTTCCGCGGCACTGCGCAGCAACAGCAACATGCTCAGCATTATGGCGCACGTAAAATCGAACCAACGTATCGAGGACCATCGCAATCTCGCCGATTGGTCGTTCTACGCGAATGAGTCTTCAGGCGAGCAGTACTACGAGATGCCCATCGATATGCGCTTCAACTCGGGCCACATCCTGTCCATCATGGTCTACACGTAAGCCCAGCCAGATTAAAGATCTCTGACATCTCTGGTGACACTGGCCATCCTTTGCTTGCATTCCAGCACACTGATGGTTTTTTCGGCTACCGGCAACATCACCGTGCTCAGCATCCTTGCGCAAAGGAAGGTACGCGCCTCGTCTCGCATCAACATAATGCTCGCACATCTGGCCATTGCTGATTTGTTGGTAGGTTTATGCTACGAAAGCGCGTGCCGACGTTTGCTGTTACGGTTTTTGTGTCACATTTCGCATAGGTAACCTTTCTCATGATGCCACTAGAGATAGGGTGGGCTTACACGGTCAGATGGACCGCTGGGGACTTGATGTGCCGTGTGATGGCTTTCTTCCGCACCTTTGGACTGTATCTCTCCAGCTTCATCTTAATTTGCATCTCAGTTGACAGGTAGGACGTTGCTTCCTTATCGGCTTGATTATATCTTAACATAGCGTCTGTTTGGGCAGGTACTTTGCGGTTTTGAAACCTTTGAAGGTGCATGAAAATCGTGCATTTTTAATGATCACTGCCGCTTGGATAATGTCCGGTATCTGCAGTTTACCGCAGGTGAGTAAACGGACGTTGCTCACGAAGGTTTTCGTTCTGATGGCTTGGTGATTGTTTGCAGTCGTTCATCTTCCATCTGGAAGGACACCCGAATATCACCGGCTACCAGCAGTGCGTCACGTACCATTTCTTCGAGGAGGAAATTTATGAAATCATTTACAACGTGCTGGGAATGTGTCTCATGTACGCGTTTCCACTGATTGTCATTCTGTTCTGCTATGGCTCGATATACTACGAAATCTTCAGCCAAACTAATCCCAGAAACCTAGGTCCGTTGTACAGTGTGTTGAGGAAGTGTTTCGCTAAACTTTGGAACTAAATTTGCGTCGTCTCACTTGCAGAAAGCTTCCGTCGTTCGAGTATAGACGTGCTCGGAAGAGCGAAAAGAAAAACGCTACGGATGACCATAACCATCGTGATAGTGTTCGTTGTTTGCTGGACGCCATACTATGTTATGTCCTTGTGGTGAGTTTCTAAGCCCTCCTCCATCTCGTTTGAATCCTCATAAAATGACCCATTTCGAAACGCACTGTTGCAGGTACTGGCTGGATAAGGAGTCGGCCAAAAATGTGGACCAGCGTATACAGAAGGGTTTGTTCCTGTTCGCCAGCACGAACAGCTGCATGAACCCAGTGGTGTATGGTATCTACAATGTGCGGAAGAAACACCACAAAAACCACCTGAAAACTCAGGATAAAAGCTGTGGCAGTCACTTAACCGTGAAGGTGTGACTCGCTGAAAAAGTGTTCAGTGTTTGTTTAGCTTGTAGTTGGTGTATTTTACCTTCAGCGACTCAAGGTTGCGTGCACCTTGATGCAATAAATAGTTTAAGTGATTCAGTAACTAAGAAACACTCCGGTTTACCTGTTGAGAAATAAATGGACGAGTACAAATGAGCCGTGGGTGAATTATGAAATCAATTTGTGATTTGCGATAAGTTTTCCACCATGGGAACCAAATCAAACGCCACCGGGCTGCTATCGTATAGGGTTTATTTTCGCATTGTAACATCTCATCATCGGTATTTGGGGGAAAACGCTAGCCCGCCTCTTTTCTAGACCTGATCTATTGCTCTGCGTCCCGACCACTAATCTCAGCGACAACGAACTGAGGTAGCTAGAATTTGGAGTACAATAGGTGGAAACTGTTTGCACGAAGCAGCTTTGAAGTATATATATAATTTTATGGGCTACATTTAGTTGTACACCTAAGATTAGCTTTGCTGAGGTTGAACTGAATCGAGGATTTAGGATCGATGATCCACCTGAACTTCGCGCTGCAAGCGTGGTGGCAGTTCGCGATAAATGGCCTCCGGAACGTTATCTATAAAAGAAACCATTCGTTAGGAATCACGTTCGAAAGGTGGTTGATCCCGCTCGGACTTACCATTGCAACGGTATACAAGATCCGACCAGATGATCATCTCCTGCGAGAAACAGAACACGCCCAATCGGCCTCCCTTCAGCGTGGAATCGAAGATGTTACCCGAATCGGCCACCATTTTGTCGCCATCGAAAATACGCAAACGGATCAACCCGATCTTGGGTCGGTGCAGCAGTAACCAGCGGTAAGCCGTACGCTCGGACCAGCCGACATTGCGAGGATCCTTCCAGAGCAGCTTCACCTGATCCTTGGTGTCGCCCGTGTGCCACAAGCTGTTTCGTAGCATCTCACCCGGTCCCGTGTTGCTGTTGATCAGCTTCAGCTGAATGCCTGGTTCTGCTGATGCGCGGAACGGTGTCGCTTGCCAGTACGTCTGGATGTTCTTCTTCCACATCACCGCGTAGAATTTGTGGTTATCCTGGTAGCTGAAGATGAACCCGACGTAATCGTCATCGATTTCCGTGTCGACGAAGAAAGTGCCCTCGAAGTCAACCCCACCAAAGGCGTCGTAGCTGAGGAAGACGTGAAGCGAAGCATATAAGAGCAAATCATGTGAGTTTCTTCCAGTAACGATAGGCTAAAGCAATAAACCTACCCAACAGCAAGACCAGGATCGCTGTTCTGAGTCTGCACAATTTCAGCGCCCTTGTTGTAGATCACCCAGTTTGGATCGATCTGAGAATCACCCTCCGGATCGAGCACCACCGTCTGGTACGTGCGGAAGTCGGTGGAGAAGATCTTCGAGTTGTTCGGGCAGTTATCGAGATAGTTGGGTATCAGATCCAAGTCGAAATCTTCCTCGCAGATATCGCCGATACCGTCGTCTGAAAGGCAGATGAAAACGCTCTCACGGTATAGAATGCAGAACTTTTTCGCCACGTGCCAGCCATGTTTCAGCACTTACTATTTGCGTCCGTTTGATCGGGGTTGAACACGATCGGGCAGTTGTCTTCGTGGTTCAAAATGCCATCATTATCAGCGTCGGTGTCGCACAGATCTCCCCGTCCATCACCGTCAGAATCGAGCTGGTCCGAATTGGCCAACTTTGGGCAATTGTCACGGCTATCCTGAATACCATCCCGATCACGATCGACATCACTATCGCACGCGTCACCGATGAGATCATTGTCAGAGTCGAGCTGGAAGAACAAACATCAGACCGAAATGTTCTTTCTGGAGACGTGGAATTAAATTAACCAAAGGTCACCTACCTGATTGGGGTTCGGAATCATCGGGCAGTTGTCACACACGTCACCAATTCGATCACCGTCAGTGTCCAGCTGGTTAAAGTTGCTCACTTTCGGACAGTTGTCATCTTCATTGCGGATGCCGTCATTGTCGATATCCGGATCGCACGCATCACCCAACCCATCCTTATCGACATCATTCTGATCGACGTTCGACACCGTGGGACAGTTATCGCACGCGTCTCCCTGCTTATCACCACCATCCACGTCGCTATCCAGTTGATCAGGATTGTGCACCAACGGGCAGTTATCCTGCGTTGAAGAAGCAAACCGAAAGCAATTAGCGAAGGAACCCCCACCAACAACTGGAACATCTTCCTCGCGATGATCGCCATCTTCATTACCGGGTTGTTCAGAATTCCATCGTTGTCCGCATCGGGATCACAGGCATCACCAATACCATCGCGATCGGCATCTTCCTGGCCGGAGTTGGGAATGCTGACGCAGTTATCGGCTCGACACTTTTCGTCGTTGCATTGCAGATTAGCATCAGGCCAGCCGTCCAGGTCCTTATCTGATCCGCACAAGAAGCCATCACCTGCCCATCCTACTTTACACTTGCACCTATTTGGAAGAGTGAAGTCAACAAACCATGAGTTCATGAAGTCTCGTAGAAGATCCTCAAACTGTGACATAATACCTGTACTTGTTGTTGCCAGCGTGCTTGCAAACCGCGTTCGTGTCGCAGATAGTCCCATCCATGCACATCCGATCGGAAGGAAGACACTCGTGCGAGGAGTTTCTGATGAACCCCGGTTTGCATTGACACTCGTACGATCCCTCAGTGTTGTGACACACCGTGCCTGTACCACAGCGAGCTGAACCATCCGCACACTCGTTACGATCCGAACAGCGCTGCCGTTGCATCGACCCTTCGAAGGACATCGCCGTCAAGCCCTCGTAGTGAACGCCAGCGAACCCGCCAGGACATGGATCACACCGGAAGCCTGGTGCCGTGTTGGTACACCGTACACGCACGTCACACGGCTCCACGAGGTCACACTTGCGAGTGGTAGAGAAAGAGAAGCGCTTGGTCAGAACCGTTGGTCGTTCAGACGACGAGACGTAACCTTATGCGGCACCGAAACCGAACAACCGGAACCAGGAACCGGAGCACACGCATCACACATACCTCGTCCAGATCGTGACAGGCAGTACCGTTGCCGGTGAAACCGGCCGGACAGGCACCACAGCGGAAGAACGGGTGCTGATCTAACCTACTGCAGTGAACACCTTCAGTTGGGAACATTCAAGGGAGCGTGTTTAAAGAATGGAATGGTACACATTTGCTTGCGTCAATGGTTAAAAAGGAGGGAATGGTTGCTTTTTTTTTGTGATTCACGCTTCGTACCACTCGAGCCACCGAGTTCTCGAGTTCTTTCCGATATCAGCTCCAGGATTCTGAGGATCACATAGACGTCCATAGGCCACCTACCGGATGACTTCGAAAACAGGCTTTCGCTCTGCAAGGACGTGATCTAATGGAAAGATCGGTGACAGGCAAACCCAACCCGACTCTTACGGGTGTGGTGTTGTCACTTTAGGTCTGTTTTCGGAAAGAATGCAACGTCGTTGTGTTAACCCGCCGGGCCAGCCTAGCGAAAACGAGTAAAATAACAGCGCAATCCACTGACCAAACTTCACGAACGATGATCGGTTTATTGTCTGGCTTTGTAAATATCGTGGGTAGTAAAGCTTACGGTTAAGTACATTTAGCGGAATACCGGATAACATTAAGGTAGTAATTCAAGACAAAAAAATAAAATAAAATCAATGAAGAATGTCCATATAAAGTGCAATATATAATGCTGTAAGTTGGCCGCGCTGGAAAGACGTATGGAGTATTATTTGGATTCACTGTGCCGCCCTCGTCGCAGAAGGGCACCTTTACATTCACGACGGCACATTCTCGTACACTCGAGTGGGGTGTGTGGATAGTGTAAGGGATGATAAGATGATTGGTTGGATGCGTAAAGAGGTTCGATTTCGAGAAGCTTGCCATAGCCCATGCGTTCTAGGGAGCCTCCTTCGAACGACAGTCTCATCAGGTTAAGAAGGGAGTTCAATCAAGGCAATGGCTGTTGAAGGGGTTTTTTTTGACTTATTACTTCCTACCTGGAGCACAGGGTTTGTCTTCGCAGGCGTCCCGAAACCGGCAGTGCTTACCGTCGCCCTCGTACCCGGCCGGACAGGGACCACACTGGGCTCCCTCGACCGTGTCATAGCACTGGACACCACTGTTTTGGGGTGGAAGAAACGAAAATTCAAGTCTCAAATGGTCCCAACATGTCGATACGATCGACCTTCCGAGTTCTTACTTAAAGCATGGCTGGTCCGCACAAGTCTGACCCGGGCGACAGTTTCGGCCATCACCGACGTATCCTCGCGGACAGTGGCCACATCGCATACCGGTGGACGTGTCGTAGCACTGCACGCCTACGGAACGGAAGCGAAGGATATCAGAAAAGCCACGATTTTATTCGACAGACCTGAACTTTCTTGAGTCATACCTGGGAAGCACGGATTGCTGTACTGACAGTTCTCTCGCAATGGCTGCGCCGTTTGACAGCCGGCACAGTTCTCGATCAACCCACGCAGGTAGTTGATTTCGTGGCGCTGTCCCTTCACTTCCTCCTTTAGCTCTTTGACCAACTTCAGCAGCTCTCCCAGCAGCTTAAGGATGTTCTCTAACGAGGGGCGGATAGAAGGTTAAGATTGATCCAATGGTACGATCGAACGATCGCAAAATATCTCGACCCCACCCGAATGCGTCCTTACCATCACAATCACCATGGATGATGGGAATGTCGCCCCGGTTGGACGAAAAATCCGTGGAGAATTCCTGCTTGTACTTCTCCGACGTGTGGTGCCAGTTGCGGATGTCTCGTTTCTTGTTGCGCTCAGGTATAGCATCGCCTAGAGGTCAGCTAGCGGTCACGTCATTCGGTCAACGATCAAAAGCTCGCATACACGCTTACCTTGCGCCTTGTTCTTCAGCATCTTCTCGACGGCCTGCTTCTGGCGCGAGTGAACGTGATTGCCATTCCGGCGAAGGATCTTCTGACAGCTGGCCCGGCTCAGGGCCTTCTCCAGCTCGGCGTCCAGGAACAGCGGATACTTTCGCTCACGGAACTGCGGAATGCGTTACGGATCAAAAGAGGGATTTTTCTTTTTGCACTCACGCATCACCCACGTGCGCCATTATGTGGCGTGTGCGTTAGGGGATGAATTAGAATGGGAACGATTAATTACCAGCTTGACGGTCGGTTCCTCGCTACCGGCGAACAGCTTCGAGAGATTGACGTCCAGCTCCTCTGTGGACGACTGTTTACAGTTCATGTAAACCGTGATCGAGCTCTGGTGGAACGCGAACGCCAGCGACTTGATCGTTGTTGATTCGTTCAGATCGTTCAGGATCAGATTCTTCGAGTACACCTTCGAGTGGGTGTTGATGTCGATGGTCACTGGGAGTAGAGGGTTGAGGGGGAGGGGGGAGGGGGGAAGGGGCGTTCGTTTTGAGTGCGTGATTTATCGGTTTCGATTAGAGGGCGGCTTACCTCGCTTGTTTTTGCGGTCGAGATAGAAGGAAAACTTGTTCTTCGACTCGGGAAAATCGATCATAAAGAGCGCCTCAATGGTGATGCGGAACTTCCTGCGGGGTCTGGGTGCGGGGGCGCGGTGAAAAAAAAAGAAAAGAAAAGATTTGCAACCAAAATAGATACCAAATAAACAAGCGGCAACGCATGGTCCGAAGCAGCTTGGAATGCCATCAAACGTAACGGCACGACTCACAACTCACCTAATATGCCTGAGCGATATCAAGAAATCATCCTTAATGTATTCCTCCAGCTCGGCCGATGCAACTGTTCAGAACGGAGGTCACAGAGCAAAAAAAGAAGCACGCATAATGAAAGAAGCATAATGAAATCATCGGCCCACCGGTCACGCGGAGGCCACCCCGTGTGTCACTGGCGCCCCAAATAAGAAATTAATTTAAATAAATCAATCAATACCGCCGCCATCGCGCAATGGCGAGTACACGCGATTGTTTGCGTGGTGTGGGCGCGATCTGTGGGTCGCGTGTGGGCCGCATGTGGAACCCACCGTATGAAGATTTATGAAGCATTAATCCATCGCCATTAAGCGATCTTGTCACCCACCCTCCCAGAAATCGAAATTCCGGCTCAGACTTTGGTCGGGTTGTCCAGTTGGAGCTGCACATTCGGAAAACGACCATATAGCCGGTCTTACGCAGCGTCTGATCGTGGAATCGATTATTCGCGGTTAATTAAATGCGACACTTACCGGGATCAAGGGACAGCGGGTGCACTTGCTGGATGAGTGCAAACAGGGACAGCAGCAGCAACAGCCCTGCCAGTGGCAGGGTTGATTTCATTTCGCACCCTTTTTCTCTCTCTCTCTCTCTCTCTCTCTCTCTCACTCGGGCTCGCTTTCTGTGCTGCGGAAAGATGGGAATCGAGAGAAACGGGCAAAAGAAAAAGAAGCACACTTTAATGCACACTTTAACACAGCCGTTCGTAAATTAATTTGCAACGAAAGGACACCCGGTAACGGTAACAGGTGATAATTCGGGTGCGCGCACACGTTTCACTCAATCGAAGCAAAACCGGGAATCCTGCCGCGGCGCCAAACACACATTCACAAACACACAGAGGACACACAAAAACCCACGGTGAAGGATAACGAGCTTGGGACGCGAATGGACGCACGTGGGCTCGTCGAGTTTCGCACGCCGGTTGATTTTGTACGTGTTTTTTTTTTCTCTCTTTATTTTCGCGAGCTCAAAACCCACACAAGCACTACTCCATTGGCAGTCGAACATCTTTTATTAATTGCTTCGTGGGGTCTCCAATTGCCACCAAATGTGCGCTTGATCGCTTCCCCTTCCCAAAAGCCGGGGGGGGGGCTTTTGTGGTTCCCGGTTGGGATTTTTATGAAGCAAAATAATACACCAACAGACGAGCGGGTGAGCGACATTACGATCCACGGATGGGCTCGCGCGTCCAACAGGTACCGGGGCCATGGGTTCCTGCGTTGCCCTGTCGGTCCCATCCGAGCGACCGAACGGCCTCAAAACAGGAATTTCCAACCAAAAAGCGCTAACGGCTCGCGATCGCGCGTACGCATGTCGCCACGCTGGGCCGTCAACGCGCGTGCGGGCGCGCGAGCATACAACAACAAAAAAAAAAGGCTGGCAATCAAAGCCACAAACGGAGGTAGAATGGAGGACGGCGAGAGAAGAAGCTGCTCCTGGTCGAGGGAGGAAGAGGGAAGGGAGGGCAAGAGAGAGGGGGTTGCTTGTGGAGGGCCGCGATCGCGAGTTGCTGTGCCCCGGAGCTGGAGAATCGAGGCGCGTAGGCGTTTTTCAAAACGCGTTGCAGCAATAGGTGGCTGAGGCAGCATTCAACAGCAACAGCAACAAAAAGAAAAGATCGAGTGAGAGAGAGAGAGAGAAGGAGAGGAAAAAAGTGTGTGGGCAGGCGACCCACCGTGTGGAGGCTGTCGGCCCTCGACGGGCGTGAGCGGTGGAAATCGCTTCGATTCCGACGAGCCGAGCGGCCTCCTCCAGACGACGTATCCGGGGCGACGAGACGGAGCACCTTTGGGGGTAGGTGGGGAGGTAGGTGGGGAGGGCAGGATGGGTGAGCGCGCGAAATGGGACTCGCCTACTCGAGCCATATGGGAGTTTGGACGTTGATTTGCCAATTTCGGAAGCACCCGGTCCGGAAATGGACACGTGTTTCGATCGCACCAGCCCCAAAATAATCGAATGCCGAGCAAACGCCACCCCGATCGGACCCCAAAAACACGCGCTATTTACGAGGATCTTCGTGGTGGGGGTGGTTGATACACCTCACCTCAGCGCAAAAGTACCACGCGAAGCTTTCCACGAAAATCAACCCTTGGCAAGGGATCACAGGATCACAGAACTACAACCCCTACTCACTGTTCAAAACCCGGCAAGGATACGCGCCCGTTTTGTTGGCAGTTGGCGTTGGAAACACACACACACACAACCTCACACACCGCGTAGGCCGCGTGTCCTGATCGCGGACCAACCAGAACACCCTTAGGTGCGAGCGAAGGAAAAGACTCGGACCTCAACCAACCACTGCGGGATCTCGCAGCAGACTAAGCCACGGATCCGTCTAGACGTGATCGCGATCGCGCGGGTCCACGCGCTTGTATATCTTCTGGCACTGGCAAGCCCATCGAGGTGGGCAGTGCACCGTCCTCCTGAGCGAGCGAGCGAGAGAGAGTGAGAGAGAGAGAGAGCACACAAGCGGGCACGAGCGAGATGCTGTGCGATCGGATGCTGGGCGTTTGTGAAACAGATTATGATTACCCCCGGGTGTGTATCCCGGGATGAAGCGTCGCAGGGTGTGATGGGTTTTCACCTGGATGTGGGGAAATGGGGAAACCGGGCGCCCTAAACAAAGGGGGGGGGGTCGCACCCATTAGCCGCAGGACTTGACCGAGGGGGGGTTCTGTGAAGGTGTTTGAGAATCGCGCCATCGTTTGGGTCGATCGGTTTTTTGGGTGATTCCCTTTTTTTTTCTCGATCTCCCCGTTCGATCCCCGTTTTTTCCTTGCACGCCGGGAAGGGAAATAAAAATGTCACAATCACAGCGCGTGTGTGTGTGTGCGGTGTATGGCAAAATCAGCTGGTCAGTGGAAGCGCGGCTCGAGGTGGTCCAACCTTGCCGCATAATGCCGCCATTCCACGATCTAATGGGATGGGAGGCTTTCGGTTAATAAAATCAAAAATCCCTCGCCTGTCGCCTCCGATGCGGAAGACCAATGTGCAAGAGGGGTTGCTGGGGGGGGTGGTAAGGGGGGGGGGGGTGAATATAAAGGAAACCTGTCCAACCCCCGCATTCGACGTCGAACGCGAACGATGCTTGGTGTTAGTTGGAGAGAAAAAAAAAAAGATTACCACCTAGCCCGCGACGAAGCGACGATGACATTGCTTGAAGGGATGGAGGGGGAGGGGGTGGGGTTGTGGGAGGTAGAAGAGAGGGGGAGGGAGGAAGGGTGGACCCCCGTAAAGGGGGGTTGGGATGGATGGTGACGCGTCGCGTTACCAACCATCGTTGAGATTCGTACTTTATGGAGCACATTATCCCGCGACCGGAACCGGGTCGGAAAGCTTCGTAATGTTTTTCTCATTAGTCCCCCCCCCCTCTCCCGCACCAAGATCTCCCCCTTGTTCATTCCCATCTCAAAGCCACCCCCTCCTCCTGATTGTCACCCCTCAAGTTGACAACAAGTTTTTTTTTCGTCTCATTTCGGGTGATTTTTTTTCTGTTTTTTGCGAACGAAACCCGCCTAATCGGAAAATCCGTGGGCGGCGTGCCGTCTGGACTGGGGATTGTATTTTTTTGTTTTTTTTTTTTGTTTTTGCTTGCTCCCAATTTGCATATGTAACAGATGTCGTCGGACGATTACTCCCTTTTTGCGGATCCCTGGCGCTTCAGACCATGGACCGATGGGTTGATCTTAAAACCAAAACCGTGCGCAAACTGTGTTTCGTGTTAATTATTTTCTCATAAGTTCGCCATTGCCTGCACATTGTGGTGATAATTGGGAAACCAAAGCGGGTGTCTCTTCTTCTTCACCAAAGAACTCTGGTCTTTTTCTTCTTCTGCTGGTAAGACACGCGGATAATTGCGCCGCTTGCAATTATCCAGCGATGGTAAAACCTACTGCTGTCTGGTATGTTGATCGATCGATCAGAGGCAAAAAAAAACCCTCCCGGTTAACGCCAACCAGCAACTGGCAACTGGGCTTCTCTGACTAGCTGACCCTGTGCCCGCCGGGCCCTTCATAGCCTTGAGCTGAAGGTCTGCCATCGGTGAGTTGGTGCAGACGCCTGATTAAGACTGCATCGGGCCCTCTCACGACGGTTTGATAATCAATTCATCAATACCGTCCTTTCTGGCGTGGCTCGTCGCCGGTAGCTGGTGTGGCGATTTATTGTCCCATCGTGCGAGAGGTACTATAATTATGATAGGACAGCCGCGGGCGACATAACCGAGTATGCCCGGGATAAGGCAAAGAAAGGGAGTAAATGCCCTTTGTATATTACGTCGGCGGCTCACGTAGAGTCGTCCATACGGCTTGTCCGTCCCAATAAAGAAAAAAAAAACACCGCGGGCGACAGCTGGCATGCAGATGTCCTTGTGGTCCTATGGAGGCTCCTACTTAGAACTACAACTTGCCACGAAACAGCTTCTGGCCTCGTTATACATGCACACTAAAGGTATACGTTATTTTTTATTAAATACCATGGCGAAGAAAAAACTAATTACGCATTCATAGCACATAATTCAAACCATTTTAGTGGTTATTGTGCATCCTTAACGGCCCACTATGGCACTCGAAATGCCGCCCTAGATGCCGTTTTAAGTAACGGCCAACATGAATCCTCGGGAAAACAATTCAAATAAACGCATCCTAATCCCCACCCACCTGGGGCGGGTGGGGGGCATAAACCCCCAATGAAACCCTAATCCACCCCAAGGGCCTTCAACCCGGCGGTGCTCTTTAACCGCGGTGCGTAAATAAATGACAAAAATTTATCTTTATCGCCACGGAAGCAGTAGATACGAAAAAAAAGAAAATTCCCCCAAACTGCACTCGCCACCGGCGCCAACAGTGAGCGTCCGTAAAAATAGCACGCACGCATTAAAACGATTTCCCTGTACCGTACGGCCCAGAGAGGGCGTTATTTTTTATTGCTCCTAATCGCCGTGCCCCTCCCCCCCACTCCGACCACTCCACCACCCCCCCCCCTGGCTACCGTTTCAATTAGCGTGACGAATTGTGTGATGTTGTTGGTTGTTTTGCTTTTTTTTCGCACAGCACTGTATGATGTCATCCCGCGGGAGAGGGCATTCCCGAGCGCATTTGTGTGTGTGTGTGTGTGTGTGTGTGTGTGTGTGTGTGTGTGTTTACATTCCACGGGTGGCTCACGCGTGTTGCAACTGTCACGCAGTGCGTTTTGCCGGCGTGATGCGCCATTACGCGGAAGAGAGAGGAGAAGAAAAAAAACGATACAAAACGTCCCATCCACCTGTGTCGCAATATGCAGCGCTCACGCATTGAAACCTGCGTGCGTGAATGTGGGGGCTCACTCGCAACCCCCACCTCCACCCATTTAGTGATGGAGCGTGTCAACGCACAACGGCCGAACATTCCCAACCGTTAAGTGGCCCCAACGGAGAGAGAGAGAGAGAGCGAGAGCTGGAGCTCGATGTTGACGCCTGCGCGGACACGCACGTGGACGACGACGTCTGTTTGACATTTGTCATATGATGTGTGTAAACAAAGTGTAACTCACGCACGCAAACGCGGGGCATTTAGTACGTTTTTTTTTTGTTGTTGCTTCTTTTCTTCCGTGAAGCTCGGCTGCGACAACAGCGTGACGGTTTTGGCGCCAGGTGTCACGGACTTTGGAACCGCGCGAAACAGCTGGTCTATGGTTTTCCATGTCCATCTTTGCTTTCAACCATTTCGTCATTAGCTGGGCGTCTCCATGGGCTCCATCATGTCCTTGTGGCGCTGTGGCGCAGTGGCGCTTGTGGTGAAAACGAAACAGCCGGTCGGGTGTGAGCCAGCCTCGGGACGCCATCACAGACACACGCCATCACAGACAATCGAACGGTACACAAGGCAAATGTCAGTGGCGCTATGCCCTATGAGAGCGCCTCAAGGAAAAGCCGTCTAATTTTACTCACGCCCATCCACCCCCCCACCGTTTATAAGGGTGATTCGGTCGCCGATCCGGTTTCAAGCGGGCCGCATATTATTACGATCAAATGCTGCTCTTTTCGGGTAGCGGGTAAAGATCAGAGCGCATTCATTCCGCATCTCGCGTTGTTGCGCGTTTTCGGTGGTGCGGTTGTGTGGAAGGCAAATATTTTTCCAACTCATTGTAGCCCCATTACTCACGCCACGCCACGATGACCGGTGCGCGTATTTATACGGCAGGCGGAGGCGTTTCCGAAACCGGAAATCGGTGAAACATCCCCATTTCAAGCGAACGCTCGAACCCCAAGGCATGGTGAGTAAACAGCGCAACCCCTCGTTAGGGATGCAAATTCAACCCACCGTCGATCGGTGAGGGTCGTTCGAGGCCGTCGTTTGTGGTGTGAGCGATCCGTTTAAGGGCCGACCGAACGCGCTATGCGCTAATAACAGGTTGCTTTAATCGGCGAAACATTTAAATTTTCTCGCACACACACAAAAAAAACATTATCATCATCATGCATCTGCATTCGTCCGTTTTGAGCCCGCGCCATATGTCACGCAGCGCAGCACGACGAAGGGATCCATTTCACTCGAGACGCGCATTTCCCAACCACCCCACGTTTCCCGCTACGCTAAAGGGGTGCCCGACGAGGGCGAGAGCGTATGGTGAAATATGATTTCCTTAGCGCGTGTTCCGTGGCCATGTGGCAGCTACAATGGCCATTGTGGCAGCCGTCTCACTCGCACCACCGGTAACCTTCGGCTTTTTGGGTGGGTGCTGCAGGGGGCGAGATGGGGGACACACCGAGGAGGGGTGGAATTTAGATTCGCGGCTGTCCTGCGGAATTTCGTCCATTCAATTCCCCCTCAATGCCGCTGTTGGTGAGGAGAAAATTGGCTCTCTCGCGGTCTTTGATGAGTCTCGCAAAAAAGCGACTCATCTCACGCGGTTCGCGCTCTTTCACGCTCCGAGACTCTCACGAATAGTGAGAAATCGCTCACTTGCGGTGAGTTTCATTCACTCTCACCGATATCCTTCCATTTTGCTCACTTCAGCTCACTGACGTGCGATGTTTCGCTCTCTGTCTCACTCATTCGCGCATTGTGCTCGCTCTCACACTTACGCTCTCTCACATTCTCTCACGTCGTTAGGTGGGATTTTCCCCAATTTTCCTGAGACCACTACGCTTCGGACGTTGAGGGTTTTCCGCTCACTCTCTCGCTTTCTGTTTTTATCCCTCTCGCTCGTTCTCTGTCTCTCTCTCTCTATCTCTCTCTCTCGCTACCTCGTTCTGCCTTACCAGCAGCTCGCATTCACACACGCTTCCTGTCTCTCTCACTCTCTCACGCTCTTGTTCTCTGGGCTCTCTGTGGCGCGCAAAACGCTCCGCTCACGGTAGTTTTTCCCGCAGAGCGCGCGAGTTTTTCATACCCTCTCTATCTCTTCTCCCCCGTCAAGCAGGTCCACCATTCGCCTCCAACGAGCGGAGGGAAGGTTTTTCTCAGCACGCGAAGATTCTTTCTTTTTTGACGGGACCAGCCAAAGACGGCACCTATTGTCCTCGTGTGCGCGGATAGGGACAGAACTCGGTTCGCGTGGTGGTATAATATATTCGATTTCACAATATCGCTTTTCTTGCGTCTTCGTCGCAACCGCCACCACAACCACCACCACGCCACCGCACGCCAAAGGGCTTCGATTCGGCAGCAGGCAGCTTTCCATCCTGCGGTGGAAAAATCCGTCGCGAAAAGACGAACCAAAAAAAAAAATCGGGGTGCAAGCGAGATCTCGCGTGTACCACCACTTGGCACCTGACCGCGCGAGTGAGTAAGTGTGTGTGTGTGTGTGTGTGTGTGTACGTGTGTGTGTGTGCCGCCGACGTCGTCGTCGTCCACCCTTACGGACGGTGTTTTGCGAGCACACGGTGGGGCCTTCGAGAGGTACATGAACACACATCAGTGTCGAGCAACAACGGTTCGGTTCGAGCTGTGACGGGAAATTTTCCGACCGCGCGCTTGCGAAAAGTGGCCTCCCTTCTACGACGACGATACCAACAACAGCAGCAACCGTAACAACAACAGTAGCAGCAGCGCAGCAACAACAACAGCAAAAAAACGACGACGAAACGAAACGCGTAACGAAATCCAGTGCGAAAGCTGGGAGTGCAATTTCCCCCCCACAAAAAAAAACCCCCCAAAACGACACGAAACGGTGGGCCGGGCAAAAGTGCCGTCCTACAGAGTGCACCTTCTCTGTGTGCCTGTGCGTGCGTGCGCGCGTGTGTGTATGTGTGTGTGTGTGCGAAAACAGTGAGCGGAAAAATCGAAGAAAAGCTGCCGCACGCACGGTGGTGAATTTCACATTTTCCCATCGATCCAGAGTTGCACGAAAAGCCCACACGGGCTTAGCCGCCAGTAACACCGTCCACGTCACGAACCTCCGCGTGTGCGTGCGTGTGTGGATAGATAGAAACGGTAGATATAGATAGAAACGGAGACCGATACCCGATCCTAAGGAGATAGGCGAGCTTGAATTTTTCCACCATCCTGACCATCACACCGCAAGTGCTTGGTGGAGGTGGAGAGGCAAAACGCTCGACCACGCTTCGACCTGCTGCTTCCCTCTCTTCGCCTGTGCCCCCTTCGGGACACCACACGGTACAACAATTACACACACACACACACATACACCCCAACCACCCAAGTTCCCGGTGACACGGCGCTGCCGTTATTGTTAGCCGCGCGAGAAATTGGGCCACCCCTTTGCGTGGTGCTGGTGGGAGGGTAGGGGGTAGGCGAGGGCGGGGGGATGTTTGCGTTGGGAAATTCCACCCACCACCCCTCTCCCCTTCACCTGCCCTCTCCTCTCCCCCCCCCCCCTGCCCACCGCACATGACACATACACACGAGGAACACCTGTTTTTCCTGCTCGAGCGTATCCTTTGGCCGCGCGGTTGGTTGGGTGGGAAAACTCGCACTCGAGCAGTGTTTTTGAAAGTCGTTTGGGGGCGCGTGTGCGTGTGTGTGTGTGAGTGAGAGAGTGAGAGAGAGAGTAAGAATGTTTGGCCCGAAACACACGTCGGCTTCAGCGACAGTGGTCAATTTAAGGACAATTATGAGCCCAAATAGAAGCCCTCCACGGGTAATGGTTCCGCTGGAACGTCCGACAATGGGCACTGGCACTGGCTGCGTCATTCTGGCTGGACCTGTCGTGTGTGTGAGTGCACGTGTGTGTGTACAGTGGAGTGTAGAGGCATCGTTTTTTCGCCCTTCCGAACGGAAACGGTTGACCTCCGTGTGGCGGGTGCAAAGCGTCAAAGGTCCTTGCAGTTTGCAGCTCGATGGTTGCATTTTTTTTTTGTTGCACTTCGCATACGTTCGACACTCTGCGCTGTGTGTTTGTGTGCGTGTACGTGTGTGTGTGGTACGGTGGCATTGGCTTCCTTTCGCGTTGTGGTGTTGATAATGACAATGTGTCGATCGTGCGCCAGTTGAGCTGCCAATCGAAGCTGCACGATCGGCACGTCGGGGCCACTGCCAAGTTGGCCTGCGTTACTTTGTATCTCCGGACCACCGATGGTCCCTCCACCGCTGCTCGGGTGGCATCATTCTCCACTTCACTGCTTCGTGCCCTTTCGTACAACCTGTCCACAGGCATGATCGCATGATCGCGAGTGCATAGAAACGGCATCGACGGAACGCTTTTCCGCGGATCCTCGCTCACGTACACACGTGCGTGTTCGTGAGTACGCGCGTGTGCGTGTGTGCGTGTGTGTGTTTGGGGGGCTCGAAGGGGTGGAAAAACGGCCAGCTGCCCAGTTCTTCTCGTGCGTCAACCGAGAGCAGGAATCGCGCCGGCTTTCATGGTGCGTGGTGCTGTTTTTGTGGCACACACTGTACACGCCGGGTTTGACAGAGTGTCCTTCTTGTGATTGTCCTGTGCGGTTGCTTCCTGCTCAAGTCACATCCACCCCCCCCCCCCCTTCCCTTTTCCAGAGACACGTGTGTGTGTGCGTGATAAAAGTCACAGAAAGGACATTCATCAGTCAGTTAGTTGGATTAGAAATGGCGAGATGACTAAATGTTGATCGAGTGCGATCTTTCGGTGCGTGGCAAAGCGATCACGCGAGAGCAAGAACAAGCAAGTGAGAGCGACAGAGAGAGAGAGTGAGAGAGAAAGAGAGTGTGTGAGAGAGCCAACCGTGCGTGCGAGCAGGCCAGCAAGCCGCGATCGCAAACGCGAAAAAAGGAACCGCTGGGACGAGATTGACAGCATTTGTTTTACCGGGAGAAGTGACAGAGAAGGGACGCACGAGATCGCGGCAAGAGACGGTGCCGCGTATATTAGGGTTGGCGTATCTGCGCCCCGGTGCTGCAGGGTAAATAGTAGCTGCTAATCGTGGCGGTAACCGCGGCCTAGCTGTTTCCCAAAATACTGCCCCATTTGCTTCGGATGGGGAGGTGGTGGCCCAAACGAGGGAAATGGATGCGCCGCAAGCGTCCGACCCCTGTCGTCCTTCCCGGTGGCGACCTCTCTTTTCCCGGTTGGCGAGTACAAATTCGCGGCGAGTGAATCGTGCACGAAACAACGCACGTCCCTCCCGGGGACCTGCAACGGGAAATGGCCGTTTTTTTTTTCGCGGTCTGGTTGCAGGGAAAATATCGGGGCTGTGGCTTTTTTCTTTTGCTTCCTGGGGACAGAAAGGGGGCAATCACCCTTTCTGTCGATCGGTGGTGTTTTGATCCCCGCAAAAGCGATCACATCCCGATCGGCGAATCCTGACGAATAGGGGAATGCTGTAGGACTTTTTTTTCTCATTGGATGCAAAAATCGGCCAAAAAGAGCAATTGGTGGGTGATAAAAAAAAAAACAATAATAAATTAAAAAAAGCACACACACACACACACATATAGGGATTGTGGGAGCTCGCAGTGGGAGAGCGAACCAACCAGCAACCCACCCCGTAACGAAGCTTATGTCAATGTCAGTTGGGTACAAATTGTACACAGTTTAGTAGTCCGCGAATAGGCTAGGGCACCACTACGCGCCAGTCGGTCGTTCTGCGGCACGCGCCCTCTTCATCGCCCGGTCAACAGGCCCTTGGCCCAATCCGTCGGGGATAGGGGGAGAGGGGGTGGTGGAGGCGGGGGGAAAACCCTAGGGGGCCGTAGGGTTGCCCCGTTACATGCGTTGACCGTGCGTGCGTGCACGTGTGCGAGACCACCCCAGGTGTATGAGTGTGATTGAGCGTCTGTGTGTGCGTGTGTGCGCGTGTGTGTGTGAGTGTGTGTGTGAGTGTTGGTGAGTCAAATTTTTGGTTCAACGGTGGTGCTATTTTTAAGACTAAGCCTACTTGGTCCGTCCGTCTACGTTGGTATTTAATCTCGCTTTACTTCAACACGTAAAAATAATACGTGCATGTGGTTGGGCCTGGCTGCTTGCGTGCTGGCCGCTTCCACACCCCATCCTTCATTCGTCCTGCCTTTCGCCAACCATCCACCCACACCCCCACCCCACCCCAGCACACATACACGGTCGCACGGGGTGGCCACCTTTTTGCAGGCGTGCGCGCTCTCGAACGTGGCCATATGGAAATGAGCGCTTGGTGGTGAGCGCGTTGGGAAAACGCGAAAAACACTCTGCCAGCGGGAAAAGCCACAAACCCTGAGGTGTAGACCTTTTCTGGACCCGGATCGATGGATCGTGGGCATCTCGAAGGGGAACATTCTCTCTTTGAAGGACACGTGAAAGGGCCCCTTCACAGTGAGGGGCTTCCCGAGTGATCAGTAAATGAGCTGAAACACTGCACGGTGGTTGTGAGTGTGTGCTGGCGCGAGATGAATGTTGCGGGGGAATGGGAAAAACCGTGCCCCCTCACCATCCCGTCCCCCGATGGGCGAAAGCGAAAGCTGATCTCGAGCTGAAATTCGAGCAGCAATCCCAACGAGATGGACGCAAACGGGAAGAGCTCCTTTGCCACACACACACACACACGCGCGCGCGCGCGCTTTTCACTTTCCCGCTTCGCTCCCACGGTGGTTGAGTTTTTTTCCCTTGGCTCGCAACATGATACGCCGCATGATCGTTCGCGATCCATTATTAATACCATCGATCATGCGAAACCCATTGTGCCTACACCAACACCACCAAGGATCGAGTATGCGATCGTCTGTCGGGCCATTCACCACCACCACCACTACACGCACACGGCGGAAAATTGCCCTCGCACTCTCTCATTGTTGGCTGAATTTTCCGAATTTTCCCACCCAATGAGCGCCGGATCGATCGCTCTCTCTCTCTCGATCGCTTGATCTCATACCATTTAACGCGCTCTCTCTCTCTCTCTTTCACTGTCTCACGCACTCTCTCACTCTCTCTCTCTTTCTCTCTCTCTCTCTCTCTCTTCCCGGGGTATTCGTTTCTCATTGCGTGGATGCGATCGTGGCTGGTTGCGTCTCGCAGCAGATACGCACATCGCAGCACCGTGAGGTCCTCGTGATTTTAGGTTAGCTTCCGGCAGGTGATCGATTTTCCGGCTTCTTCGCGTTTCTTCCTTACCTCGCCGGCATACGGGAATACAACAGAACCCACGGCATCGCACCACCCAGCAGCAAAAGGCGCGAGATTCGTGGGGAGAAGGAAAACTAAGGACTATGGTCCAGCGCGATCGGCATCGTGCCATCCGCAACCGCACCATCGCCGAGCTGGTGCGATGAGTCGACCGGTTCCGGTCCTGCGGCATCGATTCGAAGGACGGCGTGACAGCGAGCGCGGTGAGCAGGCCGGGGTGCAGCACCCGACGACGACGACGACGACGCGCAGGATATCACATATTGCTTATTGGCGGCAGCGGGATCAGTGAGACGAGAAATGAAAGATGGCGCACACGGCGGCAATGCAGGCGGTGGGAGGAGGTGGTGGTGGAGCCGCGGGGGCTCCGTCCCGTGCCGATAGTACGCCCATCAGCGGCGGTCGGTACGACTTCGAAGATGGTGGCACATTCTGTGGCGGCTGGGAGGACAACAAGGCGCACGGTCATGGTGTTTGTACGGGTCCAAAGAACAAGGGTGCTTATTCCGGAGCATGGCATTACGGTTTCGAGGTGTCGGGGATATATTGTTGGCCAAGGTAAGTGTGCTGGGAGTTCCCCCGGCTTTCGGAACGGTTCTTGTTGGTGGTCCAGCTCAGGTGGTGTCGTTCACAGCTCATCGTAAACGATATGTCCAGTTCGAACAGTGCAACAGTGATTTGGAGCGTGATTTTGTGGACTTTGTGGGAGTGATGTGGAGTCGGGTTACGAAACCAAAACTCTAAAACTTCAGTGAACCTTTGGATCTTGGGCCATTTCCCAAAGATCTCATGAACGTTGTCTCGTGTGTTCTCGTGATAAAAACCGTCGACTTCCCAAAATAACGCCAACGTGAAGTGTATCACCCTAAAAAAAGGCCTCACATTGACGCCTCACAGAAATGTTCGGGACCCTAAAAAGGATAAATCGACAACACCCCCCGGTCAGGTTCATGACGCCCAAAATTTCCTTCTCCTCTCACGAACTACCCGGCAAAAAAACTTTATTCCCGGCGCCTTCGACTCACCGCCGACAGGCAAGAATCGATTGCTGTTCAGCAACCCCAGCAGGGCCGTGAAAGCCCGACGACCATTCCGCGATGCAACAGCGCGTCCGGCGTGGTGTGGATTAAAGATGGCGACGGCACCGAATGCTGCCCTGCCAGAATTAAAACACTTTCTCGACCGATGACGCCACCCCGATGCTTGCTTGGCGCCAGCCGCGGTTGTGTTTATTGCTCGGTAACAATTCGGTCCTCGGGACCAGGCGCGGCCGCGTTACTCATTTGCATTTTCGTGCACACGCGCGGAAACGCTACGCAACAGGCGGCGATCTCACGCAAACGGGTCTTGCGCCATCCGCCTTCTTGAATGAGGAGTTGAGCTTGCGAAAAATGAAAAAAAAAACGCCGAACGTGAAGGATAACCGATGTGGTTTTCCCGGCCACACAAGTACGCTTTGTCCTTTCGCACGTGGCGGCATTTGGTGGGGTTTTTTTTTTTGCTTTGCGAATGAAAGCCTTTGGCGGCACGCCTTTTGGGACGTCAATGGACATTTCAAACGGACCGCACTGGTTCAGGAACAAATTAGCACTTCGCTTATTGGCGGCATGTCGACTTCCGTTTGATCAATGCCTCTCGTGATCAATGCTCACTAGATTAATGAACGCGGCTTTCTGACGTTTTACGCAGGAGGTTATTATTTCTGACACCACCTCCAAGTTCATGGCACTCTAGATCCGAAACAGCTCCATCCCGACACGTGCTATCTCTGCAGCGACACCAGCAAGTGACCACTTTCGCCCCGTTTTTTTTGCTCCCCGACGATCCTTCACGATCATCGCGTTTCATCACTCTCTCCCTTTCGTTACAGCGGCTCCACGTACGAGGGTCACTGGCAAAACGGAAAAAGACATGGGCTGGGCATCGAGGTTAGAGGCAGATGGGTGTACAGGGGCGAATGGACGCAAGGTTTCAAGGGCCGGTACGGTGTGCGGCAAAGCGCATCCTCCACGGCCCGGTACGAGGGCACATGGGCCAACGGGCTGCAAGATGGCTACGGTTCGGAAACGTACGCCGACGGAGGTACACCAGCGAATGCCCCACTCGAAAGGCTTTCGGAAGGATTTTCACCATTTTTTTTTGCTTTGTTCCACCATCCTCTCACCAGGCAGCTACCAGGGCCAGTGGCAGCGGGGCATGCGGCATGGGTACGGTGTGCGGACTTCCGCACCCTTCGGCATGGCCGCCCGCTTTCGCCCCAAATCCGTCCGCGTGTCGATGACGTCACTCCGGAGCACGGACGGTGGTGGGGGTGGGGGAGGAAACCAAGCTCCAACACCGGAACCGGGTGAAAAGCGCAACCACCGGATCGATGACGCACGTGGTGGGTTTGTGTTGAAGGCAAAATCCGACGAAACGCCCGTCCGTCGGAACAGCCTGGTGGAGAAGACAAAGAAGGGCCTTTTATCGGTGAGTAAGAGGGGCGCGAAGAAGACCCGGAATTGGCCAGGATCTTCTAATCGGGATGTCTTTGGAATCTTTTTCGCTTTGCAGGGACTCAAAATTAGGAAGCAGAAAAGTACGGGTGACCTTGAGAAGCGTGGAACGGGCACGGGCAGCATCCGATCGACGGCTTCGACGGCATCCTGGCTGAGCACGGAGTCGTCCCAGTCGGGAATGACCAACAAGTACGTATTGCGTGGGCACGATCGAGCCCCGTTTCTGACCATCTGATCTGCCTGCAGGACAATGCACACGGACTCAAACGCAAGCTTCATCGTGGAGGACGAGCAACTGGACGCGAGCGTTGTGGAGACGTACATGGGTGAATGGAAGAACGACAAACGTTGTGGATACGGCATCTCAGAGCGTAGTGATGGATTGAAGTGTGTATCTTTCGGTGGAACCTCACTTTCACCTGTCAAACGCTGTCCTAATGCGGGGGGTTTTTTTTCGCCCACAGATACGAGGGTGAATGGTACGCGAACAAAAAGTACGGCTACGGTGTGACGACGTTCAAGGATGGCACCAAGGAGGAAGGCAAATACAAGAACAACGTGCTGATCACAAGCCAGAAGAAGAAGCACCTGTTCCTGATCCGCTCGGCCAAGTTCCGCGAGCGGATAGACGCGGCTGTCGATTCCGCCCAACGCTCCTCAAAGTACGCCCTCCAGAAAGCGGACATTGCGATCTCGCGCACGGCCACGGCCCGCGGTAAAGCCGAACTAGCCGATGCGGCCGCAGACGAGGCACGGGCAGAGTCAGACCACGCCATTCGAACTGCGCGAGAATTCGCGCCCGACTTTAACCCTTCACTTTTGGAGCGGTTCGATCGGTTGCGACGTAGCAGAGCCTACCCACTCACCGACGGTGCGTTGCTGATGAACGATCTACCGATACGATCAGGTGGTCCACCAGGGCCGGACCTAGAGTACGGACACAATCATCCCCTGCACAACCACACCAAAAACCCGACGCTGGGAAGTCCTTCCACCGGGATGTCAGCTGCGGCCGTCTCAGGAAACGCACGTCTCAACGCCAACTACTACGACCAAAAGGGCCCCAGCGTGGGTTATGGTGGTGCGATGAGTGGCATAAGCTCACTAAACCACGACAACATGACAGGTGCGCGACTGATGGATGACGGAATGGGCTCGTTGTACGGTAAGCCGCCAGGTGGCGCCACCACAAACTACTACGCAGCAGCCACCAACCGAGCAGGGCACGTGCCGGTCGGTTCCACTGCGAACACGAAACTTTCCTACGACCAGAGCTTACCGATGGGTCGGGAGGATGGTGGGTTGGGTGGGGCCGCAAGTCCCCGCCGTAACTCCACCATGCAACAGGCGTCCTCGTACGGTGAACCTGCGTCCCGATCGGCGGCAAACGCACGACCAGCGCCCTCTCTCGGCACCATCGGCAGTCAGTCGTCGATAGACTACTTCGATCACTACAAGCGACCACCGAGCCGGGATGGATCCGTCGATCGGTACACGCGAGCCGCCAGCAAGCTGGGTGGTGCTGGTGGAGGTGTATCCTCACGAGCGCCCTCTGTTGAGAAGACACCCGCGAGCTACCTGACGTCCGGGATGATGATGGGTGGCATGGGAGATGGTATGGATGCGCCAGAACCGCGGGTCAGCACGTTGCGCCGCGGTTCGCAACTGATGGCCGGTGGAGGTCCTGCGAATGGATCCGTTCCTTCGGCGAGTGGTATGAGCAATGGAGGTGTTCGACCGGGTTCGAGAGCTACTACGCCGTTACATCAGCTGCATGGCGTTCATCAGGAGCTGGGCGCGGTACCAGCCACTCAGCAACCGTTTGAGGATGTGCTGCTGAGGCAGCGAACTCTCGGACAGGACATCATCCCGTCGATGACGCAACCCAAGCGCACGGAGAGTCTCTATCTGTCGAAGCCTGCCATCAACAGTGTCCCACTGGGTGGTGGCTTTGGTGGAGGTGGCGGTGGAGGTGGTGGCGGAGGTGGAGGTGGAGGTGGAGGTGGTGGAGGCGGCATGCGAGCGAGAGGAGGCGGCAACGGTATGGCGGCGTTCAGTAGGGAGCCCAAGGTAGGTGATCCAAGCATCCCTGAACCGAGGTTCTTTTCCAAGGGTGCGCAAAGTGTTCCCGAGAGTGTCCTGAGGTGTTAGAGAAGAGCCCCACCTGAGAATGGCCGCACTCCAGATGGCTCAATGGAACCTGCGATGTCTCGAAGGGTAGTGGGAGAGGCCGGACGCATTCACGTCCATTGAAAGGTTCCTCAATTTTCTATTTTCATTTAATGGCCGCACGTACAATTACGCAGTCGGTCAGGCTAAGCGGTCGGGATAAGGTTGAAGAGAGACAGGAGACTGGTAGGGGAGTGGATCTTTCTCTCCCTCTCTCTCTCCCTCTCTCTCGAATCTCGCGAATGGGGAAAAGAAAAATGGCTGCCATTTGGGAGGGAAATCCCCGATAGCTCCCTTTTGGCGTTCTCTCGTTTCTGGGTTTTCCACCAATGTGTCAGGTATCTTCTCTCTCTCTCTCTCTCTCTCTCTCACGGGCTCTTTGATGCGTCCCCGATGGCAATTATGCATCATGATTCCACATTCATCAGATCTCCCAGCCGGGAAAACGATCGCTCACTCGACTCCTGATCCCGGAGAGAGAGAAAATAAAGGCGAAAGAGAGAACGTGACTAAGAAAAAACACTGCCCAGCCACCTTGCACGGTGTGCCTAAGGCGCGTTCCCACCCACAGGCACTACACTTTCCCGCACCAAAACACACACTCGCACGATCGCGTGTATCGCGCAGGTGCAAACGGCTGCTCCGGGTGACCGGGAGTTTTCCGATCATTTTCCACCCGCTCGTGCTGGTGGTTGGCAGGGCCCGTGCACAAAACCAGGCCAATGTCGTAGCAAAGATTCACCGATCCCCGAGCCTGCACTCGTTGCAAGCGATGCAACTGCACACCCACACACACGCTAATGTCAACCCATTGGGTGGCAATTTTCCGACTTTCATTTTCAACATTCCCGGCGGCTGGTGCAGCGGGAAAGCACCGGAAACAGGAACGATGTGTGTGTCAAAGAGCACCCGTGTACGAGAGAGCGAGAGAGAGTGAGAGAGAGAGAGACAGCAAGCTACGGTCATCGTAGTAGCCATTGTGGGGAAAATGACAGATGACTTAAGCGCACTGTGACCGTGAAGGGATGAGAGGGAGTTTGTATTTTCTTTTCTTTTTTTTTTCTTTTTCTTCCTCCCCCCCATTGTCCTTGGGTGGAAATGTTCCCAACGATTGGCTCGCGAATTGTGCGACCAATTATCGAGATGTTTTGGGATCAATTCGACGGGTTGTTGCGGGTGACAATAGGAAAGTAGCACCATCCCCACGTATGGGGTAACATTGAAACCCACCCACCCCCCCCCCCCCTTTTCGAGTGTTGGTGACAACGTGCACGACGACGATGGCGGAGGCTTTGGCTCTCTCCCGCGCATAACGATCCACAAATAGCTTTTCTGCTCAGCTGCAGCGCCTTCCGCGGACTTAGTACATTTTTAGAACTCACCACGGCACGGTGGCCATATCGTCGCGATCGTCGCGCTTTTCCGTCGATTGGTTTGAGGAGGGTTGGGGAGGGGGGGGGGATGGGTAGTGCGGCTCCGCGTGTCGTGCGTGTCCTTGCCGTGTGGGGTGGCTTCCCCGTGCCTGTGCGTGCGTTTGTGTGTTAGTATCACCGCCAGCCAACATTGTCTGTCACCCTGTTGTTGACCACTTTCAAGCCGGATTGAGGTTTTGTGCTGGGGTTAGGGATCGGGAGTGCGAGACGCCCTTTTTTGCGGTCCCATCTCCTGGCGATTCACGATTGTCACGATTTCGTGCGCTCTCCGAGTCGGGAATGGTCGGTGTGGTGCACACAGAGGTTCGTGACACTAGCGCGTTCGGTCACCGAGCACTTCTGGTCGTGGATCGAGTGGATCGAGCGTCTCCCGACACCTGGCTAGTTTGCGGGTAAACATGTGCCCATTCCTTACCGGCCAGAGCCCGCGTCGAGTGTGCACCGTGTTCGTGTGATAGTGCCCACACTGGCTCGCAGGTGGTGAGTCAGCAGTGGTAGTGTTGGTGGTGGTCGTGCGTTTGTTGGCCACGCGGACTCTCGCCCCGTAAAGGAGCAGCATATGATCGGCCCTGGATCGGCGCCAGTTCCTGCGACGCCTATAAATAGCCCTGCGCCCTGGACCTTCTTGCAAAGAGCTAATCAAAGAGAGAGAGAGAGATAAAGTAAGAGAGAACCAGCTCTCATCGTTCAGTGTACGCACACGCGATCGCGCTTTCGGTGGTGAATTGGTTCACCAGTCGTGAACGATCGCAGGTGATCGTGTGTGTTGTTTATTGCCCTCCTAGTGCGATCGAGAGTGTGTGTGTGAGCGTGTGACACGCGGGTAAAGCGCGCGCGAGAGAGAGAGAGAGCGATTCGGTGCTCGAACCGGAAGTGGGAGTTGATGCGGAAGTTTTCCCACCAGGACTTCCCGATTGCGGACGGATTGCGATTGTGCTAGAGCCTTGACGTCCAGACGTCACCAGACCAGAAGATCAGGATGCAGTGGCAACAGGAGGTCGATGATGAGGATCTCATGTACTCACCGGCTCTGCTGGCCCGGCGAGCCTCCGAGAGCTGGATCGAGTTTCCACCGGTTGAGGTTGTTACTATGTGTGGGGGGGATGTTCTTTTTTATCCCAAATGCGCTTGCTTTTGGCGCGTGCGAAAGGACTCGCGTGACAGCAGCTGACGGAGTGATCGCGACTGATTGTGCTTGTGTTTTACGCTTATTTCTGTTACCTTTTTTTTCAGAGTATTCCAGTAAATGCGACCCTGCAGAGAAAGAAATCATTACCAGATGTACAACAGCTACCGTTCTCGACCGGTGCCATGAGCCGAGAAGAGGTGTCGATCCTTGGTTCTGCCCGCCGCGAGGAGGTCCGGCGACTGAGGGACGAGCAGGAGCGCTTACGAGTTAATCCATTGTTGTATCTGGTCAGTCCACAAGTGAGGGTAAGTACGTTTGACGAGCCGACTTTCGCCAGGTTTCACAGGCCTGGAGTGCCATTTTTGGCAGGGATGTCGCAACGGTGTCGAAACGGTGTGGATTCGGTTGATCGGTCGAGAAACAGATCGAACGTTTCTGCTTGTGCCAAGTCTATTTTCGCGTAATCTGGGCCACGAGAAAATTAAGGGGAAAAATAACAGAAAGCGTACTCGGTCCCAGCGGGCGATATTTACAAATAATGAAATCTGACCGCTCAAGTCTCAAATGAAAACAAAACCCCCGCGATGGCCTTTCCATACGCCGAGTGATACTGCGAGGATCATCACTACCCACTAACCTTTCTCGCTTTTTCTCACTCTCTTTCTCTCTTTTCTTTTCTATTACAGGATTGGTTCTCGCGCCAGCAACTGGTCATGCTAGTGCTGATCGTTAATATTGCCTTGGCTATTTTATTCTTTAAAATACTCACATAGCGTTGGCTCAGTCCATGTTTGCATTTCAGCATGTTTCTAAGAAAGGTGACACTATAGAATAGCCGAAAGCAGGATTGAAGATACTATTTAAACGAACATTATGGGATAACTCTTGTCGCAGCGTTACGCTACCAACAAGCAAACAAACAAATAAAACAAATAAAAATCGCAAACATCAACGGCAGCGTTAGCAAAAAAGGAAGCGAAGGAGCAGAAACAAAGAAGAAGAAGAAGAGCAGTAGAAGAAGAAACGCCCAAACCAAACACATACACACACACACATACACACATACACTCGCACAGACGCGTACTCGCACACATAGACGAAACTATTTTCCGCCCGCTGCAATCCTTGCAATTGTGACCAGTTTTTTGAACGGCGAACGGCCGAAAGCCAAAGGCGGAACCAACGCGTACTAGCGGAAGTAGAAGAGGATGACAAATATTTCGAGCATAAGGAGGGACGGGGAGGGAGAACGAGCAGTTTAAGTGAGGCAATCAATTAGTGAGTGCGGTGCGTCTGCGCCACACGGCGAAACGCATTCACGGCATGGAGATTAAATCAATAAAATTGTTTATCTTTGTGCATCAATCATCAATCTTCGCAATTACGATCCATCCTTTACCTACGTAAAATATAAATCAGTAAAAGAAGAAAAAAAATAAGTAATAATTAAACGTTACACCGGCAGTTGCGCGGCGCGGGTCCTGGCGATGGGACAACAGGACACGGAGATTTAGAAAAGAAAGCGATGTGTGATTGCGCGATTGGATTTAGTGGAGGATAAGGAGGAGGATGGGGAGTAACTAAAAAAAACTAGAGAGGAAAACTTTGAGAGCAAATTAGTGAACCAAAACGTTTCCTGTTGTCACGACGATAGCGAAAACGCGGAAGGAAAACGGCATGAAATGCAAATAAAGGATTAGTGAATTTTCGAACGAACGAGTAATGGACGGAGACACGTAGCACGGGAGACATCGAGAGCAAACATTATAGGAGAGTTATACAACCAAATCAAGAAGGTAGATAAATCAACGGAAAAGCCCGAACACTATTGCGCGGAAGATAAATTTGCAGGAAATGCGAAAGCCAAATCTTACGAAAACTTTGTTAACATAATTTTAGCAGACCGTCGTAAACATAAGAACGAGAGGAAGATAAAACCAAATCCAATTTAATTATTTCTTTCTTTTTTTCCAAACCACAGGCATATTCAAATTTGCTTAAGGTCAAGCTCTTAAGATTCTAATAAACAAAAAGTATGTTGAATTTTTTCCACCAAGTGAGTTATTTTTCCGAAAAGCCGAAAACGTGCTAGCACGAAGAAGATTAGTTCGATATGTGCTGGCTAAGCTTACTTTATTGGTCAAACGTTAATGCTATTTCAAATTATTAATGGTGGTAAGAACTATAGCAACCTTGGTCATAAGTTGCCTAAATGTATGCAACTAGCAGGGTATAGGTAATAACTTATGTTATGGCCTCATATTTATTCAAATTACAAGTATTTCTCTATATTTATGATGAAGTTTATAAGCTATTTTTAAGAATTAGGTATTTGGAACAACAAATGAAGAAAATTCAATCAACTTCTAGTAGAATCAAATGAAACGTTACAGCTCAACATCCTGCAAAATCGGTGAAATATTTCATTCGTATGAAAGATTCATATTATTGACTTTCCACCGTTGCAACAAATCCTGAAATATACAAAATTATTGTTCGAGGAAGTTATACTACACAATAATCAAAACTAGAAAACAACGGATTTTTCATTCTATAGTAAAACTATTTCACTTTGTTTAATTAAAGTCATTTAGGAGATCGTCGGAAAGGATTTGGCTCATAATGATGGTGTTTGACATTTCCCTTTTTGCTCTTCATGGTCTACACGAGTGTTATATGATGTTATATGTTTTTATCGATGTGTTATATCGTTATATATATATATATATATATATATATATATATATATATATATATATATATATATATATATATATATATATATATATATATATATATATATATATATATATATATATATATATATATATATATATATATATATATATATACCAATGCGAAAATTAAAATTAAAATTAAAATTAAGATGAAGAACATCCTAGTTAGACTTGCGGCTGAACTGAACACTGCTATCTTTTGGTTCTCACCGTAATCCTATCACGTTTGGGCATGCAAAAGAAGTCAAACACTCGTGGGATGTTATTACAATTTATACAGCTCTCACTGGGAAAATGAGCGTTGATATCACTAAATATGCAAATCATGATTTGAAAGTGTACGTCTCTGGTCACCTGCTCTAAGTAGGTCGAAACAGACGGGATACGCGCAATCTTCTAGTCGTCTACAGTTCTGTTAGCATTCCTTATGCGTAAATCCAAACAATTAAAACAAATGCGTGAAAGAAACAATTTATCCTGCATGGAAACCACGACCCTTACCGAATCATGGCAGGCCGATTCAGACACCCGTTGCGTTAATGTTTATGTAAATACACAAATAGGTAAATAAAGAAAAAGATCGCGAATCTTATAAGGATGATGATGTAACACAACTTTCATTGAAGTTGACTAAAAAAGACATATAAATCGCAACAGCTTCGAATCCATACCATACGAAATGTGATTGTACCTCGTAAACTCTTTTAAGATACTATGAACCATATATTCTAAGACGTTAAAATTGCATAAACGTTTGATAAATCTTTAACACAGCTAATAATCGACGAGCACCCGTGGACGCTACGTTATTACATTCCCCGTAGCAATGTGTTTAAATTTGCCCGCCCAACTCGAAACAGAACTGTCAAACGCGATTGGCCCAACATGGCGCAAACGCCATGGTCTAACCTAGCCTGCTTACAACACTGCGAAGGGTGTGAAAAATCCCAAACAAACAAAATCACCCAACAAAACGTATTACTACGGCTCGTAGTACGTAGTCGTACGACTTCACAATAAGTTCACAGACCGCACCGTAGACGCCGTGCCGGAACCATCAATCGTTGCGGTTTTCGCGAAGCGCTATCCCGAAACAGAATAACACTGCGAAAAGAAGAGAGAGAAAGAGAGAGAGAGCGAGAAGCCAGCAGTGCTGCGTTAGTCTACAACAACAACAACAAGAACGAAAAAAAAGGGAAAATAAAACGAAGTGCGCAAAACGGTTTGTTGGTGGGGCGCACGGGTTTGTGACGGGAAGCGGCGGAAATGCGAGCACTGAAGAAGAGGCGAATGGCCCCGTCGAGACGGCGAGCATAAGAAAGACGCCATAAAGAACGGGCCGAGGAAAGAAAACAACCGCAAAGAACGCTACCACCACGACCGCGACCTGGCGAAGAGCATCCGGTAGAAGTAAGCATTCGGGCGCGCATCAATTGGCGAAATCGACGACCACCACTTTAAAGTGCGTCCGCTCGGTGCGTTCGGTTGTGTTCTCTTGCGAGCCGCGGTGCTTCGCGTTCCGTGCTTTTAATCTTCGAGCAGGAAGAAAGGTTCGAAAGTTGCGCAATTTGTTCGCTCCTTCGATCGGGGGGGATCTGGAACAGATCGAAACAGTGTTCCTTATCGTTTAATGCGTGTTGTCCGCGGTGCAAGTTAGTCGTCATCGACGTCCTCGTAGTGGTTTTTTTTGTTGGCGTGGTTTACTAAACTGCTGTGAGAGTTGCGTTTTTGTGGTGTGAATTGTCGAAAACGTGTCACGGGTGGCGCTCCAAATATGACGGCCTTCCGCGAGCATTTCGGAACGACGCGACAGTAACGCGTGTGGTGTGGTGGAAAAGTCTTTTATTTTAACCCCTCCCCGTTGTGTGTTTGTGTGCAGTGGTGCCCCACGGGTGTGTTCCAGACGACCAGTAGTCCGCTGGCTGGCTGTGGGAAGGAAGGAAGAAGCAGAAGAAGAAGAAGACGAAAAGAAAACCCACCCAACCGGATCCTCTCCGGTTGTGTGCTGGAATTTTCTCACCCATCATATCCCGACGATCCTGCAAACGAAGGGATTTACCGCAGGATTTGCTGCCAGTGCTACGTTTCATCGTAAACGCGCGCACACACACACACACATACACTCACTCACGCACGCATACGTCACGCGAAGCACACGCAACGCGCACGCACCAGACGCTTGCGAGGAGGCCACCGAGTCAAAAGAGTAAGAAGCAGCAGCCATCCAGCCAGCGCTAGTGAGCGAGCGAGTGAGCGAGCGCGAGTAGTGGTGTGTGCGTGCTCTGTCTGTCCTGTCTGTCTGTCCGTCTGTCTGCCCAGCCTGGCCTGAAGAGTTGGCTGTGGGTCTGGTTGGTCTGCGGCCGCCGCCTCGAACCTGCGGAAGTGACTCGGCAGTATTTTGCGAAAGGTAAATAGAGACGAAAGGATCCGAGGTCGCTGGAGCAACCCCGGGGAAGGTGCATGTGCCTGTGTTCGTGTGTGTGTGTGTGTGACGAGGTCGCCGGGGAGACGTGGGAGATAGTGAATGGGACCCTTTTCAGGCGCGTGAACCACCAACTACGCAGCAAGAGCGCCAGCAGTAGGTATTTAATGGAAGGTTGTTTTATTTGTTTCCCAAAGGGAAAAAATCCCAAAAAACCAACCCCTCTCGTGAAGGAGAAAGCTTTGCTTTCGATCAAACGAAAACACCCTAAACCGGGATGGATGATAAAATCCCCGTTTGTTGTTTTTTTATTCACGCGTCGCGCTGTATTCTTCGAATCTCGATGCGTGTGTGCCGTTCGATTGCGTAGCAGAGGAGACGTCGTCGTCACGTAACGACCGCTGAGCTGTCAAACCGATGCCCATATACCGGTCTGCAATGCGTCGTGTCGGTGAAAACTAGACGAAAGAAGCAGCCTGCTTTTTCGTTGCTGTTTTTTGTTGCTTTTGGTTGTTGCTCGTTTTCCTTCACACAACTCCAACACCCCCCAGCATGGTTGTCCCAGTGACCATGAGTTCCGCTACGGTTCCGTCTGACGTGTTACCGTGTGTGTGTGTGTGCAGGGGGAGGGGGCTGCAAAAGAACCGAAACCCCATCTCAAAGCCATCATCCTGGGTATCCTTTTGCGCAGAATCCTTTTTTTCTCTCGCTCACAGCCACGATTGCTTCCCAGGGAAAAGCGTAAAAAATAAAACACACACACACACGCGCGCGCGCGCACACACTGTGGCGAAAGGACACGCACGCAATACAAGTGCGTTGGGTTTTTCGTGGTGCGTAACACACAAAAAAAGCACCCCTCCACGTGACGCGTTTGACAGTTAATTCGCTGTGTCGTCTGGCTGTCAAATTGGTGTTAAACGAGGTCAAGAGCGCAACTGCCTTTCGGAATTTAGGACACAACTTCTCATTCCGTCGAAACGGGGAACACCGAGCCGTTGTTGTTGTTGTTGTTGCTGTTGGTCACCGAAGGATCACGGAGAAGGCCTTCCTGCGTGCCTGTTGTGTCGTTTTGCTGTGGTTGAATAGTTTCTTCGCAGCCATTCAACATCGGATCAACACCGGTGGCTGCAAGGTGACTGTCTGGCTTGGTCGCCGTGTGTTTTTCTCTCCGTTGTGTGTGCGCTCGTGCTACACACCAACGAAGATCACGTCTCGCCGGTTTCGCTGACGTCGAATGTCTCGCGGCCTCGTCCGGATCGGATTGGGTGCGCTATTTTGGCGCTGCGTAAACAAACGCGAAGGTAGAGCATAATCTACAGCCTCACACACACGCACACACACATACACCGGCGATCGGCACGTCGGTGATCATGATCATGATCGCGGAGCGTGCTACTCTGGCTACTTGGTGTGGTTTTTATTTTCCTTCGTCTAAGCTCGCTCTAACCACGCATCCTCGAAACCCCAACCTCCTTTTGAGGTGTGTGTGTGTGTGCGTGCCTAATTTCGCGAATGCGATTTTTTTATTTCTTCCTCAACTTGCTCACTGTTTTATTCGCTGCTCGCTGGCGGTTCGGTGCAAAGGCAAGGGCGGAAAAGCCGAACTATAAATTGTCGCCGACAGGGGGAATGTGTGTGTCGCGTTTGATTGTCGTTTTTTATTCTTCTTCTTCTACTTCTTCTTGGCAACCCGCGAACACCCGCACATAATCGGTCCCCCACGAGAAGGGAACGAATATTGGACACAAAAATGTGTTACCACCATTTCTCGGAACCACCGATCTCCGCGGATTGTTTCGAGACAAAACAAGACAAACACATACACTAAAAAACCAAAAAAAATAAATTTGTGCCCGTTTCTCGATTTGCTAAGCGCCATCCCATCCATCCATCCGTTTGTCGGACGGCACGGGAAACGATCGCAGCTCCTCCGGCGGTTGGGTTGGGTTTTGCAAATTTTGCGTTCTCGTCCAAATCCCCGTCCCGATCGTTGACAAAAAAGCGAGCGCGCGCGCGGGATGAAATAACAAAATTCGCCCTCCTTCCCCCTGAAAATAGTACAACCAAGGGGTGGAAGGGCCGCGAGGAATACCACCCCAAAACGGGGGGGCTGGGGATGAGAAAACCGCGCGCCGCCAGTCTATGAATACATCGTCTGCGAATGTTTGGCGGTTTGCCGCAATAGGACACGGTGCTAAATTTGGCCTCGCAGGTATCCGGCTAATCGGAACCGCCACACCGGGGGAGGCGGGGAGTGGTGGTCGGAAAAACATCGTCAAAGGGGCGGAGGGTGGGGAGTTGGGTTTGTTGTTTTCAACAAACGCGTGTGCCTGGCCTGGCTGGTTGGTTGGGGGGGGGGGGGGGGGTGCTGTTTTTAGAACCCCTTTTTTCGGACTTGGCCACGGAGTCAGTTTTGGGCTTTTGGCTTGTTTGGGCTCGCGTTGAGTAGAGATGTGCGCCGCCCCAAGTGCCGGGAGTTTTTTCGTTTTCTCAATGAAAAACCCCCTTCGTTCGGGGTTGGCGAATTTCACAGGAATCGTGATCGAGCTCGGGGGGAGGAAAAAACCAACTGTACAAACACTGACAGAAACGCGCGCGCACTTGTGCAAAGTGTCGTGGTCGTTTGTGTTTCGTTTCATCATCAACATCAAATTCAAATCACAAAGAAAAAAAAACCCTCCCGTCAAATGATCGATTTTCCAGCATACACCACCTCACGGGTTATTCATCCGCGATATTGCTGTAAAAAAAAACGCCACGTCGTCACGGCTAAGGGGATGAATGAAAACAAGACAAAACAACTGTCTCTCTCCCCACATCTGGCCCCAAAAAAAAAGAGGATGACCAAAAGGAACGTGGGGTCACACACAAAACACCCGTAAAAAAGATTACACAGGGCGTTCTCGATCTTTTAACCCCGAGCATTTACCAGCGATAATAATCACCGTGTCCGTTTGGGGATTTTGGTCAAGTTTTACGTTAAATTTTGCCTTCCCTGTACGCCGATTATTTTTCGCCCCCCATTCATATGGGTGTTTTGTCGCCCGGTACAACCGGAAAAAAACGAAAACGATAAAAAACACACAACCATGTGTATGTGTGTGTGTGACGGAGAGCAGGCTAAAAATAGTGGCCCAACGACGAAACGTGGCGAACGACGCCCTCGCGGCTTATTTATCGCTTCCCCGCCGGGTACTATTTATTTTGCAATAGTTGAATGAACTTTGCGGCCCGTCCCGAAAAGCCCACGACCTGGAACAACCATTTGTTGTTGTTGTTGTTGTTTTTTCTCTCTCTCTCTCTCTATCTCTCTCGTTCACCCGTTATTACCCCGAAAAGACAGCCAGGCAAAAAGGGGTTAGAAAGAAAGACGAATAATCCCCTAAAGCCACGGAAGAAAATCAAATGGCGCTAGTGAACCCGCGCCAGGGTCCGATTTTCTCGGAATGACCGCCAATGGCTGAAGAACGAGACAGAACGATTTGTTTTCGTTCGAACGCGCGCATCCGCGAACGAAGTGCACGGATTGCGCTCGCGGGATTGCATTCGACGATCGCCGATCACTCAGATCACTCGGTTCACTCGGATCGGTTCATGCTGCACAACCCACACACAGGCGGTGTCAAGCCGGACAGTGTATCAAATGGCGCACCGTTGGCTCCCGTGTGTAAACACGCGCTCTGGCAGTGGGTCTTTATCTATCGCTCGGCGCCACCTGTCGACACGGTGTTGTGTGGTGGTGTTTTTATTTTTCCCTTTTTGGCGCCAGATAAGGCGTCAAATGACCACCAAGGGGTGAAGGGGGTGGTACATCACACCCCCGGGTGAGCGAGCGAACGCGAGAGTAGAGTAAATTACATTCCATCGAAAAACAGATCGCTATCTACCGAGGTGGGTTCGCGAGTTTTAATTACAGGCGCTTGAAGTGGCCCTCTCGGTGCTTTAACACACATGCAATCCACCTCACAACGGGTGGATGCCCTATCGCAGGGTAGGTCATTCTACATCCGGCTGGAAAGGCACAATCGGGCGTCGGTCGAAAAAGATTGCACCAGACCTGTGGAGGCATTCTAGGATGAATTGATTTGTAATTGTTGCCCTCCCCGCGTCCCATCACGAGCGCACACATTTACATGCACCACATCCACAAAGCATGCACGGGGAAGGTTGCAAAGAAAATATCACCTCTGCTCGGTTCTGTTGTTTGTTTGTTTGTAAAATCAGTGCGCCACAAGCCGTGACTGTGACATTTCGTCATTGAATCGGTTTGGCGCCGGCGGCGAGTGAATGAGAGAGCGTGAGAGCGAGAGAGAGAGAGAGCGAGCGAGAGCGAAGGTGGCCGTGTTGACAGTGTAACAAAACGTGCCACTTTTTCTGCGGCCCATCGCAGGCGGAGTAGGCCGCGCAAAAAAATAAAAAATGAAAACGACAAACGACGACACGTGCACTTGTTTTTTTTTCGCCTTCTCTTTTCACTGCGCTGCGGCGCACTTTTGCGCTGCGGAATAACCTGCACACGCGGAGTGCAATGACGACGATGACGATGCCACCTTATGGCGCATCAGATCGCACCCCCTGAGAGATAGAGAGAGAGAGTGAAGATAGTGCTGGCACCGATGGTTTCTGTTATCAGTACACCTGCGGTGGGGTGTACGGGGTTTGGTTTGCACTGTTTATCAGCATGTGCTACCCCGCCACCTTAGGGGTGGTTTTTATTTATTTTTTTTTCATTTTTCGAACCTCTTCCCCTCACTCCCCACTTTCCGCCTGACGCGTGTTCCAACGTGGGGGTGTGTGGAAATTCAAACATGCTTGCTTGCAGGTGGCAGAATTTCGCAACATCGACTGAAATCCTGTGAAATTGTGAAGCTGGAGACCACGGGGAGGGAAGCAAAGAGGTGTGTGTGTGTGTGTGAGGCGCATGATTTCTCAACCGCGTTGATTAATCGAAATGATATCCCGCGATTCGTGGCTGATATCATCAGCCCGATGACCGCTAATGAAGCTAAATTGGGAGACTAATTGATCGGAATTGAGCCTCGATTGAGGCTGTTCGTGTAGTCACGATTGTTGTTTGTTTCTTTTTTTACTACACTTGAGCAGGAGGTGCGTGTGTGTGTTTGATGGACTATTTGTTGAACAAGTAATGATTCACGCATCATAAAACGCCCCCGGGTGGTGCGCCATTGGGCAGCGTTTTGTATCGATTTTGCCTTTTGTCCTGGACAGTATACTTTCTCTCGTGCACGGGTTACTTGTCATCGTTCAAAATGAAGTTTGAACATGGCTTGGAGGAGTACACGTGAATGGCATGGCAAAAGTAGGCCATGAGAGGCTACCGTAGCCAGTGTGACTCACTCAACAAATGGCTGCTGGAATCATCTCGAACGGGAATTCACAACCCACCACCTTGCTAGGATCTCCTGAATGCAGTATCGATTTTTCGCGCAAAAGGATACGGGTGTCCTCGGCACGAGAAGAATCCACGGTCCGTCGGGTTTGCTGGTGCGCATGGTCATGAGATGAGGAAGAAATAATAGATGCACTACTCGACGAAAGCTGGAGCACCTATTGGAAGCTGTTTGGTGCTGTTTGAAACACAAAAAAAGCCGCCATTTCGTGTGCCGCGTGTGTGCATTTAATTTCAAGCGCAAAAAACGGCACGAAACACGCCCGGATGTCCTTGGCTTGATCGGCACCGAAACCGCTTCGAACCCGCTGGAAAATGGATGTGTAAATTCCCATTTCCCATGCCGTCGGCTTCCATTCACCAGCTTCTCGAGCGCGGTGGCGCATCATGCACTTTTGAGACCGGAAAAGTGCACCGAATGCACGTCTGGTCGTCACGCTCGCGCCATCGAGCACTGCACATGCACATTGCACATGCACCAAACCGCCTGGTGCGGGGGGAGGGGGGGGGAGGTAGTGCACATTCGATACACATCGTTCTCCCCAACCGGGGCCGGTTTCGTGCACACACACACATACGCACACATACTCGGAGGAAGGTCTGATTCTTGGGAAGGTTTTTTTCTTCTCCGCCACACGCGATGCAAACTGCGTTCGGTTAGGTCATGGTTTTTTGATTCGCCCTGGGTGTGGTTCGGGATCGAATAAGCTTTTTGGGATGGAAGAGTGAACGAGAAAGAGAGAGAGAGAGTGAAGAATCTCAGTTGTGAAGGAGACAGGCACCGAGGCGGTTTTCGGTCCGTTCTCTTTGGGGCTGTTTTTTTTTCCATTCCGAAAGCAGCACTCTCTTTCCACGGGGCCCTTCTGGTGTCTAGCGTTCCATAAACCCCCCCCCCCCTTGCCCATCCTCCCTCCCACACCCCTTCCGGTCCTACAGAGCGCTGGGGATGAGTAAGAAGAAGATTCATTGTGAGAAATGGCGTCCGGAGCCAATTTGATACGGCACGTTGCACATTGGTCTACTGCGAACGGGGGGTGGGGGGTGAGTTGGGTGGTTGAGCCGGAGCAGAGGCCACACTTTTAGTGACCTGCACTGGGTGGAGAGGGAGGCAGCATTTTACGTTCTGTAATGAATGAACGTACAACGAACGGTGGGGTCGTGTGTTCCGGTCGTAAAAAAAGGGCTGAAAAGAGCTGAGCAGTATATGGAAGGGCAGATACTCACCGAGAGCAGCAGTAGCAGTAGCAGTAGTAGTTGTAGTTGTTTTACGATCTTTCGCCAATCCCCCATCATCGTTAACCTGGGCGGCAGCAGAACTGCATGTTGAGTGCGTTTTTATGCTTGAGAGAAGGTCACCCTATTCTTTTTCTCTTACAATATTTGTCCAGGTTTCCATCATACACACAGACAATATCGTTCCACAGTTTGCTAGGATGTTGTATGGTGATTTAAAATCGAGTGATTCCAGCGCCTACCTCGAGTAACATGATGATGATGATGATGATGTGTCAACGCGTAGGAATGAGGTTAACAAAAGCCACGCGTAACGCGCATTCCATCCATTTTGTTTTGTTGTTTTTTTTCCTCGGGTTCGCGGGTGTAAATAATAAACAAAGCTGCGGGTGCGTGAACATAAAACACCGTAGCGAGTGGTGCAAACATTCTGAGCCCCCAAACATCGAGCAATTCGGTTTGAGTTTGGTGCGGAAAAATGTCACCATTTTTCACGGCTCGCAATGACCTACTTTTCGAAAGAAAAAAAAATGGCTCCAATTAGGGCACGGTTGCCGCTCGCCCTTTCCGTCAGCCACTAGAGGCAGGTTAGGTTTGTTTACAACTGGCCCTTCTGTTACTGACGGTTGCTGATCGATAGCTGAGCCGGAAATTACTGAGGGGCCATGTGGGAACTGACTTGGGGGGGGGGGAGTCATAAGGGCGCAATTATGATAGCATATTTTTCTCCCATTTTGGGAGAAAAACCCACTTCCAAACCAACCGAAAATGGGTCGTTACATCACACGCCGTTTTCCCAATGCAATAAATAGATCCGATTGTAAGCGCAATTGAGCGGATTCGTCGTACGTTTCCCCAATTTGTTTAGAGCTAACGGTTTTTGCTGCGGTGATGATGTTATTTCGAACCTCGAGCTACAGCCGGGAGCTACGTAGGATGGTGGTGACCTAGTTTATATGCTTTCGGTGCCGACAAATCTTCCCGACCGGACGCTGTTTCCCGGAAAGACGGGAAAAACCACGCCATCGATTCGCGTGTTGTAGGTATTCCGAGAAATTTGAATCCTGCGCCATCAAATACTACGAATTCGGTTGAGGTTTCTTTTTGAGTTTTGCGCGTTTTGCGATACAATTTTTTGATGTCGAGACTGAGATTGTGGAGCGTGAAAACGACTCCATCAATGGGCACGAATGCCTTGCCAGCGGAAGGCAGGAAAATTCGCTCGATTTTTGATGGCTGTTTCTTTTAATCGAACTGCACACAACTCTTGCTCCTTGCAGGCTCCACAAATATTGACGTCCGTTGTTCAAGCAATCGATTGTTTTCAAGCAATTGTTTGCAAGAAGCAAAGACAGATCAATATGGTTTTCCAACATTGTTGCGTGTTCCTCTCCATCGCGTTATTGCGTCATTTTCTTCGCAAACCGCCCGCCGGACGATGGTTGTTCCTGAAGAAAGAGTGAAGCAGAAAAGAAGAAAAAAACGCGAAAAATGACGCTAGACAGCAGGTGTTGTGTAGCCAACATCCCCACGAACAACCACCCTCCTCTCGTGTGTGTGTGTGTGATAGTGCGCGGGGGCGTCCCCGTGGGAGGGGATGCTGGCCGTGGAGAGGTGAACCCGTTATTGCGCAGTATTTTATTTCGGCCGGCCCCGAGTTTGGAAAGAAATGCTGCCTTTCAGCCCGGCGGCCATCTGCGCCATCGTTTTTCGTGCGGAAAAATGCCCTGACTGTGGGTGGGTGGATTTTCTGGAGGGTTTTTCCGGGTTTTTCGTTGTGTTTTGTGCCGGTGTACGAGCGGATTGGAGCGTGGCGATGGTTCTCGATGCACTTGCTCAAAAAATAACGCGTGAAGAATTATCACGCGGCGCATGAAATCGCCGGGAGGCGAGCTACGAGTCCGGATCGTCGGTCATGTGCTGCAGGCTTTATCGGATGGAGGGGTTGATAAGGAGACTGAAATGACTGAGGAAGATAATATGGAAAGGAGCCTCGCGTATGCTTTGAAAGGCAAATAACTTGGAAAGAATGTGGTCATAAGGCACAGGCGCCGTATTTATAATTTCAAGGACATTAAACGAGCTGAAGAGTGGATGCAAATGGATAATTAGTTGGCATTGATTGATTTACTCTCCCTGGTTGCTGATTCATAGTGTTCCTTTTGCTTCTCTATCATTGCAGCTCCAGCGGAAAAGCGTGAAAATCACCCGTAAATAACGCCAGAAACCCACCAAGGAAATCAACGCAACATGGCGTCAAAAACGGCTCAAAATCCTCCCACGATTGCGATTTCCACACCATCAGCGCTAAAGGCACCGTCGTCCTTGTCACTGTCGAACGTGTCCATGCCATCGACAACCTCGACGTCATCACCCTCGAGCATGTCCTCGACAATGTCGATTTCAGCCCCAGAACCCGGCATGCCAGCAGCAGCAACAGCAGCCGCAGCATCAACCAACAACACCACCTCGTCGTCGTCGTCGTCGTCGTCGTCCTCGACGATCGTCAAGCAGGGCTGGTTGTACAAACGCGGAGAACACATCAAGAATTGGCGCTCGCGTTACTTCATCCTGAAAAGCAACGGCACGCTCGAGGGCTACAAGGTACGGCCGGGAACGCAGGCCTACACGGAACCGTCGAACAACTTCACCGTACGCGACTGCCAGATCATGTCCGTCGATCGTCCGCGTCCGTTTACGTTCATCATCCGCGGGCTGCAGTGGACCACCGTGATCGAGCGGATGTTTCACGTCGAGGACGAAGAAGAACGCAAAGCGTGGGTGGAAGCGATCCGCAGCGTGTCGAACAAGCTCAACGAGGAGTACCAGACGAAGCTGTCCCAGCAGAGTGACGAGGATTGCGAGATGGGTTCGATCGCCGCCGAGGACGAGTTCGATCAGAATCGCGTCGATAAAACGCTCGTGTACGGTATGACCACGGAGAAGATAGGTGGCAAACGGAAGGTGGTAAGTAGTCGAGCGACAACCTTTTAGTCCTTGTAACGCCAACCAAACGCCTCGCCTTTCAGACACTGGAAAACTTCGAATTCCTCAAGGTGCTCGGTAAGGGCACGTTCGGGAAGGTGATCCTGTGCCGGGAGAAAACCACCGCAAAGCTGTACGCGATCAAAATACTGAAGAAGGACGTCATCATCCAGAAGGACGAAGTCGCTCACACACTGGCCGAAAGCCGCGTCCTAAAGACGACCAACCATCCGTTTCTGATAGTAAGTGTTCGTCGCCATCAAAAAAAGGATCCTTTCTAACCGATTGCATGCTTTTTTTTCCCCACTTCCAGTCATTGAAATACTCCTTCCAAACCGTCGACCGGCTGTGCTTCGTGATGCAGTACGTAAACGGGGGCGAACTGTTCTTCCATCTGAGCCGCGAAAGGATATTCCCCGAGGATCGGACCCGGTTCTATGCTGCCGAAATCATCTCCGCACTCGGGTAAGCCACCATTGTGCCGGGGGTGTTGCTGTACATCGATCTCCACAACGAGATGCTTCCTTCTTTCCTTGCCAAACGAACATGATCTTCAGACAGAACGAAGGCGTTACGTAATGCTTCAAGCAACAACAAGGAAAACAGGCACAAACAATGCGTGATAAGGAATTTCGCAATTTTATAAGTCACGATTAGTGCAGATGGAAGCGATAAAGACAAAGCATAAAAAAGGGAAAACTCGTGCACCTTATCAATCGATGACGATTGATGGCGTACATTGTCGCGCACAGTTTGCGGGGGAGAAAAAGAGAGAGAGAGAGCGAGAGAAACGCAAAATTGTTGCTTAACTTTCCTTAAACCCCTCGTCGCTGCATCCCGCCAAATCGGTATCGCTCATTGCTGATTATCAGCAAATGGCGTCAAACGCTTGTTTTTTTCTTGCGGCTTTTGCGACACTCGACTCGGCGGGCACGTTTGCTTGTTTTGTTTCCCTTTTACTGCACATGCTTGCACAATCATCCCTCCCACCCCCCGTAGGGGTACGTTCCCTTATCCTACGCGTGTAGCAAATCGGAATCTACGAGGAATTCCCGCCATCGTTTCCCGCGGCTCACGGTGTGGGGTTTCCCGAGAAAAACAACTAAAGCTGGCGTGGACAAGCGGCAGGAGGGGAGAGGAGGGCGGAGCAAATGAGCCCAGGAGGGGAGGGGAACACGCGGAATGGTTTGCGAAATCGCTGATAAATAAACTTCACCCCAAAGCGCCACACCGGATGAGGGATGGATCGCGGGTTCAGGCGCCGGGTAGGCCACGTGGCGGAGCGCGAGAGAGATGGTTTTTCTTCCCGTTTTTTTTTTGTTTTTCCCAACCGTTGCAAACGTGTGATCCAGTTTGGCAAGTGCATCAAAACTCCGTAATGGTTTACACACGCCGCCACACCGGGGGCGCTTGTTTACGCGATCGGGTTTTTACCGCGAACGCATTCGCAATCGACGTTGTAACGGCCAAAACGTGGGCGCGAATTGACCGCACGATGATACGTTTGTATTTTTAACACCCCGCTGCATCATCGCAAACATTGACAATGTTGCAGATTTATGAGCCTGCCACTTCGGTTGCGGGCGACGGTGCGTTTTGGAGTGCGAGAACTGGTTGGGTGAACAACAGAACGGCAAGTTTGTTTAGCGGCGGGGAGTTTATTATTATTATTATTATGGCGATAGAACGCTTGAAGCGCGGTTTAAAGGGTAAGATAAACAGCTTTGAACGAAGAAACCAACGGTGGTTGGCACGAATCGTGTGTTTAGACACGTTTCTACCGATCGGAGGAGTACAAAGTGTGCGAAGATGCAAGCTAATGCTAAAAGCACACGCAATAACATCATTCACGAATATTGTTTGCCGTATTTGATTTAATCCACGGCATCAGCATGGAGGGTTTTGCTGACTTTGCCAAACTCGTATGCATTTGGTGGTGAATTTCTATATTTTTAGAATCAATAAATGCCTGGAAATAACCCACAGATCGAGCGTTATTATAGCTAGAGCCTTTTTTATAACTAAACCTAGCCGAATGCTCTACATATATTGTTTTTCTTTTCACGCGTTAAAGAGAGGCTATAACGAAGAAAAAAAGATGCCCATTGCACAAACTTAACAGCACAATAATATGACGCATGCACAGAATCCGTGTGCGGCGAATCATGCGAATACAATGTTGTGTGCCATGGCGCACCGTCGGGTGGTTAAACATTTGCCCGCTGGTTATTTAAACAATCCAATTCCAATCGGCCAATCGAAGTTATCCCCCCCCCCCCACTAACTCCGGCTCTCATCGCTTCCACCACCCAGAGGCCGGTTGGAATAGCGCTAAAATAAATATTGACCCACCCGCAGAGCTGGTGGATGATACCACGATAAATTTAACTATTATTCCCGAACGCAGGGAACTGGGCAGAAGATCACACGCGTACACAGCCGCTTAGTCAGCCGTTTGTTATTATTATTGTGGCGGGCACGGCCGGGCGCGTGACAATGGCCTGCCCGTTTCCGGTTTCCGAAGTGCGTCAGAGGGCACCACGTCAGCGCAGGGTTTCACTGCAGCACAAAGATTCATTCATAAAAGCGGCCGGGTTGGTTGGTTGGTGATGGTGCAGCTTTACTTAACTTAACTCCCGCGTCCCGGCGGGATGTTTGTTCGCCGGTCACTATCGTCGGATGGGGCGTCAGTCTGGCACGTGGGTGGTGGGGACATTGACGTCAATGACATTTTTCCGAATGGGGGTGCCGAGTATATAACACTCCCTTTGTTGTTGTTGTTGTTGTTGTATCGGAAAGAGCTGCTGATGTGGTGGTAAAAACAACGCTTTGCTGATGATCGAATAATGCTCACATTTTCACCTTTTGGGGGGCTCTTTTTTTCATTTTTCTTTTAGCTATCTACACTCGCACGGCATCATCTATCGTGATTTGAAGCTGGAAAACCTGCTGCTGGACAAGGACGGGCACATAAAGATTGCCGATTTCGGGCTGTGCAAGGAGGACATCACGTACGGTCGAACGACGAAGACGTTCTGCGGTACGCCGGAATATCTCGCCCCGGAAGTGCTGGAGGATAACGATTACGGTCACGCGGTTGACTGGTGGGGAACGGGTGTCGTGATGTACGAGATGATTTGTGGCCGGTTGCCGTTCTACAACCGCGATCACGACATCCTGTTCACGCTGATCCTGATGGAGGAGGTTAAGTTCCCGCGGAACATAAGCGCGAATGCGCGCAGCCTGCTGAGTGGGCTGTTGGTGAAGAACCCGAAGCAGCGCCTCGGTGGTGGCCCGGAGGATGCGAAGGAGATTATGGCCCATCCGTTCTTTGCCAGCATCAACTGGACGGATCTGTTGCACAAGCGCATAACGCCGCCGTTTAAACCGCAGGTCACGAGTGACACGGATACGCGCTACTTTGATCGGGAGTTTACCGGCGAGAGTGTCGAGCTGACGCCATCGGACAGCAACGGGGTGTTGGGAGCGATTCAAGAGGAGCCCCATTTTTCGGAAGTAAGTGTGTGTGGGCGATGTATTTCGTCCCTGGCCACCGTGTGCTGTTGATATTAATGCATTTTCTGGTTTTTCTTTTCTCTTTTTAGTTCAGCTACCAGGACATGGCATCCACCATGAACACACCGAGTCTGATGAACCATTCGCATAACTATCCTCCGATGCAGTGAGGCAACCGTTGCAACGCACCCGCTGTCGGGTGTTGCGTGAAAACAAATTGCAAACCCAGGAACCAGACCCCCTGGCGGGTTGTTACTTCCAGCTCCGCGATCGGTGCCACCGGAAGCAGAGTCCGTTCAGGGGACTCGGGAACTGGCGAAACGAACAGAACGAGGGAACAGAGCCACAGTTCTAGACGTTTGAAATAGCAACAGCGAGGGGAGAAGCAACGTAACCGCAAGCATAAGACTTTTATGTTAATATTACGTTCCATAGCCCGACCACATCTGCCGTATCTGTCTGGCCAGCAGCTAGCGGACTGTCGCCGTGAGGTGTCGCCGTGGAGAAGCGCACGAGCATCCTGGGCATGCTTTAGTGTCGTCGTCCTACGTGCAACAGCGTGGGTGATGGCGCTAAGATCCAACGCGTACTCCGCCTGCCTAGCCGGAAATATTCACATTCGACCTTTGGAACCTGGGCGGTCGCCTTGTTCCTGAGCGAAATCGTTCGAGAGGCTTTTGCCGGGAAATTGGGAAGAATGCCAGGAAGAACGATTATTGAAAGGAGACCGCACGGGTCAAGGTTGTCGTCGTGATATGCTGCTAGCTGACATGAACCTAAATGACGATGCCGTTGTTTATTGTCATCAAGTTTTTTTTATGTTACTTCACGAGAGCCTCCCCATCATGATCATCGTCATCAGTGCATTCAGTGCATTAGCACAGTGCGAAACAGGATATCCCTCCTCCGCCAGCATCTTCACGAAAGAAGCTACCGATAAATAGGAAGTGAAAGCGAACAGAAACCATAACACTGAATCCTACCCCCGCAACCAACTGCGTGCCAACTTTTGCCATTACAACAACAAACAACAAAAACCGAATGAATGATCTCAAACTACTGACGACATCGAACACATGAAACTAATAGCTCAATCCACTCAATCCACACGGTCAATAACGATGCACGGGGTGAGAAAATGGGTGTAGTTTTCTTTTCGATTTTTTTTGCTTTTAAAAATCCAATAGCGAAGAGATTCAACTATCAGCTCCCTGCATAAGGTGTTAGGCTTGCGAGTTTCGTTTGGGCAACGAAAACAGACCGATCAGAAGAAAAAACACACACACACACAATATCAGCAAGAAACAAACAAACGAAGATAAAAAGAAAATGATGCAAACGATTTGTATAATTTTAAATTACGTGCATAAGTTTGAAAATGTAACAAATTTAGTTGTAATGTGCGTGCGGCACACGGATGTCGAGGGCCTAGCCTAGGAGCGAAAACCCCAACCCAAGATGAAGCCAGGTGTAGGAAGAACGCCGGAAGGGGACACCGGAGAACGCGAGAATCCTTAAACTATCTGACTACTATTGCATTAACAAATTTCGCGGGGACAGTTTCCTAGTTAGTTGATAGGTTTAGTAGCGGTAACATCGCGCAGTATGCGAAGCGATAGATTGTAGGTGAAACGGATGCGTGCAAGTTTGACGAACGACGTGAGCTGCTGTGTTTTTTTTCTTTTCGTAGTGTAAGTAAAATGCAACAGAGCATATGCAAAGGTGGAATGCAACGGGCTGTGATAGAAAGAAGTTAGTAATAGTCATACAACTAATAATTGCATCTTATATTAGTGTGTGGAAGGAGAGGATGCCGATCGGCCGATCTGGCAAGAGGGCCGATTCATAGTTACACACACACACAACCGGTAGAACAAATAGCGTGTTAGGATTAATGCCGCTGGTAGCGCATTTGTCCAGCAAAAGGACAACAAGAGGACGTGTGTCTGTCGTGTGCCGGGAAAAGCGAAAATCACACAGCACATGTCCTCGAAAAGCTAGGCATGCATTGCATCAGGAGTTGCCGTCTCAGACGGAGACCTACCTATGGTAGTTTCTGTTCCACTTTCAAGGTTTGTCCCATTTATTCAATCTCTTTCCCCGGATGAGGAGCGAAAGCATTAGTCGCTTTAATGATTATACACACACACACACACGCACGTGTTCCTTAGCAGTTTAATGCAATAGTTTAATGAAGCTGCAGAAACTCACCCTCCTTGCTCCCTAAGGACATATGCAAGCTAGATAAAACGGTCAAGCTGGAAGCGGAACAATGTTTTGTTCGTTCGTTCGCTTTTTTTTTGAACGTGTTCGCCAGCGTTACCCGAACCGAAAGCAGCACGCAAATGAAAGTTATCCTTACGTTGTGCCGGCGTGGCTTGGCTTAGATGTTTTTTAGAAAGCGCGAGCGCGTGAGCCTGAAGGTTATCGAAGAAAAATGCAAAAAAAAGTGGCGAACAAAAGCGTAGAATTAAGCCTAAGCTAGATATATAGCAGCTCCCCTGTTGCACCGATTTAATGATATACACATAAGCGTAAACAAATATCACTGCCTTAGCGAATAATACACTTGACTACAAATGCAACCTGCTAGGGAGTAGAACGTGGGAGAAAAAAGCTCATCGAACGGTTCAGTGGAGGTAATGCAAAAATGCATAGAGATGTAGCCGCGGAGACCCTAAAGCGGGAAGAACGTATTCAGTACAGTTTAATTGCTACCATATTACCATGCCGTGTATCGGAGTGGACGGAAAAAGGAGTCGGTTTGGAGGGGGGAAACGATAGTGCTACATATTTCAGTGTGCGGGATTTTCGAGAATTCGGAACGAAATCGATTTGGCCTAGACCACCTGCTTCCATCGCAATGCACCCGTTTCGGCTTTGTCGATATCATCTTAGCCCTCTTGCGTTGTACGACAAAAAGAGCCACTGTTCCGGATGATGCCGATTCCCCAGACGCATTCTTGTAAGGCCACAAATTATGCACAAGACACGCCAGAACGAGAGACACAGCGAAGAAAATTAACGCAAAAAAAAACCAAGCACATTCGCGCGCCACACAGGACTATCGAATGCGTTCGAAGGCAAAAATTAGACGATCGTTTTTGGAACTCGTTTCGTGTACCACCCCAAAACCGACAGACCTTTACTAACTGCGTATCAAAATTCTGCTATGAAACACGGCCACATTAGCGTTAAAGGGTATTCCTTAAGTACTAGGTAAATTTAATACAAAAGTTTAACGAAAACGTGATCGCGTTGCTCTCTATTTGATGGAAGCGTCCGAACTCATTAATTCGTTAATATCATTATTCGACTTTGGTGGATCCTTCGTCGAATCGTCGGGTTTGTCCTCCTCACAACCGGTCTTCATCCAGTGGTACTGCCGGGATGCCGCCGAACGGAAGCCTTCTCCACATCGCGCACACAGAAACGGTTTATCGTCCGTGTGCGTCCGCATGTGCGTCTTCAGTGTGCCCTTCTGCACGAACGTGCGGCCACAAATTTCGCACCGATAGGGCCGTACTCCGTCGTGTCTGCAAAGTGGATTAGCATTGTGAGTGACCGTGTGCCCAACCCAGCTCTTGTGGTTCCAGTTCCGGGATGATCCGGGCTTACCTTTGCCGGTGGCGTGTTAGTACGATTTTCTGCTTAAACTTCCTGCCACACACCTCACAGGGATACTTGTGCGTGCGTTCCTTCTCCCTGTTCCGTTGCAGATGTTGCTCCAGTTCCTGCGTTCCGTGCCATTCCGCTAGGTGCGTCTCGAGGTGGTGCTGCGTGAGAAACAGCTGCTTGCACAAAGCGCACCGAACGGATTCCTGCCGCGTGCGCATTTTCTTCTTCTCCTCAACACACTGGTGCCGGGTGTGATAACTGGCGGCGGATTGTGATAGCAACAGTTGACCACACTGGCTGCATCCATGCGGTTCGAAGCTCTGGACTGCTTGGTCGTGCTTAAGCAATCGATGCCTGCTCAGCGCTTTGTTAGTGTTGAATTTGCGCGTGCAAAATTCGCACTCGAACGCGTACGCACCCTGGTGGGTGCGTTCGTGTGCGATCAACCGATCTTTGGCCGCGAACGCCTTGGGACACCGACAGCAGATGTACGGTTTCTCGTGCGTGTGCGTTCGCTCGTGCACCTGCAGGTGTTGGAGATAGTGGAACGATTTTGGACAAAACTGGCACCGGTGCTGCTTTTCCTCCTGGTGCGTACGGCTGTGGCGAATGAAGGAACGCGCGCTTTTGAATTTCCTACCGCACACGGTACATTCGGTGAGACCGTTTGGGAGGTGTATGCTGTGCGCTTGGAGGGTATGTTGCCGCAGCAGCACCGGGTTATGTTTGCTGCTCGAGCACTGCTTACACGATGGTGCTGATTGAGTGGTGGTCTCTATGAGGGCAGCATTTGTGCTCTCGGTTTGTGTTTCGTTTTCGGACACGGCATGTGTTTCCGACAGCAAATCGTAGTTCGAAGTGTCCGTATCGTGTGTGGCGTCTTCTATCTGCAGTACAACCGCGGATCCGGCAGGTGGAAGCGATTCATTCGAGGCTTCCGGAACATCCGATTCGGTGGGATTCGCAGCATCATCGAGGTGATGTGAAAAGTCGATGAAATAGTCAGCCGATTCGAGCGCCTGCCGTAGGAAGCGGTAGCAGGAGTTTAGCTGCCTCAAACAAGGCAAACACAGTCTGAGAGAATGCTCGCATAAGGCTTCAATATGCTGGTGGGGGAATCAAGAAAAGTGAATCGTTTTGACCAGGAAGATTAAATGTTGCTGCCAAACGGCTGTTTACGTCGATTCTGGTAAATGTGCTGTACATTTTGCTACAGCTCTCAGGTATTCCGTCGACATCGATCTCGGTATCCATCGGTACCATAACTGATGCACAATCCAAGCAAATAAGGCATTTTGTGTGCTCCGTTGAACTCGAACCGACGCTCATGCTGCACGCAATTTTATTCCGTTGCTCGTTCGGACTAGCTCTTAGGACGATTACCATTCGGGTTGTTTATCTAATCCGTGAAACGTGTGATCATTTGAGGTCTGTTTTCCATCGTTCAATTTGGTGTATGTACAGTAGAACATTGAAATTATCCTACAATAAACAAAACCCTCTTACAGCATATGAGGAATCAAATTTAAAATCAGTGCTCGTGAACGTTTGAAAAAGTTGAAGCAAAAAGCACATGCAGCTCTTCTGGATGAGTATATTTACCCACTGTTGGCTTACGATCAATTGTAGAAGCGATTTAAATTCGGATTCTTCGTACTTTTATTTAAAAGCATGTAAGAGTTAAGGAACTTCCACTTCACGTACATTGCTGCCTGCTGAATGTAGCAAACGGTCTGGATGTTTGTTTTGAAACCGATTTTGACATTCAAATTGACGTTTGTTTTCGTCCTGTACATGCATTTTCTTTACTAGATTCGTAAATGATATTTTTACGACTGAACATGCGGTAAAATATAATTTTGAAACACGTCTTTTGATTGAAGAACACGACAACAAAACGTTGTTGCTCTTGTTGTAAGGACAATCATATACTACTATGCAAATTGAAGGTACTCAAGAAAAATATGCTGATGATGATGATGATAAAGTATCTTTTGTTTACTTGATGCAATTGATTATAAATGTGTTATAAATCAGTTTGAAAAAGCATCGTTTTATAAACAGTAATAAGATGATATACCAAAAATATGAAATTGCATAAATTTGAATTTTTTCGAAATAAATGTATTTCTTACAAAAAACATTGAACAAATAACATCGCTGAGAAAAGGGATGAATAGGCGATGATTTAATATTGCATACCTCTAGGCGTTTTTATCCCATTTCATAGGATATCAACAATCTAAGCGTTTTTTGTTAAAAATGCAGTTATTCGCTAGTTTGAAAACTTGGTTTGTGTTTCTGGAAAATAACGTACAAATGAGTGTTACTTACAATAGACATGGAAGGCAATGGCAATCAAATGGCAATCAAATCATTCGTTTGTTTAAGCTTTTTGGCAAATTTCAAGATTGATGATTTTTTTCCAAGATTGATGATCATTGGGATTAATGAGCAGGCTCAGAATAAGGCCAGATGTGCGTGGAAAGGCTCATCTATTTTCCATAGTGAGTCGGTCCATGAGTCGGTCCATCATGCAATATAATGTTGTATGGCTGACATCATATTTTATTGTAATTTAATTAGTACAATTTCTGAGACTGATAGGAGTTTCTAATCGTAGAAATTCAACTACGAAATTATTATGTACATAGCGACAGGGCTGGAAAAGTCTACATGGGTCTTTTATATCATGTGTGATCTTGTCGAGGCTGTTATGCCAATCAATTCATAGCTTGAAGGGCTGAATTTAAGCAAATTTCGAAGCCAACACTCACCGCGACAACATAAGCAACATAATCAACTTGAAGCAATATAATCGGTTATCCTTATCCAAAATCCAAACTATCCAATTCGGTTGAACCAATTTGGTTCTCATACAGCAGCACAGTCAACACGTATGTGTCATATTGCTGTTAGTAATGTACAATTGGAAGAGATGGTTAAAAGATTCGTGATGCTCGTGAATAGAATAAATTGTTCTGGGTCACCTGTTGAAAAGGAAATTCGGAAAAAGTATCACGTAGCACCTAAGGTAACCAAGACATGAAGTGTCTTCTAAAAGTCACAGATGATTTGCAACTTTCGACAGATTGCATTATCGAGGTTTATCGACTGGAAAAAGCAATTTCGAAGTTAACGAAAGAGAACAACCATAGCATACCTTTAGGCGCATTATTCCTCGAACACCAGGCATGTCCTTATAATCACGTATAGCGAACGTTCGTACTTCAGAAGGTTGTATAACGTGCGCTAGGCATTATTTCGGATGTTTTGGGATATAAAAGCAAATGCTGCGTAGACACAACCGGTTGTTGTACATTTTCTTAGTTGTGTTTATTATAGGTATCATGAAAATGTATGAATATCATTACTGAAGCAAAGGACAACAAAAGATGTCTTTGACCCAAATTCATTTTTTATCCTCCTCACTGTTTATCCACCCGGGTGCTTTAGAGCTCCCCGTGGTAGTTACTGCTGCGGGTTTTCCCTTTATTCTGTACTCCTGTGCTCCTACTTGTTACACTGTATTGCATGCAGCCCCCATCCCAATCCCGCTCTGGGAAGTTGCGTTTGTTACTTTTTCTGGGTGACACAGGGCGGAATTGGAGGATTTGTTCCACCCATCGCATTAATGATTGTAACTGAGTAGAACCGTACACATATATCGTCATATCATTCCCACGCATCCTTCGACGTCCTGTGCAACACCCTCTCCCTTTTATCCCTTGTGGTGGAGAGCCTTGGCTTTTTGGCACTCTCTTTCTCTCTCTCTTCACCGTTACCATTTACAATCGCCGGTCGTGAACGACGCGATCAACTTATGACCTAACTTTGATGCAGAAAACACATCTACTGATACAACAACGAAAAGGAAAAAGGTTTCATTCGTTTACCACCTTCAAGGTAAGTGTAAGTTGCTTAGTGTACATCTCGCGTATTGTAGGTTCACTTCGTCACGATTCGAAAAGAATCCATTATTAACCATCCGCTTTGTCGGTCGGACCCGATAGCGGGTGGTAGGGACAAAAGGGCCAGCAGCAGCAGCTTGCAGGATGCGATGGACAGAACCACCGCACACCGCTGCTGTGCATCCTTTGGTTCCACAAACCACACCACTATTGCGCCACAACGCTTCAACGCTCAACGTGGCCCCGTCCTTTGCGTTCCCCATTCTTCATCACTGATCCCTAGCTAAAAGAGTGTCCTTAAGTGTAGTTCTATTTCCGCGCCCCCTTTAAACCAACCCATACGGCCACATACACACATACGTACACGAGCACACCAAAAAATAAATGCCCGCTCGGTGTTCCCGCTTGTGATGTGTGTTTGTGGTGCGCGTTTGGTTTAGTTTTCCATTGCATTGCAAAATCGATCAGCTCGTTTATATATGTCTATCTGTTTCTGATAGTTTTGTATTCATTTCATTTTGTTTTATTCTTTTGACAGAGTTTCGTATTCTGCGACGGTCCGTATATTGATGTTTGGGAGGATAGCTATTTTTACATTCTGTGATAATTGTTTTGTTTTTTATTTTGGTTTTGGCTCTTCTAAAAAAATACGTTCACTGGTTTTGGTTTCTTTTCGTTTCTTGTAATGCCATTTGGCGTACTTTTATGAGTGCTTTACCTTTATTCTGATTCTGATAGCCTACAACTGTCGAACGAAAGAGAGAGAGAGAGGGAGAGAGAAACTTTTCGTCTTCCCTTACCTAATTGTTTGTATGTCTTTCATTGTCTTATGCTTGTGCAACTCTTTTTCTTGCGCCGTGTTGGCTCGTCGTGAGGTATTTCGTTTATACTTTCATTAAGACTTCTTTTGGTATTTGGTTCCGTGATTTGCTCACAGTGCTTTTTGGCTAATTCTGCTTGTTGCGTTTGGCTCCGTTGCCCCAATGTCCCGTGTGCCCAATGCAAACCTCCTTTCGCTCTTGTCATTACTTTCACTTTATCGTTTTCGTATTGTGCTGGGATGAAATGTAAGAGAAAGAGAGTGAGTGTGTATGTTTTTCTTAGAGAGAGAGAGAGAGAGAGACGACGCCGGATTCCTCCTGGCACCCTTTATTGCATTAGAGTTGTTCCATTCTCAAATACTCCCTCGCTTTTCATCGCTTCACGCACTCTCTGTCTCGGATTTTCCAGTCCCACTTCCCAGAGATAAAGGTGCCAAGAGTTTTGGAGATCCTCACACGTACTCGTCGTTATCTGGATATTTTATTTGCTTCACTTTCTTTCTTCTTTCTTTTTTGTTGTACTTTGATAAAAGGCAGCTTGGTTGCATTTGAACTGTCTGATGGTTTTACATTGATTTGATGCTTGTTCGATCTCGTCTCGTGTGTGAGTGTGTGTTTTGTGCGCGGTTTGGACAATCTAAGAACAGCACGTGCTGATGATGGCAAAACAGAAAGAAAGCACGACAAACAATCAGACAGCACCCATCGTGGCTATCGGATGTCGAGATTGAATACAAGCTTCGATTAAAAGCTCGAAAAGGTGTTTGGGGGGGCTTTTTTACGTTGAATTTAAAGAACATTCCACACAAGCAAAACAATTCCATCAAGCGCCAATGCAGTTGCACATGGTCTTTGGCGCCTCGTTTGGGGCCATTCACGTCCTCGATTGGTCCTTTTTTTCAACCTGAAACTTAAAAGCGATAATTCACAGTCACGTGAGTGTATCCTTAACGCGGCGGTTTAAGTTCTTCTGCGTTTTTCCAGCAATTAATCACTGCATGTGTGTAAATGAACTAACCGGAGCTTGTACTAAATGCACTAACCGGAGCTTGTACTAACCAGAGCTTTTGGCACACTGACAGAATAGACGGAGAGAAGAAATGTAACACTGCTTCTTTCTCGCCGAACCGATCGATCTTGACCTTCTTCATCTCAATTCCTCTAAACGGAACGCTTTTCGCCTTCACATCATGCGTTCGAGTGCGTTTCCGGTTCTCTCCGGGGGGCACGTAACGTAAGCTAGCATTGCGTTCCGTGTGTCCACGTGCAACCGGTATGCGAATCACAATTGGTATCCATTTGGCGTATACTTGGTGCCATTTTTCAATTCATCTTTTTCCTTAACATCCCAAAAACTTATATCGATACGTGGTGCTACACACACGCACACTCACACACACATACATATATGTGATGCTTTTGCGCTTCTTGCTGGAACATCGGTTCTGGGTCTCACGCTAGGGGTAGGGTCACTGAATCCACCGGAAAACTAAACCTTTTGGCGTGTGTAAATTTCCCTGAATGCGGTGCCGTTCCAGCCGCAATGATTTGTCGTTTTATCATTCCCGGGGGGGTTTGATACCCCCCAGGTAGAGGTATTTTTTTTTGTGGAGAACTCGAAACCGTCTGACTAACGACGGTTTGGCTCGTTTAGCGTGGGTGACTTCCCAACACACAACCCTGGATCAGTACTTAATGCGAAGAGGGGAAAAGCTGTTAAAATGCGGACGAAGAAAAAAAAACAACCGACCCGTTTGTTCATTTGTGATGTCGCTCACTACCGAGCGGTGCTGAGAGCAGCGTTGATCAACAGCGATCCCTTCAGCACACGCATATCGGAATGTAATTGATGCCTGGAGCCTGAACCTGCATGATTTTGGCGTGCTCTACCTTGCGATGGCAAGCGCCACACTTCACTTGCTAAGGAACACAAACGGTCTTAAACGAACGATCGAAAAGAAGTGATCCCGCCGTCGATCGACTAGCTTATGGAATCGAAAAACAAATGTTAGTCTTCCGTGAGTTGGCTTGAGCAATAGATATGCGAATTATCCCAGCGGTGACAGAAAACCCAGAAAACGAGGCATTGGTCTGGGGAAACTAATTCTCGATTCATGTACTCGCCAGATAAATTGTGATAATTTCTGTGTAAATATTGATATAGTTTTTTTTTCTCGGCTTATTGTGTCCGATTCCTTTTGCCCGGCCTTGTTGACTCGATTCCCCCCAGCCCCACCTGGTTTGTATTAATATAATATAATATGTATGAGTTCCCTCCCACGATTTGCTAGTTGCATCTTCAACTTCAATAATTATTTACTTAGTTTCGTTTGCGTTTTGGGTTCTGTGTGGTGTGTTGTGTGTGTGTGTGTGTTTGTTTCGTTTACTTTGATAAATTCGAACATTTTACAAGTTTCTCAGGATTTATACCGATGCCTATAAGTTATCTTGGATAGTTAATTCGTACATTTAGAGTTATAAAACATTGCAAGTCTCTTAATACTGCGCTATTCTTACCGTTCAATCAAATTGTTCAATGAATAATTCTTCTCTTCCCCTTTTCCCCCATTCAGCTATTCTAAGACCCGCCCCCTTCATCTGCTTTGTGTACTTTTTTTTTTCTTGATTTTTGAGCATAGATATGTGTTTTGTTTGCTTGTTTCCAAAGACAGTATTTTAAAAAAACTGGCAATTATGGCCAAAAATGTAACAGATCTTGTAGACCATTCTTTCCGATTGCAATATTTTCTGCGCCGGCAGGTGTGCCGGTCTGGTATACTGAATATATGTAATTCATACACCTTCCGTTATGCGTTCATTTGCATGTTCCTTGTATTTTTGTTTAATTTTTTTGTTTCTTTTTTTGTATCTCTCCTTCCTGCTTTGATGTTATATTCCCACCCCTTTGAATTACGATAAGTCAAACTCTTAGTCTTATAATTATGTACAGAACTCCACTGACTCGGCTCCCACCGATTCTGTCACATCACCTAGCTATTGCCACCATCGACCCGCCGAGAAGATTGTACGTTTCTGTATGGTCGAATCCCTGTCGTATTTGTAGTTTTTGGTGTGACTTTGGGTGCGCCTCGGTTCCACCAGTTTTGAGGGTGGCTTACTCGTTCAGCGATATTCAGACACGGAAAGTTCAACCCCCTTCCCCAAAAAGGATACTCTCTTCAACGCGGGCCGCGAATGCGACAGAGCACTTTTCAATTGGCTCTTGTTTTCCTCTCTCTCTCTCACTCGCACACTTTTTGTTTTTTTTTGCTCTACGGTGTACAGCGAGTTGACGAATTTGACGGTTTAAGGTTCTCATCGAAGCAACCCGATAAAAATGGCTCGCTTTTCCTTCTGTCAAGATTATCGTAGAAAGTGAGTGAGAGGTACTTGGTAGAAGAGGTTAATGATTTCCTGTTTTGCTTCGTGTGCTCGCTCCGTTTGTGAACTTTTGTTTTTTTACATTTACAAAATATTTAATTTATAAGGTTCGCGTGCTTTACACCGTATTTATGTTTCCTTGCTATTTGAACTCCCTCCGCGTACGTTCCGCTCTTTTCACTAAAATCTTTTGCTAGTTGTACTTTGGAGAAATGTAAATAAATATCATCCAGCCAAAACATACGTTTAGTTCGAAAGAAACCCCGTAACCTAAGTATTGCCTAATGATTTGTGCTTTCATTCAATTCACTGAGTGTTTTAAAGTTTTCCGTTTATTTTGTGTCTGTGTATGTGCTCCTCTTGTCGATTTTACTAGTTCCGATCGGTGTATTCACAACACTTTCCTCCTCGTTTTTCCTGTTTGCTCTTTCTTTTTTCTACTGGCATGAGGAAGATGAGTGGAAAAACGAGTGCGTGAGAAAGAAAAAGGAAGAATTAAGTTTATCAGTTTTCGCTCAACAGGAAAGTGGATCACCAGGGAAGGTGCTCGAAGGGTGCCTACTAGTCAGTTCTTTTAAAAATTGTAATATTCTTGTTAATTTTCTTCTCTGTTTATTGTACATATATATATACTTTTCCGTATTTTTTTCTCCCCGTTTTGTCTTAGTAATTTTGCCAGTTTGTTGCGTTTGTCTAGTTTTGCGTTTTGCGACACTGCGCACGCGTGAATTGCTATTGAACCGTATATTCCAAAGGTAGAGTTAGCAAAAATAAACCATTTAAATTATTAATTTTTAATTTCTTATAAAATCACAGTTTTTCGTTTTGTCTTGATCGCCTTAAGTTTACGCGTCGCGATTTGCCACCATTCGGCACTCGTCTTCCCTCGCATATACACGCCCATGGGGAGGTTTTTCCCCGTCTTGCGAACCACACTTCCGGCCAAATGCATGATTGCGGTACCTACACCCCAGAGTTGCACCTTCCCACCGCAGAAGCGCTACTAGTGACGAATCGACTGTTGCCCAGAGTTCAGCATCCCTGCTGCCATGACTCAACACCTCCCTGGAATCTTGCTTAAGTATAACGCAAACGCCTTTTATTTCATCCTTCCCTCTACGCTACCTACATTCCACCACGGACAACACGCAGCACTAGGTATGTTAAATCATAAATCATTACGCATGATATGTTGCATTCAATAAACATAAGCGTACGCGAATGGAACTGTGTCGTTCAAGAAAAGGATACGATCGTCCCTTTTTGGGGAAATTAAAAATCACACCATCGAATGCTTTCCGGATTTCTGACTCCGTTCGCGTTTTCTTTTTCGCAACGCCTTTCTGGTGGATTTTTTACCGCGTGTTCCCTGCATTTCCTTATTGCACGTGTTTTTACCTAAAAATATATATATATGACGAGAACATAGCCGTTGCTTTAACAGCCTAACACCGACATTGACGAACGTACGACTTTTGTCTCAAACTTAGCACATACATAAACTAGCACAGTTTTCCTTACCTCTTGCTGGAGCTGGAAGCGATAAGGTATAGGTGTTTGCCTATTCTAACGTAATGAAGCTTCTGCACAACAGCAGATCACTGGGCGGGATGGACATCTTTTCGTTCCATTCTGGCTGTCATTCATACAGGACAAATCGATATGTTAGGTGCTGTAAAAACTACATCCCTTTCTTTCTCCTCGAATTGCGAATGGAGCTTTAAGATCACTGAGAAGAAGAAAAAAAACTACTGCCCGGTTAACCGGGACCGAGTTTACGATATGGCGCGTGGTTGAAAATACTGGTTTGGATATGTAAAACTAGCCACACGACATTTGGCTCTCACAGAAAGAAAGCTCATCAATCCCGGATCTCCGGTGCGGGAAAGCATCAATTAGAGACCGGGAACGCACGAAAGCTCGCTCCACTAGCACACGCTTTCGAAATTCGTCCTGAGCCGGGAAGACCGCAATGATCGCTTACCAGCACAATGATCTTCATGTTTTAAATGGTGTGTGCTTCGAGAGAGCACCGACACCGTCTCGTCGATGCGCGCATTTAGACAGCTATGTAAGTACAACTTTATCGACGAGTGAATTAGAAATCTGCCAGAATGTAAGCATGGCACATGTATACGTAACGTAACAACCGAATAGTCGTTGATATGCACTGGAGTCGCTTGATATGCAGTAACTAAAGAAAAAAGCACCATTTGGAAATGACCATTGGGTCTTGCATCTGCTTGTGCATTTTGTCAATACAATCTTAAAGTAAAACCCTTCTCTTCTACGTCGCATTGTGCGAACATTTTATCGGCCAGTGTTATCGGCCTATGATATGGACATCGGTATTGTTTTAACTAAAGACAGACAATAGCTGCTACAACGTGTTAAAATCGAATTGATATTGGTTTGGCGGATATGGAAGCGTTATTTCGGTGTGATTTCTCTCGCGAATATCTCTCATCCTTGCAGGGATCCTTTCGCAGGCTGATGAACTGATGATGGTTGCTTTCGGTGGACAGCGTCAGGAACGCCCGGTTCAGACTGTTTAGAGCAGAGGTGTTCTGAAAGAGCAGCAGGTTGGGCAACCGAACTTCTAGGTTCGTTCCGTCGTGGGTCGTCCTTAGATAGCCGCATGACTCTGCACACACATACTATATCTCCTTTCGCTATATCCTTCTGTCGGTTGCGTCGTTAGGTACTGTACTGATGGACGATTTGCTGTTGCTGCGACCAGCGCCTTACTGAATTCCCGGTGGTGGTTGACCCAGTTCGGTCTTGAAATCGAACAGATGTGGATGGGCATGCGGATGGGAACCGAGCAAACCGGCCCCAACATTGCTGCCATTGCCCGACAGCACCGTCTTGATGGCGGACGTCTTCAGCAGACGCTTCAGCATGCCGCTCGAACCGCGATGCTGCAGGCTCTTGTGTGTGGTTAGGGAGTTTTTCGTCCGGTACCGCCGGTGGCAGAACTCGCACACGTACAGCGTGTCGGACTGCTCGTGCTTGTCTTGGAAGTGGCGCTTGAGCGAGTAGTAACAGGAGAAGGTCCGCCGGCAGTAGGGACACTCCTGAGGCTCGTTGATGCCACCGCTCGTCGGCGGAGGCATACGCAGTGGCATTAGCTGCGACGGTGAGGCTGCCGATGAGGAGGATGCCGTCGGCGAACCCTGTCCTGGTCCTGTGCACGAGAGGTCACCGGATCGTGGGTGAAAAGAAAGAAAAGCGGAACGGGAATAAGATAAGAGAGATGCGTTAGTTTCGATGCGTCTGGCAGGACCCCTAGATTCTGGGGTGCTTGCATGGCGCATTAGAGCTTTTAATGTAATTCAAGAGGACAGATATAGAGAGAGAGAGAGAGTGAGTAATTTATATATATAAATATATATGGGAATCAATACATAGGCGATTCGATTGCTAGATATAGGAAAAGTGCACCGACAGCGGCGGCACGCAGCAAGCAGCCAGCAGCAAAAGACGCTACTGTGTGCTCGCGGAACATTCGAGGAACTATTGTCGTTCAAAATAATGCTAGAGTGTGTGGTAAATACGGTAGAAGTAAAAAAAATTGAAAAATAAGAATCCTTAGCTGTTGGCTATACTGCGTACGGCGTACAGCGAAAACTGTCTATACAGGATCTTGTAGTATAGTTGATATGGAACATGTTACAAAAGTGAAAAAAGAAAAACAAAACATGTTCAATCGGCAAATCATAAGTACAGGGAAGCGCTTCCACATTCACTACATACATTGCAAGTAAACAACCTATTCGCAAGCGCTATTTGTGGTTATGTGCGAGATGCAACGAAAAAATACGTTAAAAAAATGTTTTTAAATAAACCCGACAAAAAAAATAGCTCCGACTAACAAAACGACAGCTACCGGCCATGCAATCAAAGCAGCATCAGGCGTGTTCTGCATGGGTGAAAGGCAACCTCTAACATAAAAGAATAAAAAAAAGATGCCATTTCTATCAGAGAGAAAAGCAATGAAACTATAACTTGAGCGTGAAAAAATTATTGATAGATGATCACCGTTGAAACTAATGATCAACTCCCGTTCACATCACCATCATTGTTAACCGCGCAGGTGGGTTCAATCTAGATCTAGATTTTTTGCTGCGAAAAACGGAGATAGAACACGACAAAATGGGCCATTGATTTTCTGCATTCGTTTTGAATGCTATTCATAAACACTTTTTTAGTTAAAATATCACATCGATAAAAACACGGTACGCAAGCCATAAACGATGCGTTACCAAATGTTGCCCTGCCAAGTGACATCATTCAAAAAGGTGAAAACTAAAAACGCGATGATAAGCCCATCGACTGTTATAACGAAAAAAAAACTGAAAACTTTGAAAAGTTCATGACCAAAATCCTGAGTCACAAATGGAGCATCTCCACGTTGCATTTTCCTGCCACGTGGGGAGCGCAACTAGAATCGGTGAATAAATAATAAACAAAATGGCACACAATCTTCTACGCGCACACACATGCATTCATAGCGTAAAACATACAAAGACGACATGAATAGCCACATCGAGAAAGGAAGCACGATGAAAAGGCGACAGTAGCATTTAACATTTAACATTTAACAATGCTGCCCTGGTTAAGTATTAGCAAACCCACATTGCGGGACATTGAAGGATATTAAATGTGGAAGCATTATCAGTCATACTTACTTAATGGATGTTGCACAAGGGCATATGTAAATAGATATACTTACGCACTATATTACTTACACAAATACACACACACACACATATATATATAGTGACACAAGCAACACAGACACGGCATGCGAGCGGCGGCAACTAAAGGGACATTTAAACAACGGCTAAAATGCAAAAGAAATTGGTAAAAAAACACACGCACAGTACACCAAAAACACACGATCGTGTGTTCGCTTCCCTTACGGCTGGCAGGACTACGCAACGCGCTCAGGACGACTCTACGCAGGACGAACCGAGAGGATGCGATCTCGTCGTCAAAGAGATCGAACGTCATCAGTTGGTATGAGCATGGGGTGGTATAATATAACGCGTGAGGAGGTGTGCAAAATGAGAGAATAAAAAGATGAATAGCATGCAGCATTCACGCCTACTGTTGTCAGCTAGCGGGTGTTTCTATCGAGATCAAGTGTAAGATCACTAGATGCAATGTGATTTGTGTCACTGACGTTGCCTAGCAACAAGATCTGACGTTTCTTAACCTCATCGGGAGACGGAAGCAAGCGAGAACGTGCCACATGCAGCGGAATGGACTGAAACGAACGGAAAAGCTGCATGGTTTTCTTTAGCCTCACAGGACACGGTGCGTCATTTGACAAGAGTATGGGAAGGTTGCGTCTAGACAAGAAAGCTCCACGGTTGTCCGGGACGTTTTGTAGAAAGACGACAGGTTGCAAGTAATTAGGATCTCTCTTGCCTGGGAGCACATCCGTTTTATGCTAGAGAATATTTCATACCCTACATATGCTACTCGATACACTGTAACGGAAGCACGCATTACGTATTATGAGTCTTTCTCATTCAGACAGGATTATCAGCGAAAGCTCATGGAATTTTTAAGCATCTTTCGAAAGGACAAGAATCAATGGAGCAAAAAAAGAGAGAGAGAGATAAAGAGATTGAACAAGAACCGAACCTCCTTCTGTTCTCAACTGGCAGGGTCGTGGGGCACATCGTATTCTTCGTAGGTTCCTGTTTTGAGTGTCGGTTTTGTCCGTTTAAATTTATTTAAGCATTAATTGGGTTCATTTTTGTATCCTCTGTGAACGGTTTGCTTGTTTGAATAGAGTGCGTATGTCGGTGTACTTTGCTGTCTGCTGGTTGCACTAACATGCATTAGAAAGATACATACTTGGTAAAATACTATGCTTTATTTTTAATCCGTATGCTAAGTATTTATTGTATATATATATGGCATTGCTTGATTTGCTTGTTTCTTTTTTGTGGTGTATATTTTTTTTTCTTTTAATCGTTGATTGTATTTCGCTCATCGGTTTGCTTGGTTGGCTCGTTTGAACTGGAATATGTACAACTGTATTTGCTAGCGACTAATTACGAATTAATATCAGTAGCTATTTTAGATCGATACAGATACTTAGATATAGCGATAGCGATGAAGTAGAAAAGAGATAGAGTTCGTTGAAATCGACAGACAACGGAAAGGTGGTGTGAGTTTTTTTTCTTGTTACAGAATAAAGTCACAAAGGTGGAGATGGCAAGTGGCTTATAAAAAGTTTATAATCGGTTACTGATGCACTGGAATGATGTGGTTTAGAAAAATCTAACATTACAGCTATATATGTGTGTATATGTGTGCTATCATTTTTCTCTAGATTGCAACAAAACAGTGCCACTGGTCGTGTAGCCACTGAAACATCTACTGAAAGGGAAACATGTGAGACGATGCAGTTGCAAAAACTATGCCTAAGGTAAGAGCGAAGGAAAAAGGCGAGGTTGGAGTCACTAGCGTTCGCGGCAAGGTGCACAAGGAGCGCAAACGCGTTTCAAAGGACGAAGAGGTAGTTGTTTGGGTAGTAGTAGTAGCACTAGCAGAATCGTGGGTGGTAATTAAAGTTCGTCTGCCTTATTAAGCTATAAGAAAAACCTATTTTACTGCTCAAACTCACCGGAGATATTCTCACTAACCCGACGTGGGTGCATTTGATATATTGCAATTAAATAATAATCATACGCGTAATTCTATATATGAGTAAACTAGAGACAAGACAGAAACACTTCTGAAGGGGAAACAGTGTGGAATAGCTCGTCGAGCGGTCATGGAAGTTAAATATCATTAAGTAGCTAATTAGCTTACTATGAGGGCATCTAAAGTGCATGAAGATAACAGAGAGAAAGGGCAAGAAACAGGAAGCTATTTGTATTTTTTTTTTGGGAGAATGCGTGGCTCAAAGAGAGTCTTGTACGAGTGAGAATAATGTTAAAGATTAAACCCAACGCTATCTAAAGAGCACGAAATTCAAATTAACATCGTAAAATAGAGAAAAAGTAAACAATATGCTTCACAGAAGCAAGCGATAGGAGTAGCGCAACAGAGCGAGAAAGAAAGAAAGAAAGATTGGGGATGATAGCGGAATAGATGTTGATAGCAGAAAATCGATATATTGGAATTATGTTGGCTAAGAGTTTACTCAATTTTTTTTAATAAATTTCATTCAACATTATATGTCGAGTAAGCAAAGATACAAAAGTTAATCTCAATCTACCTAAATAGTAAGTAACGTGGTCTATTTTAGCAAAATTTACTAATAGAAAAGAAATATCGAAAGGCGCATGTATAGAAGGTATGCTTGCGAAGTAGATTTATATTTGCAAACGTTTCAAAAAAATGGAACGTGAAACTTGGAACGAAGGGCACTTCTAGATGTAGTCAACTCCGAACAATTACATAGTAATTATAGCGTTGGAAAGTGAAAGAGCTACTAACAGAGCGACGCAGAGGCAAAGGCGTATGGAGCGAGTAGTGGGAGTGTGGAAAAATGTGGATACTTTCTAGAGGCCGATAGAATTGGATAGATAGATAGTGGGAGATAGCTGGGCAGATGGATGGGTTTCAAAGGAGGCCATTCGATACGTGAGTTAAATAGATAGCGGCAGGTAGCTAATTAGGAGAGATAGAAATAAAATAATAACATAAAACGCTAACCTTTCACACATAAAGTCTTTCTTTTCATTCTCATGAGTTTCTTATTGGTACTTCGACTGATCGATCGTTCTCTTCAACCTTTTCGTCATTTTTTCACACAGTCAAAATTTGCGATTGCGAAAGCACGGAGAAGCACATCGAGGGAGATAGAAAAGTAGGGTGGTGGTTTGTTTTGGTGCTGCGAACGTTGAGCTAGAAAGCCGGCTTTTCTCCCCGGTGCTCTCGAGGCAGCTGTTTCGATACGCTCCTGTGGTCCCCGAGTCGCCGCTCGTTCGTTATCCTTCTCGCAGATGGCGTTGCGTAGAGCACTTCCCGTTTGAGCTTGCGTTCAAATCATGCGTTTTCATGCGGCACCCGCCAACACGTGCACAGCACGCAGCCACTGCTGAATGAATGGTTGTGTCACGCACGCAGCCATCGCTCGCGCGGTTGCTTGGAAACGCACGTTGGCGGTACGTTTCTTTTCTTTTAGATACTATTTCGATCCCAGCTATGCTATGGTCCGTAGGTACTATGGCAGACGAACACACACACGTACGCTCGCAAATACACACATACACACACATACATATAGGTTCTGGCATGTGTCGCCATTGGTGGAATGCAAAACGGTCCCCGCGGAAAGGACACGTGGAAAGTCACGATTTGCGGTGCAGCGGCCCCGTTTGAGATCACGCAAGAAGTTTCTCTGCACCTTCTTGCCCCCGATAACATTCCTCCGTGTTGAGCTTCACCATTCGCGCATGGTAGCCGTGATGATGATTGGTATGGCTGAGAGAGGCTGAACGCCAGTGAGGATTTTTCGTAATAAGTTTCTTGTGCGTGCGCTACTCCTGCTGCGGGAATATGTGCAAACTATGCTGCTCCTCGTCATCGTTCTTGCGACACCATTTCACACTCATCCTTGTCTGTGTACGAGTGTGCTGTTCGGGAATCTGGTTGATTTTTGGGTTTTTGATGGCGGGGAGGAGGGAAAAAACGACAACCTTAACACCCACAAACCCAGTGCGTGCGCAACCACGTGGTAGCGCGCACGTGGTCAGACGCATTTCCCGCTCACCCCACGGTACTAGTGTGGCGGGTAGGAGCGTACGGCGAAGAATGCTTCGGTTCGAAAGCATTCTCAAACAGGCAGCTATGGCGTTTGTGGGAGCAAAGGATGTGCTACTGGGAGTGGTGGTGGTGGTGGTGGTGATGGTGGTGATGATGTTGGTGGACGTGACAATGGCGGTAGCACGAAGGGCAGCGCGAACGGAACGAACGGAGGAGCCGGCACCGCGTTCTAGAAGAACTTTACATCCTTCATGTCCAGCTCACCGGGCCGGGACTTGTGGTAAGTGTAGATATGTGTCATCAGTGAGTTTCGCGAGCAGTAGACGCGCTCGCATATGATGCAGCGGTACTCCTCCTGTCTTTCCGCGTGTTTGTCGGCGATATGCCGCTTCAGTGATGCTTTCGAACACAGCACTTTGCCACACAGCTGACATGAAAACAGTTTCTTAGGAGAGCAGCCTGCAATATAACAAGACACACGAAAAACATTCCAAAAAACTACCCAATTTGTTGTTGATGTTTTGGTTTGATTGGTTTGGTTGTATCGAATCGGTGAGTGTTTTTTTTTTTTTTTTAAGTTTAGATTATTCTTTGAAGAGAGACAGACAGACGAGTAAAACAGTCGTAAGATAGAAAGAGTGAGAGAGAGAAAGAGAGCGAGAGAGCGAATGAGATAGAGTGTGGTGTCTGCAGGAAGAGAACGAGACAGAATGTTCGCGTGTGGTGTGAGAGAAAGAGAGACAGTGACAGCTGTTGCTACACTACGGAGAACCGTGTACCGGTTGTGACGCAAATTGAACATAGACGCGAAGGCTTTTCCTCATAGCAATCCTTGGGAAAACGTCCTTTCCCGGTGCATTTCGTATGCAACGACATAACAAACCGTCATACGGACATCATCGTTCTTCATAAGGGTATACATATATATATTTGTGTAGTCGCTGTAGTTGCTGTTGTTTTCGTGATGTATATTGATGTACACGCATTCTGCTTTGTTTAATAACTTTAAATTTACGCAACGTCAACCCCGAGATGGGCCGAAGGGCCAAGGCTGCATACAAATTCAGAGTGTGTGGGTTTCAGTTGGGAGAGAGAAAGTTCGAAAAGAGAAGAAACAAGGTGATAGAATAGATAGGACCTTCGGCTGAGCATCTGAAAGACGATAGCACTTCCTTTAGTACCAGAAGGACCTCTTCACCTGCTTTAGTTGGTGGTGTCCATATGTCGTCGAGGGAAACTACCCTCAAATGGATACCGGAAACAGATGGATTGATGAGTGAAGAAAAACGAATAAGAACGAGAAGTAGCGCGGCTTTGGTAGAAAGAGAAAGTTCAGATTAGCAGTGCGCGGAAGGAAGGATAAAGACTCGAAGAGACGTGATGTGTCGGTGGATGACCAGCAGTAGGAAAGCATAACAAAAGCATAATCAATGTGGTATCAAAAGGCCCTCCTAATTTCGCTTGTTCTTTACGTTAACGCATCGTCGAACGATGAATGCACGCCGGGGTGTTCAAGGACGAAGGTGTGTGACAGGATGAAGTTGTTTTGGGAGAAGAAAGTACCGGGAAATAGTAGCAGATTTACACTTGGCCTTGCTTTATCTCGCTTTACTTAGCACGTCTTAGGTTTGCGCGCTGTTGCCATCTATTCCTTTGCCCTGTTGTGGGAATGTAGTACATTGATATTGGATCGGCGATAGTTTGTTTGTTTTATTGTATTGTTTTGTTGTTGTTGGGTTCAATTCATACCTCTCATCTCTAGCTGACGCTGTACGGATCAATTGTTGCCATTTGGTGTGAGTACATTTAGATCGAAGATGAAAAAAATTGAGTGGGGTGGAGGGAATAACACAGTAATAAGTTTACACGTATAACAAGGATAAGCAATCGGAACACTAATTACGGTACACTGTTCGACATTGACATAAAAGCCACAACATTGAACTGAGTAGAACACAGTAAATGAACAACTAAAAAAAACACATTTAATGCAAAAACCTTGCTAAGTAAATGCGAAAATCATACAACAGTGAAAACCATACAACAGTAATCAACAGCGATCCCTTACGGCGTGTGGTTAAACATGATTACAGCAATTATAGCAGTGCCCTTGTGACGTTTTCGACAAAAAACACAAACAAAAAACTCGTAACTCGCTTTTTCAGCCTCCTCAGCATGATGCCACACTAAATTTCGCACAATTTACTCTCTTTCTCTCTCTCTCTCTCTCTCTCTCTCTTTCATCTCTCATTGCACTCCAACGGCTCATTTATTGTTCTGCTTTATAGTTTTCAGCTGGCTTTCCACCGCTCAAGTACAACGCAACAGTGGGTGCAATAGTGTGCAAAGAAGAACGCTTTTCGAAATATTAGATACTGTTTTTATTCAATTACTGATAATTGTTTTAACTGTTTACAAGCTGGGTTGTTCTGGGTATTTTTTTTTCTCTCTTTCTTGAGCGCCTTTTCGCGATCCTGTGTGTTGTGTGTTTGTTATGCTTCATTTAGTTTGATCGCTCGTGGCGCTCAACAAACGTAAAGTTTCGCATGCGTGTTGTTATCCTTACGGCGTTTTTGAACTCTTTCATGCCGTTGTTGTTCTTTTTCTGTAGCCCAGTTTGCTCCTTTCTGCACAATGACGGAAAGGGCCTTTTACAATTCACGAATACATTAATTCCCATTTTGCATTAGAGAAGTACAGCTTAAGTTTGCTCGTTGCCCTATTTTCTATGATTCTGTTTTTTTTTGTGTGTGTAATGCCTGTCTCCCCTTTCGGTTCTCTGTGTCTATTTCTGTTTTGTTACATAATGTGAGAAGTTGCGTTTATTAGTACCATCATTGTAAGGTGTAACACTATCGGTATGCTTCGTAGGTTCTGGGTTTTTTTTTGTGTTTGATTTCAATTTCATCTTACATTCTTACTATTTCTCAGTGGTATTGTTTTATTATTAGCGTTTTTTTTTCTCTCTTCGTGTATCTCAACCTTCTGCTACCATTACGTTCCGTTGGCTGTTGGCTTGAATCCAGTTCGCAAAACTGGGCCCCGGCCCAATGTGTCTCACGCGATAAAACACATCGATCAAACTAAGAACACCGCTAGGCTAGTTATGCGTTAGTTGCGTTCAATAATCGCGTACGTACGCCGTGTTACATTATCGGATACACTCGAGAATGAAAGATAAAGATGCGTAAGAAGAAATTCATGATAGAGTTGGTGGTGGTAGCAGATGTTGTTTCCTCTTTGCTCGTAGACTATGTCCTTGGAACATGGATCGGAATCGTTGCTACGATTACACGATTCTCGATGCATGCAAGTTTCAATTAATTTCCCTTCATTTTTATCAGTGATACTCGTTCTCTATTATCTCGGCGTGCCAGAATAGACACCTTCTTGTTGTACAGATTTTGAAATTTTGTATGACATTGATTTGCTTACTCCTTTCATACGCGGGCGGCGAAGCTGGAGATTTTGAATTTGTTTTCATTTGCTTCATTTTGTTTCGGTAGCTTTATTTTTTCTTTTTGTGTATTCAATTTTGGTTATGCACTCCTGCTCTGCTGATGATTGTGTCGCACATCATAGTTTTGCTCTTGATCTTTTCACAGATTTCCTCGCGAAAAATAAATTAAATAAAAATACGGCGAAAAGGTGGGAAATTATACAAAAAAATAAACAATAAATAAAAGTATACGTAAATCAGAAAACATTGCCAGATGTTACAATTACACTAAACAAAGAAAAATATTTTGCTAATTTTGGTTCGTTAAACATTTTCTTTTCTTTTTCTTTTTCCTTAATTGCGCACCGCGTTCGCACTTGGTTCAAAAATTAAATATCAGACTTTTGTTTTGCACTTTTTTTTTGCTTCGCAATCAATCAAGTTTTTTTTTGTTGTTGCTTGTTTGCATTCTCGGGTTCACGTTTGCTCTCGTGCCCGCTTCCTTGGTTCCTTATCGTAGGGGAGCATTCATGCCAATTCAACAATATTATATAATTTCAGTCTTTTAGACAATCACAAACAGGTTTTTGTTTCTTTTTTTCCCTTTAATTTTTTTTACTGCGGTGTTGCGCGCACCCCATTTTGCCACCCTTTCTTCTGTGTGCTTTACTAAACGTTAATTTTGCTCTTGCATTGCGTGTGTGTGTAAAATTACGCGTTGCATTAAAATGTGGGCTCCCTGCGTACTGCGCCGCAGGTGAATTTGGAGAACGTTACTTCTTAACGCTACAAAACGAAAGAAAGAAAAAAAACCTACAGCATAAATCACACGCCGATCTTTAAATGCAAACATGCGCGCGGATCAACGTCTCAGCTATACGGTCGTTCAAGAATTCATCGTTCATTTGCTTTTTAGTATTTTGTTATTAGCTTCCGTTCCTCAGGAAAAGTGCCTTTCAAAGTGGAAAAACAACGAATCAAATGTCCGTCTCTAGTGCGCTACATTTCGCGCTATCAGCTCCTTCCCGTTCGACACAGATCGCGTCAAACCCTATGTCCTTATGCTCCTGTGTTCCTGTTTGCTTCCTGCACGTTCATAGTTAAGTGTTTCACATTTTCCCATCTCAGTTTTTGTTTGTTTTATTGTGCTTCCTAAACGATCGCACCCATGTGCCGGGACCGAAATAAAAAAAAAACACTAAACAAAAATAGCCTTGTGTAATACTAAATCAGTTTTGGTAACTTTTTCGTCGCTTTATAATTTGTCTTTTTGACCCTCTCCGTTTTTTTTTCTTCTACATTCCTAACGCTTAAATTTTGTCAACCCTTTATCGCTGCGATTTCGTCACACGATCGGGGGGTTGTATTATTTGTTTTTCCCTTTTTCTTTTTAATCATATACACGGTTTATGTGCGCCCACTTAATACATTGCCTTCGTTGCTTGTTAAGCGCTCCAAAAAAAGGATCGCTCCTCGCTTTTGTTTCGAAATTTTGTTATAATCCAAATTCGTGGTGTCCAAATATATGGTGTATTCCGCTTGTTCTCCTACGCCGCGTTCAATAATTTACTTGTGATTTAGAATCTAATCAGTCATATTGTAACTTGCAGGCCATAATCTACATGTTTGCTTTATTTTTTCTCCCCCATTCGTTTAGCTATGTACGTTCCCTTCAATTCTCATGTGGCACCGCTACAGCGTGCTTCTTTATTTAAAGTTCTGTTTTTTTTTTTGTAATTTACACAAACCGCCAAAACCTCATGGTTGACAAACGTTCAACGATCAAATACATCTTTCATCCGTTCCATGAATTTTCTCCATCTAATTTTTTTGATCGGCTTCGATATTTCTTCGAGTTATTTTTACAATATAACATTTACGACGACAATATTCATTTTCTTCTCCCTACTGTTCTTGTGAGTGAATCAAGTTGGACTCAGCCCAGCCCGTCGGATAAGTTGCGTTTTCCTTTAACGATTTATTCGACGCATCCCAAAATCCACGTCCCATAGAGCCACTGACCGACACACACAAACCATTTGTGTGATTGTACCAAGGCAGGGAAATTTACAAATTTTGGTGAAGCGAAAAACGAGAAAGAAAAAAACTAGCAACACAACCGATTGGGTGCAGGAAGCTAGCATTCTCTTTCAATTGATTCAATTCGATACACACCCACCAAGAGATGGTCGTTATTGCGTGGACAACAAAAAACCAAGCAAACCAATGCCAATGGCAACATACTTCATCGAATATCGGCTAAAAGACCAAAAGGTGGGTTTGAGTTGGTGTAAAATCAAAAGAAAAAAACATCCATCATCCGTTAAAACGCACGTTGTTGGGTGTGGTTACGCTTACGCGAAGAAGCATAAAAAAAGAACTTCTAGCTGATATAAACTTAACATTCTTAACAGCCGAGAGACCGGGCAAAAACATAACAGGAAAGGACACGCTCGTTTCACTTTTCATTTCCCATCCGGTTTTCCGAAATAAACTGCTCCATAAATTCCTCCCTCGGTGAGACGGAAACCCTTTCTCGGCGAGACGGCAAAAGTAGTAGTATTCATCTAACTTAAACTTAAAACATGGGATTTCATTAGTCCATCTCATTCGTACGCATAAAGTAGCAGCAGTTAATGTGGTGCAGATAACTATGCTAAATGTAATTAATAATTATTAATGGAAGAGTGGCAGCGTAATGCGCGTTCGATAATTGCGGTCGATGGTCCTAACGTCCCCAAAAGCGACCAGACCGCGCGATTTTCAGACCAGACTGGTCTGTCAGCCGTTCGTTTGGTGGAGCTGCGGAAAAGCGAACTCAACATTCCACAATTTCCATTTCCACAACGCTAGCATGCGCAAACAAAGATTCTTAGTTGCATACAGTGTTTTGTTCTGTCTTTCCTACGATATCTACTATTTTGCTAGAGGCGCTTCGAACGGAGACGTTTGTGCCAGTTGTACCCACTAAAATATAAAAGGTAAATGTCGATGTGCATGTGCGTGTGTGTGGTTTCTTTTCGAACTTAATGCGACGATTTCCGAAAGAGTTAAAGGAGAAAAACAAACATATAATGAGGGGGCGGGGGCGAGATGGAAGGAAAGCATTAATTTAATTTAAGTCGAACGATTAAATAACGTACGCTAACCGTGTTTACAATCTAGCACGAAGTAATAAACAAAAAAAAAATTAAACGAACATTACTAAACCGGAGATGGTATTGGATGAAAATCAGTCTTCGCAATAATTTTACGTACAGTCAGAATAAATGTGTGTTTCCATACCGAAAATACGCGACTTTGGCTTTCCATTTCCACTTTGAGACAAAACAAAACAAATAATTTCGCTACGTTAGGGTTAATTTATACATCGCGCGCCGGTTGCGCCGTGTGTTCGCGAATCCCGTCCACACGCGTCCTTTCTTTTTCTTTTTGCTGCCTCCTGAGCTGCAGCAGGACGACAAAAAAGGATAATGAAAGAGAAAAAAGACAGACTGATCGACATCGATTGACCAGAACTCGAAAAGAAGGAGAATAGGAACCGCTTTTTTTTTGCTCCTATCGTCCGTTGCGGGCCTCTGAAAGGGGGGAGCCTTCTCCATGTCCTTCGACGCGAGCGGATTTGTGTGAGTGTGTGTGTGTGGCAAGGATATCCTTCTGCACACTGCATCACCGCGAACCGGATCTCGGAAGGATCATCGAGAAGACCGGAAGATGGTAGGTTGGGCGGGACAACATAATCCATATATGCTACATGCTCGAGATACGACTAAGAGTAATATGCGTACTAAATATGTATGTATAGGTTCAACAAAACAATTCTGAAGAATAAATCAACTATTCATATAAAAAAAAAGATCGGCAAAATGCTGCAAAATACCCTAGGAGCTATGACCGCGTAACGAAAACGGGAAAACGAACGCGCTCGTCTGACATTTCTTTATATATATATATGTTTATGTATGTAAAAATTAAAAAAAAAAAACGCTAGCACAATAACATATTGCTGGGATCGCGCAAAGTGGGAGAAAACGCCTGGAAGAAATGCGGGGGAGGAGAGAGTGGGAAGACAACTTCCGGTATCGAATATATGTCCTTTAACATCCGCCCCTGGCTAAGTCACGCCCGGTCAGGAACACGTGACCTAATGATCCTGCCTGCAATCCCTTTCTCTCTTCTAGAGAACCTTGAGACCGTAGAGACCCTAGAGGGGTCCCAAAAAAAAAGGACTGTTTTTTTGGGGGGGGTGGCACAGATTCCGACTCATTAGACGTCTCTCGTTAAGCTACACGATTACATCAATTTCAGGATCTGCTTCAGGAGTTCGCGCAGATTGGACACCGTCCCCTTCACCAGAGTCCCTTCGCTTTGGGGCAACGTGAAGTAAGAGACAAAGCAAGAGCGAGAGAGGGAGTGAAGAGTCAGACTGAGAGAGTGTGAGAGCGAGAGTGAGTGAGAGAGTGAGAGAGAGAGAGATTTTCACAAACAAGGGTGCTCTTTCGACGGAAAGCTGGAGCTGCTTTTTCCACGCGACAAATTAAACCCACCCGGTGTAGGTTGGTTGGGCGCCTCACTACGCGGCGGTCCAGTGGGCGATGGGGGGGTTTAGAGAGAGGTCCTCTTTCCACACCCCCACCCACCGCACTCCTTCTCCCCCCCCCCCCCCCTACCCAATCTCGCCGTCCCTTTCCTATGCCTTCTATTTACAGATATTCGAGCTTGGTCGCGACACTATGCTTGATATCACAGTCGGAAGCGCCGGCATTGTTGTTCAGCATCTCGTGATGACCCCCACCGGAAGCGGCAGCGGCGACGGCCGCAACGGCGGCAGCAGCAACCGCGGAACCATGATGCAGCGGACTGGCCGCACCACCGCCACCCCCAACCGCGGCCGCAACCGCCGCGAACGGATGCTGCCCGTGCAGATGCGCGTGATGGTGATGGTGCAGGATCTTCTGCCGGCGATGGTAGATGCTCTTGTGATTGTTCAAGCTGTTCAGCGTGCGGAACACCTTGTGGCACAGGTTGCAGACCGCGTTGTTGAGCGGCTGCAGGTGCTGCTGCTCCTTGTGCCGCTTGAGGGTGAGCTTCGTGCTCAGCAGCTTGCCGCACACGTCGCACCGATGGCACGCCGCCAGAGGCAGCGGTAGCGAGAGCCGGTTGACGCCGTGGCCCCCACCGTGGCCACCGTGCACCGTGGGACCTCCTCCGTCCGGTGGCGATGCGGATCGCTGCTGGGACGCCATGCTGGCCGCAATGCTCATGCCTGCGACGTGGCCATTTTGTTTCACACGCGCAACACGCCGATGACGACGACGACGACCACGTGGTCCACACGCGCGAGCGCGCGTCCGTTTGCGGGTTTTGGTACACGCGTGCCGACACACGTGTGTTTTGTTTCGAAGGGAGAGGCGCCCGCGAGGAATGCGGAGGAATGCCGGAATGCGCGCGCACATACGCACAGCATTGAGAGTACGGAGATGTGTGTGTGTGTGAGTCCGAACCAGGCATTTAAACGTGATATCGTGCATATATCGTGATTCGACCGATAAGCAGCACCGGGAAAAGAAAAGAGAGACAATAGTGACTTACTTTGCGTTGCTTTTGTTTGTTTGTTCGATTGTGGATTTGTTTGTTTTTTTTTTCTATTATTTTTTTGTTTGTTTGTTTGTTTGATTGATTGATTGATTTGTTGGTTTGTTTTCTGGTTGGATTTTGGTTTTAGCTTCAATCATCCATTATCGTCTATAATTATCGAATTGTCGAAAACGAAATTGCCTAATTTGGGTATTGTTTTTTTTTGTTTTGTTTTGTTTTGTTTTTGTTCAATTGATTTTGGTTTTGTCAAATAGTAGGCAGAATAAATCATTCATCATATACATTCATACGTGTTGAACTCTATCTTTCAAGCAAACTATCGACTTTGAAGGGGGTAAAAAGGGGGACGTTTTTTTTTGGGGGGGGAGCAAAATTTTGAGATTTTGAATTTAGATGCACCAACCACCCGGTTCGGGGTTGTCGGCCATTTTTGTTTCTTTTACATTGCGTTCTGATTTGCATTTTTTCTTCTCGTTTCTACCGTGCTCATTTGGTTTTTCCGATTAGTTTTTCTCCGATTGATAGCGTTCGATCGATTTGCAGTTGGATAGAAAACATTACAGATTAAGGTCGTACCAATTGCAGAACACAAAGAAGAAGAAAAAAAACGAGTGTAATAATAAGGCAAAAATGAAACACAAGTCAAATATGCATGGCCGAATAATGTGCGTGATATAGCCAATCGGGAAAGTGGGGAAGGTTTTTTTGTTCGTTTTGATTGGTAACGTACGTTGCTATTATATTTTCCATTTTTCAAATAGTTAACAGCATCCATGAAATAATAACAAAAGGGTAAAGAGAGTGAAAGTGAAAAAAAGAAGTAAACACATAGAACACATTGACAATAAAAGTAGTGATAAACCCGGGGTGGGGTTTGTTTGTTTTTTTTGTTCGTGGGTCGTTTGTGGGGAGCTTTGGTTTGGGAACGGCGGATCGATGGCGAGCGCCAGGAGGAGGTGGAAAGGAAAGGATAATTCACATCGGCCCGCCATGTGGGGAAACGGCGCAAGGACAACTGACAGGTGTGTGTGGGTGGAGTGTGTGTGTGTGTGAGAGGATAGTAGTTTGATTAATAAAAGCTATACAATATGAGGATAATTATGGTGTTGTTGTTTGATGAAATTAGGTACCATATAAGGACGAAGTTATCGGTGTGCGTTCCTGTACAGGCTCGATACAACCAAATGCTGATCGCGACAACCGAACGCAACCCTGGATGCATTTTTGCACCATTAGTGTGCAAAGAGAATATCTCCAACAACTGACCTCGGACTCGAGAGATACATAAAAATTTCCGAAACAACGGAAAGAATGCTAGAAAGTGACTGTGTGTGTATTTGAGAGAAAGTAAGTGAGATAGAGAGAGAGAGCGAGAGAGAGAGCATCGCAAATCCAAAAAGGGGAGCATCGGCGCGATCTACAATTGATATCGAATTAAAAGAGCATCATAACTTTTCAAGTTGCCAAACATTCTGAAGGCAGCGCGCGCGTGGAGGCATATGTTGAGCGCTTTCGTACATAGCACAGTTTTTTTTCTAGATTTTTCTGCGTTTTTATGATTGTGTGTTTTTTTTTGTTATCTCTCGCGTATCCTTTGCAACCAAAACGGCCCCTTACGTTTAAACAGATTCGCCCACCGCTCGGGGAGCTAGTTATGATTTATATTCGTGCGGTGGCAAATACCTTCTTCCCACCGAATCGAATCGCGCTCGTGTGTTGTGCTGCCTCCAGCATGGTATCATTCTGCATGTTTTGCATTGTTGCTTTGCCTTTTGCTAAATGCGTGTTGCTGATATTTGGTTTGCTTTGCTCGCTCTCGGCCCTACCCGCCTACGATTCGGTTAGAGTGTTATGAATTCGAAAAAATTGCTATGCAAATCGTCCGAAAGGAAACACACATTTGCATCCGTGAGCAGGCGTTTGCATGGGTTTTTATTTAAGAGTGGTAAAAAAAAACAAGCATCAGGATACACTCTAGTACCTGCCGCTGTTTGTTGTTGGTAGCTGTTGTAGCTGTTCAAGGATCAACAAACGCTCCAAAAAGCGCGTTGAACGGCTTTACTACAATAATGCAGGTTGTTCAATTGTGCAAACAACAACACGATGCTGATGGAAGTAAAGGTTGGAAGGATGGATTGGGAGTGTTGGGAACGTTTCTAAAAAGGTATTGCGTGGTAAAAACAAAAAATAAATCGAATATGTAACGGCCAATAGAGTCAGTCGGATCAATAACTTCACCGCTGGGGGCAAAGTGAAAACGTGCACTTCTTTTTGGTAGTTCTTTTCTTGTGTTGATAGGTGTTTCGTTTAGCGAAATTAATCATTAAAATGTAACCATAGTGTTGCGTTAAAAACAAATGTTAAAATCGTTCGAAATTATTCCTAGACCGCACTCTCAGCCACCGGCAGACCAAGAGTGTTGGTGACCAACTACATCAAAATGCTTCTATCCATTAGCAATCGAATTCGCTTTTCTAACGCATGACGATAAACGGTGTGATGTGATTGTTGTGAGAGTGGTTCAATAAATGAGAAACAAACCAATTGAATAAAAGTATTGTTGTTGTTTTTTCTTCGTTTTGCAAGCCTGATTAGAAAGTCACTAGTGTCTCAATTTCATATTTCCAATTCGAAAACAAACATAAACGCCATAAGGTGGCTATCAAGAAATCGTCCCTCTTTTCCAATTGATTCCAATCGAGTCTCTCTACTCTCTGTCTCTCGCTCTCTCTCTCTCTCTCGCTTTAGTTGCCCCCTTTTTTTCTCGACTTGCTCCCCGGCTGACCTTCGGTTTGGGGGTTAGTTTGAGATGGTTTCCTATCCGTTAGTATAAATCGCACGGTGCACAGTGCCATTAACGCCCCAGTTTTTCGCGATGGGTGGTGTGAAATTTGTACTCTTTTTTTTTTGCTGCATATCCCTCCGCTCTCCCTCGTGCGATTAAGTTCACCTACAATTTCATCTTATTCGGCGTTTTTTCAGGGACATTTCATTCATACCCACATCGATTAACTCTCGCTTTTCCTCTTGCTCCGTCCGATCGTTTTCTCATTTCTTCGCTCCGCTACTTCGAGCTGCCTCGCTAACAATGCCTTCTCCCTAGCAGGCAAACTACACTAAAAAGCCACCGAAAATATTGCCTTCGTGCAACAAACGAAATTAACAGTACGTTTAAAGGGCGCGTTTAAGTGTCCCACGTGGGGATGACGCAGTTTAGCCCCACTTATTCGAGGGATTATGTCGTGTTCACTTAATAATACGGTAGTTATACGATCGCTTAATTATCCTGCGTGTAATATCTTGCATCGTCACCATATCCGAAGCGAGAGAGAGAGAGAGAGAGAGAGAGCAGAAATATATCAGAACAGTTGCGCTCTCTTTCGCTCGTATCGCCCCGCCGCAGCTTTGCTACGCTAAAATCTCCGTTCAATCACGTTTCTATTACTGGTTCCATTTGCGTTACGTTCTCGTGATCCTTTCCGTGCGCAGGTTCGGTTGGCAAGCACACACACACCCAACCAGGGTGTACTGATCATCCTGGCCACCCACCGGCACCATTATGCCACCCTTAAAAAAACGCCAGCACACACCGCCCCAAAAACGTCTCTCCTCAGCGACGGCAGCGACATCTAGCGGCATTCTAGTGACGAGCGATCCTCACACGTGGCGCATTGACACATGCATGGCCTGCTGGGTTGGCGCGCTCAAAAGTAGCTACTCTGACGGCCCGGTCCGAGCGGGCTACCGGGCACGGTTGTTCCGGCCGGCGGTGGATGCGTGCCGCCACCGGAAATGGCCGCGGTGGTGGAGGACGCTTGCGAAATGGGCGTTAGCGGTGTCGAGGGTGGCATCGGTGACGGAGGGCAGCTGGGGCTGCTGTTATTGGCGCCACCCGCGCCAAGCGTGAGCGGAGCGAACTTCTTCTCGTCTTTGGGATACTTCATGTTTCTGTGATAGATGCTCTTGTGGTTCCGGAGGCTATTCAAGGAACTGTACACCCGCTTGCAGATATTGCACACCGGTTCTTTAGTCGGGCGCATGTGAACGTTCTGTATGTGCCGTCGCAGGCGCGTTAGTGATGAAAGGTTTTTGTTACACGGATCGCACCGGAAATCCTCTCCTAAGACTGATGACATGGGATATGACGGTGATGGTGGTGGTGGTGGTTGTGGTGGTGTGATGGTGGTAGCATTTGGCAGTTCGATGGGTTTGGCGGCGCACGAGATCGATTGCAGACATTTTGTCGTCAGGCGCCCTGACGACGGAAGAGTCCATAAAGAGAGGTGTCAACATATTAGAGCTTCGTCGTTAGAACGCATACGCATTAACGGAGTGGAGAATTGGGAAGCCTTTTGTGCGTCCTCGAACCCACCGGGACGCCGGGACGTGATGGTGGTTAGCTTCGGGAAGGGAATTTGGGAAACGAAGTCCCAAGTGGGACTGAGCGGGAGCATAGCGAACCAGCGAGTTGCGAAACCCTCGGTCCTGGATACCGGATCTTCGTTCAATCCGATTACCCACGGAAACGGGTCGCTTAGTTAGCAGTTGGTACGCGCGTCGTGATTAACACCATCACCGAGAGAACAAACGGAAAACTATTTACTGGCGGTCAGTTGTGTTGCTTGTGTTGCTTGTGTGTATGCATTGCGGTGCATTGCCAACCCAAACTAGCGAAGGACACATGCCAACGATAATTGCTCACGTCCTTTCGGCAGATAAAGAGCAGGACAGAGAGATGGGAAATGTTTCTTTTCACAAGGCTTGCTATACTAATGAGTGGTTCAGAATTTTGGTCCTGCAATCCGGAGCATGGTGGTGACAGTGTACAACCGGGTAACATACAACACACGCGAGCGATTTGCATTTGTGAGTAAGGGGATTGAATGGGGATATAGAGTGATACCAGCCAATATTGCTACGATTACTAGAATACATTATCCGCGTGCTTGCACCTCTAAAAACAAACGCCATATGATACACGCGCAAGTAAACGGCTTTCACAACGCGGAGCTCTAAATCCAGCAAGGATGTTAACGTAATGTATATGGCCAAAAAAGTAAAAACAAAGTAAAGAAAACAAAAACCCCTCTGCCTATGCTGGTTAACGGCGGTGTTATTGTATCCCGTTCGCCATAAGCTACCGAGTGTAAAGAGGATGGGGGGATAAAACCGGAAAACAGTACAGGGACAGGAGCAAAACTAAAGTCATGAAGACTGGGAGCCCTTTATACCTTCACAACAGCTAGAGAAACACGTGTATCGATATTATTGCGAAGTGTAATGAAAATAATGCCCGGAAAATGTTCGCCTGACAGGGAAACCAGCACATCCTCGTCAGGTGATCGAGGTGTGTGTGTCGATTATTAATCCCCCGTTCGCGGTTTAAATGAGAGAGTGCTTTAGAATGCGGCAGATGGAACTGAAATCCAAATGGCAAGCAAACTGCTACCACATTCGCGATTAGTATACGAGGCACTGCGAATGGTGTCGGTAAGAGGAAGTGTTTGTTTTTGATAGCTTTTTCTAAACCGAAGTGTATAACACACGGATGACAACATGTGACGATCACCCACACCCAAAGCCAAAAGAAGGAGTGTTGTTTTTTGTACTTGTTCTGATTGCCTATTTGAAAGAAGGAGCCGATGTTCGAGCAGTCAAGCGGAAGGGAAAGGAAGGAGATAATTGGGGGATTTTTTTTTCTTCTCTTCCATTTGCATTTCAAACAAATGCACTCTCCGGGGGTGACAAGGTTTTGAGTGTTGTTTTGCGGTTCGATGTTTCTGTTTTGTTTTTGTTGGTGTTTCGGTGCATAGGCATAGGTGATTGGCGATTATTGAAACTGTGTTTTTCCATATATGTTGCCTTCCAATGCATCACACACGCGTCTCGATACTTTTCAAGTGTTGTTTTATTTTTGCTCTTGTTTGGTTCGATCCGATTTGGGGTATTTTTTTAGTGTTTGCGCTCCTCCATTTTGTTTTGCTTACTCGCTGCTCTCTCAATTATACACAAGCCACTTTATCCAAAAAGCTTCTTAAGATCAGTGTAAATGCTTTACGATCTACGGTCTAATATTTACAGTGTGTGTGTGTGTACAACGGGTTGTTTGTTATTCGAATTCTTTTTGTTTTTAGACTTGTTATCACAATCAGCCACAAGAAAACCAATTGAATTTTGTTGTTGATCATTTTTGATTCGTACTATGAACGAGAACGTTCCATTGATCAAACGAATGGTTGAGACAATTTGAAAATAAAAGAATTTCACCAGATTTGTTTTCTACCAGTTCAAAACTAGTTCAAAGTATGATCGTTTTGTTTTGCGCCGTTGTACATACACCGGTAATACGAGCGATTCGATCGCGATCGACTTTTACAACTAATATATAGCATGTTCCAATTTCTCCACCCATAATTTGTACAGATTGCTTTGGTGTTGAGTTGTTTGTGGCATAATTTGGGGTGCCATAGTCTTACATTAGGGCTCTGATAGGTATCGTCCGATACACAGCGTCTTAAAAATAGTAGCGGTTGTTTTCATAGCATCCTGGATTTGTTACTAAGGTTAATTTTTCCGTGTCCGAGGATCAGCCATCTTATGAGTAACGTAAACTAAATAAAAATATAAATAATTACAATAATAACCACAACAGCATAGTTTCATACATAATCCAAACCTCTAGATATTTTGTACAATTTTTTTTCTGCTGATTTCGCTTAGGTTATATTTTTTGTTTGTGTTTGTTTTGTCCGTTTTGTTATGTTTTGTTCTATTCACTCGATCCATCCAATTCGTTCAATTTTTGAAACAAAATACTTATCGAATTTGATTTTGTTTTTGTTTTGTTTGCTTTATACAATTTGCGGGCACCAACAGTTGATAAAAGTAATGAAAAACAAATGTACTTATATTGAGTGATAATAGTAGTTGATTGTGTAGTGGCAAAGTAATAGTAAAAAGTGGCAGCCGTTTTGGTAGTGATAGCAATAGATGTAGTAGCTATAGTTATAGTAGTAGTAGTAGTAGTGGTGGTAGTAGTGATAGTAATAGTAGACGTAGCAGTAAGTTGTAGTATTTTTAGTAATGGCAGCGGTAATAATAGTAAAAGGTGTAGTAGTAGTAGTAAAGGTAGTAGTAGTGGTTATAATAGTAGTGTAAATAGGAAGTCCATATATGTTTCGTGTATATTTTTTTTTTTGAAAACCGATTTTGAAAGAAGATATGAAAAGTGAAATTTCCAATGTCCAAACAAAACACGTTCACTTTTATAAATGCAGCAGTTTGTTTATTTTTAATATGAATGGAATGAAGATTAAACATTTAGAGGTTTTGTATAATTCTTTTTTTTTTTGTTGACAACTGAAAACACACAACAACGACGTATAAACACGATCAAACACGTAATATTATACCAAACAACAGTTATACATTCTTACACTAGTCAAAAAATCGGAACAGCACACAACTTATGAGGAAAAGCAATAATGAGTACAATTAGAAATGAATCACCGGTTTAAAGTAGAAAAACAAATGCTTAATTCAAAATATCCTTCCTTTACAGAAAACATTCATAAAAAAAACTAAATTAATTATCGCTTGAAGTAGTACATAATTCGCTTTCTTTTCGGTAAGCCGCGTTCCTTGTTAGTTGCATCGATTTGCATTGACTGGTTTCTCGGTAGACTAAATGATCAAAAAATTATCCAGAACAAGCTGGAACAGAAAGAAAAAATATTCAACGTTTTCTTGCCTCCCCTCAGATGAGGAAATTGTACCGAAGCACAATTTTGGAGAGAAACACATTGTACACATCCAAAAAGGGGTTGAATTTTGAAACTAGTTTGTCCTTTAATTTTAAAACAAAGTAATAGTGACATTGATATGCGTCAAAAACCGTTAATCGTAACGCTTTTGTTTGGATTGTTCCGTCATAAATTTTGCCATATTTTTGTTTATTCCAGTATACGGTTGTGTAAGTACAATTGTCTTTCGTTAAAAGCGTTTACTGGTTAGTGAGAAAAAAAATAGGAAGAAAATATGGAATCGGAATTAATTTACTGGCCAGGATGTGATGGAAATCACCAGACCCGCACGGTTTTCCAAAGGGATTACTACTATTTCTTTAACCACAAGCGCACCGAAGCGCTTTCGTGAGTGTGATAAAATAATATCGAATATTTTCTGACCGTTTAGTTTTGGAAATGATTTCTCTCGAAGGATTAAACAATTATTGATTTACTTCTTTTTTTTACGGGGTAAACAAGTTCAAACGATATGATACGGTTACTGTACATTATCACAAAGAAAGTCCATATTTTCCCGCCGTTTGCGCAACATTAACAAAGTTATCAAAAGGTATGTTCAAGTTAGTAATTGATTTTGGTTTGAATTAATTTTATGTTTCTTTTTTGTTTTGGTTGTTTTAATTTGGTTTCAATTGGAAAATGGAAAATATATAACGTTTGTAAAAAAAAAGTATAAATAAGAAAGTTTATGAAAGATAGTAGTCGATGTATGTATAAATTTTGTTGGCTTGTTGAGATTTCAATTTAGGAAAATAACAAATCGAAACAGAAACTAACTTACCCTGGGGCGATCCGGCCAGCTCTACCGCCTGCAATGCCTGTGTGTTAAACCCTGGGAAAAGGGGGAAAACCGTCGGTGAGTCTTTCTGTTCTGTCGCGCCCGACATGAGGCTGGCGATCTCCACCTCAATCTCTATCACATGTATATTCCCCAGATTTCCCGCGCCAAAAGGACGCCCACAACTCACCTGCCAACGCCGCGGGGTCTGCTGCTAGTGCTGCCATGGAAAAGTTAAAGGAAGGCGGCGTCTGAAAAAGCTTGTTTTCGCTGGCGTTCATGAGAAACTGTGCTCCACCGTGGTGATGCATCGCACCATCCAGATCATGATCGTTCGGTGATCTAGTGTGCATGATGCCGCGCGTTGCAGGATCAAGAACGAAAGGACGAAAACAAAGCGTGACATTAACCACCCCACGGTTCAATAAAATATGTGCGCGTTCCTCGAATCGTGTGTGTAGACGCGTCACTTACCGCAGGGATCCCTTCATATCCAGGCCACTCTTGACGAGGTCCCCGTGTTCGTCCGTCACCGAGTCGGAGCTGTTGTCGTGATCACCACCGGTGCCGCACAGCAGCTCCAGCGGTTCCGATTTGACGTCCTCAGCCGATCGTTCCGACGGAGACGATGCCAGGCTTTCCTTCTCGGCCGAGCACAGGCTACCGGCGTTGCTGCCATTCGACGTACCCAGTGAGGTCGGCATACTTCCGGATCCGCAGAGACCACCGACGACACCGATCCCGCCAACACCACCACCACCACCAACGCCACCGCCACCACCACTGCTGTTCTCCTTGCTGTGCAGCAGATTGTTGTTCAAGTTGTTGTTGTTGTTGATGTTATTGTTATTGTTATTAATACTACTTTTTATTAAGTTACTCGAGCTGTTGATGGAGAAACTGTTGCTGCCTGTTTGTAGTTGGGATTTTGAGAGATCGAAAGGAGTGCGTTTAGTATCCTGAATTGGTTGGATTCGATGGACCAACTCACCACTGTTCGCGTGTCCGGATAAGCTGTCCGGTTGCCGCAGCAGCTGGTCCTTTCCCTGTGGTGACGGCAGGTTGATGTTCTGCTTGGAGGCGCTCGACGAGAAGTCGGTGGCGGTCGTTTGGGGCGTATTGCAGATCACGTCCAGGTCCCGGTTGTTCGTCGGCCCGTTGCTGTCCACCGACATCCGGTGCCGCTTGAGTGCCATCTCGTCCGAGTGTGTCGAGTTGTTGCGCTCTCGTCGAAGTGCGGCCGCTGCCGCAGCCCGCTTCAGCAGCTGATTGACCATCGGTGCCCCGCCACCATTGCTGCCACCACCGCCTCCACCACCCCCACCACCACCACCAATGACGCTGTGCGGGGAGGAGCTGTTCTGCAGGCTGCTGAGATGCGGTGGAGGCGAAACACCCTGCGACACGTACAGCGACTCGTCCAGCATCTTCTCCGGGTAGATCGGATGGTGGATGACACCCGTCGGCAGGTTGGCCCCGAGTGATGTGTGCATCTGTGTGTGGTGAAGGTGGAAAGCATGAGCCTTTCGACCTGCCTATTTCGAAATGGCGAGACGCAGGAGCACCATTTTCACCGCGCATACTTACACCGTGTGTTTCTTCGGCTTGCTGTTGCGTCAAACCGGACACTCTCAATATTTCGGCCGTCTTCAGGAAGGAGCTGAGGGACCGCTGATGCACGTTCACCTCACCGTGGTAGATGAACTCGACCAGGGCGTGCAGATCGGTGAACGCCACATCCTGCAGCACTATCACGGGATGCTTGCAGGGTGTGCTCTGGAAGGAGAGCAAGGATCGCGATCGATCGTTGGACACGAACGGGAGGAGGGGGGATTCTACTCACCTTTAGCAGCTCCCGGAAGTACGTACTGCACGCGGACAGTACGACCCGGTGGGCCTTTAGGCTGCGGCCATCGCAGGCTAGCGTCACGTCGACAAAGTCCTCATCATCGCGCAGGTTCTCGAAGGCCGACGTGATACTGCTCTGGTAGTTGTTCCATCGCAGGCAGAAGTGCTGCGTGTCCACCATTTTTGTCAACTGTTTTGCACTGTGGGTTCGATTTATTGTATTTTTGATTCCGTTTTGTACCACTGCTCGCCGTTCTGTGTCCTACACGCTATAACTTGCTACACCGTTTACGAGTTGATATGAATAATCTGCAATGAGGATGACAGGAAGGAAAACAGACAGTTTTTGTTAGGTATTTGATAATATTGGCTTAGGGTAATTTTAGGACAAGGTTTTTGAGATAATTACAAATTCATGAAGCATATTGCATTTGACAATAAAACCTAAATATTTGGCAATGACACGAGAATCTCAAACTAAACTCAAGAATTGTATTATCAGCTTAGTTATGACTTTTTATAAGCTTTCACCATTCTTTTGTATGTGTAATTAACATTGCACAAGGGCTTTGTTATATCAAAACAAGTTTAAAAAAGTTTTTCACCCGCAATGATGGAACATTCCTTCATACATTCGACCGTTGATGAAAGCTTTCGTGCGCAGCACACAATAAAAATTGCAAGCGTTTTGAAAGAGGGATAAAAAATGCACCTGATCATATTGAATCATTAAACGAACGGTAGATTTGTTAAATCCCCACCCTATCATAAATCAGCGATCAAACGCAACCATTTTAACCAAAACTCATAAGCTGCTGCCAGAAAGGTAGGTGATGCAATTCTAGCGTTCTTCCCGTTTGGTACTCACGAATTCACGCCCATAAATCATCCCCCGCCACCAAATACACACGCACTATCGAAGCGAGCAGATATAGATAATCCCCAGGACATCGCTCGTTTGGAGCGAGCGCAATTTATGAACTATTGCAGCGGCCTGGTTTGGTGAATGAATAATATATTTCATTCTCAAATCCGCACCGAACGGGGCCGCGCGCGCGGTTTTCAATTGAAAAAGTGCAGTATATTTATTTCAACCGATTAACACAACTGTTAGCGTAGAGCACTGACAAAAGGAGAGACAAATCAACTGGCAAAAAAAAAAGAAAACTCCCTCTCAACTTATCAGCAGTGGCACACAAAATTTAAAATTAATGGTATTTACTTTGCATTTCACTTAATTTGAGCATTGGGCACGATACGGATTGGCCTCCCTGCGAACCGGTCACGGTTCCGATCGGAACTGAAGGTTTTTTCGGGTGGAAGTGTCTCGTTGAAATCCTAGAACAGCGTTATACGCCAATGAGACGATCGCGATCGCACCACGCGTGAACAAATGTTCCCCTCACCACGACGCATCTACTGCAACAAATTTGATAGTTACATGCGAGCAAGTTTACAAAATAAAACCAAACAACACGTAGAAAGAATCGCTACTTCTCCTTCTCTCATCGATTCCGCGGTGGCACTATTATTGAACGGAAACATAATCAGCGACCAAACCCCGCCTGGAAGCAACTCGTGGTTAGAAAAAGACCTCATAGTAGTCGCATTTTGATGACTCATCGCTAACTCCAGCTCCCAGCCGTCCGTGCAGTGGTTGAAAAATCGGCAAAACCAAAAACTGATGACCGGCGCATTCGGAGGTTGGAAATCTAATTCTTCAAGTCGAGTGGGTCGACTGCGCCTATCGCGAATGGGCCCTTGTACGAGTGCACGTTAGGAAGGAGCCCTTCTTGTACCGGAGGGGGATGGTGATATCGCACAGTTTGAGCAGTTGTTTATGGATCTATCGAATAGCTACACAGCGAATAGCGAACGCAAACAAAATCGATCGCGTCAAGTGAAGACAATGTAACAATGAGAGAAACACGCCAAATCGCAGCGTAGCGTGTGTGTTGCTTTGTAATTAGCCGTGTTATGAACAATGAAAGCATAACTGGTCTCTTTTTGGAAAACGAAAGCATGTGAAATTCCCCGACAAGTAAAGTTACATGAAAAAATCGTTACATGGACTAATGATCGGGGTTTACTTAATGTTTGATGGACTTTAAGCAAGAACATGCTCAAAACGTGGTCGAATGATAACTGATACTTTTTATTTATCTTCATTCAATTGGCAAAAAAATGAATAAAAACCATTACATCTAAATAAAATCTTCAGTACAACAACAGCTGTGTTTACAGCTGCGAGAAAGTGTTCGAGATCCTTTTAAAGCTTCCGCGTTTCATACATTTAATGCCGGTAAACGACTGCAGCAGAGTTTCAGAACCACAAGGAACAGAAGCGACACAAAACTATGCTAAGGTTAAGAAGCATGTGCATATGTCTGCTACACGGTGTGCCTGATGTTGCAGAGTATGTTCCGATATCACCACCGGCGGCTGTCACTCTCGCTTTCTATATATAGCAAACAGTGGAGAAGACGTCGCGATCGACGAAGCGAGACAGAACGTTTGCTGCCGCGTCTACTAACCAGACCATTCAACACCCTTTCATCGGCGAGTTGGGGTTTGCTGCTGCTAGGTTGAACGCAAAGAGGCAGAAAATATCGCTGAGAATGCCACCGGAGCGCACCGACAACGACGACGACGACGACGACGACGATGCAAAAGGCAATCGACCGTTTGCCCGACGGCGTGTTTTCTCTAGGTGAAGGTGAAGGTCAGATACAACCAACGGTACGCGCGCGTAACACACCGTCGCCGAAGAACGGGAGGTTTATTCTGCGTTCCGCTATGCTGCTCGATATGTGTGTTTCTCGCGTTCTTAGCTCTGTGGTCGCGGGGTTTTCTAGGTGAAAGGTAGCCAGTTGCAGTTGGTGCCGCATGCAATGTGCATCGAGGAGAATAAATCTATGTGCGAAAAACTCGTTCGGCATGGAGAATACGACAAAATAATGCGAAATGGTATAAGAAAACATTTCGCGATCAATCGAGGAGTGACAAAAGCACCTGAATCTGACGGAAACTGTACACCACTGAGAAATACCTTTAAAGCATAATGCCAAATATAAAATAATGTACAACACATAAAACGACAAATGCGGTGAGTAATATAGCATATTCGATACGTCTTAAGCTTTATGCCGAAGTCTGCAGAAGGTTATGAAAAATTATAAAGCTGTACTGTATTTTTTAATTGTATATTTAAACATTTTCAAGTATAATGTACCAGGTTTTCATATTCTACTTTCGTTTCTGGTATGCTTCTTGAAAAAAGTTGAAATTTATTATTTCAAAACTAAACTCATTCTCTGTATTGCCATGAATATATGACACATATCACATTTCGCTAGGTATTACAAATCAACTCATCAGTTGATGATTCATCGCCACTAACGCACAAAGTGCTATTCGTTTTTAAACATTAAAACAATCCATCACCTCTAGATGTTGACGCCATTACCAGCTCGACTGCAAAGTGCATGCGTTTTGCGAAAATGCAAAGAAAAACATTTACGTGTCCGTGAAAATGCTACCCATCGCTGGGAGAAAAACTAGTTGCGCTTCACCTTATCGTATACAACCCAGACCACCTACACACTCACATACTATTCATCCTGCATGTATATGGGACCATGTGAAGTACCCTCTGCCAGATGCCAGCCAAACTCCTGACTGCATTCTCGCCCATTCATGCGTTGTGTGGTGAAAAGTCGCTTCTTTTTCGAACGACCACGTGTGTGCATCAAACGTCCGCCCTGTCGTGATGTGAGTCAGACGCGACGCAAAACAAACAAACGTCGGCGAAAGAAAGGAAGAAAAAAGTAGAGAAAGATCGCAATCGCATTTTGCATTTTCCCGGAAATGGTCCCAAGGTCACGACAGACCAGTGATGGAGGTGGGAACAGAATGAGTGCAAGAGAGAAAGAGAGAGAGAGTGATGCATTGCAATGTCCTAGAAACAGCTGGCTACCGTAGCCGAGTAGCCGGTTAAGCTGCATCGCGCCATCACCACGTGGAAGCCATCGCACACAACAAAAAGGAGTAAAAGTCCTTATTTCCTTCCTTTGCGCCACATGCTGCCGTCATCGGCCACGTGTGCGGCCACAACGGCGTGCATGCACAGGAGGACGGCTACAAAAAAAAAGTAAAATGCTGGCTACTAGAGCATGCATACATACCCGTCCGTGCGCGTGTCCTAGCAAGGAAAACCGCCAAACGAACGGGCGAACGCTGGCAACGGACGAATGAGTGAGTTTCTGATGGTGACCATACAAAGCGAACCGACCTCCCACAACACGTCGGAAAAGGAGAAAAAAAACCAGACCCACCAAAAAGGAATGTGTGCTCGTTCTCTGCTTACCACCCATCGTCGTGGTTGGAACGAGTCCTGCATTCACACCACACTCTCACTCTCATTCGCTCATGTGTTCTCTTGCTTTCTCTCCAGCGATATGATGACTCCTATGCCTCATTGCTCAATGACTCCAAACGCCCACCACCCACACGTGTGGCGGGGGTGGCGATCCATCACGGTCATCATACGTGTGTGAATTGCACCCGGCTAGGCAACTGGCATTACTATCTCTCACTAGGCAAGCTTTTCCAAGCCTTCCTGCTCTCTTTCTCTCTCTCTCTCTCGGGACTGTGACTTCTCCACAGCAGGACGTCTGCACATACCATGTGCTTGATGTTCTGGGAGGAAATCGCGAGTCCCGAATACCGTGCAAAAAAAACACACACCGACCAAGCAGCAGTCCACCGTGTGAACCATATATATGCAACATGTGGAGCTCCAGCTTCATGGTATGGTATGGTGAGAAAAGCGCGAGAGCAGCGGCCTCCATACGATAGGCAAAGTGTGAAAAAGAAAGTGTGCAGCTTTTATGGTGGCGCTATTTTCTTTTTTCTTTTTTCGCCACCTTTTGCTTTACTTTCCCGTGGCACGGGCACGAGAAAACGCAACATCCACCCAAAGTGGTGCTCGGTGTCGTGTACGTGCAGAAGGTCAAACAACGATTTGTACGGGGCACCAGGCGCACCCATCGTTAAAGTGGAACTGTTCGCAACCGGACGAAAGACCAGAGAAGGACTTCAGACAGAACAACGCAGCGTGTGTTTAATTGAAAATGAAATGTGTATGTTATGTTGTGGATGGTTGCAGGAGGATCGGAAAACATTCGATTAAGGAAGAGCATTGAAATGTGAGGATTTCTTATGTTCGAGGTGGCTGAAACATTGATCATTTTTTGAGCTTACAGTGGAATTTCCATACACGGGTACTCTACAAGCACGAGTTTGTGATTGGTATTTGCCGTTGTTCGAAAACCAACGAAACGAAATTCACTTTTTCAAACAAATTTTACATGGCATAATATTTGCAAAAATTGAAAAACGCATAAGAGATATTAAATATACAATTTAATCAATCAATCAATCAATAATAATTAAAAGTTTCGATCACCAAGGTTCATTATAATTTATAAAATGGCAAACCAAGGTTCGATCACCCTATCTCCTTAAGGAACTAGATGCTTTGCCATAAAACTAATAATTACGGACAAAATAGGGGTCAAATAAGTTAAGTTTCTCCGTTTTAAGAACCTGTTTTTGGTAACATTTTGATTTATAAAACTCCATAAAGTATAATTAATTGTGTTTCGCTTAAGATTTCATATTCTATATGGACATTCGAAAGTCAAAATAATGAAGCATTGTTGCATATTAATATTTGCGACAATTTAAAACCAAATGCTACCCAAAATGTGCACTGCTCTAGAAGCTATCTTCAACATTTGATACGCCCCCATTTCAAGGCCATCTCTACCGACAACCGTGGTACTTTCTTGAACCGTAGATAATTCGTGAACGTCCATCGAACGCTTGCGTACGTGAGCTAATGCAACCGAAATCTCCCCGACCTCGAGACGGCAATAGTGACAGTAGTTGTATGTGAACGTGCAAAAACGACACTCGTTCAATGACCGGAACGTAGTACACCATCGTGCGCCGCGTGCAATCGATAAGATAACACCTTCCAGCCTTAAAACGCGCTTGATTCCCCCCCCCCTCTCTCTCTCTCTCTCTCTCTCTCTCTCTCGCCTCAACGCTCATGTGCTCCCTGACTGGCAATTGCAAAACCATGCTCCCCATTTTGTCACAGTCGTTCATCTTTTGGGTCACTTTGGGTTTTTTTTTAATGGCCCGTGTTCCACTATCAGTTTGCAGTTTACGCCTTATCAAGAGTAGTAAATCAAGGCTTCGAAGAATCCCGTTGTCACGGTGGTGTTTTGGCAAACGGAAATGGGCCTAACGGGGGATGATTGTTCTAAGCACGTTGCGTCAAACCAAAACACCGCCAACGTTTCATGCATTCCGACGAGCTAATCACTAGCTTAAAATATCGTGCCGATTGGGTTGATTTGGTGGAAACAGCACGTTTAGGCACGACTGCGAGCATCATGTGCGTAGATCTCAGAGTAAATGACCCACGTGGGGTAGTATTAAAGTACAATAAAAATCATCAATAACAGTTGCGTGAAATTGTAATGAATTAAAAATTGGACTGGGCCTTGCCGTTTGACATTTGACACGTCAAAAAAAAAATTCGCGAAAATGCAGTAAACAAACGGTGATGTAAAAAGTGAGCAACATTTCAGCTGGATTGTAGTACCTTTTCTACGCGTTGTCTTTTGTGCAGCAGTTTAGCCTGCGTTCGCAACATCGAGGAGTTCGGCGCTTAGTTTTTCTTCTGTATTGTGTACCACAGAGCTCTGTGGATTCATTCGATCGCGTAACCTTTTTTTTCTATTTTGGGCCCTTGAACCGCCCTCAATCAAATGCGATCGTTGATTAGTTTCGAGATTAGCAACGATTTTTGGTATCACAGGCACACATATCCCGCACTCGTCGCATGCACATGCACGCAGCTAAAAGACACGGTTTGTTTCCGACCGCGCACATACCAACACAAACACACACATACGCGCGGCCTCGAAACGCCTTTGCTGGGCTTATCCTTCACCGCCCGCCCTTTGCGTCACCGGTGTTGCCGTCGTTTTCGCTTTCGCAATCGCGGTTGATTTTTGCTTTGCTGCACTCCAATGACTTATCATCGGCCACCCGTTGCTGCGTTCCGGCGTCTTCCGCACAATGCATGCTTTTTCTGTCGAGACATCAACGCACCGCAGCAACATCGGGGGCAAACGGTGATGCACTTGCAACAGCAGCACACGAGAAGCGCATTATGCACCCTCTGGGCGAGATGCACACACAGGGGGGGGATTTACACGATTTATTGTATCCTTTTGCGTGATCGACGGGGAGATCCGTTTTCCGTTTCCCGATGGAAAAAACCGGCCCTAGCGGAGAGATAAAACTTTTTGCACACACTTTCGCAATGCACCGGAAGAGGGAGAGCTCGTTTTTATTTCAGCACTGTACAACAACGACTGGCGTACACATTAATTAAAAAAAAAATGCACATTTCACGAAGTAGATATGATGCTGAATGTGCGAGAACTCGTGACACACTATTGGCACTCTTTTCGCATTCCTTCGCCCATTAGTTCTAAAGGAATGTGTAGTTTAGACGACCCTGTATCGCGTTGATGCTATTTTATCACCTACGTTACACCCACTACCTATTGCACCTGGAAAAAAGGGATGCTCCGAACGTTAGTGACGACATTGACACACCATTCACCGAAGGGGTGTTGCAAAAGATGCAACGAAAACGAAAACAATGACCCTCCCAAGGAAGGATGATGATATCATGCAAAACACCCCACCAAAGACTCGTGTGTGGACGATCTTCCCCAGGACGGTCTCTCACACGCCCGAGATCCATAGTTTCCGCTAGCCGCTAGGGCAGTGACAAAACGCTGGCCATGAAACCGGTGTATGATCGATTGCAGAAATTAATTCGCCGATAAGATAACGCGCCCGAAAATGGCGAAATTGCCCATATTGTCGTCACGCGTACGTCGTGCGAGTATAGTTGCCCTCTTTATAATGCCTTTTCACCACTGTTTGTGCAGGTGTTCTACTACTTTGCAACACCTCCTCCCATAAAGGCTAGCAAAAAAAGCCATGAAGAGCACGCACAGAATCACTACTTGGAAGTCCGGCAAACACACACAGTCACGCGATGCACGTACACGATCACGGGGAAGATCATACGAAAATCAAGCAAAAAAAGCTACATTGCACCGTTGTGGCATGAGCAGTTGCATTTCGGCCATTTTCATCCCGAAGAATGGCCTCGAAAAGCCCTCACACCACCGATCGACTTCTCTTCGCGAAACCGAAAGGACACGGCGCGCGCGATATATCCCTTTCGCTTTCGATCGTCATCGACGTCATCAACCAGCGGTGCGCCGCAATGTTGCAGCAGCAGCAGCAAAAACTACGCCACCAGCAGCAGCAGCAGCAACAGCAGGCCCGGTTACGTGCGCAACCGTAACTAAAACCGCACTTCGCGAGACCAATGGTGGGGCGAAAAAATCGGCCTAACCGCAGATAATAATGGCCCGGGTCTGTGTTTTCTTTACTATTTCGGCGCTGCCGTTATCAACGTGGGCTTGGTTTGTATTTCGGGGCTTGCAACTCAAGCCGCTCCGCGGGGCCCTCGTTTCTCGCTCGCACACTCTCTTTCGCTCTCTCTCTCTCTCTTTCTCTCTCTCTCTCGCTGTTGGGTGATCGCCTTCGCAACACTATCACACATCGTCTCCTCGCGAGCCTCTCAAGATCCCGGTCACCCTTCTGTGTATCGTACATCTGTGCAACCCTGGCACTGGTGAGTCGCCTTTGCAGCAGCCCTCACCATCCATCACACACCTGCCTTTTCCCGCGGGCGCGTAAATTTAGCAGCCACCCTTAAGGCGCTAGTGGTGGTGGTGGTGATGGTTGGCCATCACCCGTCCCCAGCGCAAGGTTGAACTGCTGCAAAAAAGTAATTACCAAAAAACAAAAAAGAAAGAGAAACTGAAAGAAAGAACCGCAACTACACCATCATCGACAGGCGCGAACTAAACGTTCCACGGTTCACGCGGAGTGTGTGCGTGGAGTGGGTGGGTTGGGTGATTTGCTCCCAATAATCACCACCACTGGCACACCACCGAGAGGAGCGCGATTTCTGCGAGTTTGGCAATTCGCTAAACGTGTGCGTTTTCGCGAGGAATCCAACGCACGGACGGGAAGCAAACAGAATAAAAACACACACGCACTATTTTGCTAGATTTTCCCGAGGAGGAAGATCATCCCCTCGTTTATGAGATGCAAAAAAAATATTGCTTTTACGAGAACAGGGTTAGTTAGGGGCACCAAGGGATGGCGTGATCTCTGCTTGGGGTTATCGAAACTTGGCTGGTAGATGTTTTTAACTCTTTAAAATGGTTTCATAATTGAGTTCCCCTTAAAAAGGCACAGCTAAAGCGACCTTGAATAATCTTGCAACGAATGGCAATCGTTGCATTTGCATCCAACATTCACTTCTTGGTTTGAATGTTGCATTTTCAAAATTCCTTAACGGCCGTAAACACGTTCGAACGCGCACATAAACACCCCACCATTGGGCGCACACATGCAAACAAATGGCGACCCCACCAGCATGACGACGATCACGTGGCACCGCGAAAGTAATCGAACGTTGCCGAACTGGCTGGCCAGAAGGCAGCCATCAATTCGATCGGAATAATGGTGCAGGCAAGAGGGGCGAAACAAAAAAAAATCTGCACTAATAAGGCACACAAATCGGGACGCCGCTTTTTTTTTCATTTTCTTCGGAAACTGATAAGCGCTTTGTTTGGGGCCACGCAAATAAGGGATGATGCGGCAAGATGATTTTTCCCTCATTTGTGAATTCGAAAACACGTCGTTTGACAGATTAGTAGCACGGTACAATTCCATTGAAGGAGGTGATTTGAGAGAGCCATTAGCTCCGAGATTCATCCAACGTGAACGACCAGGCGCACACTTTCGACACGTTGTTTGCGGTTTTCCAACAGCCACAAATTCAAACAATTTCAAACAGCAAAAATCAAGCACACTTTCAATAGCCATAATACGAGTTCGATTGGCTTCAAAAATATTCAAACATCTCGATTAGCTGTAACCCATTTTGAGTGTTCATTGTTTGTATGCTGTATGCGTTTTTTTTGCAACCGTTCACCAGCAGCGTGATGGATTACTTTCGTTCGCCTTTATCAGCACGGTTTATCCAAAGCCGCCTGTTAGCGTGTTAATCCACACGCTGGATGGCATGGGCATCAATTTAGCGGTGTCTTTTTCGTCGCGTGACTCAACGATCTTAACACCCCCGGCCTGAGGCGTTAATCAGGGTCGAGCGAGAGATAGCGAGTGAAAGAGAGCTCATACAGTGCCGTATCCCCACCGTTGGGGGTTGGTTAGATCTTTGATCTCGGTTGATTAAATGGGAACCATAAACGCGAAATCCCTTTGGACCACCTGGCCGTGGGAGCAGCACTAGTGTGAAAATTCCCCCTCGATCGTTAAAACTCCACTCGCAATAATCCAAACAAGGGCATCGCTCGCTTTTCCGACCACCCTAAACGACCGCACACGAGCCACACACCAACACCAGGTCACCAGGTACGCGGGAAAAAGGAATATCAAACATCATCGTCTCGAAAAACCCGCTCACTCATCACCACCATGTGCACAAACGATCCATGTGCAGGATCAAAAGCAAAATCAATCACAACACAAACTGGTTGTTGCAGCCAACAACCAGCAACACGAGCGCTGGTTGACGTTTCGGATGCTCGCCTACTGCGATGATCGTTTTCCAACTCGTATCAACTCCCTTTCAAACACCTGTCAATTGTAGCAGCCCTTTGCACACACAATCACACGTGGTCACGGACACGGACAGGTTGATGGGTCAACTTTCCCCGGACACACCACATGACTCACATACACACAACAGCTGGGCTTTCCCGTAAATCAACAAGGATACACGCACTGGAAAATGCATCGCAAAAAAAACCCCAGCCAGAGCAAGCCTTGTCACCGAACTATCGCCAACAGCGGCTCCATCGAGTCGTGACACCGACTCGGCGACCACGACACAAAACACAAACACACGCACGGGGACACTCCCGCGGATGCTCTGCCGTGAACTTGAAGACGGACAACACTCTGGGTCGCGAGCACCACCGCGAAAGGTACTGGCGCTTCTACCTACTCCGAGGAGTTTTGCAAACGGCTCGCAACCAACTACCGGTCGAATAAAACCCCGCGCAAATCCACCGTTTTTTTTTGGGGCGAGAGAAAAATAACAAAAAAAACACACACACACACACACACACGCGATATGATGCCCGGTCGAAGGGAAGCAGCAGCGAAAACAGCGAACAACAGCGCCCGCAGAGGTTTTGCGCTCCGGTCGGATCCGGTCGATCCGCGTCCGTTTCCCGTGTGCTATTAGTTTGGCGGTTTGAGATATTTTGCTGATTTGCTGCACTAATTTTCTTTCTATTCCGCGCGCGCCCGAACCCGGTGGGTTGGGAAGGGGAGGTGGCGGTCGCACGGCGGGTGGGTGGTAGGGGATGAAGCACCACCACCAGGGTGAAGAAAAAAGTGAAAATTCTATGTAATGATATGTTGTTTTTCCTTATATATATAACCATTATTATTACTTCGGGTCGTTTCGAGCCTCGGTTGTTGCGCCCATCTCATCTCATCCGGCCCGAAAGGGGACGCATCTGTAGATGTGTGGGTGTGTGTTTGTGTGTGCGCATTTTCCGGGCAAGGAGACGCCAGGTGGCGGGTGGCCCGAAGCGTAGCAACGCGAGAAGCGGGATGTTTAGGGAGGAAAAAGACATCCCTCCCCCCCCTTCTCCTTCTTCTCCTCCTTTTGTTCCTTCATCCACACACACACACACACACGCACACACTCCGGGGCCCGGTCAAACACTAAAACACACCATTATATACTCGCGGGAATAGGACGCGTCGAGCCGAACCGGCGTGGGCCAGAGCGAGACTAAACTTTTCCGATCCCCTCCACCCGCCCCGCTCGTCCTTTTTCCACTTCATTCTCCCACCCACCCGCCCAACCCTGGGACGGGTAGTGGCGCGCGCGTTAGAAAACGTCAGAAACAGCGCAAAAATCCGTACCCGCCGATCTCCGCGCCGCGAATCCCGCGAACTCCCGCGCTTCCATCTTTGTCACGCTGCATATCTCTCTCTCTCTCTCTCTCTGTCTCTCTCAAGTAGCAGCCTGCAAAGAAGCTGCGGAGAGAATCGCGCGCCCGAGGGGAGGTCTCGTGGCCGGTAGGAAAAAAGTGAGAGCGGGCGAGCGCGAGCGCGAGAAAAAAAGAAAAGGAATCGAGAGTGGAAAAAAATAAGCCAGCGGGAAAAGCGAGACGGGAAAGCGCGCCGTCGTCAACGTCGTGTAAGGATCTCTCGGGCGCGCAACGACCGCAACCAAGGGGTGGTAGTCGGGGGGTGGATGAGAAGGGGAAAGGCCACCAATTTCTATGTGTGCGTGCTTCTTGTAAGTTACACGGGGTTGGGAAAACTGGTGGAAAAACTGAGCTCCGGCCCACCGACCGACCGACCGACCGACTTCGAGACACGCCACGCCGGGAAAACCAGAAGTAGTGCGGCCTCCTCCTACCAACCACCCACCACGCACCCGGTCGCGCCATCGAACCGGAGATGGAACATCGGGCCGGCGAAAAATGGGGAAAAATAAAAATGCGCGCACCCGAAACCGACGAAAAAATTCAGCATCTTTTACTTTCCGATTTTTCCCCGCGCTACAGTGCGCTGCCGATTTTGTGCAGCACGCGCTCGGGAGTGTAGGAAAAGCAGCGCTTGGTGGGACTTTTTTGCGTTCTGTGAGGCGTTTGTGCGTTTGAAAAATTGGTTAATGAAGAAAAAGGCCAATGAGAGTGCATTAAAATTGTAATAGTGTCACAGCAAAATAAGATTATATTACTGTTAGAATTTTACCATTTTTAATACCATTTTTTTAAAAGGCATTTTGTAGATTATCGATGAAATACTAACAAAAAGGGAATGCAAAACAATATATAGAGAGAGGGGAACAATAAATCATGTTAAATTCATTACATTGCAAACAGTGATTGGTAATTGTTGTAAATTAAATATTTTTTTAACAACAGCATATCCTATATTTCTAACAACTAATTTGATGTAGATGAGTTTTGCATGTGTAAAATATTTCGTATTATTGTGATAGTATATACAGAGCCAATGGTAAATAGGCTACTTAGACTCTCTACTCCTCTAGCTAATTGTTCATTAGGCCATAGTAAGGCCATAAAAATGGAGACGCACTGTACCGTGCCGACCAGTGTTTCCCATCGAACGCGGATCCGGGATGCTGCTGCTGCTGCTGCTGCTGCCACTTGCTGCTACTTCTATTAGCCCACATATTTTCGCTCTCTGTCCCGACCTGGGGCCATCACACCGACCGCCGGTGTGTTAGAGCAGAGAGAGAGAGAGAGAGCGCGCGCGTGTTTTTCGCTCATCGCTTTCCACGTGCTGCGCGTGCCGTTCGCGTTTACATCCGAAGCCTACTTCGCTTTTTTCCGCGGCTCGACCAAAAACTTTACCCCCTTTCCATGCTGTTGTGTGTGCGGTGTTTTTTTTCACCTCGCTTTTTTTGTCTCTTTCCAACCACCCAATACACCCATCGGGAACGGCGAGTTTTCCATCGCTACACGGCCTTGTTGCAGAAGCATCTTTCGCTCTCGCTTCTGCCAGCAGGCCGCGTGGCCCTTTTCCGCGAACGTCTAAAATTCTTCTCATAAAAACCGTTCGCTTCTAACAACCGCTCCTTAACGATCGCATATCGACGACGACGACGACGACGACGACGACGAGAACGAGGACGACGACAAACTACGAACGAAAGGACGACGCAACCGCCGAAAAACCATTATAGCCCATCACTAATACCATTTCAGCGGCAAGTAACGGGCTCTTCTACTGCTCAACGCGGGGCTCTAACCGAAGGATCTCGGCAGGGGAAAAAATAAATAAAAATAAATACAAATATGAGCGACGGTTGAATGAAAAAAAAAAACGAAAAATGTCGCACAAATACACAATTCGCTCAAAACATAAAAATTCGTGACCACCCGCCCGGCGGAAAGGATCGCACCGGCAGCAGCAGGGAGCCTGCGCTATCTCGCTCGCACCGCCTACTGCGGTCTCGCTCAAACAACGCGCTTAATGCGGCCCTTGAGCAGTGCGTAGGGATTTAGTGTTAGTAGGCGGTGGTGTGTGCCGTCGCGGCGATGTTTCGCGGCTGCAAGGGCAATGGAAAAGGGGGAATTTTCATCAACCCCTGGGATGATGGCTGGGAGGGTTTAAAATAATAGTTCGAATGAAAAATCCGCTTCAGCTCGCGTGTAAAAAGAGGAACAAAAATAAATGCACCGCATGCGAAAGGGAAGTCCTTTGGGCGAAACAAACGTCCTAAAGGATGTTCGAACGGAAGTTAAACAAAAATGCATCCTGAAGGATGCCATGCGTTGCCAAGGACACGCAGCGTCTGGACGAGAGCAAAAAAAAAACAAACGCCATTCCAAGGATGCTGAAATTAGGCACAACAAAAGGATAAAAATTCGCACTAAAGCGCGGGATCTGGTCGATCGGTGTCTCGTCCTGGCGACGGCAGCCTTCGAAGGATTTGCTAAAACACGATGGTTTTATTGTGTCCACTGCAGCTCCCGCTCGTTGCTCACCCTCTTCTTCCAGCAACGGAAGCGCTGCGGCGATGGAAATGCACAAGAAAATCAGGGAAATGAGAGATCAAAGAATAAACAGAGAGAAGTTTCGCGCGAGAGCGCTCGGAACGGGAGGCTGGCGAATGCTGCGTGTGAGTGAATAAAAACGAAGGAGCGAACGAGCTAGAAGCCTCCGGTGGTGGACGCTACTGCCGCACGAGTCCTTGCTGTTCTCCTAAGTCGAGTCTCGAAGTCAGTCAGTCAGTCATGTAACTACCACATTAAAAAAAAGGATACGCGAGTGCAAGGAGCAACATCAGCACGCGGCTGAAGTAACGCGCGCAAACGGCCAAACTAGACTCCATCTCGGCCGTTCCCCCTCACTCTTTCATTCTCTCTCTCTCTCGCTGTCTCTTTCTTGCTGTTTTCCCCACCTCCTGGAGGGAACATCCTGGAGGAAACACGCAAAAGGGAGCCAGAAATGCGGCACCGCGCGATTGCACAAGGCTATTATGCTGGTTTTGAGCAAATAATGTGCCCAAAAGAGCGAACTCTAAGCATATTCGCCTCCGTACCACCTCACCACCCCCTCCCCTCTCTCTTCTATTCTGCAAGCGTGCGGAACGACGCTTTTGTTTTATTTTTTCTTAAATCCATATTTTATAGGGGTAGTTGTTGGGAGAAAAACTCCACACGCCATCCCGCGCTGGTTCATCTCGGCTTCACTCTCGTGTACACACACACACAATCAGGAGGCTTAGAGGAAGGACGTTACAGGAAAATGCACGAAAAGCGAAAAGCAATAGAAATAAAGGAGACACACACGCGCGTGTATTAGTGTCTCGGTATTGGCGAGAGCGTTTTGCAGCGGGGGAATATTAAAAATCACTACCAACCGAAGACGTCGGTAATCATACAAAAACAGCAACAACAACAACAAACCCACCCGATGCTGGTACATGGAAAGGCGCTAACGCCAAAAAAAAACGGACCGCGGGCTGGCCTGGTGTGTGGTTCGCGCAGCATTTCGCTTCTTAATTCGCTGCAGACGAATATTTGAAAAGTCTCCCATCAATTCCAGCCACACCTTTCACAGCACAATCAAGGCATGGCATGGAGAGAAAGAGGAGATTGTGCATTTGTTTTTTGGCGTTCATGAAGCGTTTCGAAAAAATAGAAACTAACCACTCGAGCTCTACATTGTAAAACAACGCACCACCGCGAGGGGCATAATTAACGCGCGATTCGCTAGACCTGGCGTTGAGGGCTCTTTGGGTTCTTTTTTTTTCTTTTGCATGCTTACCCTCACAACAAACCAGCGATAGGTAGCGATAGCGGTTTCAGCTTCCAGCTACTGCTGCAGCGAGCTCATAAACGATAAAGCAAATCGAGTGTCAATTGAGCCAACAAGCGCGCTCTGACGATAGCGCGCTACGATCCTCCACCAATTTTTCCTTTGCTGTCGCCTTTTTCATGCTCTCGCTCTTACTCTCTCTCTCTCTTTCTCTCTCCCTCTCGCATATGGCACTCAGATTCGTCAGCAGCCCAGCACGTGGCGACTCTGTGCAAAAGGCACGCAAGGACCTGCCCTTTCGACATCCAACACGTTCACCGACGTACCGACCCCGACCGGTGGAAAAACCTTCAAGGACGGACGGAGGTGGACACGAGAGAGAGAAAAAAAGGATTAAACTGATCGTCGAATATGCTGTGGCTGCGGATTTCCTTCTCGGTGGGGGGTTCCGTTTTTTTTTTGCTTCCCTTCATTTGCTCGGAAAATTTGCTCTCCTATCCCACCCAACGGACACCCTTTTTTTCTTTCATTTCGTTGCCTTCCGTTGTTTTGCACAGGTGCAGGAATTAGCAGCCATGCAAGGCACGACACGAAGGTCCTGCCGAACGCGTGCATCACGTTGAAGGGACTTGCACGCGTTCATGCGAAGAACCGTTTGGGGGCTGTTTATCCCTTAAAGATAGCGCGTGTCCGGGAGCACTAGCGCTCAAAAGAGGTGCTGCTTCGAGGGAAAAATTCGCACACCATTTCGCAAAGGAAGCTGAAGGTTAAGGACTACCAGGACTCACGCACACCCCCTTAAGGGTTAATAGGAAAAGGGCCAGTAATCACAGTAATAGGGCGCCCAGGATGGTGCCGAGACAAGCGGTCGTTCGTGCGTCCTGGAAAACCGTTGAATAAAGGCGCCTGAAAGGACGAGGGAGCACACAGTTGGATGAGTGGATGTTTGCCTTCCATTTTTAATTCTTTTGCTTTTTTTTGCTTCACCATTCGTTCGGGGCTGTTGAAACCTATATTCCACCCTTATTAGAGCACGCACGCAATTACCTGCAACCCTTCCCGGGTGCAGGACGCGCGTACGCTTGCAAAAAAGGACCTCCTCTCTCAGACCGGAAAGCAGGACATCCCTCCGTCTGCCGTTCCGTTGTTGTCGTCACCTCGCGGAACACCAGGGGGGGGGGGGGCATCGTAGGAGAAGTTCAATTTACTGCCGGTTCCCTAACCGCCCAACCCCCTCCCCCACCTTCCTCAACCCCGCTTCCCATGCGTGTGAAGTTGTAATACAAAGTGCGTGTTTAGTTGGAAGTTAACTTCGTCCCCGCTCGTCCACCAGGGGATGCGGGGAAACTCTCTTGTGGGTGGAGGGAGGGAAAGCGAGCAGCAGCAGCAGCAGAACCACAAAGCAGCAGGAAAAAAGGACCCCTTCCACCCACTAAGCACCCATATCTCGCTCGTTCTCGTTCTACGAAGGCGGAACAGGACGAGAGGATCCTTTTTGCTATGTGTTCCTCGGCTGTTCGTGCCGTGCTTTGTGCGAGCGGCTTTCCCGCCCGCGCATTTCCTCTCGAAGCTGGCGTAGTGTGTGTTCGTGTGTTTTTTTTTAATTTTTTCTCACTCTCGCCTTTTTACCGCGACTCTAAAATCCGGCGCTTAGAAATGCCTAACCAGCGGGAGGCTGCTGGCGCGCGCTTGAATGGCTTGGTGGAAGAGATGGGTGGATGGGTGGGTGGGATTGGGCCCCGAGGGATGGTAGAAAAATCGGGAAACCTCGTCCTAGCGCGTGGGCGACGCCGTACGCAAAAAAAGTGCGCGATCCAGCAGCCGAATGGCAGATAAAACTAAAGCGAAACGTTAGCGTGCTAAAAGGGACGGGACGTGTGAGAGAGCGAGAGAGACAGAGAGAGTGAGAGCACATTACCACCGCGTGAAAGAGAGAAAACACAAGTGAGCCGAAGTGGTGCTTAGAAAAAAGAGAAAAATAAAAAAAGGAAAAACACAAAAATAAAAAGCCCCACAAAAACTGTGTAGAAAAGAGAGGCAAGGCGCAAAAAAAAAGCGCAATTTTAAACTGCTGAGAACATGTTATAGTAACATAAAATGAGATGAAAGAAGAAAAGCGCCCATTCGAACCCACAGTAACGACGCGAGAAGGAGCCGTAAAAGAGAGATTTAATAGCTAACGAACCAGGGTGTGTGTGAGAGAGAGAGAGAGAGCGTGTGCGCGAAATAAGCACAAGCGTGTGAGAGAGAGAGAAAGAGAGTGAGAGAATTGAACAAAACTATAACGAGCGGGAAAAGCCCGTGCGCGAGAACGGTGGGGTGTGGAAAAGCGCGTGAATGTTGTAAAAAAGAATGAAGAAAAGAGAGCAAGAAGAGAGAAAAGAAGAAGAAAACCATGAGCCCTCCATCCGAACAGCCTTTGGCGCTGCGGCACACAACCAAGGACGACGACGACGACGACGACGACGGGCGTAGTTAATGCATGAGTATTAGGGCTCGTTATTATTTTCTAACACCGCGCCTATGTCGCAGCCGTCGCATTTCCCGCTCCACTGTTGCATGTCCCCTCTCTCATTCTGCACCTCTGCCCCTCGTGCCGCTCTTGCGTCTCCACTCCACCACCACCATCACCCCCAACAGCAGCATCCTTTGGCGGAGGAATGGAAGGTGACTACAGAAATTGTTATTTTCTCAGCGATTTTTTATGCTCCACTTTTATATATGTTCGATACATAAAAAGGAAGCTTTTTTACAGTTTTCCCTTTCCACCCCATCCAACCCACCCACCCATCGCTTCGTTCGCTTCGTCACTAGAGTAGTGTGCTTTTTGTGCATTACCCCCTCACGCTCTCTCTCTTTCTCTCTCGTGCTCCCTCTCTCTCTATCTCTCTCCCTGTCTCTGGTTCATCTCCTTCGGCCTTTCACCCGCAACCACCCACGCACGGGGGAGCGCAATTTGTTCCTTTTTTTTACTTTTTTGGCTCGTTCGTTCGCTCCTTCGATGAACTAGAAACGGATTGCGCGATCCTTCGCGTCAGGATGGGTGCAATGTTAGGCTAGGGAAGGGAGGGTCGAAGGGTGGCAACAGGAAGGATGTAAAGGGGCAAGGGGAGGGGGGGGGGGCGTTTTAGGATCGCGGTAAAATAAAAAGCGATAGTGGTAGTGGCAGCGGGTGGCAGTAATAGTGGTAGTAGTGGAAGTTTTTCTTTTTTATCTCCTCTGCTCCTTGGAATCGCTCTATCCCTGTTTGGAAGGAAGTCGTCGTGAGGCGGCTTTTTCTTTACCTTTTTCTTTTGCGTTCTTTTTTTTCTGTTGCACCACATCTTCTGCTCCCTTCGTTTGCTCCCCCGCCAGCAGCACTCGCGCGAATCCCGGCGTCAGGGGTTTTATTTTCCTTCCTCTAACGCGGGTGGTGCGTTTACAGGAGCGCAGATGACGATGCCAAACCGTTCTAAGGGCTCACAGTTCCATTCGAGGCTCAACTCCCGCGAAGAGTGAGCTTCTCGTCCCACTTCCACCACCGCGCGCGCGCCCACCATCGTCCTTGAGAATTGTCGATTTTATTTTATTTTATTTTATAGTGCTTTTTTAAAACTTTTCCCGCGCGCGAACGCGTTCATCCATTCCTCTCCCAACCGATTGCTTTATCCCGAACGCACCCGAAAGGGGGGGGGGGGGTGAGGCGTGGGCGGTTGGTGCAAAATAAACAGTAGGCAAATGATAAAATGGGCACAAAAGAAGGGCTGAAAAGCTGGAGCTGCTGAGCCCGCCATCAACCACCATCATCATTCCACCAAAGGAAGGCGCTTCTTTGCCTGTGGGGGTTGGCATTGGCGAGGAGCACATTGGGCTCTCCCTCCCCCCACCCCCCATGGAAGAAACAACAAACGCTCGCCCGGCTCACCTACATTTATTTTTCCAGCGAATATATTTTTCACCGGGCAAATAACTCCCAGGGTTCACCCAACCCAATGCACCATGACCTCGGCCCGTGCCACCATCTCTCGAGTGCCTCCTCCTTCATCTTCTCCTCATTTCCACGGGGGGAGGTGCGCACGTGTGTGTGTGTGTGGGTGTTTGGGAGCGAGCGAGTGTTTTTAGAGAGAGGGGGGAGGGGTTGTTTTTCTTTTTACCACCGTGAAGCTGATGCTGCATTACGTTATGGCTTCTAAGCCATACACTAGTAGCGCGGCAATATAGCAGTTTTATATTTCTTACCACCTCCCCCGCACGAAACCACCCTCCACGGCGTGGAGATGGGGTGGGGTGGGGGGGGGGCATGAAAGCCACCCCAAGGGTGTGATGATATTACGACGGTGGAACGACCGAAACTCGCCCCACTCGCTGGGAGGATGTGTAAAAACAGGAGAAACGGTGGTGCTGGTGATGGAGTATATACTCGGGACCATTTTGTATTTTTATTATTATTATTTCGCTGCTTTTTTTTCTTCCTCTTCCTACGCGACGACGGCCACCCTTAGAGGGTGGGTGGTGGTGGTGGTGTGTGCCTGCCTCGGAAAGGGTGCTCCTGTTGTTGTTGCTGTTGTTGGTTTTTTTTTTCATCCCGCTCCTTTCTTTCAATGTTGCTCCCACCGTTATGTTTGATATGGCAATAAAATGCCTGTAATATCTCGCGAAAAAAGGAGCCACCCTTTGGTACTAAAAAAAGCCCCCTGAGTTCGCGCCCCGGGGATGGATGGATGGATGGAGTCGCGGGTGGCACGCGATGGGGATGCTGGGTGGGTGGGTGGGTGGGGGGGAGGGTAGTTGGTGGGAGGCAAAGGCGGAGCCTATTTTGCGCCCCTTCGGTGCGCCATTAAAATGTTAAGTAACTAAACTAAACACACGTACACAAGCGCAGCGCGGAGTTTTTCGGCACTGCCGGAAAATTCCACGCGCGCGCGCGTGTGTGTGTGTGTGTGTTTTTCCTTTCCGTAAACTTCAGCCTCCGAATTCGATGATGTATGATAACCACTTCTAATGATTTCCACACAGCGCCAGGCAACAACGACGACCGCGCGCACATGGTCGAAGGACGCAGCATAATGGCACAAGTGGCATGCAAATCGAGCTGGTGAATGTGTGTGTGTGTGTGTGTGTACACCAATTTCATCTCTAAAACGTAAGGGGTGTTGCAGCATAATTGCAATTTTTTAGAAACCAACCCACAGGCAATCCACACTATGGTCTCTTTCGCTTAGTTTCCGCAGCGATTTCTAGTGAAAGATGCAATGGTACAGTGCCTTAAACAGGCTCAAAAAAAAGGACTGAACTATGGAACATGCATCAGAAAATATACCTACAAAAATATACTCCGACAGGCAATATAAAAAAAAATAATTACCGAAAAGAATTGAAGCTAAAATAATGTACCTCTTTTTAACAACGATGCACATCCTTCAAAGTGTATTACAGTTGTACTGTAAAACCAGTTAATATTAGATATGTATTAAACCTTTCAATTGAAGGCGTACATGCAAACATTACATCCTTAAAAGTCAACCCCAACTCATGAAGCTACTTTAGCTTATATATAAGGAGTCGATTCTTTAATTCAAATAAAGAAAAAAACACTTCATGATCAATCCAATACACAATAAAATATATTTTTTCTCCAAATGTTCCTCCAAACCAATTAATCTCAGAGCCAACGAAATTAAAAACATCACACGTGCGTTACGTCATAAATCCTTAAATTAATTAAACAACAGCTCCTATATTTTTAGTTTTACTCTCATTAAAATTCTATAGTTTCCATTCCCAACGCAATTTCCACGATATTGCTCAATACATATTTTGTGCCGTGAATCAACCAACAGAACACGATAACAAAAGTTTTGCTTTCCGGTTGCTAGAAAAGTTAAGACGGAGAGAGAGAGAGAGATAGTCAATCTAAAAAAAAATTGGTCCTTATCCTGCCCCCTCGTAAGCCCCACCCGTTCCAACTACAACGAAAGAAACAACATCAATATCTCCACCGTGAAAAGACTACTACAATAGTAATGGTAGTGGGCCGTTATCAGCACCCGTAAATAAATCATTCGATGGTTCGAAAGACGTCACATGGAATCGAAAATTCGCGAATCTTATCAGCGCGAAACGGCATGACTCGCAAACGGGTGGAAGACGCAGAGAAAGCCCGATCGGAATGGGGGCCAAATGATATCGAAATGCCCTCAGCCGATTTCTCCACAACCACACAGCAAAAAGCTCGATTTTTTTTACATTTGGGATTTACAGCCTTTCACGGGGTTGTCAGATGCGCTGGAGGGTGGAATCTAATACACATTTATTAAACAAAACCATAAAGAAAAGAAAAAAAGCTCCACACTTCCCAAACCATTTGTGATAATAACGATTTTGCGGGATGTGTTGTTGCAAGTTTGTTTGCACAATGTTATTTATTTTTTCTTCTTCCTTTCTTCAATTGCCTATTGCATTCGAGCTCATTAACAAACTGGTTGCGGGCGAGCGGAGCGTTTGAAGCGGAAATACCCAAGGGCAAAGCCGGTGCCGCTTTTGAGGGAGGGAGATCGCACACAAAAAGAGAAAAAGAGACTGTGATAAGTGATAGAAAAAGGCAGTAAATTAAAACAAAGTTTTGCCGAATGCGATTAGAGTACAGATTTCGGTGCCAAAAAAAAAATAAAACAAGAAATAATTATAGAAACCCGTCGAACCAACTAGATGGCTTGGTGTAGTGGTGCAGCCGTTTGATTATGTATACGGTGGCATTATTGTTTGTTTTTTTCTTGTCTAGTGACTATTATCATTACTATTTGGGATGCGAGAATGCGCCACCAACACTGCCAATTGCTATTGCTGCCGCTAGATTAAATGCTCTTAATGACCGCCTCGTGTCCGTAGACGTGGTTTCTCATCTTTTTCCTTGTTCCTTTTTTTTTGTTGTTGCACCCCTATTTCTTTAGCAACAAACTCGGCTGGTTTCATTTCCTTCACCTTAATCTCGGAGCCCTCGTCGACGCGGGGTGATTTTATTTTCGCAATAGCTCGCTGGTTGATATAGATTTGCGAAAAATTCGGGAAGCAACACACGACCGAAACGCGGGGAAGATAAACAGATTAATTTATAGCGCGCAATGGTTGTGTGTGCTTTTCGACGATTATCATCTGCGTCTTTGAGCTGTAAAGTTCGCAGAATCGCCGTGTGTGTCCATTTGCCATTTGACTGCAAGCGTTTCTAAGCACTACAGTTTTGATAACGACAGCATGCTCGCTGCTCGCGGTGTACTAAGTACACCTCGCATGCTCATAAATTGCATCGAAAATTCGAATGATAAGACGATCAGAGTGGTACAAAGAATGTTAAAATAGAACAATACAATGTCATCGTCACTACTTACTTCAGCGCGGATAACGTCCAGCGATCAGAAACCCGTCAAAGGATAGCCTGCGAATAGAAAAATGGGAGAGAAGACACATTAAATAAAGCCACTCGATCGACATTTTGCCCCCACGCGGACATGCGTTGTCCGTCTAAACTTTTGCCAGTAGTTGGTTTTTTGTTGGTAAGTGATTCCTTGAGATCCTTGCCAAAAGAATCCCCAACATTCGGTGTAACTAAGCGCATCCAATAAGGAATGGAAAATGGCGAAGTAAACCGAATGGAGAGAAAGAAATAAAAAACCTTCAAACAACCCGAGATGGGCTGTAAATTTTTTTTTCATCGATCGATACTATCCGTCCTCGTCGTCCTTGCCCCCCCCCCCCCCCTTTACGCGTGTGTCTCAGGACCCGAAGCACCAAAAGCGCGCGCCAGTCCCGACGTTGTATTGGGGTTATAAATTTTAATTATTTACAATGCATTCGGCTCTTGGCAGCTCCCGGGCCCCTGCCCATGGGGATATCGGAAAAAGGAAAAATCTCCCTCAACGAACACGAACGGATCACACACACACGCACGCACGCGAGTGTGTATGTGTGCGAGAGTGAGACAATACGCCGAGATGAAGCGAGATGGCAAGATCTCGGATGAGCAAGCGCGAGAGACAAACCCCCATTCGATGTAATATTATACCAAATATGAATACATTAAGTTTTGGAGCCAAAAAACCAAAAAAGAAAACCGGATGCTGTGCCATCGGTACTGGGAAGGATGGGGAAAAGAAGAAGAAGAAGAAGAAGAAGATGGAGATAAAGAAATCGAACATTTTACGAAACTACCCTGCGCTTCTCCTTTGCCAGCTCTTCTCCTGCTGCCTGCCCTGTATTGGGAAGCAATCGCACGGTGGGGGGATTCCGGTGGCAGTGCACGGAAGCGGGGAAATATAAAAAGGATTCTTAAACAGGACACCCATGGCCCGGGTAATGTCCTGGGGCTGCTGGTAGTGGTGGTGGCGCGATTTATTTCTTCGTACTTTCTTGGCTTCGTTTCGCGCGCGCTGAGATGCTCCGTTTTTCCTTCACTTTTTTTTCTCTTTTTTTTCAACCCCCCCCCCCCCCCCAAGTTCCCAGGATGCCCTCCGCCCTGCGATAGGGAGTGGAGGGGTGCTCACGAGTTTTACAGTTTCTTTTTCCCGCCTGGCACCCCCCCCTTCGTCGTCCTTAGGCCGCCGCCTCGTTCGTTCCCTTCGCACTGAGACTCGCGAGCGCTGCGCTGTCTCGCTCCCGTCGTCAATTACTGCCGAACCGAAGTAAAGACTTTGCAGTGCACCCCGCGGCCACCCACCGTGCCACCGTGCTCTCCCCTCCCACGACCCTTCTGCCTCTGTGCGCCGGAAAATGGAAAAGATTAAAAATTTACCCCCATAAAATTCGTGCACGCACATACACGTTCGCGTGATACGTGGGGTGGGTTGGTGAGTGGGTGGTTACGAGGGCAGGTTTAGGTGGTACAGTAGACGAGAACCGGGAGGAAGGGGGGGGGGGGGGCGAATAAAGCGCAATAACACATACACACAGCCATTGCAGTTTTAGCTAAGCCAGCGGCACGAGAAGATTTGGCGACGAGAAGGACGAAGAAAAAAAAAACAAAACACACAGCAAGGAGACGAGTAGGCCGCGCTGTCGCATACACTGACACACGCCACCACACACAAACACACACTACACGCAACTATAACGCGACATTTGCGCGATGCTGGGGTGGTGTGTGCAAAACGAGAGAGAGAGAGAGAAAGAGAGAACCGCGCGCTTTGGAAAACGCGAACGACACCGAATCCTGCTGTAATGGTGTTGCGGAGGCACTTTATTTTTTATTACAGCCAGCCTCTGCCACCCCCACACCCCCTTCTCTCATCTTCCATTCTTCATCCCTTCATCGCCCACCCACCCCCATGGCATCCTTCCATCGATGCCGTACCATGCCTCTAATCAACATCTATTTTCTTTCGCCTGTTATCGCGGGCTTTGTTTTACTTCACTTTTTTTGTTCTCCTTCTACCATTCCCGGGCCCTTGAGCGCGACGACACTATGCTATTGTGGGAAACGGGAAGGGGTGGATGGATTGGCCAAGCGCGGATAAGGGCTGCGAGAGAAATCATTTCCAGTAATGTGCAGGGGATCGCTAAAATAACTGGAGTTCGCGCGGGTGGTGGCAAAGCAAGAAAAAAAAAGAGAAAAAAAAATCCCCAAACGCTCCCTTGCCGTTTAGTTTTATTTTATTTCCAAATGCGATCCTCCTCCTCCTCCTCCTCCGTGGCCACGCCGTGGTGCCGATTTCGATTTCGAATTTTCCTTTTCCCTGGATACACACACACACACACACAGCCGATAGACTAGCGATAATGGTGGTGCAAGCGAGCAAGAAATATCCATCCATCTTGGCTCGGTGTGTTTCGCTTCTCTCCCTTCTCAACCCCGGTCGCGTGGAAAATCTTTTGTAAACCGCCGTATACTCCCCCACCTTCCACGTAGTTTTCCCGAGCGGCCGTGCGGCTGATCGAAGTAAGCCTTCTCTGTTCTTTTTCTTTTCATTTTCTTCTGTGCAGGCTCGGGCGCGTGTAAGTTTAGAGAGCCAACCGATGGAGCCGATAAACCGTTGCTCGAGTTGCTAAGGAAAAGTAGGCTATGATCGGCCAGCACCCAATGGATGGTGGTGGCGGTTCGCGGCAGGACGAAACGCGAAATGAAAATAAACACTAAAAAAAAACGGAATAAAAACTACGGAGCCCGAGCGGATTTCGCCAAGATATTGTAACAACGGACTAATGCGCACCCCATCGTCGTCTTAGTGAGCGAGCGAAGCCTTCGAAATCATCTTTCCCATCCCACGATTGTCAGCCTCTCTTTCGCTCTCTCTCTCTCTCTCTCTCTCTCTCGCTCGCACACTCTGTGTCGGCTGTCTTTGTCTTACAATCGCGCGCTGTTGGCAGGGCAGTAGTTTTTGAAATTATTTCCCTCAAGAAAACCCCCGGGTTTTCGTTTCTTCTTTTTTTTTGATTTTCTGTGCGGGAATATTTTCGTGATTTGTATTCGCAGGCTGTAAGGATGTGCGCAACCAGTTTTATGATGGCTTCGTGTCGTGCCTGTAGTGGTGGATGATGATGCCGTAATGGCAACCAAATCCTTAGCTATTGTTCGCTTAATACACCACCATCATATCCGCCACTGTAAAGCCAACAAAATGGCAACAACGAACGACAGCTCGGAATTACTCTAAGCACAACTAATTACACAATTTATATGTATGAAAAAGGCACTATAAAGGACATTATAAATCGAAGATTATGACTGAATTGTGCATATAAATTACCCATCAAGTGTATACTTCACCAAAACATAGTGCTATAATTTATCAGATATACATCGTCCAACTGCACATATAGCGAAAGAAAACAAAATCGGAAACCCTCAACTTAAACATCTGCAGTAATGTGAAAAAGAAGAAGAAGTAAAATGATACAACATTATAATTCTCAACTATGCGCCGCTTCCGTTATACCCCCAGCTATCTATAGGTCTAACTGACATTTTCCACCACTTGTCTTCAGCCTCGCGCGTTCGCTCGACGTCACGTTTTTCCTCTAAACCCCCCACCCACTCACCCACCCACCCCCATCCACGGCCCTAAACGGGCGCAGCTTCCGCAGGGATTACAACGCGAGGAACCGAACGACGACAACACGACGCGCGGCGGAAGATAAAACGCAAAAATAGTAATAAAAAAAAAGGAAAAAGAAGGAGCCTACTGCAGTATCTGAAGAGTAAAGTATACGATCCCGAACGGGCCTGGCTACGTCGTGAATGTAAAGTGTAATTGTAAAACGATGGATTTTACGACCACCCGCTTCTCTTCTTCCCTTCGCTTTCCTGTGGCGCTTTCCACCACGGGCACGGCATCTTGCGAAATAATTCTTTCCGATCTCCTCGATGTAGCCTCGTTTCTCTCTCTCTCGCTCGCTCGCTCGGTCGCATGGACGCTTTTATGCTTCCCTTTTTTATTCTCCACCAACACTTTCGCAAACGACCACCCACCCACCCATGTACGCGAGGAAACCATCGAACCAGGCGGCTCCTCACTATCATCATAAAGCATTTGTTCCCGTTGTGCAATATAATACAAAGTAATTCCGTAAAAAAAAAGTGCTTATAGCGCAAAGCCGAACCGACATAGGGAGGGGAGAGAGGAAGGAAGGCAGGGGGGGGGGGGTGAGCGTGGAGAGCACTTCCTTTTTACATCCCGGATGGGGTGGGCTGCGAAGAGGATTTTTCCTCCCCGCGTGATAGAAAAAGGACGAAATGAAAAGTTCAATCTAACCCAACTTCATCGTTATCTCCCGTCCTACCACCGCCTTCTTCCTGCTGCAGCGCCTGCTTCCCTTTTCGAGTTGGAACAAAAAAAAAACGACTTCCATGCACCCCTCCCCCCACCCTTCCGCCCACACACACAAGCGCGCGCGTGCTTACGCAGCAGACTAATCGCGAATGCCACCAACACGCGGTGCACAAACGAAGACATTCGTTCCCTTCGCGCGAGTGTGTGAGTTTTTGTCCTTTTTCTTTCCTTTTTTTTGTGTGTGTCTGCAAGCGCCCTTTCACTCGTCTCCAGCCCACGGGGGAAGAACATGAGCGGGATGAAGACGATGAAGACTAAAGAGAAGAAAAAAATAATCGCCCAGTGACTAAACCTCAAACCCCCGCGCTCAAAAATCGGGCGCAGCATCCGCGGCTTCTTATCCTTCGAGCGCGGCGAACGGCGCGAGTAGCGAGGTAAAAATTCTACAACACACCATTATCGTTGAACGGGAAAAATCGTACACATATAGGCGACCCCGTGTGTGTGTGTGTGTGTGTGTGTGTGTGTGGAGGGTGGAATAAAAAAAACACAACACGAGAAACTAGAGGACACACAAGTAAAACAAAATCACCCACACCAGCGAAAGGGGAGTAGCGAGTAGAGGGGAGATAAAAAAAAGGAGCAAAACACAGGCAGCATAACACTAACTAGCGCAAAAATCCCATTCCGCGAGGCTATTTTCCAAAAAAAAAAAACTCCCAACACCACCCACCCGAATGCTCGCTCGCGCGCACACACATCCTTACGAGTGCGAGAGAGAGAGAGCGAGAGAGAGAGAGCGAAAAAGGCAACAATCGCTTCTCTCGCAGCATCCGTGCGCTCGTGCGTTTAGTTTGAAGGATTCTAAAGAAGGAAATCCTCCCGCACCCCCACCCCCACCCCACCACCCGCTCACCCACGAGCACACCCGCGCATCAATCAACTGTGTGTTACTTCGGTTTCGCTACAGCACACAACAGCGATGGAGTGGGTGGGTTTCGGGTGGTGGTGCACGGAACGGAGCCTTCTACTCTGGCAAAACAGGCCGAACGAGAACGAGGAGCAAACGGGAAATGGTTCGCTCCGTCTCAGGACTCGTGCGCCTTTTCAAACCCCCAGCTAAACCAGCCACTAAGCAGACGGACTAATGGTGCTTGCGATGGGAGTAAAAAAAAAGTGAACCAAAACAGAAAGAGAGAGAGAGAGAGAGAGAGCGAGTGTGTGAGTGAGTGAGTGAGCGAAAGAGAGAGAGAGCACAGATCGTAAACAGATCGCCCGAGACGAACGTGAGAGAGCGCTTTTCGCGTGGAAAAACGACATAAACAGTAGAAATTTAGCAAAACGAGAGAAAGAGAGAGCGAGAAAGAGAGAATGAAAACTAAGCGTGAACTATTTAGGAAAAGCGCTAACCCAGCTAATAGAGCGAGACGGAAGCGAAGGTCCTTTGAGCTGGAGGCGACGATTCAAAAGGACGACGGATGGTGGGAAAACAAAAACCGCATTTGGGAGTGCAAAGGGGGCGCGCGAAAAAGAATCTATTTTATGTTTATTATGTACCGGCTGTAATCGTGGGGGAGGGGTATGCGGGAAAGGAAGCAGTGGGTGGTCTAAAATGGGCCTTTCGATTGCTTTTTTTCGCTTTTTTTTAGTTTTATTTTCCTCCGCGAACGAACACCGAGAGCGTACGTTTCTCTACGAGGGCTCGTTAAAATCGGCAATGACTACTAGGATCCGATGCTGCGGGGCACAAAGCAGCGATATAACAGTCGCAAAGTGGCCGCAGTAGGCGGTTTTGCAAAAATTCGGGATGTAAATGATGCAAAGAACCACTCAATATCGCGTATATGAGCTAAAGCGCGTAGCTTAAAAGTCCTTCACGCCATCATCGATGAACCGTCATTCGTAAGATTAGCCGAATGGTGCAGATGTTTTAACGATTTCGCTCGAACGCGTCGCAGGACAACACTCCTCCCTGGGATCATCTCTCGGCCATTCGGAAAACGATAAAGCAGCAAAAAAAAACGGCACATCTCCGGCGGTATCAGGTTATGGAACAAAATAAATCAAAACATGCAGCGAGAGCGAACGGACGACTCCAGACAAGCTTCTCTGTGGCAAGAGCGCGCGGCAAACGCCTTTTTAAAATAAAAAGGGGCCCGAAGTAAGAGCCGAAGCAATCGAAGGTTTTCCACCGCGCGCACGGAGAAAACTATTCGCGAACTCGCGCAAATCCCTGCCGCCTGCTCCAGGACTACGACGGGGGGAATTTTCTCAAAATCGAGTTCTTTCGTTTTTGGCTCTCGCTCGAACACGCCGGTTCTACAGTTTCTTGGTAACTCAGCATCATTATGCTGACCGTGAATGCAGCAAGGACGATAAGGCTCTCTTCCAAGAGATCCTTCTTGCTGGGCCAGATCGTGCTCGGAAGTCGTTAGAGACGATGGAAAACCCAAAGCCCGCCTCGTCTTATCGGGAAATCATATCTCGCGGAAAACTCCGGCATTTTCAGAAACTTCACCGAGGGGGGGGGGAAGGGCACACACCGACACCGAAGGGTGCGCTTTCGTCTTAAAATATATATATACGTATATAAATACATAAAACGGCTGTTTGGAATTAGAGGGAGCACACTAAGGCCCAAACTAGCTTGTAATAAAAAAAAGGGCCGCAGAGGTTCTCTCCCTTGCCCAAGAAGCCCACCACAACAACTGCCCTGGCCCTGCTGGTGGTGGCGTTTTGCAATAGAAAACCAGAGCAGAACGAGAATAGGGTCGAGTAGTGCGAGCAGGACCAAAGAACTCGATGGAAACGAGAGAACAGATGGGAGATGGACGCACCGCGAGAATAGAAAATAAAAAATTAAGAGCCCTTGTAACGCGATTCATTGTGTACGGTCGAAGGACGATTTGGGGGGAGGGGAGGCCCAGCAGCCGTTAAGGATAGCACGCGGGTCGCGGGTTTGCAACAGAACAAAAAAAAACTCAAGCGAAACACCCAACCACCACCCCAAACGCTCGGATTATTTTTCTTTTCCCGCGCACTAAGCAGACACAAAATGCTGGTTGGGTGGGGAGGAGGACTCGGCGGGTGGTTTGGTGGAAAATTTTATGAAAAACTTTCCAATCCCCAAGCCATCTCGGTTGGTATCGGGCGCACTTCTCCTGTCCCATACTCGCGAGAAGAGCATGAAAATTACTCAGATTGTTCTAAAACAGCGCAGCTCGTTACTCCTATGTACTTCATTAGGATGAAGGATAAGCCAAAAAAGAAAAAGAAAGGAAAAAGGCACGATAAAGAGGGGGTGACTGAGTCGATACAATTTTGTTGAAATAGCACCGTTGCATTAAGAAGTAAGGGATGCACAACAGATGCGACGGAATAAACGAGCGATAAATAGCAAACAATCGCGTAAAACGGTGTACCTGAGCATACGCGTGATGCATAGTTGTGTAACAAATGATGGAATATGATAAGAACACATCGTTGCAGGTAGCAACAAATGCAAAGGGTTTCCTAAACCTCCTCAAGAATCGAGAAATGAGATAAGCAATTATTGCATACCTCTAGAGACACATAATCATTAATATGATAAACATTAATGTGCAACAAAATATGGTTTGCGTCTCATTTAAACAACATTAATACATTTAGTTAGCCACTGAAGCTATAGATGATTAGAATGGTATCATGCAAATATTGAGCACACTTTAATGCATCTTAAGCGTTATTTCGCTTTAAAACATATCAAAATGAAGCATAAATCATCGACGAGAATCCTGGTACATTTACAGTTTTTTTTTTTATTCAACAAAATGACTATTTATCGTTTGAATTTGTCCGTTAAAAGGTCGTCCTTGAGCTTACGTAGCCTCGTAGGTGTTTCCCGTACAATCGATCGCATGCAAAAATGCTTTTGTTGCAACCCGGCGAGTTGCTGTTGGTATTTTACAACAACACAACGCACAACATTCGCAAACACCTTGCACAGGTGTTTCCCGGAAGCAAACCCTCCCCTCGGATGTAAATCCCTTTCGCTCGAAACACCCCAAAACCGGCACGTCGTGTAGATGTGGCTGGTGGCTTCCGGGAAAGCTGGTAAATTTTCGTCCACAAAAGCAACACGTTGGTCGACGACCTTCACACGCCACCTCTCGCCACCGGCCAACCATCCTACCGGGCACACGAGCGAAAAGCGACACACATTCATCTGTCTGCCGCCGGTCTGGGTGGTTTGGGTGGTTTTGGGTGGTTTTGGGTGGGAGGTTAAACCGCACAGACAAGAACCTTCACACCACCGTAACAAGAAGCCCTGCGGAGAAAACGGACACGATACGCATCTCGACCACCAGCGGACGGACGGACGGACGGACGGACGGACGAACGGACGAAAAACACGCTGTCCTTCAGCCACCCATCGCCACCCCCGGTCGAGAGACCGACAATGAACGAACGGAACGAACGCGGCCTTGCCCTTGTCCCTAGCCATCGTCGTGGTGGCGACGAGTTGCTGCGAAAAAGGCCAGACCGCAATTTCCGGAAATCCTTACGACGCCAACTCACTCGCCGTAGCCGCCGCCGCCACCGGGGGGAGATGATGGTGTCCTTTTTGTGATGGTGTGTGTGTGTGTGTGTGTGTGTGAGTGGGTGGGTGGGTGGGTGCGTTGGGCTCGGAAAAAGGATAGCCCAAGGAGTGTGAAGAACCGCTTCTCGAACCAGGCGCTTGGTGGAAATGCGTAATGTGACGTTCACTTTCCGTGCGGGTGCGAGGGTGTGTTGGCGGAAAAAAAGGACCAAAAAAAGGGACTTGTTTATTGGGCATTGGGGCGTCATTTTTTGTTCGAAACGATAAGCTGATAACTCGCTCGCGTCGCGTTTCCACACGAAAAGCTGGAAGCTGGAAGGAGTCACAGGCTGGCTGCAATTTTCCTGCACCTAACGGGAAAACGAGGGCACACACTCACACACTCATACACACACACACATATGGTCATGGTCACGTGTCAGTGCGTCAAGTTTCTCAAGTTTGGCTTCCCAAGGCACCCAAAACTCACTCAACCGAATGAAAGGTGCCTTTCGAGCTGAAAGGTCTCGTTTTTGTAGGCACACACACACAAGCCAGCAGAGGACGGACCCTTTCTGCTGGTCATCATCATCATCATCGTCATCGTCATCAACGTTGGTGGCGGGCGTCATTAAGAAGATCCTGCCAAAGAATCCGTCTCGTGGAAGAAGAACGCCGCTCTCAAGCTGCACAAAAACCGGATGGACGATCCCTTCGGTCGGGCATTAATATCCCCCCCCCCTCCACACACACACACACGTCCACACACACACAGCAACATAGCCCTGGAAGAAGCGTAAGCAACCGACGGAGCCAACGCTGCAGTATAACGGTAATGTGGCGGGCAAATAAGTAGGTCAAGAAATCGTCGTCCAGACGGGTCGGTAATCGTTCCGCGTTCCTTTCCTTTCCGAAAAGGGACTCACCCTGCAGCTGCTGTTGCTGCTGCTGCTGGTGGTGGTGGTGATGAGAAAACCTTCCCCCTTCAAATAAATTCCGCATAACAGGGCACACACAGGGGGTGGGTTTTTTCGGCCCAGATTGGGTGTCCCTCGCATTTCGACATTCGCCGCCAGTGAGATTTCTCTCTCGCAAGGATGCGGCGGCATCGTCATTCGACCGGGGGGTTTTAGGGAGAGGTTTTCTTTCTGTCCCAAGCCAGCGTCAGGTTTCACCGGCTAGACGGGGTTTTGGTGGTGGGGGGGTGGTGCTGGTTAGGATTGATTCCCGCGCACCTTTTACACCTCATTTCCTTCGCCTGTTCGTGAGCATCCTCTGCACGGAGAAGGGTGATGTTTTTTTTCTTCTTTCGTTGCTTTATTCTCGTAGCCCCATGTCGTGGATGTCCGTGAAGTAAGGGGACACATGACCAGCTCAAACCTAACCACACACATTTCTTGGGTTTTTTGCTTGTCGCTAACATTTAAGCCCCGAACCAGCAGAAGGTCAGTGTTATTCCGGTGAATTATCAACCCTTTTTGTGCTTCCGATGGTCCTTCCTTCGGTCGAACCGGTTGTCCTGGAGTTGAAGTTGTCGTAAGGTACGACCTCTTCTAGCGTTTTTAAAAGAGTTGCTTACCAACATCAAGCAGAAAACACACGCCTATGAACAATGAAGGAATTGATGGAAAGCTAAACGACGCTTTCTTTTAAATGAACGCATAATACCCGTAAATATGTCTCTTCTTCGCATTGTTTGATTCTAATATTTTCTAATTTGGAAATGTGCGAAAGATGATAAATTGTCAAACAAAAAGCACATTTTTTTCATAAAACGGTGTTTTGTTCGGTCATAAAACGACCAGCGATTTTATATGTGAGCTTCAATTTTGATTTTAACCTGACTCAACATGTAAAAGACGAAAAAAAAACACAGCATATTATGATTGCCATGAATGTATTGATTTGGAAATAGATATCAAAATTAAAAAAAAAAAACAATTGCTCAAAAGGAGAAAAAAGGTAGATATTATGAAGCTTTAACAAATAATGCACAAAACGGCAACGAACTACGGCCTACGTTGATCTTTCGCAGCATGCAAACATCGAAAAATGCGGGCTTGGGATTTTTATTCGACATGCAGCATCCATTTGGACACACCACACTACCATACACCTAATTATCAGCTCGAGTGTCTCTGCATCAAAGCCACATAATAGCAAGACAATTCGATTGCGAGCACACATCGTCTCCTCGAGTACGATTCGTCCCTGGAGGTGCTGCTGCTTAAAAATATAAAATTTCACATCCTTTCGCCTGAGGAGGTGGCAAAATGGCTGAATCGCATATACGAGGCGGTGCACACACACACACGCGCGCGCTCGCGAGCACATCCCATTTACCCAACCTTCTTCCGTTACAAAATGCCACACCGATGTAGCCAATCGAGAAGGGCTCCAACCTGGCGCATCGAGCGTGTGTACTTAAACACATAATGAAATATGATTCTTTCGTTTTCGATTTTTACATCTCACGTCCTTCTCTTTCGCTCTCTCTCTCTCTCACTCACGCTTCTCCCCTTTTTACCAGCATCAAACTCAGCCATTCCGCGATATGCCTACTGCGATATGTCTGCTAAGGGCTTCTGGGGCGGCTTTTTTACATCCTTCTGCTCCTGAGCCTCTTCGGAGTTCCTCATCTCTGGCAACGCTACCGTCTTCTTTTATGGGCCTTCGGTACGTGTGCACACACACACACACACACACACGTACGTAAGACGTTTGATTTTATTTTTCAACATTTCCCCCCCCCCCTTTTTAGCGATTTTCCCCCATTTTATGCAGCGAAACTTTTACGATCCCAAGTAAGCGTTCTCGGTGCGAGTTATGACTCTCTCACTCTCGAAGGAAGCTACAAAACCACTGGCGTTAACGGGAGTGTGGGGGGAGGGGGGTGCGATGGGTGGTGAAAAGCGGGAGGGGGGAGGGGGGGTGGGTTGTAGCAAAGGGCAGAGGAACACGCAGAAGATGAAGAATCTCTCTTTCTCCAGCTAGCCAGCCATTCATCCATCCATCCGCGGGATCCGCGTAGCGAAATAATAATAATAATGATAATAAAAAAGCAACTTAAACTTGGCGCACGCACACACACACACACGGAGTCAAGACATAAGAAAAAAGCTGCCCATTTTTCCGACTACCACTACTACCAGCACTACCACCACCGCTCTGTTGGGTGGATTCTGGGGGGGATTGGTTGGGGGAGGGGGGTGTTGGAGTTTTCCATTCCTCGAGCGGTGCTTTCCCCATATCCCTCTCTCATCCCCTCTCCAACGCAAGCCAACTTTCAGAGGACTTTCTTCCTTCGCACGCGAGAAAAAAAAGGAAGTTGGCCGCGCGGTATTTCATCTCTCTCTCTCTCTCTCTCTCGCTTTCTTGCGTACCGTCTGCTCCCCTTCGCTATCTATTCTCTAAGCCACCCCCACCCCTTCGCCCATTTCCCTCCCGCTCTCATCGTAATAAAACCTATGTATAGTTCGCGCTCGCGAAAACAAACCATCTCCAAAACAGCACGCGCCTCCACCGCCGCCAATCATCCTTCAACTAAACGGGGGGGACGGGGGGGCTTTAGATGCGGGGTGGGGGCGAGTCCTTTGCCTTCGTCCTTCTATGACCCCACCACGGAGCAGAGGGGGGGAGGGGAGGATGGGAGGGGAGGAAACACCCTCCAAAACCAGCAAGAAGAAGGAAAAAAACAAACAAAATACAGCCATACTACTTTCTATTTTAACGCGTTTCTCGTCTCATTTCGATGCGCGCGCGGTCGGGGACAAACCTAGAGGGAAAGGGTGGTGTGTGAAGAAAAAGGGAGGTTTTCGGTTTTCGAGCCTCGCTGGCAGTTTGGTTTTTATTTCTTTTTAGCCCCCCAACCACCCAAACAGCGACAGGCCGCGGTTTTTAATATTCCTCGGCTTTGGCGCGCGCTCTTGATGGTGGGGGAGGGAGTGGGGGGGGGGGGGGGCTGGGTATGTTACATTCTGCACGACGATGGCGATGGGTGGGGTCGAGGGGAAAGGGGGCCACCCTTTTACATTATTAATGAGCAGATAAGGAGGGATGGGAAGAAAAATGAAGCGCAGCATAAAATAAAATAAAAAACACTCACAACACCGCTGTGTGGAAATGTTCGTCCCTAAACGTCTTACAGGCACACGCGCGCGTGTTGAAGGCGCGAAACCTCGGCAAGTTGCGTTAGCTCGCACATACACACACACACACGCGCGCGAGCACGTACACATACACATGCTGCATGGCACGCATGGCACACGCATCGGTTTTCGGTGGAAGGACACAGGTTGTTTTCAAAATGACTGTTATTTGTAGTTACGCTTGCAGAGCAGGAGAAAAGAGAGAGAAAGAGAGAGAGAGAGAGAGAGAGAGAGAGAGTGAGAGAGAGAACTCCCACACATGCCCTCTAGCATGCCAGCTCAACCCCCCATGCCTTACGCTTCATTTTAATGCCCATTTTTCCTTCACGTGCCGTCCTCTCGCTAGCACCCATCACCAGCCAGCTCTCCTGTTATTGCCGAGTATAACCCTCCCAAAGCCCCACCCCCCCCCCCCCCCGCGGCACCATTTTTAACTCCCACCCACCCACCCCCGTTTAGGTACCCATCGCGCAGTTTCGCTACATTCTATTCCGCAATATTAGGATATAATATTGCCATAAAATCGCGTCGGCGGCAATTTCCTCCTTCCCATCGGGTCGACGAGGACGAGTACAATATCCTGGGAAGAAGGGTGCCTCGAGAGAGAGAGAGAGAGAAAGAGAGAGAGAGAAAGAGAGAGAGAGAGATGGGAAAAAACCCGCACACACACACACACAGTAGAATCGCAAAAATTCTGCCAAAAAATCTCACCGGCAAAAAAACAAAACCCACTCCCCGCGTTCCACATCCCGGTTTGAAGGAGCAGGAACTAGAAAAAGGAAAACGTTGTGGGAGGGGGAGGGGAGGCATAAGAAAAGGAGCGACAGTTTCACTTCCATCCCCCCCCCCCTCCCACCCACCCAAGCGGCTGGTGAAAGGCACACGTGAAAGGGGAAAATCTAGCTCCACGAAACGAAGCAAGCAAGACGGTGGAGAAGAGAGCCCCCGAGAGTCGATGGGAGAAGCGACGGGAAGGCTCCCTGCTCGCTAATGCCTCCCTTCCTAATGCGGGGGCGGCACACGAGCGAGACGGGGGGGTGGTCTTCGGCTTTGATGGAAAATTCGCGACCGTAGCTTGTTGGGAGGAAAAAATAAAACCCGCGCCATCGAACCGAAGGGAAGACGAAAGTAAGTGCTAGAGAGAGCGAGAGAGAGAGAGAGTGAGTGAGTGAGTGAGTAAATGAGAGAGAGAAAGCGACAAGGCAAAGGGCAAAGGCACAGGGAGTCCTTCTTTCCGCGCGCTTTTCTCGCCTTTTTCCACCACATCCTTCGGTAAAGGGCTCACCTCCACCCGCGCCAGGTGCCGCGCGCGCCGGAGATGCTGTACCCCCCCTCTTGTCTCTCCACCCACCCACCCCACCCCACCAGGAGAAGGCTAAAAAAGGGGGGGTCCGAAGGGAGGCACACTTTTCAGTAGTGTGTGCAAGCCGCGGGAGCAACGGAGCGTCCCTTCGCCCCGTTCGTTCGGTGCGGGAATTTGCGGGAAAAACGCGGACTTTTTAAAATACATAGTGAGTGAGTGAGTGAGTGAGTGAGGGAAGAAGTGGTTCGATTCCGGGGGGTGGGTGGCACGGAGGAGGGAAAGAAGGGGGGCACGTTTTATTACATTACTTGGGGTAATGTTTGAGTGCTCTCCGGCTCATGTCAATAGACCTGTTATGGCAGTTTTCTTTGCGTTTTGCTGCGCGCGATTCCTCCATTTTTTTTTTTTTTTTGCAAGGGGTCTTTTTTTTTGTGTATCTTTTTTTTTTTGTTGCTTGCCATACTTATCCCCCTCCCCATCGCACCCTATCCCGAGCACACGGCATCCCTCGCGCCGTTCTGTGTAAAACGACCGATTTTGCGTTTTCCCGAGGATTTTTATACGCTTCGTTTTTCTTTTTTTCCTTTTCCTTTTTTTTACTTTTTTGGCATCATTATTTCGGTTTACGATTTCGGTAAAATCGCGAGTGAGCTAAACAGCGCGAAAAAGAGAGAGAGAGAGAGAGAGAGAGAGAGAGAGAGAGAGAGAGAGCGAGTGATAGGATAATGCGACAGTGAGAAAGAGGGAGAAAGACTGAGAGTGAGAGAGAGAGAGAGAGCGAGAGCGCGCACACAAAAAGCACATAAGAGGGCCTCTCTGCCGGCGTCGTCGTTTTTATTTTGCAGCTTCCTCCTGACTGGTGTTTTTTTCTCTCTCTCTCTCTCTCTCTCTCTCTCTCTTCTTCCTCCCCGACGGCTCATTTTTACATTCGGCGCGTACTTAGGGCGCGGAAAAGCGGGCCAGGGAAAACCGGCCGGGGGGGAGGCCCCTTTTTTACATAAGCATTAGGAAGATGGGAGGGAGATGGTCGTTGGTGGTGGTGGCGGTGGGTGCTCCCCGGGGCGCGCTCGCGGATGTTTAAAAATAAGGGTAGTTTGTAATGTAGTTTAGAATTATAGAGAGGAAAAAAAGGCAATAAAGGAGAGGCGGCAATGCAACAAGAGGGTGAGAGAGAGAGAGAGAGTGAGAACGTGAGTGAGTGAGTGAGAGAGGGAGAGAGCAGAAAAAAAGCACTTGCCCATGTTGTTGCCACCCCACCCCGAGATCCCGACCCTGTGCCCAAGGGGGGGAGGCGCGAGTCCTTCGGGTGGGTTGGGGAGAATGGGGTGAATATAAACCGTGAGGAGGCAGGGGTTTTGGGTGGCGGGGTTGCGTAACACAGCCCCGACATACAGTTATCACGCACTGTATTAGTGCGCAGTGTGGCGCGAGTAAAAGGACACACAAACGGGACGGGAGCGCGAGAGAGAGCAAGCGGCCGAAAAACAAAACAAAAATAAAAAAAAAGCACGCAACGGAAATAGGATAACGAACATAAAAACAAAATCCAACGATTCTAGTGTGTTAGCGGCCGGAAAATGGAGCCTCCCAAGCGAGCGCAGCAAATATCCGCAGTGGTTTTTGAGCACAAACTCACACACACACACGTGCCAATCTTACGATTGTGTGCACGGTGCCCAAGAAGAAGGGGAGAAAGAAGAAGTAAAAAAAAAGGACATGGCATCGCATTTGAACTACATTTTAGAGGGCGGCTGCTGCTGTAACGAGAGGCGCTTGTGGCAGGGCGGTTGGATTCTTCCCGTGTTAGCCGCGGCCATCTTAATGCCGTCATAAAGCGAAATTGATGCTGTAATATGCTGAGTTATTACATCGGCAGTCGCAGCGCCGTCGGTGGTTTCTGCAGTGGAATTTTTGCTTTTAACAATTTTTTTTTCGTTCACCATTTATGCAGCTAACGATTTTCAGGGTTTTTTTCTTACCCGTATTAGGGTTTTAAAACTGCCTCCTGTGTTGAGTTATGGTGCTTAAAATCCTGCTTTAGCTGTCACAGGAAGTCAGCATGCACAATGGCTTGGTTAGTCAAAATCATTCTAGTATGAAAAATATGTTTCTATCAATACACAAACGATACTATCAAAAACAATGCAACAAAAGGATCGTCCGATTTTCAATCGGAAACATTGACATGAAGCGCCATACAAAGCCTGCTTCGATTCAGCAAAAGCAACAAAGTAGCCCATGGTTTGAAATGTCAGTAATTGTGGTAAACAAGCACAAGATACAATAAGAAAAATAATGCACCCATACAAACGGAGCAGCATGTGAATTGTAATTTTTGATTTAAAATTAATTACAACCACTTAACAATTGCATTCGTTCTAACGTTTTACGCAAGCTCCCAACGAAAGAACGGAGTTCGTTGGCCGCATCCCTGCAGGTTTGCAACAGCCGATTGAATGTTTAACCCACATCTCGCACGTAATGCTATGCACAGGAGCGCAAGGACATTCGAATAACCTTGAAACACATTCCTGGATAGCTGCAACAGCAGCAAGCAAAAAAGTAAAAAGAATTCAACCCAAAAACATACGCAAAAAAAATCTCCACTCTCTCGTGGCTTGGCTTGTTATTATTATTTTTTTTTGCTTCACGACAACGTCCAGGACGAAGCACAATTCCCACACACCGACTCACACGGCCCACAGGACAGAGAGAGAGAAAGAGAAAGCAAAAAAAAAGTCAACCCACCTTGGGCGGGTGTCCGTTTGGCTTTAAAGCAGAACGACGTCGGCGGCACTTCCTACTAAAGAGCCAGTTGAAGGAACAAGAAAAAAAACAAGCACAAGAAAAAGAATCCCACCTCGACTGTCCCAGGAGAATGTGACCAGCACACAAGAAGCCACCCATGTCCTTCAGAAGAAGATAACAAAAAATAAAAAGAACTTCCACCACACCGTGCGCTCGTGACTTTCTCTCCTCCTTTCGCTTTCGACTGCCTCGATCGACCGGTGTTGTGCGGGAGCGTAATGTAGTCCGCATTCGGGTGTGGTTGCTGCACACATACAACCACCCACACACACACACAGAGAGTCAAACCTTATCACCATGTTGCTCGAGCCAGACGACTGGATTTTTTTCCGCACCGTGCTTCAAGCGGTCCTTCCAGCGGTGGGACGCGTTGGATGGCCAAACGTACCCAGTGGGGACGAGGCGACAAGGACGAGGTGAACGACAAGGACGAGGAGGTGGTAAGAAATGATCCGTTAAGAAAACGGTCAGACACGACACGGATGCGCAACAGATAGAATCCGTCGTTTCATCGGCTTCGCGGTGGGTTTCGCTGCCTGCCGGGGACGACGACGACGAGGACGACGAGAAGGACGAAGAGGACGAGGACGACGACGTGGCCGGCCGTATCCTTTTGCTTCTTCGTGCGGGCGTCGATGATGATGATTCGCCACCCCCTCCTAACACACACACACACACATTGCCACTTCTTTTCGCTGGCTTTCCGCCACACAGCTGACGGAAGAAAAGGACGACGGCGACGACGATGGAGATCGCAGAAGCGGCGACGAAAAACACCTCCCCCACAGGGCTGAAAGGGGGCGCCGCGCATCAATTGGGTGGGGATTGGGAATAATCTTGACCTCCGACGCGGTCGATAAAGTTTCGGTCTCGACCCTCACGCACGCATCGCGTCGTGGCGGCTGCTTTAACATTTGCACCTTAAAGCAATGTGTTTTTTTTTTTGCGATGGTGGGTCGAACAAAAAACCGCCGCTGCTGTTTGAAATGTGACTTAGAAAACGAGTCAAATTAGCAGGAAGAGAGATAGAGAAGGAGAGCAAGTATTTCAGCTCGAGCTTGAGCCAGCAATTAGTGGCAAATAAGGACCACAATAATGCAATATTCTCAAAGGTTAAAGTGCTTGGACTATACATTTTAATTATTATGATTGTTCAAGATATCACAACTGTTACTATACAATTACAATATCTATTTGTACTATACAACTGCTAATTTTTATTTGTTGCAAACAAATGATTATCATTTATTCTGGTTTATTAGATTATCAAAAAGAGATAATAATTGGAACTGCACTCTAAAAAAACAAATATTCCGTAATTCACGCATTTACAGGTTCACAGCTCTTAAATTTAACAAATATTTAAGAAATCTGTGAATTTTAAAAGAAAATATCTCATCCATTAATTGCTGATTGATTTTTGTTTTGTATTCTTTTGCAAAGAACAACGAAGCGAATGGAACAAAAAGTTAGCCAACATTAATTCTACTAACACTACTGCTGCACTATTGTTACAGGAGCATTCTTATCCATGGCATCAAACAAAGAAAAACTTATCATCCTTTGCACGTGAATAAAAAAAAACCTCCAATGACATTTTTTTCCAGCACACTTCCCCCCATCGTATCTTCACAATTCGCTTCGCATTTCTGCAACATTTACACAACATTTAAAATGCTGCCCAAATGGTATTCGCTACGTGGATGATTTCCACCCCCTGCACATGGGTGCCCCAACCAAATCCTTCTGCCCCCACCTTGCAGTAGTAGCGTGTCCTTCGGGACGACGAGAAAAGCTTGAGCCATATTTTACGCGCACCTGCCGCAGGAAGTCAGCCCAGAGAGCGAGCTAGCGCACTCTATGAGTGAGGCCATCATAAATAAATGATGCTACACATAATCGATAATATTTATTAAATACGAGGCCCCAATGCCGGTCCCCGATCGATGGCCGGATTCTTCCCCGACCCGGGTTGGGTAGCATTTTCGTTGGTCGCCAAAATACGCCCGCCAAAGGGACTTTGGAGGATTTGACGAGCAGAAACACCTCCCCGTGCCGATGTTATATGTGCGCGATGGGCGAAATTTTTATAATACATTTTTATCCCGCTCCATACAACACACACCACCCACCACCGGTTTCGGCGGCCACAAGTGCTAACAAATGATAGATGACACACAAACCCACCCACACACATACAAACATACAATAGTGTAATGGGTCCCGGTCCTGGCGCGAAAGGGATCGATTTTATTCGTTCGCCCGGGAGGTTTTTTTTTTGTTTTTTTGGGGCCAGCGAGCGAGGAAATAAAAATAATAATGAGTTGCGAAAAAATGCCCTGCATATAACCAAACCTATTACCAGCGGCGCATACACAGGGCTCACATAACGAGCCGGACAGGACCCGATCAATGTTCGGGGTGGGTGGGTGGTAGTGGGGTGAAGGTGGGGTGGAAAAAACATACACACTCCAAAATTGTCTCTTCCTGTGGCTGGCTGGGGGGGGCGGACGTGTGAATGGGAATTCGGGGGATGGAAATGCAATTTTGCCTGCTTTTTTCTGGTTTTTCCCTTTTTATTTTGCTTTTCTTTTTTTTTTTGGCAACCCCGCCATTTTGGATGTATTATTTAGTTTTATATATATATTATGTTCGTTCCATTCCCCATCGCCTAAAGAGGTGGCAATAATGTGAAAAGCACATTGTAAAGCGAACCAAACTCATCACCCAACCACCGTGATTTTGCGCTCGAAACGACGCCGCATGTGAATTGATTTACCCGGAAATGCCACCACCGTTTGGCAGGCGGTTGGAATTTGTTTCTATTAGGCTGATCTATTTTAAAGGACGCAAAGTTATATGATTAATGGGGGGCGAAAAAAAGATGTGCATCTCGCATCGTTAGGAACAAACGTTTGAAAGGTCCTGAATATTTCCCAAACATTGTTACCGTCTAGTACATTGATCATTATGCTGCACAAATTTGGTGAAAAATTGCATTTGATTTGCAATTCGATGGGAATGCAATTTATTACAGTTCTATTGCTTCATTCATCTACTTCCATCTACTGTCGATCAATCGTTTTCCCCACAATAATACTAAAAACGCAACAAATTCCACGGAAACTATAAATGTACCACATTGGACTGATTTGAGTTGAAAGTATTACCGCATGAGCGCTTGATTAAAAGCATTTTCTTTTGCAATTGGTTTTTAAAATAATAAACAGGCGACATCATGTGAGATAAAATTTTTCTTCTTGGTCTTTTTTGCAATCTCCCGTTAAGAAAACTGTATAATAAGACAACGAAAGATGCGTTGGGAAATACGGTAAGTAATGGATCAAATAATCGATTGGTTTTTTTCTTCAGCCACCAACATGTTTTATTTTTCAGTGAGTGATATTAGGCTACATTTACACGAAACGAAACCAAGATCCATCGTCCAACCAGCAACCGATTGCGTGCAGAACCTTTACCACCTTTTGCTATTACTAAAACCACAGCCAATCGAGCACGGTTTTGCCGGTTGGAAGCCAAATTATGAAACCTTCCCGGACGCAAACTCACCAGGCAGGCTGTGCAACCGACAGCAGCAACAACGAGCGAGCCCTAAACGACCAGCGACTCCCAGAATCCTCCCTGGACGCTTCCTGCAAGTGCGCATTAGACGGGAAGTGTCCGAAATTTGTCCACCTAAAATTTCCACTAAAAGCAGAACACGCGCCCCAGACGAACGCTAACACGTCGCCGGAAAAATCGACGACACGCGGGACGGGCGCAGGAGTAGCCCACCAGCAGCCATCCAGCAGAAAAGCGTGGGTGTGTATGTGCGAAATCGAAATGGGGAGACCGAGAATCGGTCGGCGGCAGGATAATTTGCTAGCAGGAAAATGAGGGAAAATCGGTGAAATACAGCGAACAAAAAAATATAAGCCGAATCGGCCGCGTGCGAGGCAAGAGGAAAAGGACTAGACGGGGTGGGGGTGGGACACGATACATTTTCGGTGGTGTTTGTGGGAGGGAGCAAACAAAAAAAACCCCCCACCAACATCATCTGCATGCTGCTGCGTGTGAATGTGTGTGTGTGTGTGTGCGAAAGAGCAACACATGAAGGGAAAATAATATTAGAACCATCATTACGTTCGAGGGCCGGACATCGAGTGGGTGGGGTGGGATGTGGGTGGGAGGGTGGCTATGAAAGCAAAAAAAAAAAAGATGAACGATGCTGCAGCAGCGGCGTGTGTGTCGGCATCGCTATGGAAACACATATAAATTCATTTAAAAAAAGAGAAACACGCCTGCCACTACCTCCTAATTTCGGAAAAGCAAAAATTCATAAAACCAGATTATGTGTGCGCGCGTGTGTGCGAGTGTGTGTGTGTCCGTATGTAGATACGTGTGCACCCTTTTTTTTTTTTGAGCGCGCATACTCCCTTTTGTGTACGCGAGTGTGTGGTGGTTTCGAGAGGAAAGGAGGTTTCTTTTTTCTCGCATATATTTGATTTTTATTTCACTCGCCATTTTTTTTTTGGAGATTCCCTTCCCCCCCCCGCTTCCCAACTCCCACACCACCCTCTGCTCCCCAGCCATCCCCCCATCAATGTCCTCTTTTATTTTCAACAATCATCCGCAAACCAACCCCACTCCCCCCCCGCGCCCCACCCTTGTTCCCCCGCCACACCCGAAAAACGCGCGAATTTTGTGCGTATTTTTTGATGCGAGGATATATTATAATAAATTTTTGTACATAAATTAAAAGGGCCTCTTACCGCCACTGGCCGTCCTTTTGATCGCGCGATTTACATACACCCACGCACACATTCACACTCACAGGCTCCGGCACATTAAAAGTCCTTTGTAGCCACACATACGACCGCGCCAAGCTCCATCATTGTGCGTTTCTAGGAGAAGGAGAACTCACTCGGGAACCGGGAGGAAATGGGGGAGTGTGGAGGACGCCCACCCACGGCAAGAAGGACCTCCCACTTCTGTGTACGGTGGGTGGACGGGGTTGGGTTGAGTGCTTGAGAGCGTTTCAATATCGCGCGCGGGTTGGCGTGATTTCATTTGTGCTTATTTTCCCTTCCAACGGCAAGCAGTTTTGTTTTTTTTTTTTGCTTTGGAAACTCATATGCAAAGGTTATCATTTTTGCTTCTTCTTCTTCTTGTTTTATTTATTGGGCAATCGCTCGCCCAATGAAGGCAAGGAAAAGGGAACGCGAACGAAGGACACCATCATTTTGTCCATCGCACATTTATCAATTGATCCGCCTTTGATACGATCAACAAATATTTAAGCGTAATGTGCATCATAATTCATCCGCTCGAGCACGCGGGAAAAGGAAAGCTGGTTCTGTTTTTTTTTTTACTTTGGGAGAAAACAACGCCCTTTTTTTATTTAGTAGAGATATTAAATTTACTATCATCTCTTTGGCGATATTTTTTTCCCCGAACGATCCACTCGAACACCAAATAGGCTGCAAGTTAGAACGGCAGGTATTTTGAAGTGAAACAAAAAAAAAGCTACCAAAAAAAAAACCCCATTTCCTTGTGCCATTTACACGAAATTTTAACCCACCCACCCACACGGGCACCTTACCACCTCGTCGCCTCCAGCCCACCGTATGTGCTTGATTGTTTTTGTGTTAACTCTCATTTAATGCGCGCATGTATATGATTTACTCGTCGCGTGATGGCGTGATGGCCCATATCACATCGGTTCTCAAGCCTCATCAGCATTTTGGCGACGGGGCGAAGCGATTTGCTGTGCGAATGGGATATACATTTTTGCTTTTGTTTCACTTGCGCTGTGTAATAACACAACTTTCGCCGTGCTTCCATCGCTGCCGCTTGGCGAGGGAATTTTTGGTTAATTTTTGGAAGAAATAAAATGTTTCCTCAACCCATCCGGCGCGCGCGACAGCAACCCCATCCGATCCTGATGCGATCCGACAGAAAAGGTCCTCTCGCATGTCCTTTTGCTCGTTCGCACACACGCTTACGCAAGAGAGCCTTGCTATCCCTCTCTCACTCTCGCTCTCTCTCATGCACATTACCGAGCGCATTATATTCATCCCTTTCATGCGCGCGTGCTGATTTTCATTCGCCCGCGAGCCTAATGTTTAACAATATACCCTACACTATGGTGTGTTTTCTCTTTTTCCCTTTTCGCCCACCACCCACCACCCACCGCGTAATGATATGAAAATGCGATGCCGCCCTGTGAGCGAGACAGAGCAACCGAACGAACGTGCGAGGCGGCGAGCGGGCACACATGCGTAGAAAAATAAATGACACATAAAATAAAATCTCGCGGATGTACACAGTGGGCCCGCACCACACACGTTAGCGCAATTTTCCACGCCCACCTTCCGGGGAAAAAAAAACACACACACGACTGGGTCGGGTTGCGCGCGCGATCGCGGTTTTGCGAAGGGATGCTAACGAAATCCTTTTTCGTGCTCATTACCCCTTTCCTCACGAGCCGAAAAAACCACCCCTGGCTGGAGAGGGAGAAGAGTGCCACCACCAACCGAGAGCCCACCCACAGGTTTTTGATCGTTTTTCGGAGCACTCACAATAGCGCGACACAGGCAAATCACAAAAAATCGATCGAGCAAACAAAGCCCCAGCTCCTTTTTCCACCCTCGCACTGTCCTGTGGCAGCATCGAACTCGAACCAACGAAGGCATCCTTACGCATCCTTTGCGTGCTTTCTCCTCCTCCCAGCTAAACACACACACACACACACACACACACACACACACACACACAAGTAGTGTACTAAAAGAGCGCAACAAACGTCGCACGCATAAGATTTATTTCATCACGAGACACAGCAGCCTCGTGCGCGTTTGCCTCCATCGGTGGCTTTTCCCTCCCAACCGAGCAGGAGATGCTAAGAAAGAAGTCATTGAAGTTTAAAAAACAATTCGCTTTTCTTTTCCCTCCCATTTCGATCACCGTCTCACTCGTCTAAACGCGAAATTGAGAGATCCTTGCCTTCTGCCATCTGCCAACACACAAGCCGCCACAAGCGGAAGCTTTTTTCTTCTTTTTTTGTGTTTGCTCGCGGATCGGAATAGATTGCATCTTCGCTTCATGTACATGGCACGCGCAAGGACACGATCGATGATGTGTGTGCCTTCCTTGCCTCCATTTGCCAACTCGTCCTCGTTGGTGGCGCTCCTTCGGAAGGGCAATAAAAGGCGCACATAAGACATGAAAGCAAGGACGACGCTCAGGTTCAAGTGCTTCGTTCGTTCGTTCGCCGGGGAATGTAAAATTTATTGCGTATATACGTGCGAGTGCGAGCGTGTGGGTGGGAAATTTTGTGTGAACCAAGCCCGGGAAATGGGAGGCGAGCTGGAAGTGGGAGCTTAACTCCCATAAGCAATGTGCGTCGAGCAGCTGAAGTCGAAAAAACAGCTCGCCTCCCAAGAAAGGTGACAGGAAGCCATCGATGATGGGTGTAACGAACGGTGGTTTAGGAGGTGGAAAACAAAGACACCCTCACAACGGGGAGGGCTTAAAAAGATGAGAAATTATTTAAAAAACCCCGCACACTGGCAATGTTCCTCTCGTTTGGGTTTCTTGCCAAGGACACACGCGACGCCGGGGACGCCTTTTGATGTGGTTAGATTTCGTGTTACGTCCCTAATGTCATCATCATGTGCTGATTTATGTGCGAGTAAAAACGCGTAAACGAAAAACTAATGCAAAGGCCCAGCTTGAAGCAGGTTCGCCGTCTTTGTTAATATAATAGCAATCATATTCACGGTGCACAGCAGACGGCATGCGCAAGTGCAATTATTTATGCTTTTTTTTTAAAGGTATTTCATCCGTTAGTGCCTAAACTACCCCAATTTGATTATACTCAATACATCAGATTTATGGCATTATCTAAAAGAATTCAGGCAGTCATTTGAATCAAAATCAACGCTAGTCAAATTGTGCATAAACGGCATGTATTTCGAGACAAAACTGCATATCCTATTGTAACTAAGACTGCTTTACGTTAATTAAAGAGCACTTTTTAAAGTATAACAAAATGTCCAAAGAGCATAAGTTAGAATAGAAAGAAATCACCATTCAATCAAGCAAAGCTTTTGTCTGATGGAACCACGTGATTTAGAAGAACATTTTGAAATCTAACGTCAACCATGCGAGACCTTCAAGAGCAGTTTCCGAGAACGGATCTTGCTGATCTGTTGCAAAACTATGCCTTTTCGTTAAACGGCAAAGTATCTTTGATGTGAAGACCACATGGTTTTGATGTAACCTTGTTTTTTTTATACATAATACGTTCGAATATCTCCGAACCGAAATCTCCAACCCGAGCACACCAACAAAAATAAAAACTAAAGCAAAATGTGCATTTGTCATGGTTCTCTATTTCCTAATGATTCATTTAAATGCTCCCAACATTCTCACACTCCATGGATGTTCAGAAAAAAACGCCTAGCAACATCCCGGACTTGCTCAAAAAAAAAAATAATAAGCTGCACAACGATAGCTCAACCCCGTCGACTGCAAGGAAGAATAGAACAAGAATAGAAAATGTGCATGGCAAACACAGACGCAACAACCCCTCAGCCACTCATCCACGCCAGTCGCTTCTGCCGTCGCTCTTTTCAACTCCAATAATATTTTATCGCACACATGACCTTGGACGGAACAACCTACAGTCCGCCTAGAGTGGGTAGAGAGTTCTTCCCCGTCTAGCAGAGCTGAGAACCATCACCGAGCCGGGCTGCAACGATGCAAAAAGAGTTTGCCAAATTGATTTGGCCCCTCCAGAACCGGCGCGGTGGATAGCACAGACCAGACCAGACGGCACACGGACGCACAGACGATGACCGGCGAAAAAAGAAGCAGACCACCACCAAAAAAAAACAGAGAAAAGGAAATCCAAAACCCGTCGCCAAAGACGTCGAGAACGGGGGGGGGGATATAATGGGGCGAAGAATCCGCGCGCCTGGGGAGGAAAATCCGCGTCGTCTAGCAACCGGCAACCGGGGCAGTAGGCGACGTTAGATGGGAAGATGGGAAGACGCATACAAACAAGCCAACGAAGAAGAAAAAAACAAAAAATAGACACCATTCGAGCTGCTGCACACAGCGTGGAGCAAATGTGCAGCAAAACGAACGATGTTTGGGGCGCGCATCTTTCTCTCTCTCTCTCTCTCTCTCTCTCTTTCTCAGCACGCAGCCACGTCGTCCTGACGTTGGCTTGGAAGCAGGTCACAACGCTCTCGCTCCGTCACACCGGTGTGTTTTTTCTCGCTCGCACCACGCACACACACACACACTAGACGGGACTTCGCCATCAGCTGGGTTTCTCGCCGGCGGTCGTCTTCGTTCGCCTACTTTGATTTTATCTCAACCCAAGCGTGTGTGTTGTGGCCTAGACCTAGGAGCTGGGTTTCCCGGGTCAGACGTCAATCGCCGGCGGAAATGGCGTGGAAACGTGGTGTGCCGTGGAGTAGAATGAAAATGAAAGCGAACTTGAGTGAGGGGAGACCGCCTACACACGTATGCCCACATGCCAAGATATGACCGACCAGCACATGTGAGTGCAGCATTGCAGGGCATTGAACGTGGTGTTGCTGCTGTTAGATCATCGCTTGGTGACAGGAAAATGCATTGCACAGTTTGTTTCCGAGTTGTAGCTAACCACGTGTCACACGATCATTCGATAATTAGCTGCAAATAACGTCATCATCAGCAATTGCGCCACAATGTAATAAGAAAAATCGTTTGAGCGAGCTGTGACTTTTTGTACCACCCAACATTCGTCATTTGTCATTCGTCTTAGTCAACAGCAGAGGGTTCTTTTTTCAAAAAAAGAATCCATCGAGTCGCTCCCAGCTAAATGAAGACAAAATCGAAGTGAATTCGTTAACGGAAAATGCTAAGTAAAAAAAAATCCACCACCCAACCGATGGAGGGCGGTTGTAACATTCGCATCATTATTCCCGGACATCACTCCAGACATAGGCATAGGGTAGAAGACCGCGCGTGAAGCCACGCGATGGACGGAAACAGACACAGCAAACAAATTAAGACGACGCTAACAAGTCTGCAGCGAGTGGAGGGAGATGTCCAAAATTCCGGTAGAAACGACGAAGCGCGCGAATAGTCGGAAGAAACTCGCTGCATTTTCCCTGCCGTCGGGTCGTGTGATTTATTTAGCCAATATTAGGCCCTGGGGCCGGTTTCCTAGGCTCATGCTAACACGCGCGCAACGAAGCTGGTGTGGAGGAGAGGCGAAAGAAAGAAAGAAAGAAAGAAAAAAAGCGCAGCCCACATCATGCGCGCATCGCTTGCGTACGTGGCCGACGAGAACGACCGCGAAAACCGCGGTCATGGTGCGAATGCAGGCGAATAGCGAACATGTGCAACAACAAAAAAAAAGCAGGCCTGCATTAGAATGCCGAAAATAGCGCGAAAGAGACGCGACGATACGACTAGAGTACAGCCACGCAGCAAACCAACACAACACGCAACAGCCAGCGCAAATAGGCGCAATAGGCCGGGAGACCTTATCTCTCTCTCTCTGTTTCGTTCACGCGCGCACACTGACTCGTGAGCGCACTGCAGGGGGGGTGGCAACGACAGGAGGTCCACCCAACCCACCCAACCCAACCCATCCAGCCACCCACCCCTCCACCATAGCCTAGGAAAGCCGCAGACGATCTAATCATATCGCATAGGTCGAGTAGTAGTGTGCTGCGCGCTGCTGGCTCGGTGCAACGCGCTAATGCGCTTGGGACCGTCGTTCAAGGTCAGACATAGGGGGGAATGATTTGATCTTTTTTTTTGCTGTTGTTTGACGTTGTTTCGTTCTTCTTTTTCGGAGCTCGTGCACATTTGCTTGCGGTTAGGAGTGTTTTCGCACACTCTCTCTCTCTGTCTCTCTCTCTCTTCTTCACTTCCCGGTGGTGTGTTCTTTCGTCTGCGAGCGCTGCGATTTCTCGTCCCACCGCGCTGATATCCCACCATTCGTGACCGACGGGGGCGCATTTGGTTAGATTTCAAGGTTACATTAGAGCCGCCGCTATTAGGGGGCCGCCTGGGGATGAAGTGTCTAGCCGTCTGGAAGGGAAAAAAAACGCAGCAGGCATGCAACCGGCGACGAAGAAGACGCACTCTGTTGCGGACGGATTCGTTTTCGGGGCAGCGAGAACAAAGCGCGTTCTCCTCGCGAATGTTCTTAGAAACGAGCTAGACGGGCATTTTTTGGGAATTCATTTTTCTTTTTTTGGTCGGGTGGCTTTCTCATTCGAGAAAGCTCGAATCCGGCTGCAGCGAAAATTTGAAAGGACAATGCACGTGTCACAGAAAAAGAAAGCACGCAGCCATCAGCACGCACCGCAGCCACCAGTCAACACACGGCCATCTGTCAAAACTATTGCTTGTCGGGTTCATTTATCTTAATCGCTCATGGGGAACAGATCCGGCCACGTTGGAGGGGAGTTGTTTAAAATCACGATCTTCCCATCTCGATCTGGATGCATTCCTTTTTCGCCTGCGCCTGCACAAGACGATTAGGCTGCTCTGCTGCGAATAGGGTTGCGTGCATGCGACCAGAGCCAAAGTTCGATGACATTTGGCGAATGCAAAACACATTTAGTGCACAACGCCGTTCTCGACATCACAGAGCGGTTGGCAGGCTGAAGAGGTGATGATGATGGTGAAGTACATTCCCCCTTGTTGCTCCACCCTGAGGGATAAGAACCAAGCCGGGGCCAGTTGTTGTGTGGCAACATTTCGCTGGCAAACACATTTCGGCAGGGGCAACCAAATTTCAAAACACGCCTGTGGCTTCCTCGGTGAAGAAAAAGTATGTGCGGGGGCTGGTGGGCAAAGTGGACGGGCGGGCACGGGCAGCGAAGAGCGAACGAGAGAACAAAAAATGAGAACACGATCCTTCGACCCGGCGGGCGTAACCGGACGAAGCGCAACGGAAGAAGTGCATCATCCCCAAGGGCGGTGCGGCCCAAGTGGACATTCGCCTGGCACTCGGCAGGGCACTTTTGCAAGTATTGGTGTGCCAACAGTGGGGCCTTTAGGCTGACGCGTGTTTGCGCCAGAGATTGCCAGAGTGCATTGACATCTATGCTCACGTTTTGCTTTACACCGCGCACCAAATGACGCCGCAGAAACAAACCTCTATTTATATTTGACACAAGCAGGCGAGGGAAGCTAAAAAAAGTGATCTTCCCTGTCCACCCAGACCACCGTTTCTCTACATCCTCTCGATCGCTTCAGCCATTTTTGTCCTTTTTTTTCGCTTTCTCCCCCTCACAGAGGTCTCTCGGTCCAGAAGGGGTCCGTTTTGCGCTAAGCCAAATATTCGCCAAAATCATGTTGCGAAGAAAGCATTTTTTTCCACAGCATTCTATATTTACACGCTCTTCCCCGTCGCAGGACTTCCAACCGCCGAAAGAAAGAAAGAAGGAAAAAACGCACCCCATAAATACTCCACCGCACGTCGAGAAGCGATTTCTTCGTCAATATGGCCGGGGGAAAAAAAATGGCAAATTAGGTCACACGCAGTTGGAGCAGCGCCCTCTGTCTGGGCTGTACAATGCATTTGTTTAAATGATCTTTTGCGTTTCTTCCGCCGCGCAGCACGTTTTCCTGCGATTGCAGTCGAGACTGGGTCTGGAGCCGGCGTCGCAAGATGTTCATATTTAATCGTCTGGCGAACATAGGCACTCCACTCAGCTTTGCACGAATGCTACTTTTTATTTTGCTTTGTTGCAGGCTCGAAAGCAGCATCTGAAGCGTATTTTGTGTGAGTCGAGAGACGTGCAGACAGGCACCAGAAACTCTGACTTCAAAATACTTTTTTTTTGGAATTTAATTACTGCACAATGTATTTTTCAATGCTTCACAAATTGATTCATTTCAAATAAGCAAAGCAAAAATAACCAACATTACAACTGTGTGTTTTTGTAGAAAGACTAAACATCTTGGAATGCTCGAAAGTATACGAATTGTTTCTCTCCATTTGCGAAACGGAAACATAGCGTTGTAATGAAATAATCAAATAGTTGTGCCATTTAGCCAAATGTATTGACTCATGATGCAAGGTTTAAATTGAGCATACCTGCCTTGCATTGACATCCGATCTGTTGTACCGTACATAATAGTAGTGAAAAAAGGGCTTTTGCATCATTCCCTCGCCAACCAGACAAACACCCGAATTTAAAAACCTCGAGCACCTCGAGATGCACAAATCATAAAAACAGGAAAACGTGCTGCATTTTTTCACGTCTCATTTTATTTGCGCCCTTTTATTGGCTCGTTACTGCACGTTACATCACGAAATGTCAGCGAAAAAAAAAAGGCGAATAAAATAATCTCCATAACCGATCGACTGTGGCTGCGCGACTTAAGGCTACTCAACAAGACCTGCCTTGATTCGCGAGCTCTTGTAACCAAGCGAGAGACACCTCTCCTGTGTTGTCGCCTGCACAGTCCAGCCACCTTGCTTACCTACTTCTTGCAAGGACGAATGACCACTAAAATTAACGATAATCCGCTAAACCATGTGCATACTTATTTCGTGCACGGTGAACGCTCCAATCCATGTTGAAGTCTGAGGTTTGCACAAGGAGAAATTTGTTACTAACTAAAATGCATGAAGGATCGCCTTTTTAATGACCGTTTGTGAATAAAATTGTGTATACAGTATGCTTTTTTTCCCGCTAAAGCAAAAGTCAACATCAGAAAGCGTAGAATTGCGATGTAAAATTTGATACATTTTGTTTTATAAAACTTAATTTTACACATATATTAACATCACGTGGACTTACAGCAACGAGGGCAAGACCTCCAACCGACGTAATCGAGTGTCCGACCACTCTTCCACGAGAAAGGAAAGCAATTTTAGAGAGGATTACGTTCGAGGATACGGACTTTTGTCTTTTCTCATGCCAACCGTACACACAAAGCAGAGGATAAACGTAAAAAAAGAAACGAAAAAAAAAAGGCAAACAATCTCAACTTACTGCAGCCACTTTCACTAAAACGACATGTAACATGGCATTGCAAGACCGGTAAGCGAATGTGTATCGTGAATCACAACCCGGAGGCAAAAGGAAATTGCACCTATTACACACATGCAAATAATGGTTGGAAATTCAGTACGATGCATAAGCTTAAAGCACTTATATAAATTCAGCAATATAAGTAAAACAAAACTTACTACCCGTAGCGATTGTCACACATCTTTTAGAGAACAAAGGCAGACCATCCAATTAGCGCCAATATTCCATAAATTATCACCACTCAAACATGTCAAAACTGTGATTTGAAGATACGGTATTTTAGCAGTTAACGAAACCCTGAAGTATTTGTTGAAATGTGTTTATTTCCACAACCAAACTTTATTATTACATCTTCTATTTGTTTGGTAAATGCGCATTTATTACCCCAACGAGTACTTAACAATTACCACTCACTCTATTCAAGCATCATTCAACGCAGCATCATATGTGCCTCCAAATGGGGCCAAAATGGCCGCCAAACGAATTGCAAAAAAAAAAACGAGACAGAACAACTTTAGCCAGTTTCTTGCCCTTTCCTCCCACTGTACCTTCCCGAAAGTCCACTCGAGAGTCCGGGAGTCCTTTTACTTCGATCGGGAAGCCAACTTTTGTGTGAAGAGTTTCGGCGAATTTCGGCCCATCGCGGGAGGGGCAAATAAGATGCCGATCGATCAAAGTCATGTGATCTCACCAGCGGAATATGCCAGTGCATTAGCCAATGCATCGGTGCACAAAATGCACCCAGCGAAAGGCAAGGCAAACATGGCCCTCGTGGACAGTGAAAAAGAATTCCTATGAAGGAGAGAGAGAGAGAGAGAGAAAGAAGAAAAACCAACTCGACGACGACCGGGACCGGCGCCATTTGCTGCAGTCAAGTGAGCCACAGCCTCCGATCAGCGCTGCCATTTTTTGATCCATTCGTCGTCCTGGTCGTGGTAAAAATGTTTAAGAAGCCACGAACCACGAAAGTACTCGAAAAGAAAATCGGCACACCATCCGGCAATTCATTGGGGCTAGTAGCTCGGTGATGATGATGCGCTTTTGACTAATGCAACGCCCAAACCACACCACCACAAGAGCTGCATTACGTGGCACACCATGTGCATTACGATCGACAATAAAAGGAAACCACCCCCCAATGGAATGGAAATTCAACAACATGAAAAAAAAACCCTGCGCGCTGAAGCGTTTTGCTGCGGTCCTTTTCTGTGCAGAAGTGTGTCAAAGTCTTGCGACGCCAAAAGTGAAGTATCCTCTTAGCGGCTGCGCAACGAGTGCAGACGAATGAAGATGAGAGTGCAAGAGAGAGAGAGAGCGCTACAGGGCGATAAAGATGCTGCGTGATCGCATTAAAGTGCAGCGGATGGAAACGCATAATCGCCAGCAAGACCGGCATCCTGTGGGCCAGCGGCTTCGAGCATTGCACACATTCGGGTGCAAGCTGCATTCGCTGCACAATGCCACGAGCCTTTACAGCCTTGTCATATATACACGAACGAACAAACAAACGAACGAAAAAAAATAACCACCAAAATCCAATCGGTCGAGTGAAAATGTTTCTCCATCTAGGGGATGATCGAGACGGGGGTGAGGGAGAAGATTTTTAGGCAAAGCCAGCGGTAAGGATGATTGGGTGGGATAAAAGGGGGAGGGCGGGGGGGTTATATGCACCACCTTCTGCACCACCCTCCCACCCCCAGTGCTATTCTTAAGTTGAAAAAGAGATCGCCAAATGATGGCTTCAAAAAAAGGGGAACCGGTTTGCCTGTTTTGCTGCGCCGTCCGCATGCGTTCGTGTTTCCTGCCTTTTAGTTGCACAAAATTGCACAACCCAACAACAACAAAAAATCAACCCAAAGTCCAAAAATTCGCCAATACACTCATGGCGGGGCGGATGGGGGGCACTCGAGACGGATCAATGCGCCGTTTCGCGAGGCCAGCGAGACCTTTTTGGCCGAGGTAAGGCTCGAAAATATTGCACACTTCGCTGTAAATTCGTGTACAGCGTGGCGACTTCGTTCGTTGTGAGAGGAAATCAGCTATAATCATGCATCATACCCGTTTCGAATGGGGCAATATACGCAACAGAAGAAAAATTCGGTCGCCTTTCTTACCCAACTTTGGGCGAAGTGTTCGGTTTTGGTCGTGCTTTTAGCTAAAACGATAAAAAACTGGCTTGGTTTCTTAAACCACAAATAAATTGCCAAAATATTATCCAACTCATTCCAGCAGCAGCTTATACACACCCTCATTTATTAAGCACACTATGCATGCATCTTTGTAACAACCCTTGTTTTTTTTACGATAACACATAAAATTTGTTCAACAGATGTATCGATAAGTATGCAACTGAAAACATGCTAATTTGAATATTTTTAAGCCCATCGTCTGCTCGAAACATGCATCATAAAATAAGCCAAACTAGTTCAGCAAACTGCGACTGACTGCCAAACTAGTGCTCAAACCAAAGGCCAGCAGCTCGTTTGGTTCAGCAAACCACATAAAAAAAAAACAAGAAGAAAAAAATCCACCACACAGATGGAGACCGAGAGAGAGAATGGCCAATAATTTAGACGCTTGCTCGAAATGGCAACGACCTCCGAAAATATCGAAAAACTGCAAATGCACCGCTCTATGCAGTAGTAATAGCATGCAGGCGGACAGAGTGGCAGCAGCAGCAGCAGCAGCAGCCGCAAACCCATTATAAGCGAAGCATCTCGGCATCACACGATCACGACGACGACGACGTCGACGAAGAAACCTGTTATTGGAGACCAACCTGCCAGCCCGAGAAGATAGAGCGCGTTTGTTCCAGCCCGAGTTCCGCCGCCCCACAACTGCTATCACTGCAAAACCTTGGAGGGAGTGGAAAAAAAAAGAGAAGACACGAGAATTGGAATTGGTTAATTTTTCATTCTTCCAGCAAGTTCCAGGCATGCAGACCGAACTGGCCCTCCGGCGCGAAGAAAGGGTTTAACGGGTGGAGCAAGGGAAAATAAAAATCTCCAAGGCTTTTAGGACAGGAACCCTCCTCCTGCCTCGTTTCGGTCATTATTTTCCCAAAGCATTGCGCCGACGACGGTGACGCGCATTTTCGGGAGGATGTTGCGGTAATTACTAAATTTCTTTCCCAGTCATTTTCCCCCCACAAAGGTGTTTACGTGTGTCCGTTTTTTTGCTCTTCTCTAGGACGGCAAAAACTTTTTCCCAGCGCATGAGAAAAGGATGATGAAAATTGCCGGCCGCACACATTTGTCTCGGTTCAATTCACACACACACACGTAGGGGTGGTGCAGCGAAAATAAAAAGGGCCGCCCTGAAAGGAAGCCCACAATAAGACGGTTCATAAATTGCTCCGAGAAAAAAAAAGGCGAAGGAAACAAAACACAAAATATGTTGCCCTGCAGAAGGGGGCGATTTGTGGGAAAGTAGCTTCTGTAACGCTATTAAACGCACGTTCTTTCTGAATTCAACAAGTCAATCGTACAATAGTTGTCTTAGACTCGAAGTAAATTAATTTTATCGTAATAAACAAGCACATGCTGAGCCAAGGAGTAATAAAAAGTACTCTAGCCACTTAGTGTTCTGGGTATGAAAATATTCAAAATGAATAAAGAATTGCTTCAAAACGGAGGAAGAGCAATGCCCCTTCGGGTGAAGGCGTTTCAATTTTTGACTAAACCATAGGCAAACCAAAAACGGTCTGCTGAAAAGAAGAAAAAAAAAGCAATCCCACAACTCTGCCCATACTTGACCGTAGCGGCTAACTTTAAAGCACCAAGCATTTCGTGGAAACAAACAATCTGATTGGATGACAACCGCAGACAGAGAAAACGAGCTGCATCCGTAATTGGCTTCTCCCCATTTTCTGTGCGAAAAACTAACAATCGTCTTACATCGGCTACCACCCCTAAGCTGATATGCTTCTTCCTCGAATAATAGCAAAACTGCAGCTACAAAAAAAAAATAAAACTGCTGTTACTCTTCGAGAAGAATGGCACCCAAAAACACGACCACACACACCCACACGAAGGCCCTGTGCCCTGTGTGTAATATAGCCCAGCCAGCGGAAGAAGGCAGCAAACAAACAAAAAATCACCAACAATTTAGGTCCAATTTTTATTTGCCTGCATTCGCTTGCATGAGTTGCATTGCGGCGTTGCACCAGTGCGCGCGTATTATTCGTCGCGACCTGCGAAATGTGCAGCAGCCAATTTCTTTTTTTTGTTGTCCTCTTCTTTTCGACCCTCCACGGTCCCTTGCTTATATGCTGCACGCACACCACCCAAAAAAGCTGGCCGCGCAGCGCTGCACACTGCACAAAAATTCCGCTTTTTGGTCATTGACCTCCGCGTGATGTGAGCCGCAACCCCCAATCCAGCTCCCTGGGTCCCTTTCTCCCTCAAATGGTGGCCCCTCTCCGGGCTTGTGATCGTCCGCTTGACCCACCGCAACACCTCAAGGAGGAGCATTGGTCAACACACAAATGCGCCAGAGGCCTAAACCGAGCGCAGGAAACGAACGCACACCAACAGGACTTGTAGGGGTGGGGGGGGGAGGCCGGACCTGGAGGGGGGTTGGGGTGGAGGGTGCAAACGAATGAAATAAAAAAAGAAAATCAACAGCAAACACGAATCGGGGCTGCCAGCATTATCTAAAAGATCCCTTTCTTCTACCCCCCCCCCCCCCCCTGTCCGGCAAGCACCACCCACCGGGTAGTAATGGCAAACTAGGTTGCAGGAGGGTGGAAATGCAGCAGCGGGAGTCTCTCGGGGGGTGTGCATTGTGGGGAGTGGCCGGAAGAATGAGCTGCGCCGAAAGACGATAACCGAAACCAAATACCAAAAAGCACACACACGCGCGTACACGGTCCTGGGAGTGGCGAATCGCATACATCCACACAACCTAAGACCAAACATCGCGAGGTATTAAGAAAAAAATCTTCATTTTCGACCGCTGTGTGTGCGCGACGACTTCCAAACCGAAGCGATCTTTTCGCCCCCCGCGAACAGGGTGGTTGCGAGGGGGTCGAAAATTCACCACCCTAAAATAAATTCAACATGCATCTTGCAGAAAAAAATCACCACACACACACACACTCACACAGGAACAGCATTGATGCAAGTCTCCGCACACCAGCGTGATATCATACACGCCAACACAAGTGCACCGATCGTAAGCCACCATGCGTCCGCTTTGAAGCGAGCGGTGCGCGTAAGAGCGAGACAGACGCATCGGCGCGCGAAAGAGATGGACATAAATATGCAGCACCGCACACACAGCCACGCACACAGTGTGGTGCAGTTTTTTGTTGAAATTTGGGAAACGAATGCACAAGAGAACAAAGCAACAACACACGAAAGAAAGAGATAGAGACACAAAAGTGAGGGAGAGAGAGTGAAAGCGTGAGAGAGAAAGAGAGAGACATCCCGCTTAGAAGGCTGGGTGATGGGGATGGTGCAAAAGGTGCGGGGGTGCAGCAAAACGCAAACCCAACGATTAAACATTGAAGGGGGAACAAAAAAAGCCTGATTGCTTGGATGATCATATTTCTCCTCCATCTTCGGGCTCATTTTCATCGCAAAACGTGCGTCAAATATCGGGGATCCTTGCACAAAGAAAACGGCAATGAACGGCTCCTTTACACCAAGCGGTAACGTCCTGGAGCGCTCATGTCATGTTAAAGCTTAAGTCTAGTAACCGTGTGTGGAGAGGTTGCGTCAGCGCCTACTTGACATGGATAAAAAGATTGTGTTGATGCAAATCGCCTAAGGACCTGTGACTCACACAAAGGCGCACGTTCGTAGAGAAATTTGTCTCGAAGCTTCATATTGCAGAAACAGATGGCACGGAAAAAGTGCAATTTGAGATCTCATTTTGATGTGAACACGATCTTTTCACAAGCGTACCCTTTTTATACTACGATCAGAATGGGGGTTTGCGGCATCATTAAAGGATTTTTGCATTCTCATTTTAAACAATATTTTAATCTATAAAAAAATGAGAAAAATAATTAGTGTGCTTTACTAATTACGCAATTAACTGCTGCAGTTTCTATGCCCCCTCGGATGTACCGTTTGAACGCCTTTTTTATTCAAAACCGTACCTTTATATACACGAGAATAATTTACACAAACCAACAACGGCCAATCATCCGGACCAGCCGCTTCCGCCATTTTTATGCAGCTGGCCAGGAGCACGTTGACTCCAGAGCCAAAATCAGGCCATCGAGTTTTCATCATCACCACTCCGGGGCCCATCCATCCGATACGCGCATCCACACGAGCTTCCTTTTCCAACGATCTCTAACACAATCACCCTCTCTCTCTCTCTCTTCGCTCGCTTGCATGATCGATCATCACGCAGGTCATTGCCCCTTTAAAATTCAACAATTCCCCCCACTCCGCGGGCATAATAAATATTTTCCAACGCAGGATCCAACCGATCGCCGCATCTATGTTCATTGCCTAACTTTTGAGGCGCAAAAGATGCAACGGCCACGAACACGCACGCACACACACGCCGACACCGTAGATTTGGGGTTGAAGCCGACCGAGAGAAGGCGCAGAGAGTGCAGCCCACCAGATGCATCCTCCTCCCAATACCCCGTCGTGTACGTGTAAGTTTTATCCCACTTCTTCGTTCTCCCAAAAAATCGCTAACGAACAAACAACTCCTCCTCGTCTTCGCTGACTCTCTCGCTTTGGGGCGTCTTTTCCTGCGCTTATTTCTTTGACGCGTATATAGATCAGCTCGTGGTGTTGCGGTCGGGAAGAGGAGGTGGACGAGGTGGAAAAAAAGGCAGGCGGCACCCAAAAAATGCATAGCTGCGAAATGCGCGCATGTGTGTGCCAGAACGAGAGCCAACCGCACAGATTTAGGAGTAGGCAGTCGAGCAAAAAAAATGCAACAAACAACAACAGCAACCACGAAAGTGCAGCGAAGCAGAGCAGCGGACTAGAGTGGAAAAAAAATGTGCATTCGATCTTCAGCTTTGAGCTGCATACACCAACACATACACACGCGTGTGGGACGCGAGACGATAAAAGAGCATGGATGGCAGTGGAAATGGCGGTGCATCGGAATGAGGCCAGGATGGTTTGGGGAGGCTCATTTTTTTTATTGTTGCTGTTCGCCCTGCAGCATGTTGGAGGATGTTTGACCACACACACACTCTCTCTCTCTCTCTCTCTCTAACACACCACGGGACTCTGACTGACGGACAATTAAAGCTGGTAGTTGCGGGATGGAAAAAGTGGCAAAAAATAAACTGCAACCAAACAAACAAACAACTGACAGCAAAAAAAAAGGTGCATCCGAATGCAATAGAGGCACGGATTACTGACCGTTATCAACGCAGTGTGTCCCGTGGCTTGCGCTTATCAGTGTTTAATTTCGCTGCATGTTACAATGCAACGGGAGGTGGGTTGTCTCGTTTCCATCGCACGATTACATCGATGTTTAGACTGTGGGGAGTGGAGTTGCATTTGTTTCTTTTTTTTTACTTTTAGGGTGAGTTTCACTTCTCCCGTTCGCTTCCAAAAAAAAAACCACTGCCAGCTGCAACACGCACCGCACACACGCAAGGTAATCAAGCGCTGTTTATATTCCCGTTTCTCGGTTTCGACAATCAACCGCTCCCTTCTCGCTGTCGATGGTGCTCGATGAGGTGGGCGCTATCTTGTCAATTTGGTTTTTGTTTCAAAGTTGATTATTAACTACGTATCTAGGCCAACGGAACAGCACGGATGCAGTTTGCACACTCGCGTCACCTTCGGTGCGTCATTGTGTGTATCCGAACGGACCTCTGTGCAGCAGGAGTTGCATTTATTTCTTTTTTTTTTAAAGAGATCAGCTCTTAACCGCAGCGTCATTTCATCACGTGTAACAGCAATACGCGGTGATCTGGAATCACTTACAACATTTCCCAACACACACACACACATGAAAGGTCCCGAAATCATCGACAACGGCGAAGACGCGTAAGCAAAAAAAGGACCTCTCGTCGAGGTGGCGTGAGCGAAAAAAAAAGTACCCCCTTTTTTCACTTTCTTTGTTGTGCTGCGTTGCTGCGTGTCTCATTGGAATTTCCAATCACGCCGGAGAGAAAGTTTTGTGAGCTGCATATAAAAATTGCGTTACCCAACTCGACCGCAGTAGGTCTATAGGGGGGAAGCATGTTAAAAAATCAGAAGAAAATACCAAACACTAGACGAATGGAAAGATGCAATGATTTTGTGGGTGCTCTCATGGCACTGCTGCAATATTAGAGGCCCGTCGTTAGAAGCCTGTAAGTAGACACCTTCCGAACGATGGAGAAGCCAGGTGGCTTTCAAATATACTGGGAAAGCATATGAACCGAGATCGAATATATTGATTTAACTAATTATTTCAGATAACTTTTGAGATTGTTTTTCAAATCCATTTACGAAACCCACTACATATTCTTAGCAATTTTTCAATACCTCATTTCCGCAGCATAATGTTCCTAATGACAGCAACTAAGCAATGACTAAAAACAGCTGGAAATTGAAATTATTCAAACTTTGGTTTCAAATCAACCGATGAAACATTCGAAACCAGAAACCAGTAAAATATACAAACAAGTTTTTATATCGTATGTATCGCGATCGAGACAAACCGTGATTTAAAATGATGCATACAAAAATAAATCTTTTCGCTGAATGTTAACGTAACGTAAGGCTGTTCCTAAAACACAACCGAACCTCTTTGTCCGTAGGTTTTGCTTGCGCACATCGCATACATTTGTGCATCCTACCCACGATTGCATTGAACGATGCAATCTTTGCCTATCTACACCCATATCCGACACTGCGAACGATGTGAAAGGGAGAAATATAAATTGCTTCTCCTCTATGCACGGTTCGTTTTGACGCGTTTCAAGGGGGTGACCAAAAGACTGTCCATTTAAAATGCTGCGATCGTGACTGATCACATGCACCGAAAAAAGCAGCAACACACGCTCACACACACACACACAGCAATTCCAGGCAGTGCGCACAGAAGTGCATCAACACAGCATTACTTTTTTTTTTGGGGTGGGTATATAATTTTTATTGCAACTATCTCTCCCCTTTCCGACATCGCGCTTGTTCGCTTCATACGCACAGTCGGTCGTTTCGCACATTGTACCCTTGTGTACGCACACAAACCAAGCCCGTCTATTTTTCTTCCCCCCAACCCACTAGGGGAATGCTAAAATTTCGCGCCGCAATTATTAGGCACCCCAATATTCGAGGCACTGGCCACGTTTAGAACGCCGTCTTTTGTATTATTTTTTTTTTGTTGTGGTTGGTCGAAAGTGCAACGCAAAAGAGAGACGAACGATGAGACGACGAAAGCCAACGCAAAGCGGAACCCCCGATAAGTCGTGCCAGGTTGAGTTGGTTTTGGAGGACGACTTTGGTGGATGAAATTCTGGCTGCAGTCTGCAAAACCCCGTACCATGCACCAGGGCCGGCTAGAGCAGACTAGTGTGCGGAGGGAGAGCTGGTTTTCTTTCGTTTGCCAAAAGCTTAGTCTTCCCGAACCAGTTTCGGGGTTTTTGCTGAACGCATGTCAATGACTCCGAGAGTCGGAGTTTTTTCGATGCGTTCACATCTTTTGCAGGAATATCCGATCGTATCCGCCGATCCATGAATGCAGCCAGCTTCGTTTGGTTTGGGCAACGCAAAATCGTTTCGGAAAAGGGGGGGAATAACCAATCAAAAACAAAGTTTTTTGAATTGTTTTTACACGTCACCGGGGAGGGGGTTTAGAAAAATTCAACGAAAAACATATTTCGAAACCTGTAAGGTGGGTCAAAAGAGAATAGTGTCACACTAAGTAAACGCTGCAGCTGCGCGAGCCATTAGAGTGCGACCTTATTTTGGCTTTCCTTTTGCACCAAAAACTGCACCCAATCGGGGTGGTAGTGTGCAAGTGGTGAATGCACCAAACAAAGCAAACGAACGCACACGATGTGGGAAAGCAGGGCGGCGATACTGCAAATTTAACAAAATTGAACTTTCAATTCGACCGTCGGCGTCCTGAAGTCGATCGTTCGAGGTGGTGGTGGTGGTGGTGGTCTCTCGAGAAAACCTTCAACAATCCACAATCAGAAGGGGTGCCACATTACGCAAACACACCACCAGAAGAGGGACGAAAAAAAGCCAAAGCCAGTCAAGAAGCGTACCAAACAAGCAAACAAACATTTCCTACGTCAAAATGACACACATTAACTAGGCTTGGGGGCTTGGGAGCAAACGAACTGGAAAGAAAGCGCAATGGGCGATGGAGAGAGGGAAAAAGGCAGCAAACAAAAAAAGCGCCCCAAAAAAAAGCCGACTTAACCACTAAACGTGCGCCGGGGTCCGATGCGCGAAGCAGGATGCAAAGAAATGCATCATTGTCTGTTTCGGCGCGAATCGGCGAAATAATGCAAGCTCCAACACCACAACACTCAATTGCTCCTCGTCTGTGTGCGCGCATACACACACACGCTCGAGAAATGCACACACAAAATAAAAATTGGCCATAAAACAAGACTCGAAGCCCATCCACGAAAAGAAAACCCACCGAAAAATCTACGAACGAAGCTGCAGCAACAGCCGGAGAGAGAGAGACACCCGATTCGACACCCGGGCATGAAATTGCAGTTTCGAATGCACAAACCGGCTTTCGGAGCTGGAGATGGGGGAGGCCGCAATAGGACACACAGGGGGGGGGGAACAGACCCCCCCACCCTCCTCCCACAACCACGGGGCACACACAACCCTCCCTGCGCCGTTCGTTCGTATTCATCAATTTACAATTTTCGACGAATGGCAATTTTTAGAGACCATCCGAACGAACTGGCCGCCCACTTTTCTTCTGTCTGCTTGGTGAGACCCCAACGAATGCTTTTCCGGGGGTCGAAGCAAGGGGGGACAGCAAGAAGCAAGACGGATTTTTAATTTGTTTTCTCCCTGAGCCAGAAGGCTAGAAGCGCAACCGGCCCGTTGCACACAATGCACCGAAACTTCATCCGCTGAGGCTGAGAACTAGCGAACCCGAAGCGAGAGGCCGCATATAATGCAGAAATGCACATCAAGATGGTAACACATTTCGGGGCACACGACGAAAAACGGGCTTTTGGTGACGACGACTACAAGCCGAAGGCAAAGCTGGATAAACGAGTTTATACGCAATGTCCAGAATCCTTGTGGTTCGGTCAAATCCCCTTTCGATTGGGTTCGACTCAAAGCGAGCCTCGCGATAAAAATGCGCACCCCAAAAAAGAGTGCGTTCTCGTTTGCCTGTTCGGTTTTCTGTGTTTGGCGTGCTTTTCCACACACACACGCACACACACCCACAGGAGGCATTATGTCTCGCTGTGGAGGATTTGGCTGAGTTTTAGAGGTCCCTCTACACGCAAGCACTCGCGAAAAGCGAACCGACGGGGGGCGAATGACCATATAACCGCGAGCAGATTTAGGCAATGATGAGCCCAACTTGCCCAGCTTCTTATACATGCTTTCGTTGCTCTCGTTGCATCTCCTGTTGTCCGTCTGCGAGCGATGAACGGAGGGATGAAGCGTGAGAAAAGGATCCGCGAGGAGTCATAAACCAGTCTCGCTGGGCGTTTTTTGGCAAATAAAAAAAAAACCTCCCCACTCTGCCAGCAAATAGATCCGCGAAGGCAAAGCCTAAAGCTCCGGGGGTAAAGGAATGCAGTTTCCTTTACATTTTAATTTATTTCGTTTTCGAGCGTTTGGTTCGTCACGACCGGGATTTTACGCAAAACCAAAATCGTGGCGTAGCCGAAATTAGAAGATATATTGTAAAAATTTTTATGACGCCTGCAAGGGCCAGACATCCGCCGGGAGGAAGGAAAAGCCTCTCACGGTCGTCGAACGATCTACAAAATTTGGTACCACAAAATTTTATGTTTGACCGAACCGTTCCCACACCGCGCTGGTTTTTTGGAGTTCGTTAATTGTGCATTCGTTCGAAGCATGGCTATAAAAATCAAGCACGCTGCAGGCTTTTAGTTCTACCTAATTGGTAGCTTAATTGCCTTTTCGTCTGGAAAAAATGGCATTCGACTGTTCATTGAGAGAGAGAGAAAAAAAACAAGGCCAATGACTAATGCATGTTGGTACGGGTTTTTTCCCGATAACCAATCATTCAAACAAAATATTATTAAGAAGAACAAAGCATTTGAACCCGCAACGAAACGTGTAGGTAGAAGCATTGGTCCAGTGCAAAAAGAATAACTACACTAAGGTGTAGTAAGAACTCAATGACGAGCTCATATACAGCAACACCAAACTGATCATTTTTTTCCATCAAATTCACCAACAAGACGACGAGAGAGTTATTTTTGAAGTGACACGGCAAGTGTAGCGGTATGTACACAAAAGAAAAAGGCATCCATTGAAGGAGGACTCGCGATAAGAGACCGACACAGACATACGCGAAAGTGAGCAGCGTGTGATAGTACGCACACGCCAATTCATCCCATTCAACTGGTGCCGGCAGCCGAAAGGACGACAACCGGCTTCGGTCAGTGTCTACGAGCGGAGAAAAGGAAGAAAAAAAAACCTACATTCAGCACGTGGAAAACGCCTCGAAGCACCGAGAAGAACCGTAAAGCACGTGACCTTCTCCCGCACCCATTGACTGATGGGGGTGGCGGGAAATGCATCGTACGAAAACACATATGTGCGTTTTTGCTGCATCTTTTCGATGCACTTTGCACACGTGCCCTACACGTTGTGTGAGTAGTGGAGAACGAAGCAAGCAAAAAAGACGAGACCTTCACGCTCGACGATACTCCACGCTCAAAGGCAGGCTGCTGGCTGGCTGGCAAAAAGGAATGCACATTTTCTCGTGCGCGGAAATGCACGCGCGCTCAAAAAAAAAAGCGCCCAACGTTGGGGACGTGTGAAAGCGAAATTTCCTCACCCACCACGGGGGTGGGCGAAAGAAAAAAGGAAAAAAAAATCGGGTGCCCAACCCACCGGCATCATGTGTTATCCTGGGCCCGGGAGAAACTATCGCACCCGAGTGGATGGAAAACATCGCACCGGAAAGCGAATTCGCGGCGTCCAACACAAAAAGAAACACTCCGCGGCAACACGGTACGGTTTTCTCCGTACGTACACAACACGGTCCCGCGGTTGTGGCGTTCCTTTTTGTTTTTTTTTTGTTTCTTTCACCCATCGTCCTGCACTCGTTGGCTCGGGGATGCATATGCATGCCCGCCCGTCGCAACAAAAAGTGCAACAGGCGACGAGAAGCGCACGAATAGCCCGCACGCGCAACGACCGCGTGTGCGATTCGGTGATGGTGACGGGCGGCACGAGTTCCTCCACGAGTGGGTGGGTGGAAGGAGGGAGGACAGGGCGCGAAGTGTTTTCATTCATCACAAGCGCTTGGTCGGAGAGAAGCGAGCGTCGTACAGAAGGAAACGAGCTCGGTGTCGAGGGTTTTTCATTCATAAGTTCTTCTCTCCCAGTAGGGCCACGAACCACGAAACGCGTCGCCGTATGTGCGCCGCCGCCGTTTGTATGTGTGCATCGTTTCGTGTGCGCGCGGGCAACAGGATGCAACGGGTACCACACGAATGGTTTTCTTTTTTTTTTTTACCACACGCCTCACTGCTCTCGGTGCAGCCCAAGTGCAAGTGCACACACGTGCTAGTGCAATTGACAATAGTGCTACTATTTTTAGACGCGACCACTTACTTCCTAGAGCGAGAGAGAGAGAGAGAGAGAGTGCGAGAGCGCACCCTGGTCGGCTCTCGATCTCTTGATGCATCTCTATGCGGTGCATCGTCCGATGCATTCCTCCCCCCAACCCTTCGGTGGTCGTGGAAAATGGGGCGGAGAAAAACTGAAGATTTCATCTCGCAATAAGAACACGAACGTGCTGCGTGGCGAGCGAAACTATTGGGTCATTTTTGTTTTCGGAAAATAGTTTCCCATTGACCCAACAATGGCCGGCCATCGAGCACGGTGTGGGGTGGGTGGGGAGGGAGGGAGAGAGAATGCACTTGCACTTGGTGCACCAGAAACTGCACCGGGAAATAACAATCCAAAAGCTCGCCAGAGCTCGGAGTGGGGAGATGTACCGTTGCGCATAATTATAGCAGGCAAAAGTAATGTTGCAACCCCACTGGATGAGAAGCTAATTACAGCTTAAAGGGAGAACTGCTGCACCCGGTCAGCTGCATGTGCAACGGGAAACGAAGCAAAAGGACGCTTCGGTTGAAGGTCTTCGGAAGTGTTCGAGACCGTTAGCCACTGATCGAAAACAGAAGGTGATGGGGATGGGTTGCTGCTTTGTTAATAATTTAAACTCTCAGTCAGCAACCTTATTTTACAATATTTATTGCTGACCTTATTTTACAATACCTTATTTATTTTACAATTAATTTAACATCAAACAAATCTTTAAAAGCTCTAACAAAGTAGGACTAGCAATAACGAGTAAGGCGTAAAGTGATGAATCAAAAAACTATTGTTTTAGAAAATCTGAGAATCGTAATTATAAGTCAAGAGATGTGCGTACATATGTATATGGTCTATTTACTTGATTTACACTTGATTCTTGAACTAATCGAACTATTTTTAAGCTCGAAATGAAGTAAAAGAAGAAGGAGAAGACATTGAACGGTTAATTGAAAGAAACCTACGATTCGATTACTGTATTACTTATTTTTTATTTATTTATTTTATTCGCGATAGTTTGTGAAAAATAACACCCTAATAATATGACGATTTCTGTACCAAAATGCAGCAAGAAATGAACCGCGTTGAGACCCGAAACCCGAAAAGTGCATTTTCGCGGACTAAACCTATTATCCTACTGCCCGAATGGGCGCACACACACACAAACGCGGGGTAAATGCATTTAAAAATATCAATGACATCGGCAAAGAAATGCCAACCTCGGCGACGGTATCTTGCGAAATAACCACTACCGGGCGCGCGATCAAGGCCAAGAGAGAATTTTGTTTCGGCGAAAAATCGCGCAGAAAATCACAACACAACAAAAAGTACCAACAAAAAGAATGATCAAGCACACTTCTTAGCTGCACCGTCACTCGCTGCTACACAACAAACGCTAGATCACCAGCAGATCGTGCTTACGATGCGTTTCTCACACACAAACGTGGCGGTGTTTCTCATACACCAACGGCAGGCGCTAACAGGATAGATAGATGATCTTTTCACGCTGACAGCCGCCTGGTCGGTCGAACGATCCCATCGATTCTAAATCCACCAAGGATCACAACTCACGCACGATCGATCCCACTACTAAGCGCATGTTTGTGTGAATGTGTGTGGCTGCTGTTGTCGTCGTCGCTATCGCTGTCGTGTGCAAGGTTACGTCAAGCAGCAGCTGTGAGCACATTTTCCGATGCTTCGTTTGCTGCAGTCGAAATAAAAAATACGCTCAAAAACAAAAAAAACATTGGCAAAGTGCGATCTGCTCTCCTCTTCGACGGCACCGGCCACCATCCACGGTCGGAATGTCCACGTCGGCTACGTCGGTCGGTCAATGAACGCCCGCGCCCATGCTAATTCCCGGGGGCTCAAATTTGACTACCTACCCTCGCTCTAGCAAAAACCACCCTCACAGGCCGCCATTTTCCCTGCCACCCAGAGGAACCGGGAACCACCCCGTGAAGGAGGGGGAGGCTCATTAGGGGTATTAGTGGTTTTGTGTTATCGCCATGTGCGATTTTTTTATACGTGCTCTTCTTCTTCTTCTTCTTCTTCTTCTGTTGCCCACCCCTTGATCCCGGCGAGGTATCCCCCATTGCCCATTGCGTTCTTTTTTTATTTCGTTTGGCCTTGCCTGGTTGCATATTTTCTATGCGCGATATTTTATTTTTAATTCCCCGTCTCACTTTTCCCATGCATGTGCAGTTTTGTGTGCGTCAAAAATGGTTTCCTTCCTCTTTGGCATTTTCTCTCTGTCTCTCTCTCTCTCTCTCTCTCTCTCTCTCTCTCTAGCTCTCTTTTCCTTTCAAAATTAAAAGCCATGTTCCGCGGGATGTTCTGTGAGGGGGGTTTGTGAAATTTTGCATTCTGCTGTTCCAGTTGGGTGGAACGCTTAAGGCGAAATTTGCCACAAAAAACACACACACACACGCACACAAAATGCACCACCTAGAGCTAGAGGAAGCCCATACATGCGGACTCATTATTAGGCGACACAGAGCTTCTGAGTTTCTGAGACACATGACGCCGGTGGTTAAAATTTAGATCGTTTATCAACCCAGCATAAAAAAGGTGGTTTACAAAACTAACCGCCGGTCAACGTAAATAGAAGCGAGGAGGCCAGTGGCCCAATGGGTGAGTTAGGTGGCAAGTTTCGGGTGGGGTTGAGGGGGTTCTAGAGCCAGCCAAATAAACACGATGGTTTGCATTTACAAACACACGATTGTCCACCATCCGCCAGCGGGTTCGGTTTTCCAAGAATTCAATATTAGGACACCGATCGCACAACAAACGATCAAATCCACTCCAGCGACACTTGTTTCCGTGGGCTTGGTTAGTTTTTCTTTCTTGGTATGCCGATTTTATGTTTCTGGCTCGATTTGCTACCACCAAACCCCGGCTAGGGAGTCCACCGGAAGGGCATTTGGAAGGCAACTCTGATAACAGCACTGTGAGACTCACCTTCGCAGAATCGGGAAGATCGTCCGTGGAAATCTACGGCGTTTGTGTTTGAGTTTTGGTCACTCCTTACTTGCCACTGCACTGACGTTTTACTAGCAAACTTTAAACACTTGGATCCTTGCGTCCAGAAATCACGATTCACACGAGAAGATCAACGCGCATGGTGCGGATCGTTCGCTGAAGGGTCGTTTGAACCTTTACCTTTTGTTTGACACATGCTGCTGCCACAAAGCGTCCACGGCCGTGCTTCTCCACACACACAATAGAGCAGTCACTTTTGCCTTTTGTTTTTTTTTTTTACTTTTTTTGCTCACCGTTCCAAAAAAATGTCACCAAACACACACACACACACACGCAACCCCAAAAAGGCTGCCCGATTCACGCGTTGCGATGGGATGTCCTTTTTGTTCGCTGTCCGGGGGAAAAGCGCAACAGTTTGTTTCTGGCTTGCGCGGGAAAATTGCGACACACACGAGAAAAGCCACACCACACGTGAGTGTCCTGCTGCCGTGCTGTTGCTGTGTTGTTGTGGGTTTCGGTTTTTAACTCGCACTGTTCGAAGCACGCTGGCACATTTTCACCACGACACCCAACGCAACCGACTGGCCACCATGGCTTTTCGGTGGGCTTTAGGCTAGATCCGGCTGGATGTTTCCGGCTAGCATTATTTTTATATGTGCCGTGTTTCTTACCACTCGCACTCGTTCGTTCGCACACGGACAAGACACGGACAAGACAAATGCACACTTGAGCGCGATGGCAACGGGAGAAACGGGAATTGCACTGGAGTTGAGAGAAAAATAAGCACTGCAAGTAGAGGAAACCGAAACGAAAGGATTAGAGCCAACCGACTTGACTAGACAACCGGGGACACGCATACACACACGCGCGCACACACACGCACAAGTACACGAGAAAAAAAAGAGGGTTCCAGGAAGAGAACATCACAGTCACCGGAAGCACCAGGTCAGCTAGTCAAAATCGTGGCCCCACTGCACTGTCGGTAAGTCTTGTGCAAGTAAACGGTGCACTTGCACTTCTCGATCGCACTCGATCAGCACGCGTTTCGTGTCCTTGGGAGAAGTGAATGAAACACCGAGAAACCAAAGCAAAAAAAACACACACACACACAGTCGCAAAAAGGACAAAATGTTACCACTCCACGCCAGGCTCGAATTGTGAAAAGTGCCCGGTGAGGTCTCGCTCTCTTCTAATAACCGCCTGATCCAAAAGGCGATGAAAAGCGCACGCACGTGTACGCGCGCGAAGCCGAAGAGCGAATGCAAATTGCACCGAAAAAGTTTCCCGCACCACCAACAAGCTCCAAAGTCTCAGCGTGACAACAAAACGCGCACCGACGGACGGGAACCGGGACACAAACGGGACTCGTTCGCTCGCAAAACACTACAACACAACGCCAGTCAGTCAGTCGTGTGTCAGCGCCAGTCGCCTGCCTGTTGTGGTACTGTTGCAGTGGCGTGCTGCACCGGACGCAGGAAGCTGCCGAATTGGGGGTTTTCGGCTGCTGCTGCTGCTGCGCTGCGAAGTGGTTCCAAAAAAAAAACACACAAAACCAACGAAAAACGCACACACAAAATCGACCCAACCCGAACCCCCCGCGGGTGGGAATGAAAGAAAGAACGAGAAAACAACAACAAAAAAAAACCATCAGCACACACGGAGCGCATAAAGGACGCGTCGCGGGCGGGTTGGAGGGAGGGAAGCGGGAGGGAACCAAAAAAAAAAGGGCACAAAATTGCAACACACCACTACAGGCGCGAGAGCGCGCGCACGCCCGAAACGCACGGTGTGGACAACGGCAATACCACCAATCGGTGTGCCGAAATAATAAAAAAATAGAAGAAGAGTAAAGCAGCAGAAGAAGAAGAAAAAAATGCACCACCAGAAAAGAATATACCCTGCGGAAATCAACCAAAAAAAAAACGGGTGGGGGGGGAGACACAAAAAAAAAACAAAACATAACAAAATCAAGGTAATCGCAACGCCATGTGATGACGGCTGCCACCGGGTTGATGGTGTGCGCTGCGCTGCGCTGCGTGCGTGCGTGCGTGTATGCGTACGCCTACCGAATGGGGCTTATGTATGTATGGGGTGGGCCTGACTGATGGCCTGCGCGCCCGCTTGTTGCACTATTTCGTTGCCAATGCTAAATGGCACCCCGGCGAGCCTGAACCAGTGGTTGTGTGAGCGAGACCGCATGAGAGCCTGCAACTGCTCCCCAACTGCTTGCCGCGAAACCGCAACGGAGCGTCCTTTCCATCCTCGCGTCACCCACCGGTGCACCGCATGCACTCTCTGCTCGCCCAAGCGTCCAAACCCCTGGGTCCGGTTGATGTGGACGCAAGGACCCCCCCAATTGAACCTCTTTTTAGAAGAAAGGGAGAGAAGCGAAACGGAGGATAGAAAGAAGAACAAAAAAATAAATAAATGCACCACCACCAGCAGGTCCCCGAGGGAACGCATACAGCTGCAGCTGCGACCGAGCGCCCGAAATCGCACCGACGATCGCAACCGGGTTTCACCGAAATTTGCGCACGCAGTTCTCCATTCGCGCGAGCGAGATGGAGCGTGGTTTCCGCGCGCAACCAAACCGCATCCATGCACGAGTGACCGGTTGAGCGGGGTGCAAACGGGGGGAGAGGCAAGTGAGCGAGTAGCGGGGTAGTGCACCGAAAACCCGAAAACGGTCAGCGATCTTCGATCGTGTGCGGTTCGCGAAATTCGGCACCGTGTGGTGCGAGATCGTCGACGGAAACGAGACGGCACATCATCATTCGCGGCGAATCGGCGAGCGTTCGGGGTGGTGCGAGCGAGAGGCACGATTTCGCCCTCCAAAAATTGCAACTTCAACCGGCAATGATCTCAACTATCTCGCGGCGCGGAATAAACCACACACAAAGCCGAAAAGCCAGCCACGACTCCAGCCGTGGCTGCTGCGAAACTGCAGCGTGGCGTGTGAGAGAGAGAGAGCGAGAGATAAGAAACGCAGGCTCGTAAGGGTGACGAGAGCAGCGGAATTCGTCATCGAATCAACAAACCATTTTCTGCAGTTCCGCCGAAAAGAAGAAACCAACCAACCGAAAAAAAAAACGAAAAAAAAGCGCATCAAAAACCACCACATTAAGCGTGGTAAGAAAATTCGCACAGCACACTTAGATGCGCGCGCTTCTGCGCGACAAAGTGTGTGCGTGTGTGGCGATTTGGTGGCCCTTTGCCTTTGCCCCTCCCTCCTCCCCCCCACATCCTGCTCCACCGTCCGTCCTTGGTCCGTTATCGGTTGACGGCCTATTTTTTTGCTTTTATTTGCGTATTTCGGCACCACCATCGTGCGTTCGTCATTGCGTCGATGCGTCGTGGTGAATTTGGTGAATTACTGCGCTGTGGCTCGGGCGTGAAGAACCGCGCGCCAGCACGTGGTGGTTCGCGAGGGAAATCGAAGAAAAAGAAGCACAACCAACAACAACAACAGCAACAACAGCAGCAGCAGCAAAAAGAAAAAGAGCATCTGGAAAAAAATGGGACAACGTTGTTCCGCGAATTGTAAAGGGGTCCGCTTTTCGGTTGCTGCGAAGGGTGTTTGATTTGGGGCTGTGTGGGGAGTTTGTTTTTTTTCCTTCTTCTGCTTCTTTTTCACAACGGACAAACCGCGACTTGGCGACGTTCGGCATGAGCCGCGGTTGCACTTGAATGGCTCAACCCGCCGGCGTGGAAGGCCATTTAAAATGTAAACAAAATCACCCTGGTGTCACTTACCTCGATCGAAACGGAAAAACCTCCAGAAGGCTGACGATCCGCCGGCCTAATCTTGTTGGGTTGCGAGCACTACCACTACCACACACGCTACACGGTACACGGTGCATCCGAGCTGCCTTTCTGGAAGAGCCCCCTTTTTTGGGCACAGACAGAACCACCATGCGACCACCCGAAACGGTTTCTTCTTTTCGTCTAAACTGCTCCGTATCGCGTAATTTGCGCACAACCACATTATATTGCATCGCACCGGTCCGAATGCGTTCACCCTTTTTCGGATGGGCGAGAACGAGAGGGCAAGCGAGCGAAAGAGAGAGAGAGCGAGAGAAAGACAGAGCTGCGCTGCACTAATGCAATCCCGAAAAAATACATAACTAAAATCCCGATCGAAACCCCTCGCTCGTGGGAATGGGAGGAAACGGAAAATAATGATGATCATTGATGGGGCACGGGGGGGAAGGGGGGGGGGGGGTACCATGGGTGGTGGTGGTGGTGGTGAATGCAGAATGCACTTGAAAGGATAAAACTAGGATGAAATCGTTAGCACGAAGCTGCAACGAGAGGAAGAACGCGCGCTAGCCGGTAAGAGAGAGAGAGAGAGAGAAAGAGAGAAGGAAGATAAACAAATATTTACAAAAAAAAAACGTAAAACATATCCTACACACCACTTCCGCTGCTCTCTTCCGCGTGTGTCAAGCGTAATGTGCATATTGCATGCCGTTGACGGACGATAAAGAAGGGAGAGAGAGAGAGAGAGAGAGAGAGAGGGACACAGCGAGATGGTGAAAAATAAAACCGATCCCAAAATAATGCAACGAACGGGCGAGCTAATCCAGCCTGGAACAATGCAAAACCATGGGGGAAAAGTGTGAGTGGGGGTGGAAATCAGCTAACAAAAATGAACGAAAAAAGGCATAGAATGAAAGAGAGAGAAAACGAAAAAAATGAGCTCAAATGAGGAAAAGCAAATTACAAAGCAAGCGCGCACAGACTGCGTGAAAGAGAAGGCAAAAGGGAGAGCATCAAATAAATTAAAAAAAAAAAAAGGTGAAAAAAAAACACAGATAAACTCTACTAGCTAACCCTTCCTCCCTTCGCGCTCGGTACTCCTATCCCTCCCCCTCCACCTCCCCCCACTAACGACAAATGAAAAAAAAAGTGAGAGAACCTGTTCGCATAATGCAATTCGGGCTTATTTCATTGTTATGTTTTGCATCTTTTGCTGGTACACGCACCATCCGCCCGTACTCAAGCAGACCCATCCTTTCTTTCTCTCTCTCTCTCTCTCTCTCTCTCTCTCTCTCTCTCTATTTCGCTCTCACTCGTTTGTTATAATTTTTCGGATATTATATATTATTATATAAATTGACCCCCGCCGGCGGGCAGTCCTTTTCCTGACCCACTCCTACGCTTTTCCGGGTGGGATGCGTTTTTTTTGTTGTTGCTGCCGTTATTGCTTAATGCATGCCGTTGCATTTTACACTATTTTTTTACCGGGGTTTTTTTTTGGCAAAATTATTCGCTCTCTTTATTGTTTACAATATTCGTGCTTTCCTTGTTCCCGGGATGGGCATGCAAATCCCTTCCATTGGCACTCATTCGCACCTTCGAGAGGGTGGTGGGGTTGAAAATGGAAACCGAGACAGAGAGAGAGAGAGAGAGAGAGAGAGAGCGTGTGATTTTTATGCAGTTTTTCGCTCTTTTTTTTCGTTTGTTCTATGCTGTGCATGTGTGGGAATGATCCTCTAAAAATAATGCACCCATCACAAGCGGTCAGAGTGAAATGGAAGAGTAGAAGCAAACAAAAAACACACACACACACACACTCACACGGCCCCTTCGGCCGGCACACATCATTATAAAAATTTCGTTGGTTAAAAAATCAATTGCATCCCTCGTCTGGCCCCCAGCGGGCGTATGCACATGGTTTATGCTGCACATTTTATGTTTCGGTCATTGTCACTATCCACCATGTTCGGTTTCCGAGGCCGACACCGCACATGTCCTTACACCTACCCACCGTAATGTTCCGTCCGCTCTTCCACCTCGCGTGCTAGTCCTTTTCACACTCATTAACCAGTGGCTGCCCTGAAATGTCCTGAACGCTTCATAACCGTTTACTGAAGGATGCCATGACTCGCGGTCCGCATAATGGCGCGCTGCAATGTCCGATCCTTGCTCCTTTTTACGTCCGTGATCAGTCCTTGCTTGAGTTCTGGAACGATCCTTGCAGATCCTGGCGCTTGCAAGGATCAAGCCAACGTGGCTAACATCCTTTCCCTGGCTCGTCCAAAAGCGCGAACAAGTTTCTTGCGTTTTTAATCACTCGTTCATCAACTTGTTTTCCCCCCCACTTTTATGAGAAAGCGCAAAAGAGAGCACAAAGGATTTTGGGCCCAAAAAAAGGGGGATGTTTGAAAAACCGGGATGCTTTCTCACTCTCTCTCTCTCTCTCTCACACACATACTCTCTCTCTCTTTCTCTCTCGCTCTCTCTCTCTCTCTCTTTCTCTATCGCTTCCTTTCCCCCTGGACCAACATCCCCCTGGCGTGGTGAATTATTCTCATTATAGTTCCGTCACTGTTCCGGGCGCCGGACCGTCGTTCTCTTTTCCGCGCGCGCGGCCACTCCAGCGACGGAATGCATTTTTAACTTCTACACGCTTTTGGCACACAACCAGAGTGCCAAAAATTACATCCGCGCGAGTGTGTGCCTTTGTGTGAACGCCGGGAAAAAGGGAGAAAAAATGGACTCGGGGCTCAAGTCAAACGAGCCCGCGCGAAAGAGCAGGCGGTGGAAAAGCAAAATGCCCACCCGAAACATCACATTACGTATGAGTGTGTGTGTGTGTGTGTTGGTGGGGCGGGAAAGGAGGGTGGGGTGATGATTTTTTATTTTACTCTTTTTGTTTTTTGTCGACCAGCAAAGGAAGCATGGTGGGCGAGAGCTAGCGGATGGCGAGGTCGAGTAGACAAGAGATGATAATCAGGCAGCGCGAGTGAAACAAGAAGAAAAAGTTGCAACAAACGCTCCGTTGCCTACTATGATGCACCGCTCATGGAAACGCACATTTTCCCATTCGCATCCCTCCCCCCGATGGGTGGGTTGGTGTGTAGGGTGCTGTAGGATGGGGGCGGAAGAAGGCTCTAGTTAATCAGGGGGAGCACGTTGCTGGCGTTGATGGTGGCGCTGTGTGTGTTGGGATGCACAAATAATTGGGATGGTTGGGAGGGAGGTTAAATTTCGGTGGGCCGGTTCGGTGCACAGTGCGTGCCAATTTTTGGGACCACTCGTTTTGGGTCAGTCAAATCCTGTAATCATTAGGTTCAGTATTCTAAATCTATTGCACAAGTCCTTCACTCCTTTGAATCAATTGCGTTCAGTGCAACTCATATAACGTAAGATTTACTTTAAAGTACAGCAATAACTGCCAATTTAATTAGAGCGCAATGTGAACTTTAGTTGAAATAAAATTGATGTAGCAATTCTACCTTTCTTCCCTATTTGTGGTCATCTCTTGCAACAGTGAGCATCAATTCGTGCAACAGTATTCTTAGTTTGTTTATTTATAATGCATTTATAGTTTTTCCTAACATAAATGCTAAATTAATTAAGCATTATTTAAGTTATGATTTTTTTAACTAAAAATTATTGTAATTTTTATGTGCATATCAAACTCATTAGCACTATAAGTTGAACAAAATACAATAGTTTTCTAAGCCTCTTTGGCATGTTAGTACGGCGTTCGAAAAACCAAAATCAAATAAAGAAAATTTGATTGGTTAATCAGCATACAGTTTACTGCTATGTTCCGAACAAAACGTGATAAGAACTAGCATGAAAAATCCAAATTAATGTAATACCGTTTTGTTTCTAATCTTCAAGCGGATTTATCACATTTTCAACGCCTAATTTAAACAATCATCAAATCATAACAAAAAAGAGCACCACTGTAGCAGCAAATCAGCCCGCTGCGCCTTTCGCAAAGCATTAGCAATTCGCACTGCACTGTGTGTCGATGGTGTTGGTGCGAGGCTCGAAATCGCAGGCTGTGGTTAGGGCAGGAAGATCGGTACGGCGATAGGGTGCCACTTTCGGTTAAGTATGACCCGATAGCAGATGCAGCCGTATAGGCAGGAGGGCCAGCTATCGACGCGTTCGGCTATAATTTGGCGACTTTGTCCCCACGCCAAGGGGGTTTGCATCGTCCATCGTAAAGAGCGAAAGAGAGGTCCACCGAAAGGGTGCTAGTAATACACACAGGCCATGGGGGGAACAAACGTACATACACACACAAACACACACACCCAAAATGCACCCCAAAAACTGCATCAGCTCCCGAAACCGATAGGTTGATGTATTCCTTCTTTGCTTCGTTTCGCCTTTTTTTAGATTTCACTATCTACCGTCTCGCTCGTATGCGAACTGTTGCATTTTTTATCTGCGCTTGTCCAGCTCGGTTGCACATTGTAAGCGACGCCGTGTCCCAATGGGTGTGTTTGAATGCATTTGGGAACGCACATACACGTACGCCAGCCTTACCCGCCGGCTTTCCCCTAGCTCTATTTGCCGCACGCCATCCGTCCCTCATCGATCTGTTTCTTTTTGGACGTTATAATGTTAATTTATTCCCCAATTTACTGCCCGATAGGGGATCTCTTGGAATGGGGGTGGGAGGGTGGTGCGAGAGTGCGGGGGTGAGTTTTCCCTCAAAAGTGACGGAAGAGCAATTGGGGAGGCAAAAATCCGAACGAGGGATTAGAGGCAGATTAATGCCAACCGATGGTACGAATTGGCCTCAGCGTTTGTGAATCTAAAATGCAAGGCAATGCACAAAAAATCGTAATGAAATGCATGTAAAAGCAATGTTTTATTTGACTAACATCATAAAATTTGCTTGAATGATTGTAGTTGTAAAATATCCCACTTATGGAATAAACTAGCGCACAAGAAAAAGGGAGTGGCTTTTGTAAATTTAAATGGCAATTTCAGTGATCGCAAAGTTAATTGTAAAAGTAAAGTAAAATCCAATAGTCCCATTAAACGCACCATAATCGGCGATGGTGTGAAAACAATTCAAGAACCGAAGAACGAATTTGCCAAAGCGCCCAAAAAAAAAAAGGAAACCAGTTCCGCGCGATCCTTTGCTATCCCGTTCGCGAACGCAAGGATCCCACCGTCAGGCAGGTTCCTGGCTCACGTGGTACACCCTTAAAACCCGCAACCAAGTCGTACTGACCTTTGCGCTAGATTTAAACACCACTACCACAGCCCTCGAACCGGACAGATCGCGAATAAGTGGCGCATTTTGCCGCACACACTGCCAATCCAAGGCAGTTGGGCCCAATCGACTGAATACCATAAAAAAACTGGTCATGAAGCTCCGATCCGGGGTGAAACTTAGAATTTCTTATCTGCGGGCTGCACGACGCATTGGCCGGGTTTGGCGAAAATGGCAAAAGAAAGCGAAGCAACGCGAAAAAAAAGGCCACGAGCGTGCATGCTTCAACACAACCGGCTAGCAAAGTGCAATGAACTGTGCAATGTAATGGTGCGAGATGATGATGGACGCAAGCCAAGACCAAGAAGCGGTAAAGAAAACATTTCGGCAAAGATGGTGGTTAGAATAAACCATAAAAATGATCGTTTATCGCCTCGGTCGCCATCGCACAGGCCGCGTGAGTTGCTGAGCGAGATGGGGCGATTTTTTGTCGGTTTATTGGCGAGAAGTTTCTGTAAGGATTAGGAAAATGGAAACATCCCGATGAGTTTCGTTCAATTATGGCTTTTATTACTTTACTATGTCTTTGAGTCAAATTTTTTGAATAATGTTTTGTACAAAATGGGTGTTTCGTGTTTCCTGAAATGTGCTAATGTATCACAAAGTGAAAGAACTTCTTAATTTCTACATAATTTTTATGTATTTAATGTATGATAAATCGTGCTTATATTAATATGAATTTGATAGCCTTTAAGAATTGAATCTAAAGCCAATGATTAAGAAGGTCAGAATGTTCATGCAAAGGACAAAAACTAATAAGAGTGAAAAAGTAATACATTGTAAAACGTCTATTGGAAATGTTTGAATGATGATGGATTTGTCGAAAATTTGATAGAAATCAAGTGTTTTAAATTAAGCACGCATTTAGTAAAAAAAAGTTTTAAAAGTAACTGTATTTATGAATATATAATGCTAATTAGTGATTGCATTATTAATAGAATAAAATAGCATAAAGCAATCAAGTCTATCGATGTATTATGTTGAACTTATTTTAAAATTTCTTCCATAAATGTAATTATGCATATTATTTTCAAACTAGAACTACTACAAAACTACAAACCTTTGCAAGGCTAGCTGTTTTTTTACTAGGTACTTTTTTTCAGAAATATAGCACAGGAACTAAACATTTCTGTTTCATTTTCTAAATATTACGTGAAACAATCTATTATTGTGTTGTGATGATCGCAGAAACAGAAAATGAAATAGTATGATTTTATCAGAGCTTACAGCGTTATCTTAGTTACAATAATCAGTTTTACAATGTTTTTGAGCGTTAAAAATAAATATAACTGATAAAATAGTTAAGCTTGAGCCGTCAACGAGTGTTTTGCCTGGTACTCAGTGTAGATTGCAAACACGTCTAAGAAAGATTGTCTTATTTATCGTCAAGAAGTTTGGTCGATTATACAAGAACAAGCGGATTACACATATACAAATATTTATTTAAATATATTTTTACAGTTATTTGTTTCATCTTTGAAATATTACTTTTCGGATGTATTTAAATGTAAGTAAACGGATCTATTTTAATTATCAAAAAAATACTAAAACTTGAATAATTAGCTGGAGTGTTAAGCATTTAAACCCTTTTTCATATTGTATATCGGAAACAAACATATATCATACGGATTCTCATATATTATAGATGTTAAACGCAATAAAACAGGAAATGCAAAGCAATTGTTTTTATATAAATCACCTGGTATTACGTAAATGTTGTAAATGTAAGTGATTATGTGTTCTCTATCCATTAAGCTAGGTTGTTTTCCGTTGATCGATTTTTATTTTATGAGCTTATGTTTAAAGGAGATCAATATTGCAAAAATATTTAGTAAATGATGGACATTGCATTTTGTAAAGAATATTGAGGATACATGCTAAACTTAATGAGTTTTAGTCCATGATGCTGTACCACACAACATTACAATCTCTACAAACAACAATATAAATGTTGCAAATATAAGTCAAAGCGTATTATTTTAGCGTATTACTTCAACATAAACAAATATTTAGATATATTATATTATTATTAGATTTTTAAAATATTAGATTCAAGCCACTTTGTATGGTTTGGAAAATTCTTACCTCAACATTCGAAAACTGACAAACAATTTTTTATTATAAATTTTTATTATATAAAATCAGCTTTATATTTAAACAATTTTAAGATTTTGCCTAACCAAATTGTAGAGAGTATAAGCTTATAATGTACATAATAATAAATAAAAGAAATAGTAATAATTTGTAAAACAGTACATAGAAATTTATTTTTTTTGATTTTAGCATTGAAAAATCAATTATCCTCTGACAAATAAATAAAATTATTAAATCAAAAACATATAGTTTTAAAAGGTTCCTGTAAGTACATCAAAATTGTAAATAATTAAAAAAAATGGTAATACAATCGTAAAAAATAAAATACCAGTTGTTGAAAGCACAGAAGAGCATAAAAGCTTAAATGTATTTTACGATCCAAGGTTTTTTAATATTGGGAGTTTTACATTATTTTTCAAATTGTATGAAAAATATAACAAATTACAAACTTTTACAAATTACGTTAAACTTCTTCTGTTGCAGTGCTGAGACATTACTTCACTGCTACGCGAAAAGATCGAAAGCCAATAGAAGTATACTATAGGCTTTCCACTCCTAGCAAACCCAGTGAACAAAATTAAAGCAACTAAAAAGTTGTAAAGCTACACTGTATCAGACCAATCGATCTTGGCTTACGGTTGAAAGCACGACAACAAGAGCTGCTAATCCCTTATTTTAGACAGAAGTCCTCAAACTTTGTCGGAAAAGATCCACAACTTTTCAGATTCGTATCATAATCTTCGAGCATCATAAATGTGCAAAAATTACCATAGGAAGCTCTTCTATACACAAATAGGTAAGAAGTATGACAAGCAGATATTAAAATTTGCTGCTTCAGCGTCCGTCGACTGACAAACGAAAAACGAAAGCTTTTCTCAATTTTGTATCCTCAAACTACAAAAGCAAACGCAAGAGCTTTCTTCTGGCATACACCTCAATTCTGCTTTACCTGGAGATAACCACAGAAGCTTTATGCTCAATTAAACCGACGACGCATCCGACAACTCGGACCTTAATCTGTTTACAGTGATGTCATCAAAACCACAACCAACCAATGAAGATCGGCCGTATAGCACGTACCAAGAGCTATGATCTATCTCGAAAGCTGTCAGAACGTGAGGTGATACGTGCCGATGAGGAAACAACAGACCCCACGTTTTCAGACTAAGAAACGCCAATTTAAAGATTCAAACGTACAACTTTTCGAGAAGCTTTCTCAGCTGCGGGACGCTTGTTCGTTCTACAGAAGGTTGAATGAGAAACGAAGTAAATGAAGCTCTTTTAGATGTGCTTGGTGAAACTTATCACCGTGGTGCACAATCTTATCTTGGAAATTTAGGTGATAGAAGAGCTACTACAGGACTGGAAACTGGATATGATCTACGCTATCAATAAAAAGGGCGAAAAACTGGATTTCTCGAGCTTCTAATTTATTAATGTTCTCTAATCTATAAATGTATTAATGTATTAATCAATGTCGCCTGTACGATTATGCTCTGCTGATCCTTGGTTACAGATTTCTTCGCCAGCTTTCATGCTTGATTCTAGGCAAATCTTCTTCTTCTTTTTAAATGACTAACCGTTGCACTGTCAAGGCATACAAAAAGTTATGAGAGAGGTCCTGCGTATGGGGGAGGCTCGTACCGATAAGCAAAGCTGATACTGATAAAATCTACATAGCAGATATCCCGAATGCTCCAGATTTCGACGCACTATCCATTCTTTGCCATTAAGGCGCAATGCCATGGAGCGGAACACGCTATAGTAGATCATAGAGCAAAATCGTTCTTGAGAAGCTGATCCGGCTGTTCAAAGATCCCGTGAGTCACTATCCGTGTTAGGCTGCTTTTGGGAAGCAATATACTTATTGGTGGTAACAACCTCGAAGTAATAGAGTAGCTCTGCTACCTTTATACGATCATAACTTCGAACAACAATACCAGCAGCAAGCTCTGGGACATATTGACCAAGGGAATCAGAGCATTAGTTCAGAATGAGTCGATCAATTCATAAGACTTTAAATAAAAAAACTTCAGAAAGAGCATCCAATAAAAATTTCAATGGAATTCCACGTAATTAGCATCAATATAAAAATAAGTTATTCAACATTATAAAAATAGTTTTTACAGTGGAAGTATTTAAAATTTACTTTAAAGTTTTGAAGGTTAATTTTAAGTATTTCTTTGAAGGAAATATGCTACAAGCATAAAAATACATAAAAATACAGATACATATCATAAAATAGCCCATAAATAACAGAAATATACAGCCCATAATACGTAAGATTTTTTTATGTCTCATTTTCAAGTGATATTCTTAGGACTACAACATAGTCGAAATATGAGGAAATAAATTAAACTTTGTGTTTTCAATACTTATGATCTGATTCCGATGTAAATGCTCGTTTTGTTTTGCAGTATTTGATTGTTCATTCTGTATAACTGTTATCCTTTCCTATCCAAACTGCTTTCATATCAAAATCTATCCTTACCCTCACCTATCCAAACTGATGCAAAAAAATCAATAAAATTAAAATAGTGCCAAAATTTTAACAATGATATTGCGTACATCTGAAAGACCTTCTCAAAGTAGGTTTATGTTGTTTTTTTGCTAGAAAATATTTTTTGGCATCATTGATTGTTTCATTTTCTGTCAAACCACCAAGTTATCTTTATAGATTTTATATACAAAAAAAGTACCAGCATTTTCCATTTTTTCATCATTCCAGTTGTGATAAATGGCAGAATAATTATAGTTTTCTATATGCAGCAACAATATGATCATTTTTATATTATTTTAGAAAAATCGCCAAACTCTTTTGCACATGTCGTTCACAGATAATAATGTTGTTCACAGATTTGAATTAATATACTGAAATCAAATAAATCCTTCTGCTTCTGCTTACGCTATGTTTCGATTTCTTAAACGAGTATAATCTAGCCATAGATATATCATGAATCGTTGTACAATTCATTATATTTGCATTCTCGATTGCTCTACACATATAGACCATTTGTTTTAAATCTATTCTATCCTATTGATTATTACATTGATGTGTTTAGAATACGCAAAAAAAATGTCTACGCTTAATAAACAGTTGAAAAATGACAAATATTTCTTTTTGCTGATAATAGTTATCGTTTACTTCAAAACTATTAGCATCTTTCAAACTTCTTATCAAACCTTGGTCAGCTTATAATCAGAAACCCCCAATCCCACAGGCAACAATATTTTATGTTTAGCCAATCTCATTGCTAGTAACGTAGCACTCTAGTAGTGATTCACTCATGAGACAATCGGAAAAAGCTTTTTTATGACAAGCATAAATTGTTTTCTGAGTGAACAGCAACAGTTTTCTTCAGTTTATGTAGAAGAACAATTCAAACGAGGTTTATTTTCTGAGAGAGCTTTATTTAGGGTTCAAAATTAAATATTTTGAAAATCTTAGCTTGAATACCTCAAAAAATTCAAACATAATCCGTACAGGAATTACATATAATTAATATGATCATATTTTTTATTATGAACTATGAATTCGCTTTGCCTCACCATTTGTAGTTTTTCATTACTTTTCAAATCATGCATTAATTTTTTGCATACATTACTTTTGAATCAGATTGTTTTATGAAGACATCAACATACTAATTACCAACGAATGTATTTTAATAATCATTCATCGACCATTAGTATGCTTTAGCATAATTCGCGATTAGCAATTATAAACATCTAAGATAAAATTTTAAAACGGTTTTCGAATTTAATACCCTTTATTTAATAAACGTACGCAAACATCGTAAAACGTAAACGCAAACGTTAAAAATAAACTCCATAGTTTCGGGTTGAAAAATTAACTGAACCTCCCGCGTATGCATAAGTGACTATTTAGCTACAAAAATAATTCAAATTATAGAAAGTGTTGAGAAGGTAGACCTTGATTGAGCCATTCAACAAGATTAAATTAGGAACCAATAAAACCATCAAACCAAGCATTAGAGTACATGATCAAGCTCACATGGTTAACTAGCGATCGTGGTAATGATAGAAATGCACTGCTACACACTAATAAACGGTACGCATTTTCAATATCTCCCAAAACATATAATACATAATTATTTTTTTAGTTGTTAATTTTAAAACATGTACTTCAAGTTCCGATTTACTCCCTACTAATATAGCGTTGAAAACAAAGAAAAAATGTTTAATGATTAAAAACAGTTTTAAGAAAAGTTGCTACAATAAACTACAAATCAGAATACAGTGAAAACTTCCCCATTTCGCTCTACGTAAACTCTCATTGATTCCCAATTTGTTACCATTGTACCGATCAAGGAGACTTTTAATAGGGCTGGAGTTACTTACATACAGACAAAGAAATGCACAAGCGCATTTTATTCCTAACGTTCTGGTGAACAATATCGACACAAGTGTTCTGGCGAACAATATCGACAAATGTTGAAATTCCAAAACAAACCTCTAGATAACGCTCTTTGCTGCAGTCTGAATTTGTAAATCCTAAATAAGCTTTGAACGATCCTCTATATGCCTTTTCATGTAAATTTAACAGCCTATGTAAGTTATACAACTCCAATTAATATACGTCCGTGTACGTCAGTTTTGTGTTACTTATAAACCGTAACACATACATAACCCATTGCACTAGCATAATTCTCATTACTAATTGATAGGATATTTCATTCTACTACGGAATTAATCTGAATCATTTGTTTTAAAAGTTCTTTGTAGCCACTTTTATTGTTGACTGTTTTACAGCCATCTTATTACAATCTATGCAAATTATCGTGGAAAGCGGCTAAATCCAATAGCGATCCTAAAATCTCTATATCATATTTTAATGTCTTAATATATTTTGTTAAGGCTTGCAAAACTGATAAATTGACGAAGTTGATTAAAATGTTTGTCATGAATGAAATTTTTGAGGGCAACAAAAGTCGAGACTGATGCTTTGATTGATTGAAGATGTTATACAATCAAAAGTAATATGTTGTTTCTGTAATATTGGAAAAAATAAGGTATTCTTTAGCATATGTCATGTTATATCTTGTCAAGTATAGTTGTTTCATTATTTTTCTTTCCGAATTACAAAACCTGTAAGATAATTGCTGTTCAATTTCACCCATTTGTATGTCGGAGCTTTCATTTATAAATGTCTTTACACGTAATCAGTTATTGTAGCCATAGTTTATCCTTTTAAATTGTTACTTTTTTCATACTTCACTGATTCAAAGCCCAATTCTCAGAAGCCATGCAAGAGAGGCAAAGTTCCTTTTAGCCAGTTGCTTCCGACATCCAAGTCGAAAGAATTTTGAGTGTACGATGGAGCCTCCTGGTGCCTTGTTCCAGTAGGAAAGGAAATTTGAATTTATTATTATTTATTAAAAAAAAAAAATAAAATAACGATGGGATTTAGCTGATGGTTTGATTATTTTATTCATGTAAAATAAGGGTAACTAAAATTAATAATCTCTAAGAGCAGAACATGCATGGATTTTAGGATTTTTTGAAATCGCACGTAAATCTACATGTGCTAAATTCATGTGCTAAAGTCATGTGCTAAAGTACAAAAACGTTAGTGCTAAAGAATAAAGCATTGTCGTTTTTTCGATCACGAATATAAACAGACACATCCTTTCATATTTCAATTTTATTCCTCCCACTACAGTTGTTGCGGAAACAAGAATTTGAACGAGTGAAGCCGGCTCATCAAATCCCCATCTAGTAAGTGTTAATTTGAGGTGCAAAGTAATCAAACATCCATCGTGCTGTTTCCACGTGTTGTTATGATTACAACCCAACTGCTTCACAAATGTGATCAACATCAATGTTTAGGCCAAAAAAAAAACGCCCAATCCGGAGCTAACGGTGAATGTCACGGGCGCGTAGCTGGCGCTGGCAGTAATGGGTTCAGGATTGTGCACCCGTTTATCAAACCCAACAGCCAGCCATTTGGCCAGGAAAAACGGTCCTGTTTTTCATCTCCTGGGCAAACGGTGGGCCACCACGGGGAAGCGGTTTTATTTGGCGCGATTATGCGATAGAAAAATGCACCCATGGTGATGCGCATTTGCTCGAGCGTGACGGATTTTCGGTGCAGCGTTTCGGAAAACGGTAGGGCGTGAAATAAAATGAGATAGTTTTGAAAGCGTACACCAGCACGCGCGGTTTCACGCTGGGTTTTGGCAGGACTAGAAAGTAAATTTGATACATATGTGGCGCACGCAGAGACGAAAGCGGGAGAAAAAAAAAGGACGCGAACAAATCACAAACACATGCACGAAACACGAGCTACAAAACGAGAAGAAAAAAACACAACCACTCCGGAATGCAACCGACTAGGGTGAGAGTTGCATCGATAAAAAAAAATCGCTAGAGATTTGCATCGGCATTCAGGATGGGAAATAAAATGAGGCAAAACAAAATCAAACAAAACGAAAAGTGCAGTTGCACGCACACACTCAAGGAGTGGGTGGGCAGGGCGGGGGCACATACACGCGCACACACACACACATACGCGCCTGATCCAATTGAAAAGAGGAAAAAAGGCGTATAATCAGGTGCAGGCAGCCGAGGTTGTGGGCAAGGTTGTGTCTGCCAGGCGGAACAATAGCCAAACGCATCAAAAGCTGGTCAAAATTGCATGTGCACAAAATCGCAAAAGCCCTTGACCTCAGGTGCTCCCTCTCCCCCCTCCGCCACCATGGGTGTACGCGTGGGTGTGTGGGTGTGTGTTTGGTATCACATAATAATTTGGTGGAGATTAAACCGAAGCCGCCGCCTCTGGTTTTTTACGGGAGGCCGACTCGTGTGTTTGCTGCCATGCGGTGGGATGGTTTATTTTTGCGATCATTTTCCATGTGCCTGTTTTTGTTTCGATGTCTTCGATCAACGCTCGCCACCCACCATTTCCCTCACCCACGTCGATGGAACAATCGAAATGATAATTGAAGGGAAGCCCGGTTGGACCCCTCCCGGGCGAGTGACGAAAACAGGTGGAATGAAATTTTTGGAAAAACACAAAATTTTAGTCACCTGGTTCTTGCTTTTTTTTGGTTTTACTTCTCTCGCTCTCCTTTTTGTTTTGTATCCCTGAACCAAACGTTTTCCTCCGCCCCCATTTCGGGAGGCGGATGAACAGTGCAACTGCATTGCTCTCGCTTCCGCGCGGCATCACATTCAATTTGTGTGCCGGCTAGTGGCCAAAGCCCGTGGGGAGCCCGTAAAATAAGAAAAAAAAAATCAGCCAACCACGGAGAAAAACTGGAGCAAACAAACGGCCAAGTTGGGTGGGAAAGAGACCGATCAACCCCCCCCCCCCCCCCCCCCCCCGTCTGCCGTCGATCGTCCTGAGAGCGGGTCGGGAAAGCATCGGTGGGGGAGTTTTTGGGAGGGAAAATGACATAGACGAAATGGAAAGCAAGAAAAAAAAGGCAGCCGCAAAGGCGGGATACTGGAAGGGAAGGGCACCGGGGCAGAGCAACTAAAAGAAAGAAAAAAAAGTGTATCGGAAGGACCTCGGTGAGTGCAAAAAAAAAGTGCAAAAAAAAAATAGTTAACATGTAAAATCGGCACGCGTGGAAAGGAGAACAAGTGGGTGGCTCACACGCGAACGAGAGAGAGAGAGAGAAAAAAATAGTACGCATATAATATGATATGTAGCGCCGCTAATGTTGTGTTTTTTTTTCACTGTTCTTTATTTTTGGTCAAATGCGTGTATGCGTGCGGGGGAGGAGAATTTTTTCCCGTTTTTTTTTGGTTGTTTTTGTTTTGTTTTGCAACGCAACTCAACACGCTGTGTGGGGGGGAGGGGGGATGTTCGAGAGAACGTTGTTTTTTTCTTTTTTTGGGGGCTTCCTTTTTTTTTCCAGGCCTTATTGTCACCCCCGCCCCTTTCTCCCTTCCTCCCACCACCACCACCACCAACACCATCCACCCATCGCAGGTCGGCGGTTGTCAAAGTGTGCGCCATCAAATGCACTGCAATTGATTGTGCACTCTTGTTTTCGGCTATTATTGTCGGCCATGGTTGTTTTTTTTTTATTTTTAAATGTATTTCCCTCTTCGATTAACTGATTATTGGATTCCACCACCGATTCCACGGGATGGTCCGAGTTCGCTCTTTTTTTGTTTCACCGAAGCCGGAAATTGCCACTCATGTTGATGCTCCCCTAATGTGTGTAGGTGTTTTTCCCACCCCATTCTCATTAGCATCTAACTCGCTAAAAAAAAAAAAAAGAGCGCTAGCGGAGCACAATCAGTGGGCACGTTTCGCGGCACATGTCCCTGTGGGATGGGGTGTGGGTGGGATGGATGGGTGGGGCTGGGTGGAAAACTCATCGATTTGGAGAAATAATCCCCTCGCAGCAGCGCGTTTCAGCATGATTTTGGAAATGAAATGAGGATGCGTTTGATTTATGCAACTGCAGGCGAAAGCGTGCAAAAATAGTGCTCTCTCTCTCTCTCTCTCTCTCTCTTTCTTCCTCATTAACGGCAGCAAAGGGTGGCGAGTAACATAACATTGGGGTGCGCGAAAGCGACGAACTAATTGGGTGGTTTTTGCGTCCTTTTTCGTTCGACACCGATGGGCGCGCCGATGACCAATCCCGGGGGCGGTGGGTGGTATTTTATTTTCCACCAACGGAGCCTTTTTTGGTGCATGTCGTTAGTGCGTGTCTGAGTGCGTCGGTTTTTAGTGGGGGTGGGTGTATGAGGACTTTTCCACCCCCGCCCATCGGTGGGTGGGAGGTTTCGGTTGCATTTTATTTTCATGTGCGAGGCGGGTTGTTTTTTTTTGGGTTCATGTTTTTTTTTTTTTGGGGAGCTCGTATTTTATCTATTTTATTTTCGGGCCAACCTCCGGGTGGGCTTGCGCTGGACCAAACGAAAAACAACGAAAAAAGGATCCCCGGGACGACAAAAAGGACACCGTCTGGACCGGGGGCGCGGGGGTTTATTATGCATTTGCTTCTGTTGTTGCGCTGTCGGTGGGGTGCGAGTGCGTGTGTGGGTGTATGTGGGTGTGTGTGTGTGCATTTTTTTTATACCTAACTTATATTATTTTATTTCATCTCTCGTTTTCGCGCGTCGATGCGCCGATCCGCTCGCTCGCCCGGAGGGAGGCATTTTCGGATAATTATATCCGCCCAAAAAATTCACATCTGCGCCACAATTCGTCAAGGTTCGTCGTCGAAGTTGGATGGGGTGGCGTGGGGGGGAGGGGGGTACCAATGCTAGGACCAACGCTACACACATATAGACGGGACCCAAATCAGGCCCCGCCGGATGGCCGGGTTTTGGGATGCATGAAAGGGTTTTTTTTTCTCCCCACCCGAGTGCGCTGCGTAGAGGAAGGCTCACGGAGAAGAATGGAGGGGGGAGGGGGGAGGGGAAGAGTGCAGGGGTGGAGACGAGAAAAAAAAGAGGAAGGTATCGACGTGTGGGTGGTAATGCTGCTCAGCATTATTATTACGGGCCGCTTGGTTTTTCGCCCACCGTGGCCGGGTTCCCAGTCACATAGAGTAACTAATTATAAATTTCATATTATGTACCGCGTGGCCCGACGAAGGGACGAAGGGTCGCCGTCCGAGCGGAAGGCAAAAATCGACAAACACCAGATCCAGCACAAAATGTGCCATAACAATATGGCGGTGGTGGTGGTGGTGGTGGTGGAGGGGAGCGGGTGGAGAGGTGTTGAAACTTTTTATTTTTTTTTCATCAGTTTCATCCTCCCCACGCAGCATTCGTGCGTCCAGCTCAACCGACCCATCCTGTGTCCGAAACAAACGAAAAATGAAACATGAAGAGAGAGAGAGAGAGAGAGAGAGAGAGAGAGAGAGAAAGAAAGAGGACGAAAAGAGGTAGGGCAGCTGCATCCCCAAAATAAAAAAGAGGAAAAACGAAAACCATGGTAATAAAAATAATAATAATGATGCTGGACTTGCCCCTACTGCAAGTTTAATCTCGCTTCTCGCATCAAATGTTGGAAATAAAATTTTAACTATTCCTCCCCTCCCCCCCCCGCCCTCTCCCGCCACCCACCTCCTACAAACCCTCAAAAAAAACCCGACGCCACTCTACGGCACCCGAAAAAAGGCACCAACACCACGGCGCTCGGATGGTGATGGTGCGCCTTTTTGGCCGCTGCATTATTTCGGGCGGTTGCATTATTTTTCGTTAATGTTTGATTCCTCCCATCGCTCCCTTCGCGGGGCCCTTTCCCACAGTCGGCAACGGCGTTAACCGATCGGGGTAGGGCCTTTTTTTTTTAGGGGGAGGAGGGTTGTCTTTTCTATCTCTTTTCACGCGAGAGCGAACGCAAGAGAGTGCAACACACGCCTGCACGCGAAGGGCCAGGCCGTGTAGGCTTAAGGAAAGGCTCACACCGTGGTGCAGTGGGAACTGCAGGAAAGTAACACACACACACGTACGGAAAAACCCGCTGGATTTGATAGCAACAAAGGGAACGAGGATTGAAGATCCTCGCGGTTTTTGGGGTGGCACGTGGTGGCTCGCGGTAAAGGAGTCGAGAGTAAATCGTGTAACGATTTGCAGCCCTCAGGCAACACACGGCACTGGAACGTGTGGTGGTGGGGTTTCGGGGCCACGCGAAATTGAACGCGCGTAATGAGGATTGTGTCCGTGTCCGTTCCCTTTTTGGAAGCCCATCGTCCCTTCGCGCGAGCTTTTCGGTGGGAAAGCGAACAAAAAGCGAACCGCGAGCGGGACGTAAGAAAAGCGACGTTGGCGATCTTCGGTTGTGTTTGTTTGTGTGCTCTATTCATCTCCGCTCTTTCTGGACGCCACAGGAGCCCCAAAACCGATTCCGCCTCGGTCAGGATCGAACGCCGAAAAGCGCCTTTGAAAAAAGAAACGCGACGAAACGAAACCAAAAAGAAAAGAAGCAGAAACTCCCAATCGCCCGCCCGGAAAGACGTGCAAGGGGTCGCCGAAAAATTGAAAGTTCATTGTCTCGTTTGTCCGCGGCTGCATGCGTGTGTATGTGTGTGCTTCTCCGGTGGCGAAATATCCGGGTTCCTCTATCCCGTATGCTTTCGCGACAGGCGCATAGGCGATGGGAAGCTTTTGCGCAAGGAGCAAACTGTAACTCGTTTTAGAGCTCACTTTTGTCCAAGAAAAGACGTTGGCTTTTAAGTAGAAGTTTATGAAAAAAATGGCGTCCCAGCAACCCGCACGCTTGCACTAGTTCGGAAATAGTTTGCCCGAATAGTGCAGCTTTTCTCGCTTTTATGGCATTGAAATTTCTGGCGCATAAAGCTAGGCTACTATGATTGGGCAAAAGCCTCCGGCTAGACTAGAACAAGCATGCCGTGGAACGCGCGGGCGCTCTTTTATTCCCGGGCACATGTGTTCGTGTGTGAGTGCGTGTGTGTGCGATGTTAGTTTTTTCGTGCATGCGTTTCTAACTATTGTTTAGTGTCAAGCTTATTATTGAATAAGTAATAAGCAATTGGTAATCCATTTTCAACAACCATTAACTGTTTATTAATGCTGGTGCTTTTTTAAGCGAGTGGAAAGTATAAAAAAGTTGCAAAGATAGTTGCACAGAATTTTATAACATTCGTTTAGAGACATAACAGTGTAGCTGAATCACTTGAATGTAATATTGAGTGCAAAATAAAACAAAACAATGGCGATCATTATCTTTAATTATCAAACAAAAATTTAGATTAAAACCATTATTTTAAAGTTTAGTGAAATATTGCAATCATCTTTAAAACTGTTACCGAAATGTTTAAAAATGCAACTTCCTCAATTATTTGAATGTTTCATATTGGAGCATAAAATATCATCAAATCATTCATATCATATCGTCATTTCGGATGGAATAAGTTAACCGATATAATTTCAAAAAATTAAATTGATTGAATGTTTTTATCTGACTTCTACGTTTCTCTTTACAAAACACGATTAAGAATTTGTCAGGGTTGATATATTAATAGAATTGCCGATTGATACAAATACAGGTTTTTATATTTTTATGACATATTTTATAACAAATTTGAAAACTGCATTAAAAACATTTATGTGAAATGAAATGATGAAATTATTCAGGTTGAACATATATAACTCCGAAATATTCTATGACAATGCAAAGGTTCCAAAGATACGATTAAATTAAGCAACATAAAACAATAATTTAGCAATTTTCAATGTGATTTCAAATGAATCATTTCGCCCATAAAGCTCAGTACTAAGCTTGGTATGCAACCATACGTTGGTGTTTGGTGGTGAGTTGTTATATATAATTCACTAAAGCATGGCATGTAACTAATTTACCACACAGTTTATCTACAAAAATGTACTAAACAAATCCCTTTGGTAGTGCTCAAGTTTACTGTAAGTCATTGTACAACGAAAGAAAACAACACAATCGTCCTGTTGCATAAATCAGGTGCATAAAACTGCATGCTCCTTAACGACGCTAGCCAACAGAAAAACCGTCGCATGACAATGGGCCTCAGCATCCTTCATTTTTTGGCCCGGTGATAGCTGCTCGAATGGCTTTCCTTTCCATGCCACGTATGACCTCTCTCTATCGCCTTGGGGCAACTTTTGGCCCAGTCGTCCCTCGCGCACCTGCCCCATTCCAATCGTCCCTCGATTGTCCTCCAATCCTGCGAAAGCTAGCGATCGCTGACGCACACACGAAAAAGGGCCCCGGCAACGTGGCCACGTCGCAGTTTGAGGTCCTATTTCTTTCCAAATGGGACGTGCGGGGTGGTGCGTTTTTTTTTTTGTTCGTGTATTGACCAGCCCAACCAAGCCTTTCCGCCCATCCGTTCTCCAAGGCTCGAGAGAGGCGAAAGATCGTGAAAGATGCATTCGCGATTGCAATGCAGCGGGAGAAGAATTGCAATTGCTTTTTCCTCCTTCTTTCCAGCCAGGAGCGTGCGTTGGTTCCCAAGGAAACTGGTCGGTCGGGACCGGGGTGCACCATAATGATCGTTTCGTTTCGCCGAAAACCGCCGAAAACAATGCGATCGATTGTGCGGTTGTGAGGGCAGCAAAAGGGGAAGGCCAGGCCCGGCTTCGAAGAGGTTGGGCCTGGCAGCAGGATTCAACAAAACCGGTCGTAAGTGCCGCTAGTTTCTTCGCTTACATACGCCTTTAAAGTGGCTTGATTGGCGAGACGTTCGACGTCCTACGGGGAGCGCGCTATTTCGGTGCTCTGCGAGTCCTCTGCCGATGAGGATCATTAAAGCTCGCTGCACGACAGGGCGCACAATTTTTGGCAATATTCGTGCCCGGGCCCGGGGAAGATTAATCATTTGCGGTCTTCTCGGTCGGTCCTGCGAAAAGTTTGATGCCCTGACGGGTGCCGAGCTGCTCGCCAAAGGAACTCCGATGCACGGGACTAGAAGGCTAGAGAAATAATCATCAAAACGGGCACGAAATTATACGTCTGTTTGGGTGCAGTTTGCCGTTCGTTACATGCATCATGCGCTCAAATGCTTTTCTCCATCGCAGAAGTGCTGTTTGGATGATGCGAAAAAAAGCTTCGATTGCATTTTTGCTTCTTACGCGCTCTGTCAGCTGCGCTACTGCGAGATACATTACGTTGCTACTGGCTGGTAGCACTCATTACTGCCATAGTTATTACTGATCTGAACAAACGTTTTAATTAAGCGAAATTCTCTATCCCCAGCGACAAGTGCGTCCCTCTTCCAGTGCACGAGAATGTTATGAGGTTTTATTTTTCCTTGGTCCGTTTCAAAATTTGAGCACGTTCAGGTCACGTTTTTGTACATTGACTTGACGAACTTTCAGCTATATATGCTACACATTTTCAAATGAAATTGATACCATTAGCGTAGAGTATGGGGAAACAAAGAGAGTTTTTTTTGTTACGTTTTCACAGCTGGCACAAAACTTCTATACGTAGCAATTTGAAAACGGTTGACCTAACTTGTAGCAGTCAACGGAACAATGAAGCGTTTTTCTGCTGTAAGCCGGACGCAATTGAACTAATGGACGCTAGTGTCAATTTTGCTATCTGTTCATTGTTCATAGTTAAAGCAAGCTAAGAGTGCCACATGCATTAACATGCAGCAAACATCCTGTCGGATGAAATGCATAACGTAACTGGCACGGTGAACAGCGGCGCTACATTGTTTGCCATTGCTATGTGCTTAAATAAAATGTATTTGCTAGATTACTACAGCCACGTTAACACTTGGTTCGGAAATGCTAGCTGTTGAAGCTAATTGAAAGCGATGTAAGCTATTGATAATGCATACTAGTTATTTCTGGCTGATGAACAGATGATCGCGTGATCTGAAATCGATTGGTAATTGCCAACTAACTCTCTGTTCGTGATATCTGCATACTAGATCCGTTATTAAAGGATACAATATCGAGATGAAATTAATATAAATATAAATATTGTAGTTCAGACTAGTTTCCCAACAGCTTTGTTTTTGATTCCTCATTGGTAACACTTTTATTAAAATCCAATACTTCAATTGTGAAATATTTGAATAAATAAATGTGCTAATATTGTATCAAATTGCTTTTTCGAACTCAATTTCTTGCAATATATAAAATTTGAACGACTAAGTAGCTCAATTATCCAAAAAAGATTACTTTTACTCCGATCCCCAAACAATTGATAAAAAGGAGCAAATTAGCCAATTCTTTAAACGACACTATAGCTATATGGAAAATAGTGTTTTTGATCTTGATTGCTTATATAATTCACGTAATCTTCGTAATTATAGTATAATTCATACCATTTTAAAACTTAAAATGAGAATAGGATGTAATAATGATGCTTTATTTAGACATAGACTAGAGCACGTTAAAAATATGAATTCATTATCATCGTTATTTTCAAATATGCACTGCAAAATTAATCGACTCTATGGATTTCTATATTTGCATTATATCGTCAATCTCCAAAAAATATCTATAACACATTAAACAATTGTGAGATCAGATAATGAGTCATAAAATCGCTATAAAATTACTGTCCTTGGATTTCATAGTGACTAGATTCTAAAGATAGTAGATTAGCTTCAACATGCCATTTAATTTAATGCATGCTATTCATGCCATTTTATTTGTAAAAAAAACATAATTAATTAGTATTTAACACGAGTTAGTTTGTTATTTATTCTTAACGACGGTTTGTTTATGTCCTTAACGAAAAAAGCTTAGCCTCGTACAAAAAGCTAAAATATATGTGAAATGTAAGATAAATTAAAAGGGAAAACTTATATATTTTTTCATTAAAACCACTCCTGAAAGACGTTGTTGAAAACCGTTTTTGTCATCCCTTTTGCGGCCTACAGAGAGTTTGTGAATTGGGAACGTTTGCCTGCCACCCACAGCGGGCAAAGCTGAGCAAGTATTCTGAGCACGTTTCTACCGAAAAAACAAACAGCTAACAGTCAACGATGATCACATGAATACTGTCTAATATGTCGCATGACCCACTTTTGCCGAGAGCATTCAACAATGGGTATGATTCAAAGTCATATGCACTAAAATGCAATTTTGTAATCTTCTTTGCTGATTGCGATTCAACGATGGCGATTGTTACAGGAGTTTGAATCCCAGTGAATCACTTTTCATTTGAACAAAAAGACTTTCACTTTTTGTTGAAAGCATCGCTGAAACGTAATCGTTACAGCGTGCAAAATTGTTATTAGCAATAATAAAAAACGGACAGTGTACAGCTATCAAAAACATAAAATAATTGAAGTAGATCGGGTAGCATTTGATTCAGGCCTATTTTTTTCATTTGTTTGCCATTTAAATATTAATGATCTGATGTGTTATCATTTGCACATATTTAACTGCATATTTGTATTGGATTGATTTTAATAAAAGAAGTAATTCTATATTTTCTTAAATTTGTTATTAAAGTAGAGTGAAATTGAAAAAAAAGCGAGTAAGTTGAAAGTATTTTGCATATCAAATTATAAAAGTTTAAGTAATGGTATTATAAAATTTAAGTAATGAAAATTAGAATAGTTAATTTAGAAGAGATTATGATTGTATCTTTTTATTGTTTTATGTAATGGTTATAAACTGTTTTTTGAATAATATTGGTTCTTTCAGACTAAGTATTTATTATTCAAATTAGGTGTAATTTTGACGATAGAATTAGACTTAAGTTAACGTAATATAACAAAATTTTTATGTCTGTTGCTTTGATGTGTTGATTATATATACATGTATACGATATAAATTACGAAGCTTAAAAACAATGTTTTGTATCCATTAACCACCAGGCTATTTTCAAAATGACCATCGACAATTGAAGGTGAAACCTTTCATGTTAGTCAGTTGATCTGATATAATCTCCGATCTGAAGATATTGTCTGTGTTTATCGAAATCAGTTACAAGCTATCAGATCAGCTGGTGATATTCCTTACAAACAAAATAAGCTTATTGGTTTGTGACAAACCATTTAGCTGGGGACAAAGCTTCTTAAATGGTATTGTGTTTCATAACTTTTAAACAAAACTTAGACAAAAATAATATCGGTGGAATAACATCACCGTTCAAAAATATTAGAAATAGTTAATAACAAAAATTTACCAACTATCCAATTACCAACAAAAATTTACTAACAATTATCTTGTACAATTTAGCTACCAGAATTTTAAATGAATTCTGGGGGTTTACTTCGACGCTGTTTGTGTCGATTTGAAGCCCACTTTTATTCAAAGCTATACTTGGCAAATATGTTTCATCCAAAGCTTCAATGCTATAGCTTCAATTGTACTTCTGCGGCCAAACTTCAAGACAATACCTCGTTATCTTTAAAACTATTCCCTTCAATACCTTCAACTTATTTATATTTTTTAGATTCTCTGAAAAGAAATTAACGCCTCATGCCTGCTTACAATCATCAATATCTATGCATATCATTAGCTTTTACACAACAGTTGTTAAAACAGTTTCTAAAATATCGAGTTTAAGCTGATCTTATGAGAACAATGCCAGAATAATTGCATTGTGTTCAAAATTCAATGAGGGTAGTAACCATTTGAGTTTTACAAACAGTAAAATTTAAAGGTTGATTATTGTTTAACCAAGGTAGATTAATTTAAATAAACCTGGTTATTATTTGTTGAATTAAATGTAAAAATCATGCGATAGAAAGAATGGAAACAATGCTACCAAAAATAAAATGAAATCCCACCCTAATTTATTTATCTGATCTTCAATAAGGTAAGGTCTTCACTAACTTCGTCATCGTGCAGTAACGAGACTCCAGTTCCTTGATTTCATCTCATGATATATGCGAATTCCTTTCCTACATCAGAGCACTTATTATCCATAAGACAAATGGCATAAACTTAATAACTTTAAGATCATATTTATAAAGTTCTAAATATTATTTTTCAACTACAATTTTCCTAATAAGTGCGGGCGAGTCTCACATGCATTAGAATTTAGTTTATTTTTTCGTTGTAAATTTTTTTTGGAACTTGATTGTCGAAAGTGTGCGGCACAAACACGTGACGGTTTCGAGTTCAAACTAAGCCACAATGGTACACATGACTGTCTTTCCGACAACGTAGAACATTTTGTAGAAAGTCATAGAAAGGAGACAGAAAGTCTTTTTTCCAAAAACATAAAAAAAAAGTCATAGAAAGCCTTAACAAGGCAGACCTTGAACGAACAACGGTTGTTGAGTCATTTGAACATACACGATTTATTCATACACGATTCTGGTGATGTACGCATTGAAATAACTTTTAATTAATTGATTATTATTAATTAAATAATTTGTCAATGTTCTTACAAAAAAGGGCAACAAAAAATAGGCATTCAAATTGTAGAAAAATGAGCACTTTCATTTAATGTAGGATATCTCTACATGACAAGAGCTCATATTATCTGTGCTAAACGTATACTAATTATATTCGTCTAAACAAGGATATAATTAAAATGTTAGATAAAAAAATTAAAAAAAAACAAAGAAAATACAAGCAAAGCCGGATACTTAGCGCGGAATTCTTGGCTCTCCCGCTCTACGCGTATAAATAACCTTGGTATGCTTGAGAACCTCTTCCCCTTTCCTAAAGCTTTCAAATTCAAATCTAATATTAGCTTAATGTTTTTTACTTTTGTCAAATACTTTTTCCTGCACCCTATCAATATTTTCATTTAATCAGATTTAAAAAAAATTGAATATTTCTTCCATTTATTACCAACTTTGAACAAAAATAGCTCATTTATTATAGACATCCTACCAGGTTTGTGACGTTAGATGGAAAACTTTCTACGTTCTTGGCTTCCATCAAAACTCTGCTAAGGGGAAGGCCTTCCCAACCTAGCGCTAGAAAAACTCAAGGCAAAAAGATTTACCATCTTCTACCAAGTCCTCGCTACCTGTCACACGCTGATGACATCGATATCATTGGCTTCGAGCTTTGTTACGTTGCAAAAACTAACGAAAAGAACGAGCAGCTGGTGGATATCTTCATGTCTACCAGCCTTTCTTGCAACTGCGTATGAGCATATACGCGGGGTTGATGTACAAATGGGAGATCGCACATTTGAACTCATCCAAAGCTTTAACTAGTTTGGAGTTTAAACCAGCAACGATAACAGCGCTAGGCATGCTAACTGATCACACTATCTGTATCGAAAGATTTTTGGCCTCATATGTGTGAATGAATAATGGATTAACTGCTACAGTAACGAGCTTTGTGAAATGTGCCATATCCTCACTGTCATGAAACGAATTAGACTGCTTACATGAGCAGAGGAAGGTAAGTAATACCAGTCAAAACTTTCTCGTTCTGTTATGATCAATTCAGATTTCAATCATTCAGGAATAAAATGCCATTTTGTCTTATCTCATTTGATATTGCAACGTTGGCAGATGTTTTTTTAGTGTGTTGCATTGCAAGGTGCTTTTTGCAATCCATTTTAGATCGAAGTTTTATTATTGTATGCCACGTGCTCATTATCACATCTAATGAGGAAGTTAACAATTCCGACACAAACGGCAATTCAAGATAATATCGTATGTTAGTTTGAAACAATACGCTGATCAACTTGTTGCCCGTTTTCTGTGCACCATGTAGAAATTTGTCGAATGCCGCTGCACGATTTGTAGCGTATTTGCAACATCTTTTAAATGTCTCGACTGAATCCGCTATCTTTTAGTTTATCCGAACAAGAACCGCTAAAAGTATATTATAGCTTTGAAGATTGTTGTGTGGGTGAATAACACTTCTAATACTCAAATTGTTTGCGCTGACACTGCACAATATGCTACATAAGTACGGTATTATCTTTCCTCAGATACTATGCGTAAAGGATAAGAAACAAACATTTGCAAATCTCTTGTACAAAAGAAAATTCTAAGCTACTTTTGCTTTGAGCAACCCTGCAAGAGTACTAAAAAAAACTAGTATAGCAGAGATAACCTAGGTTGAAAGCAGAGATAACCTAAGCATAAAAAAGGAAGGAAGTATAATCTATTTCAATTTTTGATTGTTCTTTTCAATAGCAAAGATATTTGTTTACTGGACCTAAAAATAATGAGGCTTTGTTCCTCACCAAGATATATCAAAAATAAAAGATCGCGATAAGTATTTGGGTGCAGTTTTTTTTACCGTAAAGAATATTATGTCGTAACATGAAAATAATCATAAACACACTAATAAATCAGCGTAGTGAACCTTGCTTAGTTATACGTCAATTTTTAGCTCTACATAAATATTTATATTTTCAAAAAACTACAGTAGTGACAAACTGTGACCATTTGAATTCATTGCTTTTTTGATAACTAAGCTGATTGGCCTCATGGGCTGTATTAAAGATTCCTCGCAATCACGATGATAAAATTGTCACGCAACGATCATTAAAACTTTAGGAAGCTTTGATCCTTCAAAATCAATGCTGCTGCGAAGTCTTTCCATCGATACGTGGAAAATCCTCTTGGTTACACATCGCAAAGGTAGCCAATCCAACGAAAAGCTCCTTCTGGACCACTTTTCGGGATTTATATGAAAAAAACTCCCTATGGATGAATTCTATAAATTCAATAAACATAAAGAAGCTTTTTCTCTCATTGATGCTACTGTGATTAAATCGTAAGAATGTCAAGTAATAGTTTATCAGTAGTGTAAATCTAGAACGAATTTTCATCATTTGAAATACAATCAATCTTATCAAACAAAGAAGCTTTGACACATAAATTCACCGTAGCCTGAGAATAATAAGAGTAACTAGAGTAAAAATATATTTCATATGCTTACACTAACCATATTCCCTAGGAGCTTGTCAATAAAGGCATTGGCTATGTGAAAGAAATATTATCCGTATGCACATAGTACTTACAGAAAAGTGATTAGAGTACTAATTTAGGTAATGCATGAGCTAGGCTTCAAAGAATAATTTCAATGATATTATGAAAAGTGTGCAATCATTGACTGATTTGCATAACACCATTAAGCTTTTTTTCATTGTATGTCAATATAGAATGTAAATGACATGTTGTTATATTTCAGTAGCCATGTGAAATTATGCAGTAGAGATTACATGCACATCCTAGATATGTGTTGCGGAAATCCTTTCATCTTGTTTTACTAGCCAATGAAGTGATGCACCCATGGGAAGGAGTTAAAAATTATGAAAGCCCATTAGATGCAAACAATGTAAATCTCCGATCATATAATAGGCTGAGGTAGGATAACATTCAGATTATTTTTTTTTGTTCTACTGCATTAAGCCAAAGATTTATGGTGCGAGTATAAACATAACATGTTGCAGAATATTTTCATTTACTTATAATCTTTTTTTAATCAAACAAAAATTAGGTTAAATGTATGTTAAATAAATAATAAATTAATAAAAAAGAGTTGTGCACCGTAAATTATTATTAATGTTGGATTAAGAACGAATGCTAAATTTAGTTAGTTTAAATATAAGTAATCGTATGGTACTAATAATAAAAGGGTAGAGGATATGTGTATAAAAAAAGTATTGTTTATTTTTCTTAAATTATGTGAAGTCTTAAACGTACCAGAGTTTGGCATGTCAAACATCATATTCAAAGTACCCATGTCCAAATTTAAGGCAAAATATTTGTTCTTACGTAGTTTTTAGCTTTTCGTATCAGCCATTTCGACAGATATTTTCAAAACTATATATATTCCGTATTACAAGCTAAATAAAGATGTTGTCAATTGGCAATTTTCTAGCAATTAAATCAAGGTGAGAAGGTCTGCAACAACTATGAAATTCGTTGATTAATTCGTTTTCCTTCCAAGATTGGATGATTTTGATAGTTCACAAGGTATCAAAAGATGAACTAGGCCGCCTTGAAGTTGAATCCGATCCTTAACAAAACTGCAAAAATGCGTTATTGTTGAACTTAGTTTCAATTTCCATCTTTAAGTTATAAGAAATTATATCCATGTCTATAAAACCATTTATTTTCCTGTGTTTAAATGAAGAGGAAATATACATATCACTAAACAATAGCTAAACAAAAAATAATAATAAAAAGAGCTCAATCTAGTGCTGAGTTTTAAAAAGAAACTATGAAATAACAAAATGAAATTCTTCTGGAAAGAAAACAAAACATGTTATCAATTATTGAAAAAGGAGGAAGTAAATAAAAAGAAAACACGATAATGTAGTTAACATAAACCTCAACAATGATCAGATAAAAATTGAATTTTTAACAAAACAATTTACAATCCGTTTACATTACATATTTACAAAATTACAAAACGTTGATTTTTTTTTTTATTTTTGGTGACTACACTTTGTTTATAAAATATTGTTTTCATAAACCACTCAAAAAACAAGATTTAAAATTAAGTCTAAGCTCAAAGCTAATTATTATTAATCATTAATAGAACATTATAATAAAGCCTCTGAAATATTGTTCAATATGTGAAGACTAAGTTATTTATCTGCAATAATAAAGGCTTTTTTCTTGAATACTGTTGCACTTTAAATATGGTTTGTAACGTTTAAACAATTAACATTTTATAAATGTATAGTATCACAAGTACATAAATATAATTTGTGCTTCATTCACTATAATTTGTGCTGAAATTCAATATTTTAACTTTTCCGACCTATCTGTTGTGCATTTTGTATGATGTCACAGAGTTAAGAAAGTATTTACGTTACTTTTAATTTTCAATTTGATTGGATTCAAATCTACTGTGCGCGCCGGAGCTACGCATTTTTTGTAAAATAATAAGCTGTTTTCAGAAAAACATGCATTAAATGAAATTCATCTAATGATTGTACCGTAATGTTAACAATATTATGCAGTAGTAGTAACCATATTACTTTTTCTAAATTATTGAACAATTTTTTTACTATAATAATTCCATATGGCTGATCCAAACCACTTTAATTATTCCGAAGTGCCCTGAGCGATTCATTGATTTCAAATATCTGGCATCGATGACTTACATACGGTGCCTAAGTGATCTTGAGTTCAACCTAAAAGCTCTTATGCATAGTTTGACAACAACTAGAAGTTAGTCGATAAGCTTATATCAATTCTTAAATGCTCAAGCATTTTGAGACAAACTTAAACTAAACTGAACACGATTGAACGTATTAAAAATGTCCTAAATAGAAAGATAAGATAGCGCACAGTAAATTATTGTCTTGGTCTTGAATGTTTAGTCAAGACATATACATTTACTGAAGACAGCAAAGAAGGAGCATTGTTGAGTCCATTTGAAAACATGAACATAAATAATAGTGAAGGTGTTGTTTGAAAAGAGCCTAGCCTCAAACAACTTGTTGAAAGTAATACTGAACAGTTTCTTCATAAGAGCTTATAAGATATTTTTTATTTGTTACTACTTTTTGAAGCATCCTAAAATATTGCATTGATCTTATTGGGTCAGCCAATCAGACGAATATATTTGTCGATATTCATAGCTATATTTCGAAGATAATGTTTGTAAGCACGATTTAATGTTTTTGAATGGCTCTATGAGTGACATGATTCCAACCACCCCATATGGAAAACCTTACATTGACCATGCTAATAGCGTGTACAAGAAAAAAAACGTTGATACTATTTCGACGTGTAGCTTTTGATGCATCCATCGAGCTGTTTGACGTAGTTTAGCCTCGTAAGTGCGGAAGCCCATTAACATAGCCTTCTTATTCGTTGGTCATCAAGTCACAGGACCTGTGGTGCAGCATTATATCCAAGTGTGCCACGAAATGCTGTCCAGAGAGGCAATGCTCTACGCATTGAGTGAAAACCTACGCACACCTGCTGACAATAGCCAAAAATAATTATTTACACAAACTATTTACAATACTGCTTACATATCCCGCATGAAAGGATTCTCTCTATCGGCCTCTATCTATCTATCTCTCTTTCATTCTCTCTTGCTCTCTCATTTGCTACACAATGCAATATAATTGAACGATGTTTGCTCCGGACATATGCGTGACGCGATTTTATTTTACTTTTATTTTATTTTTATTTTATTTTATTTTATTTTATTTTTGATTCCCCCGGCCGCTCATTGCAGCTCCTATTCGTTTGAATCCTTTTTTCTCTCACTTTCTCTCTCTCTTTTGATCTCTCTCACACACAGCACGACCTCTCTTTCCTTGCAGCTCTAGGGAGGAGAGCTGCATAAGTGCATAATTATTTTGCTTTTGTTGTTTCGGTGATAATTAATTCTTATTATTTTACTGCACACTTTCGATTGGTTCGTCTTTTTTCGTTGTTGTACGATTTTTTTAATACTTTTTGGAGCCCAGCCCCAGGTTTGGGCCGGCCGCCTATCTAGGACATAAAACACTGGCGCGGCCAGTTCCATCCGGGCAACCGGGCGTAGATTATGTTTGGTTAGGCCGAACAAATACTTTATATGTTTTATTGCGCCCCCCATATAACCGGGCGTGACACGCGGTGCACACACTCGGTCACACCTGCGGGTCGCAGGACATGTTTGGTGGGGGAGGGTGGGAGATGTGTTGGGTCGAGAGATAAGGGAGGGAGCGAAAATATATCAGTACATGCCATCGTCAAAAAAGGGTAGAGTATTTTTTGGACGTTTTGTGCGTTTTTCGGGGGCTTTTTTTTTTAGAATAGCTCGTCGTTTTGTCGATTTTTTGGAAATATGGTATGTACATAGTTTTACATAATGTTTAACCACAGACAACTTATATAATGTCACCAATAAAAGCGGCGCGGTTTCGGGTGGGAAGTTCGGGTATATGATAATTAATTGCACGTAAGGATGGCAGCATGCATTAATTTTGAAAAATATACTAATAAGACAAAAGAACGCCGGAAACGATATCGACATGGTATCAATGCATTCATGCAGTAGGAGAGAGATAAAAAAAACATCAGAAAACCACATTCAAACGGCAATCCGCGTTCGTAGAAGGGATCTGCAAGATTGGAAAATAGTTCTTTTTTTCAGATATACTCGATACAATGATATGCGATGCATTATCACAAAACCTCGAAATTTTGCTACGGTAATGAGCTGTTTCTCTAGTGAGCTCGTGGCAAAATAGCCATCATTTGTGTAGAAAAAAGCTTAAAGTATTTCGAACATTAGATGATTTCAAAACCACAACCAAATTCAAAAATATTATTCAATTATTGGCAATTGATTAACTGCCATAAATCATGTATTTTTTTGTACAACTATAATTGAGCAAACAATACTTATCAATATCAAAAATATACTGGGGCATTTTTTTATCATTTTATTTGAGGTAATAGATTAATTGGGGTAATAGATTAATAATTAGCATGTTCACCCAAAAGCAGAAAATTTTGTTTTCTTTCTTTGTACGTCAACGCTTTCCTTGCAAAATAATTAATAACTTCGATGAGATTAATACACTCATGGTTTTGTTTATTAATCGAAAGGTTTTGACAAAATTATTCAATTTAAAATTTTGGTACATAGCTAAGAAGGAAAGATAAACAAAAAGAAACAGAAAAAATGAGAGAAAAACTTTTCAATTGAGATAAATCTTGATATACCGTCAATTGTATCATAGGAAATCTTTCACACGCTCCTTTTCCACAAACAATTTATCGTCACGACTTTAGCGTGATAACAATTTACGTTTATACATGCATGAAAAACCTGAATATATTGATATATTTGATTGTCTGTAAAATAAATGAACTAGTCCTGCATCGAAATACAAACAACCGTCAACATTTTTGTTGTTAAAAAGATTATAGTTGTCTAATTATTACGTAAATTATAATATTAAAAATATTGAATATCAAAAATTAATCAAAAATCATTGTTATTATTATTTTTATTTATTTAAGGACGGCCTGGCCGTATTTAGAATCGAAAATCATCGATATGCTACGAATTGTCTTGTTGGATATGCCAAGAAATTTATCAACCTTACGAGGATACCCATGATTCAGTATAGTCTTTACCGTCGCTATGTCTTAGGCTAAGTTTTTGTCGAGATCTTAGTTTACAGTAAATATACAGTAACAATTATAACAACACCATAGTGTACGACATTTCGACGAGGAATAGACACAAGAGCATTATCCTGTATGTTGTAAATCATCAAATGTTTTTTACAGCTAAAAATATATGAACAAATTACCAACGCATAAGCAAAGCATTGAGAAAAATAAGCATTCCAAATGGAAACACTCAATGTAAAAGTCAACATCGAAAAGAAAGTAAATGGCCGCCACGTGATCAATCAAATTCGATTACGGCTCCATCGCGTTCGCGACGTTTCCGTTCAACATTTCGCTTTATGCTGCGTGATTCATTTCGACTGCATTGACCTATTAATATTTAAAAAGAAGCAGGAAACAAATGGCAATAATCTTCGTTAAACCGGTCAAACCGTAACCTGCTGCACGGGGACGGAACGATGGCAAACCCCGCACGGACGGACGAAACGTTTTGGAAAGTTGAACTCGCAGCTCACGTGGAACCGGTGGGCCAAAGATTTGAAAGTAAGTACACACCCAAATGACGGTTCCGAAAGTTGCACCTCCTGCCCGATCGATGAAGGATGGGGAGAGAAGCAGAGCACCCACCCCCCCCCCCCCCACCCCCTTCCCACCACGCTTGCAGGATACGAGGAAAAGAGCAAAAGAAAGCGCGCGAGGAAAACATACGACGAAAAAAGGCGCAGACGGACGGAATACGCTGAAATGATGCTGTAAGCGTTAAAAGAAAACTAAGCCCCCCGAAATACGGCTTCATTGTACGCGGATAAATAGGAATGCGATGCGCTTTCTCACTCGCACCATTCGTCTGCGCGTTGTGCGGCTGATGAATATTTTTTTCCTTTCTTTTGCTATGGTGCCGTTTTACTTGCTTTCCCCCAAAAATAAGCATCTGCGTTGCACGGGCGTCGAAGCACTCGAATTTGGCCTAATTAACGCAGGGCGTTACTAAATTTAGAACGATGCGTGGTTTTTGGTGTGGCCGCAACGCCAGCACCGTATTGAGCTGGCGGCTTTAACGGCTAGAGAGCCGTCCTGCCTCCTGTTCCTTTCTCTCTCGCTTTGACCGAACGGCGCACCGTTACCGGTGGTCAGTTCATATGGCGAAACATTTTCCGGTGATGATTCACTGGCACATATTCTTTCAAATGCACGTACGCATCCTCATTCGTTTCGACGCTCGATCCAGAAAAGCGGTTTATGCGGTCGATTGTAAGATCAATTAATTTTGTTGAATTTATTTCATAAATACCCTTATACAAAATAACTCTAAAATTATAAATTGCCTTAGCTGCAATTATAAGATAAGTGAAGAAAAAAAACTTGAACGACGGGGTTTTGCATTCTTAAGTTTTAACGTAGTATTCACAAGTTTTCTTCATTTCATTGTTGTAACAGTAACGAGGAAGGTTGTAGCAATGAATGAGAGATGAAAGGAGCGTTAGAGGGATGTGGATGACGGCTGACACCGGAGGAAGAGGGACGGGCGTGGGGCGGGAGAGGTTTGTTGTTTGATCAATTCGCACAATAAGCACCCCCACCGTGCAAGCATCCGTAACAGGACGTTGATTTCGGTGTCGACCGGTCAGCGATTGTTAAATGTAGTAATTCATGTGAGGTTGGCATTACTTCTGAGCCACTTGTTCTCTACATTGCGGACACTTCCTCGTCGCGTAGTGTACGGGACATCCTTCTGCGCAGTCAGTTACACCTCCACCAGCATTGTGTTGTCGGCATTGTCGTGCAATTTTATTCCTTTGCTCTTCTCTTCCTTCGCCGCCTTCTTAATTAGCTCTAACTTCAATCTCGCTATTATCCTTATATATGCATTTTAAATTTGTTATTAATTTGATCACCTACATATCAATCATACACATTCAGTCGATCCATCTGGCGTAACCACGAGCAACCATTTCTTGGTTAATGAAGACTACATTCTGCAAGCGGGAAGAAAAAGAAACATGTAAGCGTTCGCACAAAGCTGTTTGCAACGAATCAATCTGCATCGAAAGGGCGTATTCGTTTTACTGCATATATATACACAAAAATAAACAGATTAATCACACGTTCGCTACGCTCTTATTTGTTTTGTAACAACACAAAAGCGCCACTATTATAAAGTCATTATTGCAACGTCACTATCTCAAACTCGCTATCGCTTAGATTCCTTTCTGCAGCGGAATAAAAATACTGAAACTTTAGCGACCTCCCGCGCACACAACCTTCCTGGGGTTGGAGGCAAAGTTACAAGATAAGAGGGCCAATCTAACCGCCCTTTTTGACATCTACAACTGACCGAAAGCTTGATAAGCTGGTCAGATTGTTTAGGTTGAAAGTAGCAAAAAAAGGGAAGGGAAAACTCGTTTCATACAAGTATTACGATATTCCATCGTTCAAGGCCATTTGGCGAGAGATTAGCTCGATTTTTATTTTGGGAATACTTACATCTTTTGCTATTGAAGAGAACAGGTAAATTTCAGGGATACCTTCAGAAGTATATCCAGCTACTTGTGCTTGCATAATTGCATTACTAGTTAACCTACGGAACAGATCGGTGGCCTCTTCGGACCAGGTGTTTTGGCTTTCATCTGTAAATCAAACAAAAAACAACGTATAAAACCAATCATACCTCTCCTACGCGTTTCGATCTGCACCGATCGAGTACGATCCAGTTTGTTTTCCTTCGTGTGTCGTGCTTACCGATCGGCTGGATATTAGACAGCACGCATTCCTTTGATTGGAACGGTACGGCGATGAAATCTTTCCTAATTTGGCGCAAGTTCTGTTGGGGCAGCATCGAGTAGCCGCCGTAGTCCAAATATTTCACTAAAACCAAATTGCTTTCCGCGTTGTGCTGCACGACCTGCGCACGATACCAGGTACCGGCGGCAAACGCCACGCAGACTGCGTTCGGAATGATTTCCGGCAGAGCTGGAGCCTCGCTTAGCGTGTAACTTTGATTAAGAGAATTCTGCATGCCGTTCAGTGCCAGGTAGGTCGGATGGAGAGGCTGATGTACGAAGAGATGGCCTACGGTGATTATGCAGCTAACGGCGACGTCATTATTGATTCCTTCCACCAGTGGCAGCTGCACAAAGCATCAAGAGTAAACATGGAAAAGAAAAGAAAAAACAAATGAGTGTGAGTCCATCTTTTGCCAGAAATAGAGTATGTTGTTGTTTGGGGAAGAAAACAATTAAAAAAAACTACTTACGCTTGAACACGTGTCATTCATCAAGGACAACGGAATAACAGCTTCGACGCGGCTGATTTCAATGCGTTTCAGAGTTAGTCCCGAAAATTTCTTCAACGGGAACTTTTTCCGAATCAGCGCCAGCGCGTCCTTGATTTCCTGCTGCGAGCCCTCGAGTGTGCAAATCTTGCTGATGTGTGTATCCGGATTGCGTTTGATGATCACGTTAGCGCCCGTTTGTTGCTTGATCTGCTTCACGAACACGCCCTGCTTGCCGAGCAAACCGGCCACGAGGAACGCAGGCACCAGGAATTCGTAAGTGTTTACGGACGGCCCAACGGAATGCGGCGGGCTGGAACCTTTTCCGGAGTCCTCTGAACGAACGCTGCAAATGCTAAGCGGTGGGCTGCCTGCTTGATCTTCGCGTTCGTCAGGTTCGTCAAATGTTTCCGTTTTTCGGTCAAATACGTCAGCTTCTCCGTTGATGGCCAATGCGCTGTTTCCATTTAACCTGTCGCTCTCAGTGTGGTGTAACTGCGGCTGGGTCTGAAGCTGGGGTTCCACATTGGACACATTGGCACTCTCTTCGGGAAGCTGGAAGCGACCACTTTGCAGTGAGGCTACTTTCGTCGGACGTATAATTTCCGGTTCCTTTTGCGGTTCCATCATTTGGTTGAACTTGCTAAGATTTTTAGGATAACGCGAAACAACGGTACCGGGCAGATCAATAGACGGGAAGCCGAAATCTTCATTCTCGTCATCCAAGTGCGAGAGGCCCAACAAGTCGTTCATGTCACTTTTGGAAGGACTTTTGTTCGGGACTATGTCTATCGGCGCTGAACGTGACGAACCGGCCGACGACTGACCCGAACCCGAACCGTTTTCCCAGTTTTCCGCGGTCTTACTGGTGCTCGTCGAACGTAATATAGGCAGTGAAGAGCTGTGTCTCGTATCCGGTTCCTGCTCCGCGGTGGTGACACCGCACGATGTGATCGTACTTTCACATTCTTTGCTTTTTTCTCCACCACGATCTCCCGCGTCTGGCTTAAACTTACGGCGATACCAAACAAGTCCCACAATCAGCGCGAGACTAGGCAGCGACAAAAACAGCAAAGGGCGACCGGTAATCATTTTGGTTTTGCAATGCGGCACTGAAATGATGCGGAATTTCGAATGGTCTATACATATACATGCAGATTGTAATGCAGTATCCTAATCGAACCGGTGAATTCGTCGAAAATGTGGAAAAATACGAACGATCACGGGTGAATAACATCACACATCGAATACTTACGTATAGTTTCAACGTTAGAAGTTAAATTAAGTTTAAAATTGAAAGAAATTCCTAATTTATTAACGATTTAGTTTGCGACCAACGCACACGTGTATTGAGGTTTATGTTCTAAAAAACAAACATGGCGATTTGAACACCGGCTATGGGTCAGCTCGCTAAGATTGCTGCTCTGGTATATTCTGCCTGGTATGGCGATTGTCAACCGGTGGTTCTAGAAGCCCTGGTTCAAATGTTCATTATAGGTCATTGCTAACGTAGTAGCACGTAACCTGAGACTATAAACGAAAGTACTACATTTACCACTTCTATTGTGTGCTAAAAACATTTAGAACATATAAACTTTCTTCCTGTTCCTGTGAATGTCCTTGACATAGTTTTAATTATTTTCAAAAATAAATTAAATAAAGCTTTTTTTAAGTAAATATCAAGAAACTGAACACCAATCACGTAGATCCATATATAAAACCTTTTGAATTGTGCTACGATCAACCAAAAATATTGATTATTTGAAATGATGATCAACAATTTAATAAAAAAAAATCCATTTAACACCTGGGTTATTTGAAAATGTACTTATGGACGTTTTATATTAGGCATTGATGCATAATAAAACTATCCTAACGATACACATAGCCTTGTTAATTATTTTGTAATAACTATGGGGCTAAACGTGGTCATTTGCAATAATGGTTGAAATTCTTAGCTTACCATATGTCACGAGCTATTACAACTCTTTTCATGTAATTGTTTTCTAGTTCCTTCAATACATTTCTATTACGTTGTTATATAAATCAATCCTAGTATTTCATTTATCTACAGTAAGCGTACAACATTGTTTTCTATGTTCAAATATTATTGGACGTTCAGAGAAAACAGAAAACTTTATATCGAATGTGTATGCATACATAGCAGATACGATATAACAAGAATTTCACATTAAATTTCGGATAACTTCATTTCGGTCGTGAGAACAATAATACTACGCTTCAAATTTTAAAGCCCACAAAGCCCAGAAAACAAAAGTATCGCATCATTTTGGTACGTCGATCTCGTGATATAGACCGCAGCTGTCAAATCTGAAATGTTGTGATGATAGCCCTCGAGTATCATAGAAGAATACAATCTATACACCAAAAAAAAGACGAAGAAGAAGAGGGAGAAGCAAAAGAGTGAACGAAGTGGAAACTAAGTGCAGCACTCGATTGAAAATAAAAACACCGTCGCAATGGCTGGTCTCGTACAGGATTGCTTCTCCATCGGTAGCACGGTAGTGTGCACTACCTGCTACCATGCCAACATCGAAGGCGAGGTGCTGGCGTTCGATCAGCAGACGAAAATGCTCATACTAAGTATCCTTTTCAAAGTGTCGTGAAAGTAAACCAGCACTCTGGGAAAAAGCATGTTCCAGCTTCGTTCCGCGGATGGGCTGATTACTCGTCGTAGCCCTACCCGGAGCAGCGGAATTGCTCTGCATTGTTTGTGTTTTGGTCTGGCTCTTGTCACGACCAGCCGTGCTTACTTTTAGGATTATGTTTTCTTTCCACACCGCGAGATATTCCTTAGCTAGCTTTCCCTTCCTGTAACAGAATGCCCTTCAGCGAGTAAAACCGCCAAACTGAACGACGTTTACATCGTCAACCTGGCAATGTGCAGTGATGTCCAGGTCAAAAAGGAAGTCTGCATAGTTCCGGAGCAACCATTGTCGTTAAACCTGCAGCGCGTAAGTGCCACTGCCACAGCTTTCCTCCGGTTGTAGTATTTTTTTCCCTCTTGTCTGCAATGCTGCCCTGCCTGCTCTGCGCTGCTGCAAGTGCAACATTGCTCGTTCCGTCCGCTACACTGCGATTATTTTTCTTTCCTCTTGTGCACGCCGCTAGTAACATTCGCTTTCTTTCGCCTTCAGCTGAGCACCCGCGCCAGGAATCAGGTGGAACAGAAACGACGTCAGCTAACTGCGCTTTCCGCCGGAGCCAGCCCAGAAGGTCAGAATCTTTTCATGGCCATTGCGCGCACTATCAATCAGGTGAGTTGATCAGAAACCGTTCAATTTTGTGCTTGTGTGTTTTTATTTGTTGCTCCAGCTTCAGCAACTAAGGCAATGCAATTATCCTCATAAGAAAGGACATTCGTTCTCGCTACGAATGCTACATAACACAAAATTACCTCTTCAGGTGGGAGTGTGGTGCACGAAACAATAATCTGTCTCCCTGTAACCCTTACACTTTCTATCACTTACCGGGATTCTGGCTCCTTGACTGCTTATTTCTAGGTCACCTGGTCCGGCCCAAATATAGTGGTCTTCAAAGACGTAACGATAACACCTCCATACAAAGTAGACAACGTAAACTGCTCATCCGATCAGCGGCAGTTGAGCTACGTGAAGAAAATTGTAAGTGTTCGACACCGAAAAATAAAGGTTCCCTGCCTTGGGAGCCTCTCTCTTGCATTCTAGCGATTCTGACACAAGCATCGTTCTGCATCTCCCCCATCGTGGTTTTGTACTAGGTCGAAAAACACGAAAACGATCAAGCTAACATAACTCAAAGCACATCGGCGGACATAGCTGCAAATTGATTCTCCACTGAAAGGCAGGGGGTACGTATGTCGGGCGTGAATGAGGATGGACGTGCCGAAGGACGCGGGAGCAGGGTGTACTTTGTGCGAATGTGGCACTGGGGGTGGTCTCTCCGGATGGCCGGTGTGCTTGGGCGATTATGAATGCAGGTGGCTAGGATCTGGATATGGTTATGAGGTTAGAGAAGAATAGATTGAGTAAAATCACAAAAAAAAACAATCTACAACAGTGAAAAATTATTTATCAGTGTCATCACGTTTCCGAAAGATGCAAATTTTGTGTTTTCAAATAACGTTTTGTTATCTTTACTTAGAATTTTAGCAATCAGCTGTTATTCGTTACTCAGTTTGTGTGAAATACTTTTTATTTGCGCGCGCGCAATCATACCATTCAATTACATGTAATCTTTTCTCTGTTGCTGGCGATTGTTCAAAAGTTTATCGCTTACTGACTCAACCGGAAGATTGGTTAGCTAGTGGAAATGATCGTTTACTCTACCTAAATCATGTTTACTTAATCATGTTCACAAATTCAATTCAACCGCGTAGAACCATTTGTGACAACAGTCAATCAGTTTTATTTATGTTGTCATCCTTATAGAGCTACCATTATTATTTCAATTCATTCAACGGCTCGTTTCTGTTGTGGTTTAATAAATAATAAACGAGCGGTTCTTAAATACTTAGTAGTAATGTTTGTGAACTTGCAGTCGTAACTATTTACATCTACCTCGAATGCAATGCAATTGGATATTTTTTTTACAAATTTCTCGTTCGTAAAAGGCTTCGGCGACGCATTTAAAACTAGACCTTCAAAAAACGTAAACCCCGTTACAGGTTTTCGTCGAAAATGCGATTAAAAACGATCAGTTTTACTGAGTGTGACGAATGCGCGAGGCGAGGTGCGATTTACCAAAACTTTTTTACACCAAAAATGCTACCCATTAGATCACGATCGAGGAAACTAAATCCGGTATAGTCCGGTGAATCACCCTGATCGGTTTCGTTGTCCTGCACACTGCCACTATCGCCGTCACCATCTTCATCATCCTCATCGTCATCGTCGTCATCGTCATCGTCTGAAATTGCGGTGAAAATGCAACACATTATGCAAATTGTGCTGGTGTGTAAGAAGAAAAAAAACAACCGAAAAACGACTTTCGACATATCGAATAACATACCGAGCGAAAACCCAAACAGCTCCTCCTCCTCATCCTCATCGTCCTCGTCTTCCTCGTCCGCCACGTCGATGTCATCGACCGGTGGCAGAGGTTCCGGATCCATAACCGCGAGACCACGCGGTCCGAACTTGAAGCAGGACACGCGCAGCACCGCTTCTACTTCATCATCCGCTCGCAGCTCCAACCCAAGACAAGCCTTAAAGCCTTCATTCGCCTTACGCGAGATGCCATAGACGCGGCCACAGAATCGGTTGTATCCGCCGGGAAGCGGCAAGCAGACTGGCGTCGCTCGTCTCGCTGCAAAAATGGTAAAGTTAGGTGCCAAGCTGTACTACTTCCTGTGAGAAACGCCACGTGATCTTAAATCTTACCAGAGATAACCCGGTTCACGATCATGCGGTCGGCAAACTTCACTCCCACCGACATCCGATCACCGTCTAGGTACTGAATTACGGCACATCCGGGCCCTTTCACCGGGAAAAGCGGCACATCGATGTTCCGGCAGCAGTTACACTCGTACGCGGTACATCTACAGTACCGATTGATGACACTCGAATCGTCCATATTGACCACGTTCGCTTCACTGACCGTTTCCTGTGGCACCACGTTCGACTCCTCCAGCACCTCGTTCACCACTTCCGGGCTGGCGACCTCATCCTCGATCTCGTTCGTTTCGGTGCTCTCCGGAAGTGCTTCACTGCCGACGTCCTGCTGATTTTCCGACGCCGACACGTCCTCGTACGTGTCGGCTACGTTTTGCTTTTGCTGACCCAACCCATTGCTACCGGGAATGATGTTCGAGGCAATGTCTGTGGGGCGAGCGTGAGAATTATATTTACTACCGTAAAATGGCTGTGCGGTTTCGTTGCCTGACTTACTTTCAAGCTTTCGCGCGGTAGAACCGTTTAGAACCGCACACAAAACGATCGCCGACCAGAGCGTGTAGATAATTCGCATTTTGTCCGCTGAATGAACCCTACCGCAGAAGGAACGCCTACGATGGAAGAGAAAGAGAACATAAACTGTGACTAACGCTTTGCCATGCCAGGTGAAACCGCTTTGTCCACCGTTTGTTTCGAAATCATAAGAAACGATCGCACATTCCGGTGTGTACACACAGCATCGTTCCAGCGGCGATCGATTCTTGCGCCTCAACACCAACTCCGGTCCGGTCACAAAAACGAGGTCACATATACGCATAATGCTTTCCACGGAGGGGGAGGTCGAAACTTTCACGTGAATTTCGATCGACACCCCATCGCCCCATCCACGGAAGCGCGTGCCGTTGTCAGTTTTCGTGAAGAATAGTCAAACCTTCCAAACCCCACGCGCTCGATTGGAAAGTTATCTCATTTTCGGCGCTGGTGCTGGATGATGCCACTACCGGCGGGCTCGTGGGTGGTGAAATGTAGTTAAATTAGAAAAATTTTCCGGCGAAAAATTGGTTACGCAGGTGAGCACAATTAGCAGCACAGCTAATCGCAGGCGGTTTTGAGTATGTACCATACCGCTAATCGGCGGCTAATAACCGCTAACTGGAGCAACTAAACGTGGGGGATGATGGGGGGTGGTGGTTTTTTTCCCTTCCTTCTTTGCTTTTCCAATAATTTGCCAATGATCTGAATTCTAAATGAACGCACGAGTGAGAGAGCGATCACAGTTAGGTTCACAATTGAACCGCTAATGAAAAACCGGCCAAGGGCGTACCGTTAAGAAGCGTGTCCAAAATCATAAAGCAAAATAGAGATTAAATCGCTAGGGTTAGGTTGACGGTAACCGAAATAGATGGCCCCACAAAGATCGCGGCTCTCATCGATGGCTAATTATGTTTAACCGTTGTTCTCGGGGGTTGGCTTAATCGACAATACCTTGTGCTTTTCTATTGTTCTTCTGTTTTTTAGTTCCACAGAGGTGTGAAAATTAAATCATTCGTTATAGTTTCCGTGGGACAGTAGTTCCCAAGCAGGAAGTAATTTTCTGCATTAAGGTATTTGTTTCTTATACATGTTGGAAAAGGAAGTTCTTTTTTTGTCTTTTGCCTGCGAAGAATTTGAAAAATCAATCGAATAAATTTACACAACAAAAGTTTAGACATGATTTGATAAGGTACACATGCAAACCCGTGCCCCTTTACTTGATCTTGAAATGTTTGGCAAAATTTAGATAAAAAGTGTTAGATTTAGGTTTGATTATTCAAAAACATTACGATAATGTTCGTTAAAAAATTATTACGTCTTTAAAAGCTTTAAGGGTGTTGGGTTTTACGCGTCTTAACAGTTTTTTTTAATTGATCAACAGTTTTTTTGATTGATCAAACTAAATATGCAACATTGCGAATCACTAGCTAAAGTTTTTATTTTATCAACATAATTTAAAATGTCCTACATTTATCTACCCGTTGATTTTTCTATCAAACAAATGTCCCGGTACTCATGTTCATTTAAAATTGTCGGTCTAGTTGCGGACGATTTCCAGCAACACGAGCAGCACACATTTTCCACAGCATGCGAAGGCAAAAGTACTGGAAAACGCGCAAACCCACCGAGAATGGTCGCTCGATTAATTCTTCTAATTACCGTTACCGATGGGTTTTTCTCATTATGCACCGTTACTGTGTTTGCTTAGAGACGAGTTCTGAAGATCACCGTAAAAAGGCCAGCCAGCAGCAAGACGGCCATATGAGGGTCGTAAAACAATGTGCACGTGTAGCAAACCAATCAACGGGAGCGGCGCATCAACATCGGTTGATTGCGAGCATATGGAAAGGATGGTTAAAAAAACACAAACACGATCTTTTCATCCCGATCTCTAGAACAAATGGCTGCTAGCTATCTGGCTAGGGGGTTTGTTTTATATCTCGTTTCAAATCCAAGCACTTGGAAAACTAACGAAAATTACAACATATGTAACGGGTTGGTTGTTGCTTTACAAACCCTATAAAGGACCCAAGACCCTATCAACACTTTGCGCAAGAACGAATCACACTCAAACACACACACACACAGCTCACCTTGCCCGGGGAATCTTCGGAGCGATGATCACGATCGTACCTTTCTCTTCGAAGCCTCGCGATCGAATAACGAACCAAGCAAGCGATTGGAAGAAAGCAGCCCGTGACACAATTTTTCGTCCATTCCCGCCGCTCAGCCGGTGGCCACCGTTGCCATTCCGCACCGGTGAAGGCTATGTGGATTGGTTGTTGGTTCGTTTGATTTCGATCGTACCTCGATCACCGGGTTTGTTTGTTTCTTTTCCCGCGGATTCTTTGCGCTCGCGGTTCGTAATGCAATTCTAACGGTGTTCTTCATGGTTGGAGTAGATCGCAACACGCACAAAATGATCTGCCGCTGACGTCGTGTGGGTTGAAACTGAAACGTGGGTAATGGGATATCGGCAGATGGTGATCGAGCTTTTCTTTCAAAGCGCTGCATCTAGGAAATCTAATTTTTCGTGCTTGAGATGATAACAGTTGATGATCGTAGTTTGTGCATTAGCGGAAGAAGATTTGCGGGTTTGCTGTTGATCAATCGAACGATCAACGGCAGCATGCGGTACGATCGCGAATCGGTCAAATTCCACTGCTACAGCAAAGGATGGGAATGATAACTCGGTGGCAGAAGCACGATCGAAGTTAAATGTGTCAATTTGAACGCTTGTACGGTTTGGGGACATTTTTTCTACACGATGGCGATGATGTCCGAAGACGGAAAATGCTTTCACTAGCGAAAGGGACTTCGCTTGGTCATGCCGTGCATGACTCCGAGAAGGGGTAGGGTTATTCTTCTTTTAGTAAGGGTTTGAACGTGTGCAAGGTGCATCGGCACAATCGTTAATACACGCCATGTGCTGGAGTAGAGTATCGCCTATTGCCGCCCTATCGAGCGATCAAGCAACATTTTATGGAAACAGTTGAAGTTAAATATGAAAGCATACGCAAATTGGGAGTTGCTTTCGTTTTCATGCTTTGTAAGATAAAAGTGAAATATTTGAAGTTCAGTGCTATCAGCATTTAACCGAACAATATTTAAACATTTCGGGGGTAAGCGTAAGCCAAACGATAACTCGTTCCGTAATATTTGTTTGTTTATTATCACATTAAAATAATGGAAACGCGTTCAACGGAATGAAGATTATGTTGGGCGAACAAAGCTTTGGTCCACTATGTATGTCGCCTGTAAAAAGTTGCCCATTTGCGAGAACATACGATGTCATCCTGTACACAAAAACAAAATTAAATTTTCTAGAAACAAAAAGAACCGAACAAACCAACACTAGGGTGTACCTATTTTACCCGGCTCAATGGTACACGTAGGCTTTTACACATTGCTTTAATTCTTCCATATCCATTGCTATTTTATAAACAACAAACCAAAAATCAACTACACCCGATTCACGATATTAATCTTGTCCGATTTCCAACACGCCCTTCCCCTGTGCCATCGTAATCTTGCTTCTCGTCAACCAGTTGGAGGATTTCCCATAGCGGCAAGCTTCTGCACAGACGATCTTACGACGACAGACCCAAGGTTTTCCGGGCGATACGCTTGGCAATTTTGTTAAACTCTTCCCTATTTTCACGCCACATTATCGCTGCGTCAACATTCGCACCAGATTCGTCGTTTGGCTCTGGAAGAAAGGTAAAAAAATAGGAAAGATTCATCAGAGCGAAGTAGGCGTATGGAATCATATCGAGGTACTAGTTTGAAAGAACTGTTATTAACTGAATAAGATCGCAGCAGGTGCCTAATTTGACACGCCCAGCCACACCATTATTCGTTGTAACTCGGTGTTCGCTCGTTGGTAGGGAAATTCAAAATTGAAAACATTAGAAAATATTAAATCCAAATTAGTAATCGTTTAAAACAGAATTGTGATCCTTTTTAGCTGAATTATGACTTTTTAGAAAACTAAATGGTAAACAGTCGACGACGCCAGTTTGCCAGTAATGGAAATACACGAAATTTACTTTCTTTTCGATGGAACCAACTTTGTGCGCTGGAAAGCTTGGATGAAGTTATATTTGGCCGAGCAAGGGCTGCTGGAATGTATTAGACAAACGCCAGAAGACATTATTGATCGTCTCATACGTGACGGAACAATCCAACATGGATTGGAAATAGAAGAAATGCATCTGCTCGCAAGAAAACTGTTGGATTCGAAATGCATGAGAATATTGATCAAGAATATGGCAGTTTCTCAAAAGAAGCATTTCATCGGAAAGCAAACAGCAGTTCAAATTTGGAATTCTTTACAAACATCATTCGATTCGCAGTGACTGAATTTACTTGGCTGCGTATTTTGAGAATTTGGCTGAGTATTTTTGAGAACAGGGATTGGAATGTAATGGGAATGAATGTAAAAGCAACGATTGGAGGATTTTGTTAGCGTTCGTAGGCAATGTAATATGAAGTGGATGAGTAACTTATATTTTTATACAGCTTATTTAAATATTTAAAAAGTTAAAAAAAAACAACAAACACATTTAGTGCCTGCAATTTATCGGTGATAGTATTTTTCTTCTTGCATGGCCGTCAAAGCCTGCCTTGTTAATGCTTTCGAAAACATGATAATTTGTCACGTGGTCGAACAGTAAGTCCTGCGTACCAGAGAAATTTCAACTCGAAATCGATGGTATTATACCTTGTAATATATTACACTATGTGTAGTTCAACTTACCGGCCAACATACTAACAACGCTCAGTAGAATCTTTTCCACACTCTGTACAGGACTCCAACGTTCAGCAGAAAGTTCATATCCTATAAATGGAAGTTATTATTAAAAAAGCAATTATTATTAAATATAGCTATGCAATATCTCTTTCGGAAACAAACCTAACGGATCATCTCCGGGTGCATGTAAAATCGATATGCAGACTCGTCCGTCCGTGAAAACTGGAAAAAAATCCAGGCGTTCATTTGCTGCTGTTAGATAATTTCTTCATAAGTAAATAGGATTTGATACGTACTATTAGGATGGAACATTTCGCACGTGAACTTCATTTTCGGTGGACTAAGCGGATAATCAGGTGGAAAAATCAATTTTGCTGTGAATATACCCCCTTCGAAGCAAGTGCCTTCGGGTCCGCTGGAATCAAGTGGAAATCGTCGATCAAGTGAACGAAGATAGATATTGCTACTTTGAACTTTGAACAATAGACGAAAGGTATACTCACGTAATTAGTGCTTCCCATTCGAAAAAGTTTTCCTCACTGATTGGACCCGCAATAATCCCTTCCGGAGGGTTAAGCGTAAGTTCTACAAAGCCGGGTCGGGTGGATGAGTTGAAAAAAAAACCATAGTAAACATACGATTCATTAACTTCGTCTAGTTAGCAACGTAGATTAATCCCATAGCCTACTACACTTGACCAGGACAGTAAGTGATGGGCGTCTAATCATACTTACGCCTGTATTCAGCCATCAAACGCCTTAACGCTGATCCGGCCATTATGTTCCTCGAGGGTTTTAAAATTGCAAAAGTGCAAACGAAACAATTTTTCCAGATAAAATTTCTCTTTTTTGATGCAAACAAACGGAACGTAAAAAAAACTAGGTCTCAGTTTGACAATACGCCCGTGCTGTCGTTATGTTGACAGCGCAAGTTTGTTTACGTCGTTGTAAAGAAACGAGCAAAGGTACTCTTCTCGCAAGCGTGAAAGAGACAGCGCCTTGTAGTATTCTAAAGGTCAATGCCGTGTTTAAAAAAAGGATCTGCAGTCTTCTTATTCTTGCGATATACATCCTATCGTTAGCTCTTACTAGTAATGATAAGACAATTAAACAGACACAATTTGTGACGATCAACTCAAAGATGGATTTTTGCACAATTTTATTCCTTCAACTAGGGCGCGACAGAAATAAGTTTACAGAGCTTATAGCCCTGCTTGCAGCCCGAATCCCGGGCCAGTGGGTTCTTCCGTGAGTGAAGTGAGCTTCCCTTTAGGTTCAGAAGCGAATCGACCGTTGCGGGGACCTGCACGTGGATGCTGCCCTTGCTTAAGACTGTTCAATATTTCTTCCGTATCAGCAACGCTTAAATCCTCCTGTAAATATGGTTGCGATTAAAATTGTAATTCGCATCGTCCGTCGTAAATGTTAAACAGTAAAATAAAGTGTATATACGAACATAGTAATCATCGTTAACCGCCATCATCGGTGCATTCACGCAGGCACCCAAGCATTCCACTTCGGAGATTGTGAACTTTCCATCTTTGGTGGTTTCACCGACACCGATCCCTAGATTTTTCTGCATAAAAGAAAACATGATCCACGTTAATTTCCGAAATTTATAGTAAACTGCCAGGTTTACATGGCAGATGAACAAAAAATTCTTCTTACCTTGCAGGTCTCCAGCACTTCATCTGATCCACACAGCCAGCATGGAGTGGTGGTGCAAACTTGAATATGATATTTGCCGGTAGGTTTTCGCATGAACATGGTGTAGAAAGTTGCCACCTCGTACACCCTCATGTGTGGCAGTCCCAGGATGTCGGCTACCTTGTGCATAGCCGAGATCGGCAGCCATCCGTGCTGTCGTTGTGCTAGATCCAGCAATGGAATCATAGCACCACGCTTATGACCCTCTGGATAGATGTTCAGAATAGCCTCCGCTCTCTGTTGAAGAGAAATAATCTCGATAACACACGATGTTCTGTACAACACAGCATTGTTGGTTGTTTTGTTGATGTGCACGAAGCTAGGGATTGCTTGTTCGAAATAGCAATCATACTTAACGTTCCTTCTGATTATCGGCAGTGAACTCAAACGGGATACTGGGATTGTCCTCGGGAGAATCGCGATGAACGAATAAATTATCGCTCAGCTTAACCGACGACGTACTCAGAGGCCGGGCAGCCCCGAGTCGCTGTAAAGACACGGTAACTTATGTAATACTGCTGCAACCAAAACAAAGGCGATGGCTGCATAAGATCCACCATACACGCGGTTCACGATGGCATTGTAAGCTTACCAAAGCGTTGGAGAACAAACGCAGCATTGCAATTGCTCCGAGTTTCGTTTACAACGAACAAATTTTCCCACCAGCTAAGGGTAAATCGAGAATTCTTCTCAAATGACAGATGACCGCTGGTTACTCAATGTTGTGTTTTCTCTTGCAATCTTTTGACAGCTGCTCTATCAAATTCTGTTCGTGTCGAAACGTGAACAGCTTCTACTGGGTAAGGACATGTTAAATTAAATCATACAAAATGTACGAAACATGGCCAGTGTTTCATGTGATAAACAATCATATAAAATATTGATTTGGTTTATACAATAACATATATAAGGTGATTCAACGTAATAAACATGTTATTTGTGAGACATATGTTCGCTATCCTTTTTTGAAATAGACCTCTCAGTTAGGACATATAGACATGATACGGATAGCAGTCAACAGAACATGTGCTGTCAAACACGAAAAGCACGTTTTAGAAATATACTCGGGGAAGACTAACGCGCGTTGGATTCGTACCCGTTCAAGAATCACAATTTGTTGCTAGAAATTGTTGAAATAGCCGTGTGGGAGTTTGGAAGTGCGGCATCATGTTCATCCTTTACGAAACACCGGCTGGATACGCCATATTTAAGGTATATGTTTGGAGATTGTGCATAGCCGGCGTTGCCATCAGCTTGTGGTACATGCTCGCTTTTGGATTGTGTTCGGATAACATATTGACCTTGTTGAGGTTATAAAGTTTAAAATCTCGTATTTTTCGATCTATATTTTTAGCTCTTGGACGACAACAAGTTCAAAGAAATCGACAATCTCTATCTGGAGTTTGAATCACCAGAAAAGGCGAGCAAAATGTAAGTTTAAAATACTCACCGGCGAGTGCACAACTTCTACAGACGCAAAGTTCCATTCTACCGTTGAAGAAAGCGGTCGAATTTTTAGGCGCGTCTCATAACAAACATAGCATCGAATTTCACATTACGATCGTCAAGCTAATAGATGAAGCGTAAATTTTGTATCTATGCACATGTCACACGTCTTAATTCGTGATTTATCCACTCTATGCGAAATCGTTATTCTCTGATGATCATATGGTATCTTTTATTTCTTTTTTTCCCAGCGTGAAGCTTAAACACTTCGAAAAGTTTGCCGACACCACAGAAGCCCTGTCAGCGGCCACTGCCGCCGTCGAGGGTAAGCTATCAAAGCCACTAAAGAAAGTGTTGAAGAAGCTGGTGGTTGACGATGTACAGAATCAGCTGCTCGTTGCCGACGCCAAGCTTGGAAACGCTATCAAAGATAAGCTCGCGCTACAATGCATTGCCAACACGTCGGTAATGGAGCTTATGCGCTGCATTCGCACGCAGTCGGAAAGTCTTTTGTCCGGTCTGCCAAAGAAGGAGATGACTGCGATGTCGCTCGGTTTGGCCCATTCGCTTTCGCGCTACAAGCTCAAGTTCTCACCGGACAAGATCGACACCATGATCGTGCAGGCACAAACCCTGTTGGATGATCTAGACAAAGAGCTAAACAACTACATGATGCGAGTTCGAGAATGGTAAGTGCGTGGTTGGAAATTGGAATTAGCGCGCCGGAAGAATAATACCGTGGGTTTCCTTGCACCATAGGTACGGTTGGCATTTCCCCGAATTGGGAAAGATCTTGGCCGATAACATTACGTACGTGAAGACGATCAAACTGGTCGGTATGCGAGATAACGTGGCGGACACGGATTTGTCCGACATTTTATTGGAGGAGCTGGAGCAACACGTAAAGGAAGCAGCTGAAATTTCGATGGGTAAGTTTTAACGCGTTAGTTGCAGGAGGATTTATTTGTTAACACGCACACTTGCTCATAGGTACGGAAATTTCGGAGGAAGACATTACAAACATTCAGAATCTTTGCGATGAGATCATCAACATCAACGATTATCGTGCGCATCTGAGCGACTACCTTAAGGCTCGCATGATGGCGATGGCACCGAACTTGACCGTGCTGGTCGGTGAAACGGTTGGAGCAAGATTGATTGCCCACGCTGGCTCCTTAGTTAATCTAGCGAAGCATCCCGCCTCGACGGTGCAAATATTGGGTACGTTCTGGAACTGTGCATTTGTAATTGCCCTAACTCACTGGTAACTGATTGTTTTTCATCTTTCTTTACACAGGATCGGAGAAGGCGCTGTTCCGGGCTTTGAAAACCAAGAAGGACACACCAAAGTATGGTCTGATCTATCACGCCACCCTCGTTGGTTCGGCTAGCACGAAGAACAAGGGACGTATTTCGCGATCGCTGGCGGCCAAGGCCTCCCTGGCGACTCGTGTCGATGCATTCGGTGATGATGTGACCATGCAGCTTGGTATTGACCACCGGGCTAAGTTGGAGACTAGGCTGCGCATGCTTGAAGAAGGCAACAATACGCGGCTGTCCGGTGTGAAGGCGAAGGCCAAGCTGCAAAAGTTCCACTCGGTCAGCGAAGTGAAAACCTTCAAAGTTGCAACGGATAGCACGCTTCCGACGACTTCCTCGAAGAAGGCGAAAGCAGAAGAGGATGCACCGAATGCCCCTTCACCGAAGAAGAAGAAGAAAGCGAATCAGCAGGTATGTCGTTTGTATTTAAGAAAGCAAAAGCTTTCTTCAAATATTCCTTGGTGGTTTGTTTTTATGACACACGCACCGGTTCGTTTGTATATTTACTAGGAATCTGCTGTAGAGGAAGAGCAAGAAGCAGCTGCACCCGTGGACACCGAAGTTGGTGATGGATCAGTCAAAAAGAAGAAAAAGAAGAAGGCCAACCAGGAGGCTGATGATAGTGTGATGGAAGCAACTGTTGAGGAGCCCACGCCTACGTCTTCGGGGAAGAAGCCTAAAAAATCAAAAGTTAAAAAGAGCACCGAGGACGACGAGTAGGAGGTGGGCTAGTGCCGTCGTTCGGCAGTAGTATAAGAAGATGCGTTTCGCGAGCTATTGATTTACATTTCTAACGTTACGTATGGTTATTAGTCTCTTTTACCTCTTCTAAGACTTCCCAAATGACAGTAAATGTTCTCCAGAGCAGTGCAGTGCAGTGCTTTGTATGTACAGCAACCAGCCACACCGTCAACAATCATGTAAAATTACAATAATTCTTGCTTCCAAAAGCTGGGTCGGGTCGAGGGATTGAAGAATAGTTAGAGAAGGAAATGCCTTGCAAGAGTAATACGCATAAAAATGCACACTATTGATCGCAACCAACAGGAACATGTAAGGATAGTAAGAGGAGACAGATTGGCGTTGTTTTATGGCAGTCGACTCGATTTTTTATTCAATCAAAGCAAACACGTGGCTCGTCCTATTACACCTGTACATGGTGTAACAAAGCGATGAAGATATAGTTTGGTTTCTTCAATTTTGATAGAATTAGTCATTGTAATTAAGTTTAATAATACCGAAAAATATATGGAAAATATATAGAATTCTAAGGAAAACGTTGCTTATCATACCCTTTTTAAAGAGCAATACACCTAAACATTTTTAAAGCATTCGAAAACATTTGTTTTACTTTTCCATTCCGATTCTGTATTGAAAGTATCTCAAATATGGCTCTCTCTCTTTGTGCTGCTAACGTTACCACTTTTAATCAGGTTACGTAAAATGGCTCAAAAGGATATTCGACGAATTGTCAACGACCTTTTGCAAGCCGCTCCGGATATGCAGCATATCAGGCGGGAATCGGGACCATGTCGCAGCTGAAGCATGCGAGCAAGTGGCGTGCTATTTGAGCTCGATTGCGTGTGGTGCAGGTGTTGCGCATCTGATATCGCTCTACCGTTGCGTTGTAAGCCAAACGAAAAGGACGAAAATCGATAAATCTGAACTGGCGCCGAAGCTGGGCGAAATATACAACTCCCCCCCTATCCGCTCTGGTTGAGTGCGAACTTCGTTAAGAGAATGATATCGCCGACCGATTCGAACTGGCATTTGTGATTCTTAGTACATGCTTCTACCAACGGCACGTCGGTTGTGCGTAGTACACCGGAGGTCCTTCCGTCGGCACAGTGAAACGCACCATTCGCTCACGCGGGAAAGTTCTGATCGTACACGGGGGGGAAAAAAACTAGCGTTTTGTGTTCTGGGGGTGGTGGGAAAATCCACCAAACCCAACGCCCACCCAAGAAGAACTTGCCTCCCCCCGGTGTCGGCTGGTTTAGGGGCAGCATAATGGCGAACATAAGGCGCTCGAAGGCAACAACAATCGCGTAGTGACGACAGCTTTCTCACGGACAAGGAATCTGCCACCATCTCGCCACTCCCACCCACACCCACCACCAGCCCGCGAATTTGCCTCGGTGGGGTTGATTAAAAATGCAGGAAATTTCACGGTACGGTTTCGGGTTGTGCGCGTAATTTCCCAGTTGAGTGATGCTTGGTGGCCGCTATCGGCGCTAAGACACGGGCCAAATGATCGAACATTATCTGTGATGGAGCAACTTTCTTCACCCCATCGGGCGATTTTGTGCTGGCGTGTGCGAACCCGGCAGGAAGCAGTGATGGTAATAGACGCCTACCCAAGAAGATATGATATGGCACTCTTGGCCTGTGATGACGTACCGGAAACGGAGCGGGCTTTACGGTGGCACTCGGCTGGGGTAAGTGAACCGTTCCGAAATTCGAACGTGGCATAACTAATTATTTCAACACACACGAGCCTTTCGAACGGGGAGCTGGTGTGTAGGTGTTGTTGCTTTCTCGCAATTTGCTAGTTAGTTTGCCATAATTAGTTTCCCAGGAATCAGCAACTTTATTGTACTCAAGCCGTGCGGTTTGTTGCTTATTGATTTTATTAATTCATCAATCTGCATCTTAATGTTCAGTTTCTCTTGCTGTTCTTTTTGAAATAGTTTTTTGTGCATATTACCTTAATTTGTTGAATGTTTCACATTCGAAACTCAACGTTTGCTAATTTTTATGATGAAATATCCGATCTGTTTGAAGAAATATCCGAGCCGTTTCGCAAAATAATCAACACCAATCCTGTGCAAAAAAGTACACGAAAGGGAGAATTTTCGTTGGAAAATTATGTTTCTAATGTTGGCATAGAATTACTCTTAATTAATGCTTAATGTTTGCGTGTTGTAAAATAGAATTATTGCTTAATTTAAATATAAAGTTTGTTGTTTGGAGGCCGTGACCGTAAGAATGCGTCTACATTCCGTCTTTTTTTTAAATAAAAAATTCCATCACCATCCGTCCATTCGACTTTTGTTTGACAAACTTCCTTCCTACCAAAGGCGGAAGAAAATGTCCACCACCTGAAGCAGGCGGATTTTTCCCTCCCAATGCCTTCGCAATGCTCGATTTCACAGATTGACGCATTCCGTCCATAAGGCATGGGTTTTTTTCTTCTCCTTTCTCATTGCCCGTTCCACGGATCCAAGCCGAAACCGTGAGTCACGAATTTCGGGCACGGTTGCGAGATACATGGATTTTCGTCAGGATTTTCTCGTACTCTCGCACCGGAACCATCCTGGGGTCCCTCTCTGCGTGGGGCGGTAAAAAGGGCCAAACTATCATCTAAGCATCGGTGACGGTGTCATCAACCGTTTAACCACAAGCGACGAACGCCCGGAGCATGAAATATGAAAATTTACGACGCTGGAAAATGGTTTCTAGCTCGTGCTGAGAAGCATTTTTCTTTCCACCTTTTGCGAAGCCCACGCCGGTTAGAGCTTTTGCCGTGGTTTTGGGAATCCTTTGCTACGGTACGGGCATTTTTCTTCCATCCTTCCAGAACCGAACTCGGCACATGCTTTCTTATTCGCTTGCCGGCCGTTTTGGGGTGATAAATTAAATGCCGCTCAAAGACTTTGCCCGAGCAAAATCGTTCCAAAGCTGTTTGATGTTTTGGAGAATTCGCTTTACAAAAATGTGTGTGTAATGCGAGTAAGACAAATGTGAATTAGCTGACCGCGATGTTAATAGACAAAAGTAAATGCTACATCGATTGTGCGATTTGCGAATAGTTGCAGAAACAGCTGAATGTTGCCAAAAGGCTAGGACGTAGCGTTGATAATAAACTAGCTGAATCTGAGTTGCAGTGTTCCGGAAACGGAATCATTCCCAAATTCATCTCATTTCCTGTCGGTCCTGCCGATTCTGGCAAACTGCCGTCGGTGTTTGACCTCCACGTTAGCTCCACTGAGCCAAGCGCTATCTAACTCGTTCGGACTTTTGCTGGTGGAAAATCCCACTCGCACCAGAGATCCGCCGGAATTGACGAAATCGGCACATCGGGACGGCTCGTGGCACCGGCTAGATGATCCTGCCGATGGGGCCGATAAAAAGCCCGATAGCCAAGGACACCCTCTAGGCACCATCAGCACGAAAAAAAAGGGGACGAAGTCGGTTCACCTTTCGCATCCAATTTTCACCCGTTCGTTTCATTTTCTGCCCCACTCCACCAGACTGCCAAACACAGACACACACACGCACACACCCACCCACACAGCAACACAAGCACACCGATCGTCGGGGAGCACGGGGATAGATTTCACGATTTTATTTTTCATTAGCATAAGATTTGAAATATGCATTCCGACCAATCATTTTGTCATCTCATTTCATTTCCACTTTTTCCCGACACAACCCTGGCCAGAGCCGCCGGCGAATCGGGCACATCGATGTGGGCCCGAAATCGAACAGATTTCTCCCACCAAATCCCTACCCACCGGATGAGCCCGCCCGGAAGCGTCCTGCACCCGGTGTCGGCCCGAGAATTCGGTATCGCGCGCGCGAGTATCGCTTTATTTCTGCCGGTTATTGTGCCAGCCCCCTTGACCGGCCGTCACCGTGGCTCCCGGTGACGTTTTGCGTTTGACGTTTGACGGTGTTCCGCGCGATTGAACCGTACACCACGCGAGGACGACTAGCGCCCGCGCGAGCGTGTGTGTGTGTGTGCCTTGAAGAAGGCTCCGAAAAGGTACAGAAAAGGGTAGCTGGCGCCATCGCGCTCTCATCGCGTTTCACGTCCCGGAAGCTCAAAGCTCGCTCGGAAAATGGTGGGGTGTGACGCGGGAACGGAAGTCGCGCTGGCGAGGTCCTTTCGGGTTCGAGCGCATGCGTTCTGGGTTGTAGATATCCTGGCCACGGCGTAACCAAACCTACCGGTTCTGTGCACCTTTGCAGGTCGTGCTCGTGTTCGCTCACTCTCGCTCGTTCGATGGCTCTCTTTTTCTCGCTCGATTGTGCGCTCTCTCTCTCTCTCTCTCGCACACGCTCTCACGGCTCAAGTCAGAGTAGGCCAACAACGGGTGTCACGCAGCCAGTGTGAACGGAGTGTCCTTTGGCAACGCCTACTTATAAATATTTCCTTTCCAGTGCCAATCGAGCGTGTCTAGTTAGGAGCGAAAGGTGGAACGGGGACCATTACCTTTGGATTTTGGGGGGGTGGGTCCCTTGAGGGGGGACGCGTGGAAAATCAGGAGCAGGAAAATAAAACCCGGCACAGTCGGTGGCGGTACGGCCTTCTCTTTGATTGTTGCTGGAAGGATGCAAGACGAATGGCCGCCATCTCTCTTGCACTCACTTTCCAAGTCCCCAAGGGGGGGGGGGGGGGGGGGAGGGTGCATGGTGAAATGGACGGTGTGAAGGGGTGGCAGGTGGAAAACTATTCTCTTGCATCCTTTTTCGGGGCTCGCATCCCCGCCCGCCAGCGGGTTCTTTGAATGTGTTTTGGTTTCACGTTTAATTTCCAGCGAAGCTTTCAATCCATCCAACGTTTGCATCTATTGTTGTGCGATTCTGCGTTTGGTGGTGGAGTGCCCAAAAGGGCGCCTGCCTCCCGGTGGGGTGCGGGTGTGAGTGTATTTTTAGACGCGTCCTTTCGTCCTTTTCCCGCGTTCGGTTCCACCCATCCTGCCCATGCGGCTGTACGCCGCACATCGGCTTTCGATATCGGGTGGAAATAGTTTTCTCACTCGCTCTCGCTTGCTCCCTCACTCGTTCGCTGTACCTTTCTCGCTCTTGGGCAAACCTTTCTCCCTTCATTTCACCACCACCATCGCCCGTCAACGAAACGGGTAGGTTTTTCCTGCCCGCCGTTTTTCCGACCAATCGTTCCGTTCAACCGTTCGCCTTCTAGCGCATTTAGAAACGGTCCACCGTCCCCGGTCCCGGGCCTCCTTTATCCCTACCCGTTCGTGCTCGTTGCGATGTGTTTTGTTCTTCTGTCTGGTGTGTGAATGTCCTGTCGCCTTTGCCCTGGCGCGTTTTCTCCACGCCAGTTTTTCCACCCGCCGCCGGTGGGGTGTTGTGTTTTTGTGTGCTACTGCGGTGCGCCTCATACAAACGCGGAAAATTACATTCAGTTGCAACAATCGTGTTATCGGGTTTGGATTGAATGTTCGGGGATTCCGTATCCTGTCGCACGGATTTTCTCGTGGCTACACACAGCGGTGGCGCCGAGGCAGCGGTCAACACACGCAGGTGGTGCTTTATTTTCTTCTTCTGCAAAAACCACCAACCGACGGAGGATACGCGCTGGATGCGTGCGTGTCCCTTTTGACGGATGACAATCGTCTCTGCCGCAGTGAGCGTTCCGCGGTTCGATGTGCGCCTGATCGTTCAGAGGCTAGTCGGATGTGTCGGAATTTTGCGACGGAAATCCACCATCCTTAAGCTATCCCACACTCAATGCCAATGCCCCCGAGACGCGCTCTCTGTTTGCGCGTTCATTAAAACAATAGCAGCACAGTGATAACGTCTCTACGTCTGTGGATACATTTGTACAACGCAAGTATGCAAAACGCCGACGTTGTGGGTAAAGGATAAGCAATACAGCGAACAACAAGCATGGTGTGCAAGTTCACATAAAATCCAAGCAACCTGCGATCGCGTTTGACAGTTAGTGGTTGTGCGAAAAGTTTTGGTTGGGGCGAAAATTTAATTATTTTTGTTGCTTTCGGAATTTGCGCGCGTGCGTATCCTTCTATTGTCTGTTGCCCATGTGCCCTTCCTTCGCCTCTCTCGCTCTTTATCCTTCGCGTGAAGGTGTGCGTTTGTGTGGGTGCCAGTAAAACGGAGAACGGTGGCTTATCGATCGATCGATGCTGGCGCGTGACGTTTGGCGCGGATCGGGTTTGACGTTTCCGGACTCGTATTGTTGTGGACTGAATATCATTTAAATTTCACTCGCGAAAGTAATCCCAAGCAGATTAGTGTCCTCAAGGCACCACGAATAGTTCGATCTGGCAGAGGAGTAGTGATTCCGTTCGTTGCTAGTTATTTATTTTCCGTTTATTGAAGCGCCTGCAACGCATATGTTGCTGACGGTTGTTAGTAGATTAACGTTGTGTGATAGACTGGTGAAGATCGCAGTGAAAAGCAAGTAGAGGCATATTTTTTCCGTACATTGTGATAATTTGTGGTGCGCCATAGTGGCGCTGTGTGAGTGGTTTTCTTGGCACAAACAATCGCATATACAATTGTATTTCTAACTCAATCTGCGAAGGATTGCAACTGTGGTTCATATTTGAAATTCTATCTTCAGGTTCGCAATACAGGAAAGATTTTAGGAACTAAACTAAAGTGTGGTGTCATTGTCACGTGGCAATAAGTGTTTGCGTATTACCATGTGGTATGCGCGGCGGCAAAAGTGAAATGATGTTCGCGAAAACATGCAAAGATGACATTTTTAGTTGAATTTTGAAAACTTTCGAAAGTTTGATGCCCTTGGATAACCAGACTGGTGAAACGACGATTGCATGTAGGTATCTATAATAACGCAATTGGTCATAAGTATATACAATTATAACCATTCTCAGGAATAAAATGAAGTACGACCTGTAGGGTAATGTGACTGATTGTAACATTCTGCAATATAACAAAAGATAGTAGCATTCATTGAAGATTTATCATGTTTAATTTATTGTCTACACAGATACTAGTAGATTGCTGACAATTTTCACATATTTATGTACAATATTTGTCTATTCTTGTCTGCTGTGGTTTTCATATTGATTTTGATCCATGCTATCTTTATGTTGCGTACTATCTAGCTTAAGGCAAATGGTTATTTAATTCTAATTGAAGCTAATTGAACAATATAGGGGAGCTGTCCTGGACGTGACATTAATGATTATGAAATAGCTTTCTAAAATATCACAACATAAGCAGAGCAAGCTAAAGCAGATAGTATTAAAACAAGTGCAATTATAACTAAGTCTCATAATAGGCTTCTGAATACAAAGATTAAAAACCATTTACAGGAAGAGATCGAGTTGTAATATGTTTGTAACAGAATAAATGCACCTATTATCATAAAACTCAATGAACCCATAGCCTGTTCCTTGAAAGCGACCATATCCCAGAAAATTCCGTGTGAAAAAGTCTAATTTGGCTTTGTTATATTAACCATAACACTCGCTACATTTTAATCGACGATTCAATTCGGAGCTTTGTTGAAAGCAAAGCCACGATTACGGTTACAACAATGTAAATTTAGAATTAATGTTTCATGATTGAAATTTGCATAGTGCGAGACGTGTTATTAAACTATGGCTATCGTAAAAATGGTGTTTCTTTAAAAGCAGTTTAAAATGTTTTGCCTAAACAGTTTTGGATGAAGTACAGTATTTATCAATGAATGATAGATGTTAAATACGCATCTTTTTCTTTTTTGTGTAATATTTGTTAAAAAATTTTCAACAAATTCTCATTTAATGGAATGGAAAATTACTTCATTTCAAAGGATGGTAGTTTTAGGATTTATACTGCGATAACACCACAGTGAATTATCGCACTGTGATTAGTTGTTTGCTATCTCAGAGTATCATTGTTAGCGATCATTTGTTTTTCTAGTTGTAGGTATTAATTTTCAATCGAGTGCACGTGTCCATAAACGTGCCAAAATATGTCAAACAAAAAACGAGGGCTTCGGTGATTGCGCTTTGTCAAGGGTATTCTTTTCTGTTTGCTGATCGATATCAAACGTTTTGTTCAACGTTTTGTTGTTGTGTAACGATTTACATGCATTTCATTTACGATTTATGTACATTTCATATTTTGCCACCTGTTCTAGCAACTGTTCTAAAGAATATTTGGAACGAATGCTCAATACCAAGGGATAATCAATTTTCCATATAAAGATATATATGTTGGAAAGTAAGTCTTGTTTTAGAAAGTTTTTAATTTAATCAGTAATAATCTTAATTCTCAATGAACCTCGAGAATGGATGCTTCATTTTCTATTTCGTCTGCTTTGCTCATTCTTTGGAATTGATACAAGGGTAAATTTTTTCACAAAAATCCCTGCCGTTTCAGAGCAATGTGTGAGAGCTAAAGCAAAAAAACACTTTACGTATCAGACAGGCATTACTTCGTTAGTTACTTTTCCCGACAGAAATGTATACATTTTTTGCAGTATCTTGAGTAGCAAGAAGTATTGATTTTAAGCGGTTTTCTAAACCACCAAAACTAAAAAAATACACGATAAACCATACCGTTCCTGTGGGGAAGTTCGTTTCACGGCGCAGCATTCGTGGTTTAAACCGCAAAACCCTCAATAAATGCTCGCTGAATGATGAATGAATGATAAATGTTTAATAAATTCTGCCAATCGATGTTGGTGTGGCAACAGGTTTAGCAGAACGAATTCAGGGTTAGACGATTTTTTTTCGTAATGTAATCTAAATCCCTTACCTGGTAAAACCACGTTAATGCTTTAATATTCGCGGTAGATACACAGCAATATGCCATGCTATATGAAAACGTGTGCAAATATATATTCACTAGGAACGAAATTCTGTACCCAGACGAGTATTACGTCATATTCCTGTTTTAATTTTTAAAAAAGATGCTTTTTAGTTGAACAACATAAAAATACGATAAATCTGTAATAAACTTGCCTATATCAAACTTTGTATGATCTAAGACAATCCGCCTGTTTTGATGAATCATATTTATATTATGATCCTTTAGATTGATGATTTGAGGATTATTGAAAATATGTTTATTGCCAAAAACATGAAGCCAACTATTTTAGTTTTGGTAGAGTAAACATAGAGATTATTTTATACTCAGGACTATAGAGCAATTACAAATATCTTTATGTTGCTTATATTTGATTTCAATACCATGAGTATTTTAAAGTCTGATTCTTTTTCTCAGTGCTTCCTTGCGAGATTTGTTGATACATTAATGTTTAAAAAATACTGACAATTGTTCAACTGAAAACATCAGTCAAATTTCAGCCACGTGGTACATCGGATAATGTGTTTCATTTAGCTATGCTACGGTACTTATTCATACTACTCTTTCTACCAACTGGTCGATAGTAACAGTAATAAGTAAAATAGTAAGCATGTACCTTCAAGGGCCATAATCGATGTTTGCTTGAATTTTGTTCGACAGAGTGAAGCGAACGTTCGGAAACTTTATATAAAAGCGTCATGTGCGCTAAATGAGCCCTCGCAAAACACGGGGGCACCTGGAACATAATTAATACGGCCGTTTTCCGTGTCGCTTCGCAAACGAACGGTTCCATTTCCGACTCCATGATTTCCTGCCCACAGTTTTATGTGCCCGCTCGTCCTCGACATTCGGTAGGCGTTAAATCCTTTCCCCTTGTGTGTCGGTCTGTGTCCGTGCCCCGTTCGTTTGTCGGATCAGCCCCAAACGGCAGGACGTGTCATCATGTCGCGTACTCATGTACTTGTGCGTTTCCGGTGCACATGCGCACTGTGTCCGCCAGTGCCGACAATGGTTTCGGTCTGGTTCGTTTTGCTGCGAGCTTTCGGCGGTCCTGCTGCAGGAGTTCCGGTGTTGATGATCAATATTCTCTCATCTCCATCCCCGGCTTCTTTCTAAGCAAATAATTACCTTCCCCGTTGGGTGCCTCCCCTCACGCCACCCCTCCATATACCCATTCCGTGTCCCGTGGTGTGTAACGTCCATTTGCATGCATGTGTGTGTGTGCGGGTGGGTGGGTGGGTGGTGAGGGCGAAATATTTCATATCTAAACGAAAATCCCCTTGATCCCGCTAAGCTTGGGAAGCAATCGATGCATGCGTGTATGTATGTGTGTGTGTGTGTGTGTGTGTGTGACGAACTAGGCTCGTTGAAGAACGATTGAGAGAGAACGAGACCACCACGGGATCCACTCGGAAAGTCAATAGAAAATGGAGTAAAAGGAGCCCGTTCCGAGGTACACGAAGAAAGCTCCAGCTTAGACGCCAGGACCTGAAGCCTGAATGTAAGGCAGGCTTTGTAAAGCAGTAGCAGCAGTACTTGGTCCTTTTACGACAGCGGCTGGTGAGGGCTGTAGCTGCTGTAGTTCATCGACAGTGCACCACAGGTAATGGCGGATGGTTGTCCAATTACAAAAACCCATCCCTTGGTCGTTCGTTTATTAGCAGAAATGCTGCCTGCGGTGCTAACTTGCTAGATGGGCAAGCGAAAAGCTCCAATAAAGCAACCATTACGGGGGCGGCTCAAATTATTGATTAGCGTCGCTCGATACGGAGGGGGGGCTGCGTGGGCCACTTGCATGTCTTTAAATGTGTGTACAAATTGTGGCCTGTGTCCTGTTGGTCCCGGTAAATCCCCCCCCCCCCCATTCCGAACCAGGCGGGCTTTGACGAGCGCTACCTGGAGGATACAATTTGATTCCGTTCCAAATGCAATTGGCAGCTGCCTGCAAATGCTGCGGCGGTGCCATTTATCATAATCATTTGTCATGTCGGTGCTGTTGCGGCCGGTTTTCCGATGGGCTTACTCGCACCGCCACGAAATTGACGTTCGACAGATTAAGTAATCTCTCAGCTCGGTTCTAATTAAGCTGAGTGAATTAGGTGAAATACTTTTAAATTGATTAAGCTAGACGTTACAACTAGTCCGTTACAGTCCGACCTGGACATCGGTCGATAGTTGGCGATGCTAATTGTACGTACACACACATCAGTAAAGGCGGCATTTGTCATTTGCAGGTCAGCGCAAGCGTGACACGAATTGTATGCCTTGTGTGATGAGCACAGGTTAGGTTGATTGATTGCACCTGAAATAGCCTGCTTTTCTTGTTTGAATGGTGTCAGTTGTAAAACGAAGTAGTCTGGGCGATTGAATTTGCTGCACGAGAAGGCATGGTGTGTAATTTACAGAATTTATGGCGCAAAAAAAAACCAATGAAGGGCTTATAAATGACAGTTCGAAATTGGCTCACCTAAACAATACATGTAAAACCAATGGATATTGTTGGCCGGAATGGGTTGGATTTGAGTTATGTAATCGTTTTTACAAAGCTCTCCTTCGTTCAGTAACCTTAGAACACACATACCCTGCACAAAAGCACACATGCTGCGTTAAAATCGTGCACTATGAGCGAGATTTTCCCTCCATTGGTATGGCAATGGTTCGGCGGACGCGTTAAAATTTAAACACAAAAATTCTTTACCGATTCCCTACTCATCCGCGTACACCCTTGAACCGACGGTTCGCGTGAAGATGGCGTACTATATGTGCCACGGTTTCACTTTAAAGGTGGAATCTGACTACCGCGCTGAATATTTAATCCTAAACGTTTTCCCTTCACGTGCTCCGTTTGGTGGCGGGTGACTTAAAGGAAACTCGCCCCCCCCCCCGGGTGGAGTAACGAGGGAATTGAGGGGTCCCAGAATCGCTAGGGAGCGTAGGCAAAACACAAAAAAAAAATTGTAAGATGAAACGTGAGCAAAAAGTGTTGCAGAATAGGCGAACGGTGGACACACTCGGGCGGCGTTGACGACGATGACAGTGGCGCCGCAGCAGGGCAAGATTTTTTGGCGATAATTTATGCATTTCTGAACGCGACAAGCGGTGGGCCGCTTACATCTACTCATTTATACATACGACGGAAACCGGCCTTTCCCCCTCGATCGGACGGGTTGTCCCCCGGGGGGCTGGAGGCGGAAAATCACGTCTCTTCTGTCCTCTCACAGTGGAAAAAGGGGAACATCCTTTGCTCTCCCGCTCGTTACGGCTCGATGGTAGTGTAAATAATTTTTTTTCCACAATTGTTCCCTACTTTGTTCTCGGGTCGCAATGCTTTTAAATTTGCCAACTACTCCCTCCCACGGAAAGTGTTTGTGTATGTGTATGTGTGTGTGTTTGCGATTGTCGTCCATTTGGGCCCCTTTGGGGTGGTTTTGGGTCGGTTGGGGCCGTGGAAATGGAAATTGAAGCTTACATAACCGATTGAACATTTCGCTAATGAGCTAATATTTGCGAGTGGTTCCACGGTCTGCAGTAAGTGTAAGCTTTTATTCTTTTCGTTTTTTTTATTTGGTTCGGTTCACTAACGGACGCCATTTTACGGTACAAAGGATCACCTCTGCATTGGCGCTGGGAAACCATGGTTACCGTTTGATGTTCCCCGTTTCGAGCGGACACGAAACTAATTTCGAATGACGGCTGCCCCGTCGTTGGCTTGGGAAATTGGTACAAAAAATCGAACCAAACAAACACGCAAATAGCGCTCGAGAGCTCGGTTGAGTGCGATGTGTGTGTGTGTATGTTTTTTTAGCCATTGCATTTAAAAGTTGACATACTGTTTCACTGCAAAACGACGTTACTTTCGCTCGGTTAGATCTGGCATTGGTAAATACGACCTTTTGCGATCATTAACCGTTGCAAATAATTACTTAATCAAACTGGTCATCGCTATTGATGTTCTTGTTCTGTATCCTTGCTATCCCATGGCCCGTTTATGGAAGCAAATCTATCACTCGAAACGTCGTATGCGCGTACATTTGATAAGTGTATGCTATAACCTATTCTAGATGTTGATGTATCTTGTAAGGATTACCAATTTATTATATAGATGTGGAACGATTAAGACCCAAAATCATGCAGCTAAATTAAATTACAATAGTTCAAAGATCAACCAACACCGTATGGTGCTAACGGAAGTTGGAAGTGTTTCGCATAGCCCTTGAAATAAACTTTCCAACGATACGCAAAGAGCGCGCGAATCAGATTGCAAAAAAAAAGAAAGAAAGAGGAAAGCCAGAAAAACCCTCGTACCAAAACACAAGGGCTTGAGCACACTAGCGTAAGAAATTATAGCCACACGTGAACCGAATATACCGCCCATAAACATATTTCAACGGTGCAATGGTTCCTTCTTGCGGCGCTTCCGAAAAGGTGGAATTGTAAGATGATAAATGCACCCGAGCCGAGCCAAGCGTTCTGCGGTGGAATTGCGAGGGCTCGAACGGCCTGAGAAGCGACCAACCGGCAAGCTGCTAGCGTGGAAAGCGGAAAAATCCACCCCCACACGGGCACGCAAGAAGAAGAAGCAAACTTCTGCCCCACGATCATGAGTTACCTTTGTTACCGAACCGGGTGGGGGCGCATGTCTGTTGTACTTTTTATTGTTTCCACCGGCGCGGCGTAACATAATTTGCTGCCATAAAAGTGAAAAACAGTGCAATGAGAACGGCGTGTGCATTTCGATCCGTTCCTCGAATGCCAGCTTGAAGAGTCCGCGCAATTCGTGCAATGGTGGAGCGAATTCGGAGGGCGCGAAGATTGATAATGGATAAAGGAAATTTATTTGAATGGGTTGGGAAATAAAGCCGGCTGATATAAGCTGTGCTTCGGATTCTGCGATAACGCGCTCGAATTGTAGCGAAAGTAAGGCAACGCGTGGGTTTGGATTTCTTTTTTTTTTGAATGAAGTTTCCACCTTTCGTCAGATGCATCATTCATCGTAATCCCGTGTATTTGGCGCCGGTTTTCCGTGCTTCCGGAAGCTTTCGTCGTTGTGTTCACTTTCCGAAACAAACCTCTAAAAGCTACCGCTGGCCCTTGCATGGGTTCCCACTGTTTATTATGTTTTTTTGATCAAACATTCGCCATCGGTTTGAGATGATTGATAATGCACACGGGTTGCACATCGATGGCAGTACGCACCGGACAGAAGACCGCCACCCGGTCCTTCGGGACTGTTCGCATGGTATGAAAAATTTCGTGCCACAGTCTTTTCATCAACCACGCAGAATTCCGTTTCATCTCCGTGGCCCGAGCGGTCCAGAGCTGCACCGGCTTGATTCGATGTCTACGGTTCACCCTTCCGGATGGTGTCTTTCATTGAACATCGACGTGTGGACCTTTGGTGACCGTACCGGTGAATACCGTGCTAGCAAATACCGGCGTTTTATCGATGGCGGAGGATAACGAGCTGTGCTGAAATAAAATATACAAAACAAGAAGCTTCGACGGAACAATCCCAACATCGGGCCAACGGTTTGTGCCGTGAAAGTGGCGCACTGGAAGTCTACTTTTGGTGGTTCGGCTGAATGTCCCTCAGCGGAAGGCTTGCTTTAAAATTCATACAGAATGAGCATGGTTGCAAAGGGGTTTTAGTTCGGGACACTTTCCTGACTGCCGTGGGGCTACACGAGAGCTGACGAAGCATCCGTACAGATTCAGCGCAGGGAAAATAGAGAACTCATAAAATTATAAACTCGAACACACAGAGGATTTTTCAAAAACGAAGCAGAACTATTAGAACACATTCGTTGTGTTTGTGGTCTGCCGTGAAGCTAAATTCTTTCACTCTCGCTAACAACAAAAAACAACACACACACAGTTCACTCTATTCTGCTGGTAGGGCGGTTTTTTCACCTTGCCTATTGAAATTCATGGTCGAAAATTCGGTCAAAAAACCTGAACAGTCGGAGAATGGCTACGAAAAAAAAAAATGGCGCCGGTACATTATCACTACCGAATCACTCTCCATTAGCCGCTAATTTGCTTTCCAAGCTGTCCAAAGCCATCGAAAAGTTTGATTAGGCGCCTCCATCCATCCAAGCGGTGCAATCGCTTTGTTTTGATGCCCGACCAGGCCGGCCGGCTCGAACCAGGCGCCTCCATCAACGACGAACGAAGGGCGCTTAAAGCATCCGTTCGCGCCACGGCACGATAATTGTGCAAACAAGAAACTAACGCAAACTAAATTGTAAGCAAACTTTACCGATACTAATAGCGGGGGTGGAAACACAAAACAAAAAAAAAACAAATATAGCTCAGGCCGCAGGCCGCGTCCTGCTGGAGGATGTTGTTTACAGCGCCAAGCCAAACCGGTTCAACCGAAAATGACCACAGCTTGGTTAATATAATCATGACCCCTAATCAAATGCATCAATAATTAATCTGTTTGGCGTTGCGTTGCGGAGTGTGAAAGCGAAAGATGGAGGCGCAAAAAAAAAGATACACGAACAAGAAGCACGTGTATTGAGCGACACACGGCCACAAATCTAAGCGAACCACGGGCGGTTGTTCTGGTGCGCTTGTGGCTTTCCCGTGGCACTGTGCAGATTGTATCGAAATAGTGCGCCTTTCCCCGAGTGTACGTGTCCTGTGGGCTGTATTTAGCATCCTTTCCGAAACGCAGCAGAGAGACAGTGCGAGAGAAAGTGATGCCGAAGCGTGGGTCGGTTGCGAGTGAAAAGGACAAAAGAAAGCACTCGACGTGTTTCGCGCGATCGAATGGCATGTTTGCGTTGCGAGTGCTTGCGAATTGCAAGCCTGTGAAAAAGCCTGTTGTGTGAAAATTGCATAAAAATGCACCACACCCATTGGTGTGCAGTTTGGTTGAGTCTTTGTTTTTCTGGCTTCGACATTTTTGTGCCCATAAACGGGCATCCCCAGGGCATGTTGCGATGGTTTGCTTGCGTGCGTGTGATTAAATGTGCCGTGAATTATGTTTGCGCGATGCGTTCTGGAAACCAATTAGCTCGAATTACTTTTTGGCCATCGGCATGTATGAGACTGGTTGCCAGCCGGGAGGTGGAAAATTGAAAATTAAGTCCATGGCATGATGGCAGCCGTTAGTTACGGAAAATAACTTCGTTTTAACCATGAAAGCAATAGCTTAAACGCCCAAAATTCGTTTACAAAAATGGTTGGCGCGTTGGTTGCCGGTTCGCTTAAAAGAAATGCAAAAAAAAAAACAAATAATCCTCATCATAAAGCTCTATTTTGAACGTTTTTTAATCCTTTTTGTCGCGCCCCCGTTGTATCGATTGCATGTGATTAAATTCTCTATATTGTGTGATACATTGTGCACCTCGCAAAACAAGCCGCTTTAGTGATATCATCAGCACAATACTAATCGATTTAATTATGCCTTCGTCTTCGCCTTCCAGATAGTGATTGGCAGCAATAATTGATGTGGCGAAAAGTGTCTTTGGTAGCCTACGAGGTGTGCCAAAGGAGGAAAAAGCGTGAATAAAACCAGTGCCGAAGTGATTCTTGGTGGCGATACAAAGCCGGCGGGGCTCTTGGAAGGAGTGTTGCCCTTCGAACTTGCCGTCCTGGGACAGGAGACAGTGAGAGAGTGAGAGAGAGAGAGAGAGAGAGAGAGAGAGAGAACGCACAATTTGTTCGATCAGCTTTCGTGAAGTGTCCAAAGTGCATTACAACGGCGCCAAGATTTACTCACCGACGCCCTTAGACGCCTCTAAGGCGTTAAAGCTGGAAGACGAGTTTACCGGCATGACTATGCCCGTTTATCCGTCAGCCGATAAAATGAAAATGAGTACTCCAAGCTGCTTTCCCGGTCGATACAGCCCCAACTACAGGGGGCCCGAGCAGATGCGACGATGTATGGCGAATCCATCGGTAAGTACACACGACGCTGGTATTATAATTATTTCTTTGTTTTTTCGTTTTTGGAAACTGTTTATCAAACCAAAAGTTAAAGATTAATCGTCGCGAATATTGGTCCTATTTTGGCTGCATTAATTAATACTCAAGATTCGTTAACATTAGAGGGGTTATTAAGTAATCTTCAATAGTACTTTTTTATGGTAAAATTCAGTTTTAATAGAACCGTTTTGCATCAACCAAAAAATTAAAAAAAAACATAACCAGTATTAAATCGATAAAAATGTCTTTTGAAATATGAACTATACTCTTTTTATTTGAGTAAATATTTTGTCTGTTTTTTTTTCTTTAAACATATTGTCTCAAACAAAACCAGGTAATCTAGAACGTGTTTTAAAGAACTTTTCTGGTATGATTATGTGCCATTTTATGTTTTTTGCTAAATTTTGCCAAATAATAAATGTCCATCTGACCTGAAATCAATGAATATCCATTGTTTCGCGCAAGACTTAAGCTACTCCTGAACACGCAATAACATTTTTCAATAATGAAATGGTGAAAAAGCTTAAAACGTGCTGGGGCACACAACCGATTAGTCCTGGTTGGTGAGCGTTGTGCCCCAGTGAAATGTGCTCAAGTGCCGCAATTTGTCATTTTCCCGTGGTGGTCACAGGCCAGGGAAGTGGAACATTACCTCCGAGCCTCCTGCACCCGTTGAAGCTAAAAATCAAATTTTCATAAGCTATTTGGCCCTCCCAGCCCTGCCGACGGCCAGTTCCACGCGTTTCCTGGTGCACCACGCCTTACGTAAGCGAAGCGCCCTAAGTGCAATTGCCTAAGAGTGCGATGTCCCCGAGCACGTCCCTGCAGGCCTCAAGATGTGGCCACGCTTCCGGCCACATGCCACACGATGGCGTTGATGATAATGATGGTCGATTGTTGCCACCCACCGGTCGGGGTGCTCGAGTGGGCAGAAGCTCCGAGGATGGACATTCTGCCGGATTGCCCTATTTTGGCGATGAAATAGCAATGAATAACCAATGCCACTGGTGTGTGTGTGGGGCGCTGGAAAAGTGAGATAAATATCATCGCACAACTGCGCACTCGTGGGCCAACGTGGCCACAATTAGTGCCGGAATTGGACCGCTCGCAAATGGCCCTTCTCGCTTCATTAGCAAAATTAACAAAATTAATCAGTGTCTCCCGGTGCGTTGGGCCGTCAATCTTCGTCTTTTCACTGCCTTCGTCGAGGGCTGACGCTCGGTTGGTCAGTTTGCAAGGGACGCTGATAAATAAGGCACATGTAAAAACCGAATAGTTTGTCCAAGGAGCAGTTTTGGGGTCGCGTAATTAGTAGCTTCTGTTCGGTATAAAATCCATTGCACCGGAATGTGGTGCTTTCGTTGATCCTGAAGTGAATCTTCAGTGAAATTTAGAGAAATTGATTGCCAGTTTGATACCTTGAGCAAGAGCGCGACAGAGAAGTTGTGAGCGAAAGCAGAAAAAAAACACGTTAAAAACAATGAAAAAGTTTCCATCCAAGCAACCGCAGCATTCCCAAATAACTCTGCGGAATTGTTAACCCTTGGTTAGGCTGAAATTGTCAATCAAACACACACACACACGTGCAGGAACGCATACATCCTACAAGATTGCCACGTAAACACGTTTTCCCCATCAAGTTGCGACGGTTTTTCCAGAAGTACCTTCGATTCTGGCGATTTCCCGCGTCAACCCGTAAAAAGTTTTCGTTTCCGGTGCTAGCTAGGTGGTGGTGGTGGTGGGGATTTATTGTCCACTAAATTGATATTCTTGGCTTTAATTTTTGCGGAACGGGGTTTGATGGCCAGTACGTGGGCCCGTGGTTGCTCACGTTTACGAGTGTCGCTCCGGTCAAGCGGCTGGTCGATTGCCGGTCGATCCTCGATCTGGCCGTTCGACTACCATTTCGCTCGCCATTTGTCAGCGCATCGCGGAGTAATTACGGAGCAATGGGAGGGTTTTATTAGGTGATTTCACCAACTGCCGATCCCGAACGTGATCGTGCGGTTTTGAACGGCGACCGTCAGCAGCATGCAAATCGGTCTTTGCGGAACCGTATCAGGAACACGCGAGCGCGGTAAAGGATGTTTCGAATGAATATAATAAAGACGATACACAAGCTGAACCGACAATGATACTGCTGATTTGATTCAAAAGCAATGAGTCGAAATGGCCCGTGGCTTTTTGTGTTATGCTAGCAATAGCGGAAGTGTTCATCAACTTGTATCGAGAAACATTCAGTTATTTAAGTTGTTAAGAGCGTGTAATTTAACAACGTGATACACACCGCCAAATTCCTTGAATTAGGAAGATGAATTTCGAAAGGCTTCAACTGTGGGGATGTTTTGAGAAACGGTTCGTTGGTTATAAAACGTTGTTCAAGCATAAAACTAGTCAAGAACAAAAAAAATGAACGTTAAAATAAAGATTTTTAATAGATTCTGTAGTGAATTTTATTTGAGTTCCGATTATAATCAAACCATAATTTTTCAAAGCAAAGCTGCAACTCACTCTCATCACTTTTTATGCTTATTTTTCGTGTTTTCCTTTGAACTAATTAACAGTATTCTATCTAAATTATTTCATTTCGCATACCGGTTTTCGTATCTTTCCATTTTCAGAGTCGTTTCCTGGAGGATGCGTCGCTAATGTGCAACTCCTGGTCACCTAGGCATAATGTGAGTGTTTGCAGAAAATTGCTCAGTAAATTTGATTCTCTTTCCAGCTTCGAGCTTGCAAAATACTCCGAAATCGTGTGGGGGAGGTGAAATCAAACTGCGTACAAACATAGTTAGTAAAGCTGCCCGGTACAGAAAGTTCAAGTTTTTTTTTGCTCCTCTCGTTCCGTTCTGAAACATACTGAATCGCCGGCAACCAGTTGTGAAAATGGAAATCTCTCCAAGCATTTCGGTCCTTCCTGTTCGTGTTTAAAACACGGCTCCTACACACCGATTGCTTCCAATGTAACAGCCCTTGAAAATGTTTTGAGGTTTTGCGTTTATTTCCGCCCAACGCTCGGCTCAAACTTGGACAGGTTCCATCCGGCAGTCGACAAAAAAAAATGAAACACAACAACCTCCGGGCCTAAATATACGCTGAAAACTTTGGAGCTTGTTTTGCGTTTGCTCTTTTCACCTCACCGAGTGAAACCTTCGCTTGCTCGGTAGCATCGGCCTGTACCAAGCCTGAACGCTTACCAGTGGCAGTAGTATCGATCGGCCTCGCTCCACACAAAATGGCGCACAGACACAAGGACACCATGCGCCGCATGCTCGGTGGGAAAATCGAAAGGAAAAAAAAGGGCTCGACGGTCTTGCCTTTCGACAGTTGATGTGCTTAAGTTTTCCGGCCACCGTCGCTGGCCTCTCGTGTTTTTTTTGTCGCTCCTTTTCGTCGCTTCGCTGGTAGCTTTATTGATTACTGTAATGTTTTAAGTGTCGTTTGATCGAGAACGTCGTTTCCGGCTGTCACCGGGCCGAGAGTTGACATTTATCGAGTGGGATAATGCTAAGTTCGTTCCGGTGTCGTTCCCATCTTGACAGGAATGTCATACGGGGCCTCGGAACGTTTAGCTGCCGCTAGCTGAGCTGTACAATGCGATGAAAAAATTGGTTCAACGTTCTGACGATGGGAGAGTTTGAAACGCAACGGAAAGAAGACTTGACGGGAATTCCATTTTTGCCTCCTGCAAACTGACGGGCTATTGATAAGAAAATTCGTTCACTGATCGAGCTTAATCCTTTTTGGGACATGTCGTTGGTATTTTGGATGTAGTTTCTATAGCGCCTAAAATGTTGGCGCTATTGAAAGGATTGGATATTCACAAGCGCGCTTCATTTCGTTTTTGAGTTCCACCAAACGGAAATACTTACGCGAAATAAGACGTTTTAAGGGATTTGCGATCAGCTTTCTCGTTAGTTTTGAGCCAAAGCTGCCATCAATATCGCAATACGAAAGTTGGCCATGATGAAAACTCATCCCGGACAGTGGCTCCTTCCAAACTCATCTAGCAGGCGTTGACAACGGAAGACAATGCGAGAAAATACCATGAGTTGACAGATTGATCCGATGGTATCTTACAGGCGGGCCAGCCAGTGAACTTCTGCTTCCTGTTCGAGCACCTGTCATCGGTGATAGTCATGGTCGTTTCAAACTTTTACCTTATCGGATTGGACAGCCCGAGAACAACGATGGCCAGATACATGCACACATTGCCACCGGCACGTGTGCCACGTGGACGAAAGTCTATTGACATTGCTTAATGTCGTTACGTTATTTTGGGGAGCTGTTTAGCGAGACTCTATTTGATATACGACGTGTTTACGAAGTTTTGGTGCTGTGCCAGCCAGTTACCTCGGTACGGCGTTAATGTTGCTGTTGCTGCTGCCTCGATTATTTTCATTTCTGGCAGGTGGTGGTAAAAACAAGCCTATCTGCGCGTTAGCTGACCACCACCGAGGTTTTTGGGAATAAAAAAGACAGGTGGACCCGGTTTGTGGCTGGACATACGAAATTATTATTCTCTTTTTTTTGTCCTGCTTGCTGTTGTTGGAAATTCCCACCCGGCCGGAACAGATGGAGCAGCTCACAGCGACACGGAGTGTTTGTGGGCGCAAAAGTGGAAGAGAAAAAATGGAACTGCACCCCACCAACAAAAAGGGGTTTTCCACGGGGTTCCAGCCGACGAGGCCGATTTATCCCTTCCGCGAGCACATGCACAGGGCGAAGCGGTCGGTCAGTTTTCCGTCGGTTGGCACATGTTTCAATTATCCAAATTATACGCTCGCCTACTTCGATGCACTCGAGTACGGCTGCACCAACGCGCGGGTGCACCATTCGATCGGTCACATCGGGGAGTTTTTCTTCGCAGCGCACCGTGGATTTGGTGACGCAGAAATTTGGCCGACAATTTCGAGGCTACGCAACACGGCATATACTGCTTTTGCGTGAGTCGTGGGTCAACGGTCGGTGGTGGTGGCGGAGTGTTCCGGCAAATCAATGTTGAAATAATAAGGGACGGAAATATGTTTCGGGACCGAACAATAATAGCCGGGTTCGTGGATCGCTCCCTTTGTCCGGATATGCCGATGCCGGTGGGCGACGGTGGTGGGAGGCACCGAGGACAAGGTGGGGGGGGGAGGGAGGGGTGTGTGTGAGAGCGCAGCAAGTGTAAATAAAATTTTCCACCGCTCGCAGAACCAACCAGCCCTGGGTGGAGGGCTGGAAAACTCGGGAGGGTGCTCTCGGCAGCACGCCATCAAGCTGCAATTTCCCCCTGTTTCATAAACCTATAAATACACCTGTTACAGTTGGGAAGTCCTTCAATAAAAATAAAATAAACTCACTGCGGAAAATAAACCACGATATAGCGCGGGCACGATACGCCAGTAGGCAGCATGTTCTCGCTCTCTATCTCTCTCTCTCTCTCTCTCTCTCTCTCTCTCTCTTTCGCTCACGAACGTACCGCACCGGGCCTAAAAGCTGTGTTAACGACAAGGACCCTTTTTTCGTCCTTTCCTCCCTTTTTGCCCCTCCCGCCACCAACTCGCCCGCAAGGGTTCACTGAAGGGCTTGCTCGTTGTCGTCGTCGTCGTCGCTGGAGGGACTTTTTTTTCCCCTGTCTCGACCGATGATGATTTCTCGCTGCTCGCGGTCCGATCCCTTTTTGGCCCTGCACCCCCCGGTAGGGCGCGATAAATTTCCAAAGGGCCCAAAAGGGAACGCTCGCCAAATGGTACGGTCTCGCGCGCGTGTGTGTGTGTGTGTGCGCGCTCTACCGAACGGGGTGAGAGATTCTTGACATGAAGTGCTTTTGTATGATAATTAACAAATTTATGTAGCACTTCGCACGATGGATGTCGATGTCTTACGGTTTTATGGTTGGAGAGGATTTTTCCGGACCCAAGCGTGCGTTTCTTCTCGAAGGGGTCTCTGCTCAAAGCCTGCTGCGGTGAAAATCGAACCAATCGCGCTCCAGCTCGTACTTAAGGTGCATGGATTAATGTGCCGAAGGTGTATCGAACAAGGTGTATAGACAGGTTGAAGCGGCCAAGGGGGTAATTTTCCGAGAACTATGACAGGAAATTTCTCATTTCCCATCACATGGTCATTCGGCAAGCGTGCGTGGTAAAAGCAGCGGGCACTCAACGCCTTCTGTCTGCTGATATCGATCTTGATACGTAAGCGTTTTCCCGGCAGTGGAGTGAGCAGGAAATAGAAAGAAAAAACACAACAAAAAAAAAAGCCAACCACAACCAACTTTATCGGTGTGGGGGTCTCTAGAAGCTAGCGCACTGGTTTGTTGTACCACTGGCGCTAGCAGGAGCGACCGCAATGAGAAACGGGGTTATTTTTTTTGTTATCCTGAAGCAGCATATGCTGCAACTCAAACATGCCTCTTTGCTGCGTGACCACATTGGGCGATATTTTGCTTGCTGTTGTTTTTGTTATTTCGGGGGTTTTGGGCTCGAGTGGGCTCATGCGTACACGCTCGTTACAAACCGAGGGCAATAGTAACCACAAATAACATCCGGTCACGTGGCTCGGTCTCGCGTAGCCCTCCTGAGCGATCCTTCAGGCACTTCAGGCATCGTTTTCGACAGGTTGGCATTAACGAAAGGCGGCATTTTCCCTTTGCTTTGGCGTTTTCTTCCCCCCCCCTCCCTCGCAACCCCACCGACGCATCATCATCCATCAAAAATCAAACATATGGCGTGCGTTTGTGTAGTGCGCGTTTTTCCCTGCCCAGGCTCAATAACGTGCCGGGGATCGGGTTCTTTTTCCCACCGATTCTCGGGGATTGGTTTTCCGTGCGGCTGAGGTACGAACCGACCTGAGGTGGTTTACGAAAATTAGAAGTGGGATTGCCTTCGACTGCCATTCGCCCCCCCCCCTTCAACCCCGCAAATTGGATCAAATGATTCGTAAACCACCCACTTGTACCACGGGTGAAAGTTTCCGTAAAATTAGGATTACCATTGCTAATGCCAATCGTCGTGCGCTGCTACACCGTTTCGATTTGTTCTGGGGGCGGCCCGTGCCCCAAGAGAAGAAGCCAATCGAGGTGCCGTGGCCAATCCCCCCGCGTCATGGTGATGCTCGATGTTCGGTTGATTGCGAAGGATGCGAAGGTGCAGAAGAAGGAGGGTTCTTTTTCTTGCACGCCACGCACTTTATTATCGAATTTGGAGCGGCTTAGGCTTCGGTCTCGGTGGTTTGGCTCAAGGAAATGACAAATTGGCTCAACCAGGAATGGAAGGATCTGGCGGGAAATGGCTATCACCTGCGGGATTGCGATTGTACTTCGTTGCCAGAGCCGGGTTAGGCGTTTGATTGAAACAGAGGGGATTTTATTGTGTAGGCTTGCTTTTTCCAATCAAAGCACATATATCTACCATTCAGTAGGGGATTGTTGCTATCCTTTAGGTGGAAAATTTGCTTCCAATGTTATAACAATTGCTATTGGATTGAGCTAGAACAAAAGACATAGAGAGCCATTTGGAAATTTTACCATTTGGAACTGCATTAAAGTGGAATATATATTTATGAAATTAACAGCATTTGCAAGAACTATTGACAGAATTGACGACAGATTTCGTCAACATTTCAGGTAATTTGTACAGGGGTATATTTTGCATAATATAGGAAGGAAGACTTGCTGCTCTCATGTCACTAGAGCTATCATATTTTAGAACTTATTGACTTGAAAATTAACGAGCATATTTTTGTCGCCATCCATAATAGTACAATTGGATAGACGAAGCCTGGTTTGAACGATGCTAAATTGATGTTCTAGTGATCCCTGTATTTTCGTCAGACACACTATCCAGCTGGACGGACCCTTCGCTCGAGATGTCCCATTATATACGCACAATAACACTTAATTTTAATGTCCTCATAACAAAACCGGCCCATACAGGGACCACTCGACTCGAAGCTCAAAATCGTTTAAAATCATTAAAATTTTACCACCACCGGTTGGTCGAATTCAGCACAACCCCAAAAATAACGTAAACCTCAACATACTAAAACCGCTACCTTCTGCTACCGACCGGTTCGAGCGGCCTTTACGTAACCAATCCGTAACCCCTCGGACCGGTGACAAATCCCTCACGCTGATTGTAAAATCGAAATGTGACAGGTTCGGTCCATCCACCGGCCCGGTAGACCAGAACGCACAACGCTGCTGGCAATCTCGTGGTGGCAAAATCATTACAAGATAACTAATAAGCTGCCCTCTTCAACCATCAACCCGGCGAGGTCGGTTCAGCCCTCGATTCGATCGGTGCGTTTGCGCATGGCACCGTGCTACGGCAGCCATTGCATTGTCATCATCATCATCACCATCATCATCATCATCAAAACCGTCATCTTCCGGCTCGGGTCCGCTTCGGTGATGCCAGCACCACCAACCGACCGAAAAGTGACAATTAACCCTTTGATTTTGCTGCTCAAAAATGCCTCCTCTGGGACTGTTGACGTTAATTAGAAAGGCGTCAGCATGAAATTTGATGGTCAGATGGCCTTCCGCTCGGTGCCAGGGACCGGCTCAGCTCGGAATGGAAATTTATCGTCCACTTGATGGAGGATGGCATGTGGATTTTTAATTGTGTAGAAAATATCGCTTTGTTCCTCATTTAGGATTTTCGGGATCGGTAACTCGCCCTGCCGTCCTCTGGTACAGCTCACACCGGCGAGGGACATACATTATGCAGATGAATCTAGCACCGTTTGGTTGCGCAGCCTAGGTTTTCACGCGTGTCTTTCGTTCGCTTCTCGTTACAGGGCGACATATTCTCCGGGCTGAACGATGGAATTTTAAGCAGAGCCGAGGCCCTCGCAGCCGTCGATATCGGCAAGCACCAGAACAATCACCCACAGATGGCAACGCAGCTGAAACACGACGTCATGTACCACCACGGGATGGGAGCACCCCCACAAAGGCCTCTACAGGTAGGTCTCAAATTAGGTCCTTTTTGTTCCCCTTTCTACAGCCACAGTGCTTGTATGCATTCGGGTGTCAATGAGGGTTCCTGGTTTGTATCCTTTCTCTGTATTATTATTTTTTCTTCTTTTTCCGTTCCGTTCGTCCTCTCCATTCGAAGAAAATAGATTAAAGCAACAATTCATCGCCGGTGTCATAATATTGGTACAAAACACCTGGCGGCTCCATCAGCCCGTTCAGACCCGTACGATTCGGAAAATGTTGTTTATTTTTTGCCTTTTAACGCTGAACGAACATGTCATAACAAGAAAAAAAAAGGTTTTAGATGACGTATTTTAGTAGCACAGTCACTAATAGGACTTTATAAATCAAATATACCATACATGGGATGTACATATATTCAAATTTAATCAACATCATACTTATCATAGAAATAATAAAAATTCCCAGGGGTTCTGTTCCGGAAATGAATGGTTTTTTAGAGACTGACGCTATGCTAAAATGGTTTTAAAATAGTTTTTCAAAGTGATTTAGGTGCCTTCAATTTTTAAAATTACGCAAATGTACGGTCATACTTTTTTATATGAAACAGTGGTTAGCTGGCTGGAGTTTCAAATTATTTATCCCTTTAAGCTTAAACTTCAAATCTAATTAAATAACAGACGGTTACTTTCAAGCACGCGCTTCAACTGTGAGATTTACGATGGAAAATAATTTCTATCATCAGTTATCATTTATAGCCATATGGCTCTAACCGACGAGCTCAATTTTTCCTTAAGAAATTTTTGTAAAGCGATTGACAACTGTAAAAAAATGCATTTTAAAGGTGAGGTCATGCCCGTTTGAAAAACATTTCACTTCTGAAGACTATTACAATTCACCTTTTATAGAGCCATACAAAAACAATTGAAAAAACACAATCCTCAAGCATCAATCGTTGGATCAAATACATTTTATGGCATAATATCAACAAACAAAGCACAATCACAGTAAAAGACACACAAAATAGTAAACTTGTTATCGTAATTTCCCAAAAACGCCAGTTGTTTCAAAACTGTAAGGCGATATACAAGCCGTAAAACTTTGCGTCTTTGAAAGGGGTTTTTAGCTTCGCTCTGCTACACGTGTAACAAAACTAATCACGCTGCATCGGCTTAGCGAAGCACAGGCAAGACGATCGAAAATCCATTAACAGCGCGCGCGGAATTAGAAAAAGGATCATACCAAATCGCTCGCAATAATTACCAGCGATTTAGAAGCTTGGAAATTCCGCGCCGATCGTAATCATAGCCGGGTCGTTCGGCGAATAACGCGCCGTTTCACAATTATCCTATTACATGGTATCCCTTTTTTCGGTTTCGGCAAAACAATCAACACACCGGAGGCGGTCTATGCGCCTTGCGCTCCTTACGCCTAGCCAGCTGGCACGCGTCCTTCGGAGCTACGCTGTCCCGGAGTTTAAACAATCAAACCAGCCAGCGTAATCGTGCTATCTTCTCCCTTCTCTCGGGTGCCTCCAGCCCACCGTTGCCCGTTGCGCCTTTTTGGCTGGGTGGATTAAAATAATTTTCAATTTCCTCTCCCGACCGAATCCCGGGTGCGTGCCTCCCGGCGTCAGCCTGCCGTCCTTGCGCCCTTGCTAACCACCGGAACGGATGGTGTAACAAATGTGATTTTTGCCATGGGCCATAACCACCCGCACTAGCATCACCACCCGCACCAGCACCACGTAACAAGGTGGTAAGGAAATGGTGCGTTTCCCATTCTAATTTGCCACGATTGACGTGGCACGTTTCGGGTGCGAGTGGTCGAGTGCTTGCGATCGAAACCCCCTGCAACGTTTGGTTTGATTGCATCAAACGAGGGCACAACAAGTGCGTTTCCTTCGTGCACACGAACGAGTCCCATTACTGTGTGGGTGTGTGCGAAGGATTTTCTTCCTTTTCCTTGGCACGTAAATGAGGTGGCGCCCACTGGAGGAGAAAAAAATCCCATGGTCGTAGAAACAAAACATCATCAACTGGAAGAAAAGTCGTACATGTGAATAAAGTAAAATAAAAAACACACACCCACACACACACACACACACACACACACACGAACGGTGAGATGTTCCACTCAGGGAATGGTCGTAGAGGATATTTTTTGCTTCTGGTTCTTTTTCTCCATCGGTCGGTTCCGTCCGTATCACTTTTATTACCATTACTTGGTCTGCAATTGCCCAATAGTGCCCGGAGACTTTCATTCGTTCGTCTCCCTTTTTTTTTCTCTCTCTCTCTTTCTCTCGTTGTTTCGTTGCCGAAGGGAGGCTTCATCTCGTACGCAAACACCAATTGAGGCAACAATCGGCGGAGGGAAACAAGGACCTATTCACAATTCCCTCGGTTCGCATCGGCGATGCTGGGGCGGCCCGAAAAAAGGAAACACGGAAAAACTTACCCATTATTACCTTCGGGGAATTGAAAACTCGAGGACTGCGCCCAGCGTAGCCCTGTTTCCTCACCCCGGACTCGGAGGACCCATTCAATGCATAATATAACACAACAAAGGGCGGCTTGTTGATAAAACATTTTCAAATGTGCTCCCGCTTATCATAAGCGCACGGTGGGTCGCGAACGAATGGGGGGACGTTTTTCGGTGGCCATCTTCGTCGGCGGGAAGCGCGGCATTTTCCGTTTCCCATTTGGCATGTTTCCCTTTTGTCCTTGTTCCGCCACCTTCGACACCTTCGACAGTGCCGCGATCCACGATTGCCGTGCAGTTACGACATCTCAATTCTCCCGTGGCCACCCAACCGGTGGCTGACACGTGGACGGCACGTGACCCTCTGTCGAACCCCTCCAGGATGGTGATGGTTTCGAGTGTGTAAAGATATTTTGTTTCAATTGATATTTATGATTGTACCGGCGCTTCGAGGCACTCGCAGTTTGCGTTTAGTTTACCTTGTGCGGTCCCTTCGCGGCAGGTCTGCCTTCAGGGCTGTAATTGATCACAAACAAAATCAATTACTGTAATGAGAAACAAACCGAAATTGCACTTTACATGACATCCCCCTCCCACCCGGTCGGTTCGATTGCACGAATTTAACGGTTATAATGTCGCGCCACCGCCCTCTCGAATGGAAATTGTTTTATAGTTCTTTTTTATTTCTTTTTTAACCCTCCCTGGGCTGAGAGTTTCCGCACGGGCACAATGAATAGTACAATTAGGCGCTCGCCGTTTGCGCTTCGGGCACATGTTGCAGTTTTGGTGGTTGTGGTTTTTTTGGGTTTTTGTTTTCCCCGTGGTCGTGGTAGTATGCGTTTTAGCACTAAACTTGCTATGTCTTGCTCAACGTATGCTTGTGGAAATATCCTTGGCGATATATGAATGTTTCTTGCTCAATCGCTTGAAGTAGCTTTATATCCTGAGGAAGGTTTTGTATTTCATCGTTTTTTTTTTCACCAGGCTATCATGAGTAGGCACAAACACACGATAGTCTGAGTTACTCTCATATGCAGGGCTGACTATCCAGCTACGTGACAGCTTCAAGTCTTAGAAAGCCTAAACAAGGCAGGCCTTGACCGTACATCGGTTTGTTGAGCCGTTTAAAAAGAAAAAGAAGAAGAAGGATTATGAATATGTTTCATAATACAATTCATACCAGTAAAGAGAGAGACTTTTGGATCATAGTTGCCGGTCCTGGTAATAGCTATGGTTGGTAAGCATCATTTCAAAATACGGATTAATATAGATGGGCTCAGACAGCTGGACTTCTGCATCGTACCATGTTAAAACTTTTGTAAAGAAGAAGAAGACCGGCATAGAGCCTAATTTCGATTTGAGATGCCACATTCTGACTGCTCAATAGTGCATTTTTTAGCCATTTCTTGCTACAATTACCAATCCATTGAACTAGAATCAACACCACGGTGATAACAGAGTATAATGCGTGATCGAACTTTTAGATTCAAATGCGATTTGTTAGAACAAAAGCGCTACCTAACAACGACATCCTGTGGCACAGGATAAGCCGTACAAAACAAACGAATGTGCTTATTCCAACCTTCAAACATCATTTTCGCTAGACTTTACGGTTGATTTTCTGAGCTGCTGCAATGCTTTTTCAATGCTCTCCAGCATTGTTTATAATTTCTAAAGCCCGCTGTTTATGTGCGTGGGTGTGTGTTTAAACTCCTAGCAGCACATACTCAGCACATTACATCAGTTGACCGAAACGGAAGGCATGCGATGCTGCCCGAAGCAGGATAATTGTGTGCTCCTTTTGTTTATACTTTTAGTTATTGTTTATATCCAACAAAGCCTGCACAAATCCACGGCAAATCTCTTCCCCACCGGCCCCCAACCCAATCAATGCGTCTTGAAGACGAACCCTTAGGGCCCGAAAACACCGGCAACCGTTACAAAAGCCACCACAAAAGGGCGACCGGTTGTTGGGCCCAAAACCGGGACAGGGAACCGGGCAGCACCACCACCGGGTTCGTGTTTAGCAAACCAAATCTCATCCCAGGTCTCGCCGAGAGCGGGACGGATCACACTAATGTTGCTCGAGCGTGTACTCCTTCGGAAAACCTCAGAGTTGTCGAAAAGCATAAGCCTTCATAAATAAGTAATGCCCAACGACGACGATGGCGGTGCCGCCGACGGCTGGTCGGGAGGATTGGAACCGTCCGGAAACGGCAGCAAAGGCGAGGTCGGATGTGAGGTCTGAGGCTTCGGAAAATCGATACCAACGGCAACATCCAGCCAGTGAGTGAGTGAGCCCGGTGGTGGAAAGATGAAACAAATTAAGTGGCGAAAAGGAGCAAGTATTGTGTGGGTGTGGGTGTTTGTGTGTGAGTGGGAGCTTCCTTGGGGCGGGACTGATTGGTTCGGAAAAGTTTGATGAAGGGACAATGATTTATCATTGGGGTTTAAACCGGCCCAGCCAGCTATGTGAGGTTACATGTTGCGTGCACGCCGACGATGAAATCGTTTGCGGTGGCTTTCTGTGGCGAACCGGTTGACCATGTTGGCGCTCGATCCGGGAGAGAGTTTTCCACAGGACAACAGGACAACGGCACAACGGCACAACAATGCCGCCGCGATTGCGTGTGCGTGTTTGCGTGAGGAACGGCTCCCAGCCCGTGGGGATACGCAAACAAATCGATACCGATGCCGATGGGCAGTAGATGGGGGTCTGGAAGGGCTTTTCATGCATTGGAAAGAACCTCCATTATGGAGCGACATTTCTCATCCACGTTCCACGTTTGTCCCGCCCGCAGTGGGCAGGGATCATTTGAATAAATCTACTCCACACTGCGTCCGTTTGCTCGAATGGCACACGGCCGCCGGGCGAAACATCTCCGGCCGTTTTCCCGGCCATTTTCCCGGCCATTTTCCCGGCCGGAAACTAATCGAAACGGGGGCGCAAAGCAACATCATCCATCCGGTTTTCGCATCATGGCTGCTGTCGGTGGTGGCGAGGTTTTGCTTTCGAAAGCCTTTTAGCATACCGGAAGCATATCGGTAGCTCCCCCTCCCGAGTGGGGTAGCAGTGAGTGTGTGCGTCTGCGCGAAACCACCCCCACCCGGAAGGTTCATCCTTCGCCAGGAGCAGCCACGCGTATGCCTGCGCCGGTGGCATTGTTTGCCTTTGTTTTTGGGGCCGGATTTTCTATCTGGCACGGTGCGGGTTTCGGCCATTTGTGTCATTCCCGGAATGATGCCGTCCGGAAATGGCCCTTTCGATTGTGCGCCAGCTCGTTTTTGGGGCCGTGCGTCCATTCGTTCGTTCGTTCGTTCATTCGTTCGCTTGGCCCATTCCGTTCAATGGGCTCATTCCGTTTTCGATTCCCGGTTTGTGCCTATTTGGAGCCGTGTTTCGGCACTGCAAACGGGAGAGAGTGAGACCGAACGTAAAAAAAAAAAGAAAAGGTAACATCGAACGATAAAAACGCACCGCGTAGAATAAAATAAATTGAAACAGAACCGAAACGAGCCACCGAAAGAAGAAGAAAAAAAACGCCCTTCGGAGCGGAAACGCGCAGAAAAAAATATGCATTTAATATCCAACCATCGGGCGAGAGGAGGTGGACTTGTTTTCCACGGGTGGCGACAAATGAGTGAAGAAAGCAAAAAAAAGTAGGGCCCGCTGCTGCCGCTGCTGCTCTTCTTCGAATGAATCTATATTTCAGGGCGGAAGAAACATCCATTTAATGAAAATATCATGACACCCGGTTTGGAAGGACACTTTTGGCTCGAGGAAAACCGTCCCAGCTTGGGTTCCTGTTGTTTTAAATGTTGTTTTTGATTCAAAAACCTTCACTCTGCTGTACTTAAAACACTCTCCTCCTGGCAGTGGATCCGGTGACTATCTTTTTCTTTTTTTTGGCTCACGCCTAAACTAATTGGTTGATAATAAGGAGTTGCGAATGGGATAATGCGAGCTAATTAGGGGGCTAGATTAATGTGCTGTTTACATTTATTTGACTGATTTCCTGTGCCGTGGAAGCGGTAAATCTGGGGTGAACATTTCAACCATTTGTCACCAGACCTCAAAGCAGGGCATATAATTTCTTGGGGATTCTCACCGATATCGCGCCTCACTCTCTACTGCGTACAACGCAATGACTGATTATTCTACGGCTTCGAGAAAACTCAAGTCAAGAATGCGTAACAAGGCAGGCCTTGACCAACGGCCCTGACAACGATTGTTGTGTCACTAAGGATGAAGAAAAAATACTCACTATAAATAGACATAATAACACAAGATGTCAGGATAAAGATCATAGGATAAAGATCGCAACAACCCTCAAAAGGTTAAGGAAACTCGCGCACCCGTGCGAAATCTATTAACCCGGTCAAAGTGTATTCTTTTCCTTTTTTTTGTCGTTGCTTGAAGTATCTCACCGACACGAGATAAATTTTAAACTCACCGAAAATACGCGCTACTGTGCTGGGTCACAGATTTTCCTCCCGCAAGCCATTAGCCACCTTTCCTGCCTATCAGCACCGGCCGATCTTAAGCACTTGCTGATGCGCTCGCTAATAGGATTGCCATGATCTTGTTCCAGCCTGTCAATCTGTGCACTTTGACCGTGGTTGCTCTCTGGCAGAGGGGTGCCACACACACACACGCACGCACCCATTTACTAGGAAGTTCCTGCGGACAGATGCGCTTTTTGCCACTTTTCCCGCAGGTCGAGAGGGTCGTGCGAGCGCGTGTATCATGGCTCATCTAATTGTTGGGCTTTTTTTTTCCCCCGTCACATGCAGAATGGAAGCCCACGGGAAATACACGAACACGGGAAGGGTCGATCGGGAATGGAAGCCCGCTCGAAAAAGCAGCACACGCGGGAAAAAGGGTGGTGGAAAAAGTGAGCGTAATATGGAATTTGGTACGATAAAACAACTCACCGAAGTAGCAGAAAGAGGGCTCGTCGGCCGGGAGAAGATGGCAAAAAAAACCAGCGCCGAAGCATGGAGTTCAAAACAGCAATAACAATAGAAGCGATGCGAACCTGCTGCTGAGGATGTTTTTATTCTTCTTCTTCTTCCTCCTCCTCCTCCTCTTCTTCGTCCTTCAGCATCCCCGCCACAGCACCAGCCCGGGTAGCAGGACATGGAACACGGAGATTATGCACTCCGGGGAGAACTCAATTGCTTTTATAGGTACCGGCGATATAAAAACGAGCGTGGAAAAAAAACAGAACACTACACCCCCAACCCCAATGTAACAAGTTTCCACGAATGGCGCTTCGTGTGGGATTGCTATTTGGATTTCAAAAAAAAAAAAAGGGATTCCGACTCGGGCTCGGCTGGCAATGTTGTTTCTCGTTGTTGCCATCACCACATGCACATTACACGGCTTCGGAAGGGTCAAAAATGCCATCCGTGACACAATGCTGGAAAGACGGGGGGTTTTTCCTTTTCGATAAAGATGTAAAACGTCCCGGTGACTTTCCGGTGGCGCGACGTCCCAAAGGACAGCACGGGACAGTTGGAGCATTTTATTAGACTGTCTTACGTCTCGTAAAAACGGTCGGATTACGGTGCGATCTCGATTCGATTCTCGGCCTTTCTCAGCCTTTTTCTCTTACTGGTCCCGTGCTTCGTCAACGCAGGGCAGCGGGGGATTGTCTGCCGCTCTGTGGTGGGTGGCGTGGGAAGGATGCTGCACTTTTACTGCAAAACCGTGAAGCAAACGTTCGACGTTACGAACAATCGGCGCACATTTGCGGGAATGAGACTTCAAAACAATCGCCAACACCCATTTGTTGCTGGTGATGTACTCTGGTGATGTGGCGCGCGAAAAGCCAGCTCGTTTCGGTGGCTTTATGTGTGCATGTGTGTCCGTGAGTGTGCACATTCATTTTTTTTGGGTTCTTTCCCCCTAATTTCAAGCACCCTGCACACAAGAAGGGAGAAAAAGATTCATGGCAACTCGAGTAGGTCATTTTCTTTCCCCCAACCTGACGACGAGAAGTTGCCATTACACGGAACCCCTCGCGATTGTGGGCAATTTTCCTCCCGATCATAGCAGGCATGGATGGGTCTCAAGGTTTTTAGCTGTCAGGTGTGTAACGCGCTACCGGTGGTTTTCACCGCGTATCGCAACTGGTGGCGGTGTAACGGTTCGTTGAGCAACAATCAAACTACACCACGGTGGGGTGGTTTTGTTTCCTTTTGTTGTTGTGCGTTTTTCTTTTTGTTTTTTTTGCTCCTGCTGTACCTTTGCTTGAGCACTTCATCACGGGTGATGGGCGTTCGTGTGTCGCCGTTTCTTGCCGAAAAGGGAGATGTATCTCCAGCAAAATCTCCCGAGGGTGACTTCTGATGGTTGGTAGCGTTCGGTGGACCAAAACGTGGCGCAAACGAGAGGAAATAAAAACAATGAGCACCGGGCCACAACAGCAAACAAACACCACCATCAAAGACATTCCACTGCAACGGGCGGCGAGGACTCGAGCCGTGGGGTGTGCATTTGTTTCTATTTACCTTGGGCGCGTCTCTCGCAATGCTTTCCAGGGGGGCGCTGTTAATTGTAATTTATGGATCGAATTATCGCCTCCTGGTAAAGGTTACATTTATTTCAATTAAGGACGGATTCCGGCCTCCACCGGGTGCGGCGTTTGCTTCCATTGCCCCCGCCGAATCGCCAGGCCACCAGGTGGATCCGTGCAGAAAAGCGCATTTCTCCGCACCTCCGGTGAAGGAATTAATTCGGCGCTCAACAGGCACCAGGCACTGGACCGCACCGGGAGCGTTCTTAGACGGGCGTTGTGGGCGAAATAAAACAGCACCATTTTCACGCACCAAACCGCGAGAACCAGCGTGGAAATGATTAATCTTCTTTGCCCCGGGAAAGCCCGTCTCAAGTGTGGCTGAAGTTCGCCTATGACAGATTCATAATTACACCGTGCAAATTAATGAGGCTCATCAGTTTACAAAGCGAGAGAGAGCGTGCCTGGGATCGGTTGAGTAAAAAAGGGCGCCACTGGCACTGGTTTGACAAATGAGCAAATTGAGGCCGCCGTATGATGGGCTGTAATTAATTTAGAACGCAATTCATTACAACTGGCTGGAGTCTGTGGAGCAGCTTTATTGTATTAGCTCAACAATGATTGGCCGCGCTAATAGGGTGCAAACTAAACGGGATTGCGGTTGATGGTGCACTTAGAGGTTGACTCTTCTATTTTTTTGCTCTTTTTTGATCGCGAGGAGAACGAAGTGATTCGTTTGTGATGGATGGGATTAATTTTAAAAATGGCCACAATACAATTGGAGTTGTTCTCACTTAGCATAATGCATGTTTTAAGGGTTTGTTTTTGTCTGATTACACTTTCCGCGAGCTTTTTTGGGCGGTTTCTGGCGCTCACTTCAGGATGATATGAACTTTGGAGTTGCTGTTAACTTGTACAGTTTGTTGTACCATTGTTTCGCAAATCGGGTCATATTGAGTAACTTCGGGAGGAAAAACAAAACGCCAGATTAGGTTCCAAAGTGGCAATCAGCCACGACAAATTTGTGTGCGCTCGATTGCGACCGGAAAATGGTTCGACGAGGCGACCTGTAATCGGCTTTAGCTTGGAGCTTGGCCGGGTTTTGCTCCCTTCCCGCAACCGAAAAAAAGGTCACAGGGCAGGTCTTTGCTAATGGGACGAACATTTCGAACAGTTCGGAGTGCATACGGACAGAAACGGGACATGCATGCAACGAGGGATCAAACACATTAGTACTCGCAATCGCAAAGAAGATGACGAACGGGATGGTAATAAATACGATTAAAGCCACACAGCCGAGAGTGGCCAGGAGCGGAGTTTCAAACCCACCCGGGGGAGAAAGCCTTGCCCGTTCGTCTTGTTCGGTAACATCTGTCAGCATTCAAGTGGCCTGCAAATGCTCTTTCCGTGCTACCGTGACAAGCCCTCCCTGTTTCTGGTGCAGCAAAGTGTTAACGAGAGATAGATAGCGAGACAGTGGCCGAGGGAGATTGAGAGAGTCCTTTTTTTTCTTTCTTTTCGTTGCCCTGCTCAAGAAAAGATCAACAGTTTTGAAACGCCTAGTCAAAACAAGCGACATCCCGGAACGGGGGGTGGTAATTTTTTGCTCATTTAAGCCGTGCCTCTCGAATGGCTTCGTCCTTTCCGTTCGGGAAAATCTGGCAACATATTTTCCCTTTTAGGGTCCAGGCGCGCACACCTAGGGGTCAGGCTAGGGTCAGACAGAGAGAAAAAACAAAAAGGGGAAAACAAAAACACAAACCCGGGAAAACGCGCGAGGTGCAGGAAGGAAAATAATAATAGCGCATCAACGCCACCGCGCCGATTGCCGATTGTCGCTCAACTGGTGTTCTACAATATTTTTGCATTATCCGTAACCAACTTGTTTCCGGGCCATGAATAAATTTCGCCGCCCCCTCGATTTGCCGGCTTTTCGGGGCCCTATTTGTTGCGATAGGGGGAAAAAAGACATGCACACACACGCATCCATTCCCGGGTGGGTCGATTTTTCCGTAATTTGTACGTAGTTAAATCGTTTGGGAATAACTTTTCCTTTTCCACGATTGTGATGAGATTAAAACATGATCCTCTTCTCGTGCTCGCGAAGTGGTTTTCCACCCGCCTGCAAACAAGGGGGTGGTTTCGCTCTCTCTCTCTTTCTATCTCTCTCACGCACCCCAATTCGATTGCTATTATCCTTTATTTCACCGGGAGGCTCAATACACATTATTTACAAATTACCACCGTAATGTGTGACGTATGCTCTCTTCTCTCCCCCCTGGTCGGAAGGATGTGAGTGCCGAGCGCAAGGACGCGTATAAGGCGACACACCGACCGGGCTGCTCACAGCCTGTCCCTTTTTTTTTCTTGGCTAACGTTCGTGTACCTTTGCGTCGGGTTTTGGCTGCACCGAGACTGGCCAGCTTCCTGTTGCTCGCGGGCCCGGTACTGACCGGGTATCCCAATAGATTTCCCTCACGATGCCCTCACGAACTGCTCGCCTGGCTGTTTTCCACCGGCGAACGCGAACACAGGCGAGGGGGTTAAACAAGGTTAATGAAAGGCAAACAAGCACCTCGAGGCGGTGTCGGGAAGGATGCTGCCGTGGGAGGACCACACGAACGGTGGAAACGAGCAAACAAAAGCCGGCTACGAAATCGGCCAAATTGGCAGGGAAGCAAGAATAACAAGCTTCACTGCACACAAGTCACACTGGACGCTGGATACATCCTTGGACAATGGTGCCCACCCACACACACACCCTATCGTCGGTGTCGCGGCATTGCCACTGCACAGGATAATTGACACTTTTGTGGCCCCGCAAATCGATTGGCTTGGTCGGGAAAATCTGCCACACAGCTCTGGCTCCGGGGCATGAATTTATGGACACTCGTGGAACTATTATAAATAGTTCGAAGTTGGTAAACATCAATTAACTTTTACGGGCGGTGGTGCATAAATTAATATGCTTCCCCGTAAGGGCAAGCGTCCCCGGCATTCCACCGAAGGCATTCCGGGCAAATTTTGGTTCCGTTACGAGGATGCGCCATATTTCTTCGCATAATGGGCCAAACAAATAAATGTTTCGCAAAATGGCGCGAGCCGCCGGCAGTTGTTGAATCGCACCGCAAATGGGAAGCATATTTGTGGCTTTTGTTTAATATTCATTCCTGGTGCACGGTCGGGGTCTCGTACGGCCAAAACGCGATTAAGTAGATAAGTTGGGGAAGGATGGGAACCGGGTTTAAACCTTCGACACGCCCGGTCGAATGGTTAGTGGCTGTGGAAAATGAAATGGGTGTAATTACGAAAACGAGGCGAAATTAAAATGGCTAGTGGGAACTGTTTGCGAGGTTGTTCTTATTGCTTTCACCGGCGGTTCACGAGGCGGGCTGTCGGTGGCCAAATTATGACCCGCTCAATTGATACGCCTTGGATGGGGGTGGTGAAATTAACCTTTGTATATCGCCAAAGCATCGTTTAATCCAGTTCACCTTAATTTAACTCAAAGTATGCCGGTAATATGTGCATCTTTTGCTTCTTCAATGTGAATAAAGAGCATAATCGGGTTACAAAAGATGTACAAAAGCGAACATTCAGCGAAGTTCGGTAGTGGAAACTTACGATGAAAGCCATCAACCTTTTCAAGACATGCAGAAAAATACGGAAATACTTGAGGAGTTGATTTAAATGAGTTTAGAAAGCGTCATCTAGGAAGTTACTCAAAACAACAATGAAGAACTGCAGGGATTACGGCATGAAAGGATCCATACAAGGACTCGCAAAAGGGACACTAAAAGGTGTACTATTTAAGCTCAGTTTATTTCGCTTAATTTATGATTGTTTGATACTTAGAATGCTGCTATTTGATCGTTAGGTTTTTGTTATGTAATAATAAGTGTTATATTTGTCGCTCTTCGCTATCCCAATCGATTGTTACTACTTTACTTTAGTTTCGTTCCTTTCTTTCGGTTGTTTCAAAGTAAAACCTCCCCCCTCATAGATACCAATGCTCCCCCCTACTCTGATGACTAATTACTAACCAAAAAGCTCATCCTCCTCCCCCGTTATCGTCCCTGTTCACAGATGCACCACACAATGGACGGTATCGATATGCTCGATCCGACCGGCTCGATGACGACACTGACGCCAATGGCGGAAACGCCAATCTCGTCGTCCCATCACCAGCTGCACGGTTCCTATCACAGCATGAACCACATGATGGGCCACCACCACAGCAGCCACCTCGGGAACCACACGCCAGGTAGTACGGACGCGGGCACGGACCGGGAGCACCCGGGGGCGGCCGGAAGTTGCGTCTCTAATGCAACCTATAATGCAATCTTCGCAGATGGCTTCCTGGGGGCCCATCATCCGGCGATGGCGGCCGCGGTGGCGGCGGCCGGGCTGCACCCGGACACCGATACCGATCCGAGGGAATTGGAAGCCTTCGCCGAGCGGTTTAAGCAGAGGCGAATAAAGCTAGGTAAGCTGGGTGAGTGGGAGGGGGGATTGTACGGATGCAGGTTGCACCGGTGGTGGTGGTGGTGCATTAAACTCAGGGTGGAATGAGACACTTGCGTATGCATACGTTCCGACGGGGGCTGGTGATATTTGTGATTTAAATTATGCCCCAGCCAGCCCAGGCTAAGCGTGTAGATTGCGATAAATATTGATGGTGTGGAATGCAATCGCGGTTCTGAAGATGCACCCAAGCAGCGCTATCATCTTCGCATGCACTTTATCTGATTTTGGGCCCCTGTTGGCTACCGAAGGGAAGTGAAGCATCTTCCGATGGACCTTCGCCGAACGTTGAAGGACCTTTTGCTAGATGGACGAATTACACGCCACACGACTGTGACGGGCGTGACGATTTGCAGTTTGCAAGCCAACCGACACGAAAAGGAACGAATGAAAAGGGAAAAATCAATAGCACAAGCCGCGAAAGGGGTTGTTCGTCGTGTCCTGCGCTGCGCAAGGGTTGCCTATTTCGCCGATTTTCGCCCACTTTCGCTAAGGGCGCAAAACGGAACAACGGTACCGATGTCGCAAGTCAATTAAAGTGTGCCATGAATCTGCAAAAGCACACTCCCTCTCCTGAGATGGGGTGGCCTACTGTGAGTTTGTTTTCGGCGTACCCCGGGGCTGGTGCGTTTCCGTGATGAGGATATAACTCATCATTATCGGTTGGTGATAAAAATTGAAACCATCTGCTCGCGTGTGGGCAGAGCGATAAAACCGTCCACAGAATCGGCGTTTGAGTGAATGTTTGGTTTGGGTGTTTTTTTAATGCAATTTAAATTTTACCAATCACAATTGCCGATGCACCGCACCGAGGGGACCACAAAACAAGGCGAATTAATCATTTTCGCGAACAAATATGCTCGATGTTGGATTTCGGATGTAGGGTTTAGGGCATATGACGCGGATGTGTTTAAAATGGTGTGTGTTTGTGACTTCACAAGTGTGCTTCGGGGGGGGGAGGTTTAAGCTACACAAAGAAAAAACCCCATTTCAACACTAAACACTAAATGGCGTTGTTTCGTGATTTCCATTGCAGGAGTGACCCAGGCGGACGTCGGGAAAGCCCTAGCGAACCTAAAGTTACCAGGCGTTGGTGCACTGTCGCAGAGTACCATCTGCCGATTCGAGAGCTTAACCCTGTCCCACAACAACATGATAGCACTGAAACCGATCCTGCAGGCATGGCTAGAGGAGGCCGAGGCCCAGGCCAAGAACAAACGAAGAGACCCGGATGCACCGAGCGTGCTTCCGGCGGGAGAGAAAAAAAGGTAGCGCCGGTTTCTGATTTTTCCCGTATTTTCCCCTAGTGTTAAGCTTGCTTGTTTTCTTTTTTTTTGTTTTGCTTCTCAGGCAAGAATGTCGCATGCCAATTTTGTTGGATATTTTTGCTTAGTTTTGCAGCATTTGAAGGTTTTTGTTTGTTGCCGCCGTGTTTGTGTATTCAGATAGTTTTTTGTTTCTTCTTGTTTCAGTTGCTTTCGGTTACCCTTTTTCATTTGCGCAGACTTTGCGAGGATTGCGAGTTGCATTTTCCCCCAGTTTAGTTCCGTCGGCGCACCAGCACCATTGGTGAAAAGCTTTGTATGTCCTTTTTATTTTCTTTCATTCTTTTTTTCTTGTCTCACTCCGTCACCAGACACGCCACGCGCACGTTATTTTTCCTTTAGTACGCTGCTGTTTTAATAAAAGTAATCTATATCGAGTCTTTTTTCAAGAAAAAGGACTTCCATTGCTGCACCGGAAAAGCGTTCCCTCGAAGCATACTTTGCCGTCCAACCGAGACCCTCGGGCGAGAAGATCGCAGCAATAGCGGAGAAGCTGGACTTGAAGAAGAACGTCGTGCGCGTTTGGTTCTGCAACCAGCGCCAGAAACAGAAACGCATGAAGTTCGCGGCCCAACACTGACCTTCGCAGGATGCACAGCTGGAGTTAGGGAATAGTGTGACTTTTACTAGTGGTAGCAACGTAGCTGGTTTTGGATATTAGTCTACTAGTCATGGTGGCGTCACGGGAGCGCGCTTCCCGGGGGGCCCAAAAGCAATACACGGGGCTGGAAACCTTTAGCCGGGGTGTGTGGGCGCGACAAAAAAAAAACGACACAAAACAAGAAGCAAAAATCACGACACATAAAACTAGAATGGGAACCAATTGAAGATTAAAAACTAACTCTAGGATTGTTGTACATATGGAAATAATGCATCTAACGTTAGGCATCAAATCAACCGCAGTAGTAGCAAGCAGCTAATTGGAAGAGCAAACGTGCGAGGGAAGGAGAGAAAGTATGCAATCGCAGCGAATTAGAGTATCATTTTCGACTCCTTAAGGATTGTGATTCTTTTTTCCTTAGTTGAAGTAGACCTAAGCCTTCACTTTATGATACTGCAATTTAAAAAAGAAGAAGAAGAAAAATGCTACAAACCCGTGGGCAGCGAAAACGGGGTCGTAGCAGGCTATGAGTTGGCAGGACTCAGAAGTTTCGCTGCAAAAGCCCACCTCGCGAAACCGATGGGGTGGGATTAGGCTGACGGCCCCATAGGCCAACGGCGATGAAAGTGCAATATGGCAGTTAGCTCTTTTAAGTAACGCGAGATAGTAGAGTATTTGCTGAAAAAGAAAAAAACATTTACAAACACACAAACACACACCCACACAAACGAACTTTAGTGCTGCAAAACGAAGTGAGGCAAATAAGGACGAAAGTTGTACCGCAAAAAAAAAGCAAGCAACCGAAACAAGGCAAGAGCATCGAACGCGAAATGCAATAGCACCCAAAGGGACAACATTGTTCTCTTGAAGAATAAAAAAAAAACAAGTTATAATAGTAAAACGAAGTAACATCTAAGAGACACACGAAAAGCAAAAGCAGTTATAGTGATTTTTGTTTTGAAACTTTTCATTTGTAATTTGTGTGGTAGCGAAGTTGTAAATAATAAAAAGTAAAGCAAAAAACGAAAAAAACAATAAAATTGGAAAATGTAATTTTTATATAAAAAAAAGCATTAGAAGAGAACACAAAGGCAGAAATAAATCTGATAATAAATCATTTAACATAGAACACACGCTCGGACTCAGTTAGCTTGGTGGGCTGGTTTCGAAGTGAATGGAGTTACGCGTTTAAAAAAAGACAAAATCCATGTTTTCTACACCTTTTGAGGGTTTTCGATTCTCGATTAAACGGTTATCAAACAGATGATTTCGTTGATTTCGATATTAACGTGGATTTTGTGTGGTAAGTAGCTTTGTATGTATATTATTTTATTCTTATTTAGTAGAACGATGAGTATAGAAGTTCGGTTTGAAATAATGTGCGTTTTCCGTAGGTTCAATGCAAATAGTTTCTTTAAGTTAACTATTACAGACCATTATCATTGCTTTTATGATATCTCTTCAAATTCGTTTGCAATGAGAGTAACAGATGTTGATATTGCATATATTTCTTTATTTTAGATTATGACGAATTCAAAAATTCTATGTCAATTTGGGCCAGATTATTTAGATAGTTGGTTGAAAATTGTATTCAATGGACTTGCTGTTGATGACATGAATGCCTAATAACAAAGGTATAAATGCTCTGTTGAGCCTTTAACAAGAAAAAAATGGGATAGAGTCAAACTGAAATGGAACAGTAATGCTCGTTGTTATCATGCATCACATGTTACCCTGGAACCGAACTAGAAAAGCAATTATCATTATATTTCCTGAAAATCTTTATACATTCTAAATGTCTTATACCTGTAGAGCATAGATTTGATTCTGCTTTTCAAAATTAGTGGAATTATTCCATGTTAGGTTTTTAACGAAAATAACGGTCGAGTTGAATAATGCAGCGTTCCCATCGTGTTATGTCGTCAAGGAAACCCTTCAACGTGCAGCTGTAGATCCTTTGACGTTAATGACAATTGCGCAGGTATTGCGACTAACGTCAATAATAGTTTCAGATATCAAGTTCTTTGAAGAATTATTATTATAAGGAATTTAGCTGGAATTGTACGCTGCATCAGCAATCAAAAAGGGAACCTTATCGCAGCAGCTTTCCTTCCGAAAGGAAACCCTGAAGCGGAACATGCTGCGTTCCGGCGGCCAGTGAACTGAATTCTTGGATTCGAGCCCGTGAACTCGTACTGCCACTGCCTGAATTGCAACACATCGAGCTGTCCCGATATTAAGTAATCAAATAACATTAGTATGCGCCGACGGGACGAAAATGTGCTTTACTCCTCAAAAACATTTGTTTACGATCGATTTGCGATGGTGAAATAAGTGCGCTCCCGGTTGTGCTCCGTTTCTCGTCGAAGTGTGTACGGCATTCGCGATTAGGAATCCAGTCGCGGCACGAAAGATGGCTGTGCAATTAGACAGCAGCGCGAAAGATGATTTGAAAACGCAATTCGCAACACGCGAAGGAGAGTACAGGTTAATGACGCTCTCGGAATACTCACGGCCCAATCGCGTCGGCTACCAGAACAACCAGAACAGTCCCCAGGTGCGTGTGTCAATCGTGTCACTCCCATCGCCTCCGCCAGCGCCCATCGGTAGCGGTGGTGGTCAGCTGGCCGGGGTGACCAGCACCAACAGCGCCAGCAACAGCAATAATATCACCCTCACGAAGCAGCAATCCTTTTCGAACGGGCTGGAACACCAAACGGCATCCGGATTCAGCACACCGGTTGGCGGTGATCGGATTTGTTTCAATTACGGCAAAGAGCTGTACGTCTATTCCTACCGGGGCGCAAAGAAGGTAATGTGGGTTACACAGCTGACATGTATTACCGTCTCCCGATTAAGAATGTTGCGGGTATAAGCGCACTCCAAACATAATAGTAACTTCCAGTCACACGCAACCCGGATTGGTTTACGCTTACAAGACGAAAATTGCATTCCACCATGAGTCAGGGGTGTATCCCCAAGAGAAAGTGTAATCTTGCTAGCATCGCGCAACTTTTTGTTGTTATTGCTGTTCGTTCTTATCAAATGTAGGGAATGGATGACATAATGCACGTAGTACTGCTAACAATTCGCTTCGTCCCTTGATCTCCGGGGAAATCGGTGTTCCAAGCGATAATTGTCCAATGGTTCGTGGCTAGGCGCCCTTGTCCTTGAAAAAAAAAACCGCTAATCAAATGAAAAGATATCGGGCACGTGTTAAGTGATTTGATCAGATAAGTTCCGATGGTCCCGTAAGGATAGCTTAGCAAAACCTCTTCAATGTCCTCCATGTGTAAACTGGGATGGACGCTGAAACTGTTGAATTGAACTGATTTTGTTGTTGTTGTTTTCCACAGGCAGCGGATTTAAATAAGCCGATAGATAAAAAGCTGTACAAGGGAACCTCTCCAAGCTGCCATGACTTCAATGGAACAGCGGCAACTTGCGAAGGAGCGCCACTGCTGGTTGGCTTTAGTACCGGACAAATCCAGCTAGTGCATCCAGGCCGTCGAGAACAGGGAAAACTATTCAACGAAGAGGTATGTTAGATGCGTTTGTGCTTCTAATCATCAATCATGACGTTCTCATTGTCCATTCTATTCCGCAGAGAAATATCGACAAAACTAAAGTTACCTGCCTAAAGTGGATACCGGGATCGCAGAACCAGTTTTTGGTGTCTCACGCAAGCGGCTGTATATACCTGTATAACGACGAACTTCCCTGTACGCCGGCCACCCCGAGCTACCAGCCGTGCAAGGGTGGCGATGGGTATGTCGTGCTGGCCAGCAAATCGAAGGCAACGAAAAATCCGCTCTACAAGTGGTGCTTCGGGCAGCACGAAAACGCGAGCATCAACGAGTTTTGCTTCTCGCCCTGCGGTCAGCATCTGGCCGTCGTGTCGCAGGACGGTTTTCTGCGCATCTTCCACTATGAGCGCATGGAGCTTGTCGGAATCGCGCGATCCTATTTCGGTGGCTTCCTGTGCGTGTGCTGGAGCCCCGACGGTAAATACGTCGTCGTTGGCGGTGAGGATGATCTCGTGACGGTATTTTCGCTAAACGAGCAGCGCGTGGTGGCCCGTGGCCAAGGCCATCGATCGTGGGTGTCGGTTGTGGCGTTCGATCCGTACACCACCTCGTACAGTGCGCTCGACGGAGACGACATGTCCGACGAGGAGGTATCTCTCAGTGAGCAGCGTAATCATCTGCATCATGGTGGCAACTTTTGCCACCCGGATGGTGGGCCTCATTCCGCCGCAACGACGAAGCAGCAGGGATCGACGGCTTGCGATAAGCTGTCCGCACAGAACCGGCTTGCCACGTGCTACCGGCTAGGATCGGTCAGCCAAGACACACAGATATGTCTGTGGGACATAACGGAAGACGTACTGAGGCAATCGTTTGGTCGCGTCATTAAATCGGCCAATCATACAGGCAAAAAGTAAGTATTGCCTTCGCAAACTCTTATTTCCATGGCACAGTGATGATGAGAAAAAAAGGAATTACAGCATTTCCAACGCCATACAGCTTTCTGAAGCAAGATTTTCCAATAGCCGTTTTGTATGTGTCGTTAATTTGATTAGTTGTTTAATTTCCGCTTGCTCGCATACATAGTCGAATTCATGTTCCATTTGATTTAAATGTACGAATAACGCTGTAGAATTCGAGCTTAAAATAAGAGTTAAATGTAACGTTTGAATAGAAATGCTACCATCGGTAAAAAAAAATCCCAGAACCAACGGTCGTACTTTGAATTGTGCCCTCCCTGGTCATATCCTAATTGTTCTGTGTTCCCCCTTTTTTTAGGGAAGTGATGATTAATGGCCTGTCCAATGGCGATAGCGAGAGCGCAGGGAAAATGGACAAGTGTGGCCCCACCAAAGGCAACCGACCGTCGGACGATGTAGTTGATAATGCTAGCTTTAAACCACAAATAACCCCCCCTACATTAGGCGCAATTGGTAATAATAGTTTGTATAGCGGCAGCATCAAACCGACTAGCGGTGCTAGCACGTATGCTAATATGAATTGTGATGATAAAGCTAATAGCGACAGTAGCAGTGATAAAGAATCGGTTGATAGTAAAACTGTTAAGCGCGCTGTGGCCCACAGCGGTAGCAATGCGGGTGACATCGCCGAGATCGGCAACGCCGGTACAGGTGTTGCCGGCGGGAAGGCACCCTCGTCCGGCAAGAAGTCCAAGGGCGGAAGTGGCGATGGACAGAGTGGTGGCGGCTCGCAGCAGCATTCCAGCAGTACGTTCAACTCGATAACGCAGCGTTTGACGAGTCTTAGCTTTGGGAGTGGCGGCAGCGGTGCAAGCAGCACCAGCAGTGGCAGCGGTGGTAGTAGCTGTGATAAGAATGACAAGCCGAGCAGCAAGTCATCCGTCGGTGGTGGTGGCGGAGGCAGCAGCAAGCGCAGCATCATGGCGCTCGGTAGCAAGAGTTTTAGCAGCAACAGCAATAGCAATAGTCTTAACAACAATCATCATGCGCCGAACAGCAGCAGCGGCAGCATAAGTAACAATAATCAAACCGTATCCGGATTGCCGTCGGGCGGTGGCGGCGGAATGACGAGCACCTTCACCTCGATAATGACGTCATCCCTGACCAAGAGCAAAGGGGCAGGCGCCGGAGGAGGTGGCGTTGTCGGGTCAGGAGGATTCGCACCGTGCGGCCGCATCGTGTCGTCGTACGATCCGATGAAGCTGATCGGCACACCGGCCTGCCCGCGGTACGACGACTGTCCAGTATTAGAGCCGCTGATATGTAAAAAGATTGCCCACGAGCGGCTGACGGCGCTCATATTCCGTGAGGATTGCTTCCTGACCGCGTGCCAGGATGGATTCGTGTATACGTGGGCGCGGCCGGGCTTTGTTGTAAGTAGCTCTTCGTCCGCCTCCATCCTGCGAGCGGTTCGTCCCAGCGAATTCTGAGCTTCAAGCTGCAGTTCGCCGTTTGGACCACTGCTCGGGTGGGGCGATACCGTGTGGCGTTCATTAAAGCGTACGTTTCTTTTCGTTTCTTTTTTCGTTTTTCTCCACTTCATCGCCATTCGCGACACGACACACACCCATCTCACGATCGGCCGCGGGGACAACGCTTGTTTTCGACGAATCTCACAACCAACAACAACATTCCATCCTCCCATTTCTTGGCCAATGGTAGAATATTCCACAGCATTTATCTTCAACGCCTTCGGCACCTCCAGGGGGAACGGTAGTGTAAATATTTTAAGTTAATATTGAATGTTCACAGCAACCCCTCTCCTAGCCATCCAAAAGCAAAAAAAACAACAACAAAACCTATTACATGTTCTTTATGTTGCGGAATAAAAACAAAACACACACACATTTTAATATCCGTACGAGTAAGTAAAACATAAGTACGTAACCTATCCAAACGAAATGCTGTTTTCATTTCCCGGCGATTCGCTTTCTCGTTTAGAACAAAATCCGTTTACAAAAATCGGTGCAATTTTTACCAACATCAACCCCAGACAGACTCACCTTCCAGTGACGAATGATTGTTAAACTTACGAACGAAAGAAAGACCACATTGGACAACAAGTTGTAAAGACATAAGCATGATTTATAAGGCTAAACATTACACGTTACCATTGTTTATAACAGGTTTAGAAAGTTCTGGTTTCGTTCGATTACAGCAGCTGTGCCTATCCATGAGAGTTCGTGCCTTTTACGATCCTTCGCAGGCGATTATTCTCCAATCGCCGCAACGCTTCCTGCCTTTTCTTTTCTATCAACGCTTTCAACTCATCTTGGGACATCGAACATTGCTGCCTAGTGCCTGGGAAAGGAGAAAAACAAACAAGTGAGGCTATGCTGCTCTTCAAATACTTAGTTTAAGAGTAAGTGTTGCATACCATCGTTAAGCGAAGTCGAATTTACGGTGTCCTTTTCATGGCAAACGGTTGGAAATATTCGCTTTTCCTTCAGATTGATGGTATCACGTTCGTTGAGTTTCTTTAGCGCATTGCTGTTTGTTGAAGATTCCTGTGAACTGTCGCTCAACTTCTCCTCGACCATCAACGACGCCTGAACTAAAAACCCGTCCATATCCGAATCATTCATCTCAACAGGAATGCTGAAACATGGCACGGGATTTTTCGGGACAGGAACGGAAGTTACGGGGGCACATTTATTTAGCTCCTGTTCAATCGTTTGGCTTGCCTCGACTAACAACACATCCAGCTTAGAATCATCCAACTCGGCACCAATCGAAATGCGCGATTCGTTGTTTGGAATAACTTGAAAAGCTTCATCAAAGATATCATCGTTGCTGGTATTGTCTGGACTTCTGACAGTTTCTTCGCATTTCCGTGGATTATGTTCAATGGAAAATTCATCCTCGAAACACGATTCTCCTAGCGGCTCATGCAGAGGCTCTGGAACATCTAAATTTTCATCCATATTTTCCTTTTCCATTAGAAGATTCAATTTGGAGATGAATTTGTTGAATCCTGTGGGTTTTGCTGGCGCCGATTCAGGCGACTCGCAGTACAGTGGTTCAGGTTTAGGCCTACGCATTCTTGCAGCTGCAATCTTTGCTCTGTTCGGACCCTGCATGCGCTGCGGACTGTTCCATTCCCATGACACACCGTTTATGGCGTGAATTGAGCTATCCTGCGTTAATGGTATCATGGGAGAGTATTCACTATTCTGTGAGGGGGAATTTTCCTCGTTCGTATGAGAATCTGTACTCTTTCTGCCCACCGAAGTACGTTGCGGTGTGCGTCGGGCATTTGATGTTTTCGCTACAAAGGAACAAACCAAACAAAACAATAACTGCAGTGGTGGGGAATGCACGGTTTAGAGCGCATGCAAAATTTGCCGATATTTACCATCCTTGTGAATGTCTTTCGATAAACTTAATCTGCTTTTACGGCTACTCATTTCATAAACTACTTTATCGCATTACAAAGCATAACAACAAACTCAACAAAAACGAGCTCGATAATTGTTTTCGATTATCCCGCCGGTATAAATATTTCGGTTTACACTGTAGTGCTGACAGCTGAACGTGTTGTTTTTTCAAGCATCGCCCATAGCTACGCTCCTTAGCATCATTCGACTACGGAGCGTAAGCCTTTGCATGCTCCTGTCATAGCAGGAACAGTGTTGCTAGTTAAAATGAGTTTCAAATTACAGGGGAGTCAAATTTAGCTCATATTGCATGGCTAGATTTTTAAAGGATTCTTTTAATGCCATTACATTCAGTTTCAACCGAAAATGAATCACATGTATCTGCTCGTTAAAATACCCTGATGAAGCAATGACTGTAACAATTTACTCAATGAATAGGCATCTTTTCTACGAAGATGATGACAGTTGGTTTTGATTGAAAAATGAAATAATATTGCTAAAATTATACTGAATTGTTTAAATAATAAAAAAGTAGTTTAAGCTAACGTAGCTCTGCATATTATGGTGATGTTCGTATATGAAACTAGTACAGGTTTGTTTTTAGAGTACTATACAAAATAATGCGCGTTCAAAATTGCAGTTAGCGCAAATAGGTGCAATTAATTTGGGTACATTTACCCAAATTCATTCGCTTTTGAAAAGCGAAATATAACGTCCAATGCAAGTGTAAATGAATTTTCAAACTTTTTTGAGAAAAATCTCTTATTTCAAATTACCGATACCACCGTGTTTTAGGCCTTGTTCCATTGGCAGGACTTTATTATGACGGATGTCAGCCAGCGAGTACAAAAATGACAAGTTGGCCAATGGTTTGTTGGTTGTGGATCATCGTTTAATCGTAGAACCGTATTTTTCTGCTATGAATTTCAACGCTCAGGCTGGGACCGATGGCCGTGGTATGTAGAAATCATCGTAATTTTATTCTACCCAGATTATAACACAGATTTCCTATCTGCAGCCCATCGGTCGGTATCAAAAAAACCAAAACGGGTGAGCGACGTGAATGCGATTGGGTCTACGATTCCGTACCAACAGATGACATCACAAGTTCCGACCAACCAGTACATGCCCAGCGATCCCAATAACTGTGAGTAGAAGCCCTAGTAAATATTGCTTCGCGATGTACTTATGTATCAATTCGTGATATGTGATCGTTTCAGTTTACGGGCAGCCACAATACTCGTCACTTCCACAGCAGCAGTATGCACCCCAACAACAGCCAAACTACTACATCCCACAGCAGCCGCCACAACCAAATAATGTGCCTCGGCAACTTGGCCAGCCCGCTTCCATGCCGGGAATGGCTGGTGGCCAGTTTGCGATGTTTCAGCAGCCCATCGTTCAGGACATGGCCATGCAGTACGGACAGAAACTGGCCGACCAGGGCAAGGAGATTGTACACAGCCAAATTGAAAAATATTTACCGATTGCTAAGCTGAAGTATTACTTCGCCGTGGACAACAGCTACGTTGTGAACAAGCTGAAGATTATTTTCTTCCCATTTCTGCACAAGGTACGCTGAAAGTCTCCCGCGAAAGATATGCTCAAACTTGATTGATTACGCATTTTTGTTTTCAGGACTGGGGAATGAAGTACGACCACGATAATCCGGTACAGCCACGGTATGATATCAATGCGTACGACTTGTACATACCTTCTATGAGCTACATCACGTACATCGTGTTGGCGGGAATTGCACTTGGTGAGTATTCTGCACAGTCGCAAGCAGCTTTTTCTCACTCTTACATGTTTTTGATTTTTTTTGCGATTTGCAGGCATGCAGCAGAGATTCTCATCGGAACAGTTGAGCATTCAGGCGTCGAGCGCTTTGGCGTACAGCATTTTTGAGATAGTGATTTACATGCTTACGCTCTACATAGGAAACATTGCCACGTCCCTAGGCACATTGGATCTGCTTGCCCTCAGCGGGTATAAGTACTCCGCCATCGTCTCGATCTTGCTTGGTACAATACTTTTGAAAAGAATGGGCTATTATCTGGCACTGCTGTACTCGTCGGCCGTTTTGGCACTGTTTTTGGTAAGTTTCCTCGACGCAAATCATTTAACGCATGTGCTCACTCGCTGGTTTACCAACCTTACAGCTGCGCACTATGAAAGCGAAGGTGCTCTCGGAACAATCGCAAACGCAAAGCTCCGTTGGCTACGATCCATATGGGCAGCAGCAGAACGAGTACCACGTGGGCCGCAAGCGCAAGCTTTACTTTCTATTCCTCGTGACCGGATTGCAGCCGGTGCTGGCATTCTGGCTTACCGTACATCTAGTAGTTAGCGATACTGTACCAAGTGCTTAGATTCTGACCCTCTCACGATAACGTATGTTTGGTATGAAACGTTTAAATGGTAATAAATTCGTAAGTCAATTTTGTTTTATGCTACCGTACGCGTTTCCGGTGTTCAATGCGTTGTTTCTAATATAAAAGGGAAATCGCGTAACACGCTCGAGTGCAATGTACCGCCTTTAATCTGCTTAGTAAACGTTATTTTAAGTTTCGACATTAACTCAACTATTTTCTTATACATCGCAATAAACAGATGCTCGATGAACTTAAAATTATGAACTCGAATTTCGCTAAGCATGCTCAAACAATGCCCCCCATATGCTACCTTGCGCACGAAGCATTCAACGGCCAATATGAGGCCACCGAGTGGAAAATGTGAAAAGAATGGGTGGCTTTAAGCCAGCATTTAAGGGGTGACAATCCTTGGGAGCCCTCTTCTGGCGTGACTTTTGTTACGAGCAGCACAACAGCTGTGCTCCAACATGGCACAGGACACCCATTTGTCCTTCGGTCGGTGCCCTTTTTCCTCCCGGCAATCAAAAGCTCAGCTGTAATAAATGTATCCCTTGCGAGAGTGCCCATAAATCACATCCTCGCCGGAAAATGTCCAACCAAAAATCACCTTTGACAACGAAATAGCACTGGCGAAACGTGCCGGGCCTGAGTCCTCCCGTCCCCCCGTCCCCCCAATTAACCCTGTGTCGATGCTTCAGCCCGCTCCCGGCACCGGCCAGTAACAGGTAACTCCATACGGAAGCACCCGCGCTAGTGCGCTTGCGCCACGGAAAGAAAACTTTTCTTCAAGTCCATCATTTACAAAAGCAGCTTTTGTGCCACACAAAAAGGTCCATACGTAGATCTGCGGTGTTCATTCGTGGCGGTTCTTAGTCGGGTTCAAGCTCCAGAGCGTTCGAACCATCCCCCGACTGGCCGTAACAGGGCCGTGGTGGTTTGTGTGCGGTGCGCCTTTTCACAACGGTGTTCCGGTGTCGTTGCAGCAGGAACGGTGGGCTAAAACATTCCCAACACTCCCGGACCAATGTTCCAAGGCCAAGGTACGATGGATTAAAATTGGGCGAACAGGAAGTGACGCACAACATCTGCCCAACCGAAGGGAGGTAACAGCTGCCACCGATGGGCCAGTTCGAAAATGACTCGATACAATCGATAAAACCTTGCGGGTAAATCAGCAGTGTGTGATTTGTGTGGAGACGGCCAACTGCACTAAAAGGGCGAAGGGCCATTCGCAACGCTACGCCGAAAAGCACGCACGGCAGTAAAACTAATATTAATAGTAAAGAAAACAAAACCCCCCCCGGAATCGACCATGTTCGTCAAGATCTGCTTGGTGGCCCTGTTCGGCATAAGCTGCACGGCGTCAACATTCGGCCACAAGGATCATCATGCTGGGGATGTGTTTACCAGTTCCTTCCTGGTGCGCTTCAAACGCAGCTTGGACAAGCAGCTGGTGCACGAGATTGCGAACCGGAATGGATTCCAAAATCTGGGCGAGGTAAGAATCCCGGTGTACCAACAACAAGATAGTGAAAGCAATCCGTCAGTGCGCGTTCATGGCCAACTGTGATGTGAGCGAAATGTGTCGTCTCCCCCACCATTTTGTTTTTATCTCCTTGTAATTATTATTGTGCCCTTTTTTGCATACGGTAACATAACTCCACGAGCAGGAAAACGTTCGTTTCGGATACAAAACATATGGCGAAAACGGCCAGTGCGTGATCCATTGCGTGTGTGTGTTTGTGTGTGTGTTTTGATGGTGGAATTTTACTTTCAGCTTCCGGGCAGCAGCGGCAAGGAGTTCCACTTCAAGCATACCACTCTACCATTGGTACGCACCAGGCGCAGCATCTCCCATACGCGAGTCCTTAAAAAGGAACCACTGGTAAGTGAGGGCCCTGCTCGGGACGGAAGACGGGGGGGAGGGCATATGTTGTGTTGTCGAGCCAGGGAGCCACGGGGGTGGGTATGAAAATCCACCCCCTTGAAGCAGTGGTGGGTGGTGGTGAGAGACCACGAGCGAAGGGTGTCGCAACGCAGCCGCAAAGTTCGGCTCGTGTATATTTATGTTGTTTTCCATTATCGTCCTCTCGCTACTGTTGCTGTTACCTTCCACGCTTGAGTTGAATTTTCCCTTTTTCTCCATATACATTACGTGCGCCATTTGCGTCACACCGTCAGCTCTCTTTATACTGCTGGTGCTGGTGTGAGACAACCGCAGCAGGCGAGATCCGCTTGCTTCGATGCGAGCTATCGCTCTTTAATGTCGCTGAATATTGGAAAGGATCTGGACCTTTTTTCTTTTCTTTTTTTTTCGAACAACCGGCTGTGTATCCGAGAATTATTGACGCTAAAATATGTCACCATGGAAGGGAGAAAATGGGACGCGGACGGGAAATGTAGGTATTTTTAAATCACGGCGAACCGATTATTGAGTTAACCGGTATAAAAGCTCGATCAAGAGCCTTGTTGTTAGAGAGAAAAGCTCGTCCGAGCCGCAGTAAGATGATTTGTTGGCGTGCGTTTTGTAAAACAAATAACACGTTGCGTGTCTTCTTCTGATTAACGAACGTGCGCGGCCACGTGCGATGACAACGTGCATTGTAATTTACACGCTCCAGTGTACAAGCTTAAAAACGCCAATCAAACACATGCTGGAACACAATCGTAGCTTGTCGCAGGGAATCATGTAGATTGGTGCTTAGAGAAATTCGATTCCATCGGTGATACGTGATCATCCAATGTGCCCTTATGCTCCGAGGAATTGTATCGACCTCTGGAGCTTTAATATTTGCGAGGGAAAAAGGGCTCAATTTAGGCGTACTTTTGGAATCCAACCACTCGGATCCATCCTGCGATTGACGTAACACAGGACCGAAGATGACGGGAAGCCAGATTGCGTGGGGACGTTAATTAGCCTCTCGGATGGGGTTGGGGTCCTTTTCCTGCATAAAAGCGCAATATCCTGTACGCGAGTACGTACACAACCGTTTCGTTCGGTTGTTGCTGTGCCGACGATAACGGGCGCTTGATAAGTATAATCGGGCGCGACCCGATCGATCGATATCCAGGCGCTCTAATCCCGGTTTCGGATATTTTACTTTTCGCACTCGGCACCACCAGGCGGATTGGTGATGATGATTAGCCTTATCTGTTACCGAGCGAAAGGGGTTTCAAAACGTGACGCATCATTTCACAAACCGTCTTGGGTACGCGGGAAAGCATAATTATTGCAGGAATCGAGGGTTGGGAAAATTTTACGATTCAAATTCAATCACGAAACCCATAAAAAGCTGACAGTTAGCAAAAGGGCGCTCCTTTTTATATGCGAACTTCGTCGTCGTAAAAGCGGGCAGTGATGTGAAGAGTTGTGGCTTTCAGCTGCCCTAAAGTGGCTGGTTTTCCACCAAAGGGATCCGTAGGGTACTCAACCACAAAGCCCCGAGGAATGAGCTGAAACTCCTAATCCTTGGGCAGCGTGATCGGTTATCTGTGGCCAGATCGGTGGAGAAATTCGTTGAATCGGTGAATTCAAAAACAAAATGCTAAAGAACCTTTTCCACACGCTCGGTCCCACAAGGTACACACGGCCGTACAGCAGCCCGGATTTAAGCGCGTCAAACGTGGCTTTCGCCACGCGGTCCCACTCAACTACATCCCGGACAAGGGCCCAGCGTACGGAGGCGAAAACGTACCAACCGATCCGTACTTTCCGTTCCAATGGTACTTGAAGAATACAGGACAAAACGGGGGCAAAGCCAAACTCGACCTCAACGTACTCGCTGCGTGGGACCAAGGAATTACTGGGAAAAACATCACAACCGCCATCATGGACGACGGTAGGTGTCCCGACGACCCCAATCCGACCCACCAGCTGTCTGACATTGTTTGCGCTTGTTTCCTTCTCGTTTTTTTCCCCCGCTTTTCCGTAGGCGTCGATTATATGCACGCGGACCTGAAGTTTAATTATGTATGTATGCCTTCGACACCGGCCATGACGGCATGGCAGCTCATTTGAATCCGCTTTTCATTTGAATCGCTTTCCTTCACTTCCCAGAACGCCGAAGCCAGCTACGATTTTAGCAGCAACGATCCGTACCCGTACCCACGGTACACGGACGATTGGTTTAACAGGTGAGTGTTTTTGTGGATGATAACGATCGATTTCTATCGCTAGACCGTTAACGGATCGATTGATTTTCCTCCCCACAACAGCCACGGTACGAGATGTGCCGGTGAAGTGGCCGCTGCCCGAGACAACGGTATCTGTGGCGTTGGTGTGGCGTACGATTCGAAGATCGCCGGAATTCGCATGCTAGACCAACCGTACATGACCGATCTGATCGAGGCGAACTCGATGGGTCACGAACCGCACAAAATCCACATCTACAGTGCGTCCTGGGGTCCGACCGATGATGGGAAGACGGTTGATGGGCCACGGAATGCGACGATGCGAGCGATCGTACAGGGGGTGAATGAGGGCCGGAATGGGTTGGGAAATATCTACGTGTGGGCTTCCGGTGATGGTGGTGAAGAGGACGATTGCAACTGTGACGGATATGCGGCGTCGATGTGGACCATTTCGATTAACAGTGCGATTAATGATGGCCAGAATGCTCATTACGATGAAAGCTGCAGTTCCACGCTTGCCAGCACGTTCAGCAATGGTGCGAAGGATCCCAACACCGGTGTGGTAAGTTCCATGACCCAATAGGCAGCAAGGACACGAAACCAATTCAGCGGGTTACTCGTTTTCCCCTCCTATTAGGCCACGACGGATTTGTACGGAAAATGCACCACCACGCACTCGGGAACTAGTGCGGCTGCTCCGGAAGCGGCAGGAGTTTTCGCTCTGGCCCTGGAAGCAAAGTAAGCCCGTCTTGTAGGCCCTATGTGTGGGGTTTTCCTTCAGCTTCCGTGTCTCATTGCAGTCCATCCTTGTCCTGGCGCGATATGCAACACCTGACGGTGCTAACGTCGAAGCGAAACTCACTCTTCGATGCGAAGAACCGATTCCACTGGACGATGAACGGTGTCGGGTTGGAGTTTAACCATCTGTTCGGTTTCGGTGTCCTCGATGCCGGTGCGATGGTTGCATTGGCGAAAAAGTGGCGAACGGTTCCACCCCGGTATCACTGTGAAGCCGGAGCCATCACCCAGATCCAGTAAGGCATTGACGATCGCAGGCGCACGCTCAGAAAGGGTTAATTCGTTTGCCGAAGGGTTAACTGGTTGCCTTTTTATTCTCCCTCCAGCCGGATACCGTCGTCGGGCTCGCTGTACTTGCCGATTAAGACGAATGCGTGCAAGGGCACGGACACGGAAGTACGCTATCTGGAGCACGTGCAAGCGGTCATCACGGCAAACGCAAGCAGACGTGGCGACTTGGAGCTGTTCCTCACGTCACCAATGGGCACTAGGTAGGCCAATGGGCAAAAGGTGGTTGGCTAAACTCATCCACCCCATCTGATCACCGCATCCGTTTTTTTAGATCGATGATACTGAGTAAACGCGCCAACGATGATGATCGCCGGGATGGTTTTACCAAGTGGCCGTTCATGACGACGCACACCTGGGGCGAATATCCTCAGGGCACGTGGATGCTGGAGGTTTGCGCACGATGGCACCGAGTTAAAGCTCGAATTAAATGCACTGACCGCGTCCTTACTTTCGTCCTTCACAGGCCACGTTTAACTCGCAGGACAGCCGCTCCGGATGGATCAAGGAGTTTTCGCTCGTCCTGCACGGCACAAAGGATCCACCCTACCAAACGCTGTCGCCGGCATCGCCCCACTCGAAGCTGGCCATTGTAAAGAAAGCGCACGAGGATAAGGACGGCAACTGAGCTGGCATTCTACCGTCTACGGACATTGCATGCAAACACACGTACGCGTGCGTACACACACCGACACACAACACACACGTTCGACAAATACGCTCTAGCGGTGTCCTGGCTGGCACCGTCGCACACCTATAGATATACATTATATACAGATATATTTATACATATGGATGTTTGTAGTATTTATGTTACTGGAGGGTAGCTGAGAAGAATATCTTACCTATAGAGCAGCTTCCATCATCTAATCAAATGAAGCAAGAGCAACAAGAAAAAAAAAACCAACAAACAAAAACGAAACATCCTCTGGCAGCATGAACTGGCACCGAAACTAAAACATCCGTTTCTTTGCTGAGCTGAGTGAATTGAAGCCGCTTGGATGGAGGGGTCCTTTTTTGTGCTGGAACCGGGTAAATCGTGTCCAGGCAGGGTTAGGGCTAGTGCAGGGCGACGAGGGCGAGCGGAAGCGAGAGAAAAACACCCACACAAACACACACACACACAGGCGCGTGTCGTCTAGCGGCAACTGGTTCTGATTGTTGTCTATTTATACGAGCCGAATGAAGCCGAAATCCGTTGTTTTCGATTGATAGTTATGGTTCCGTTCGGAATTTCCTTTGTCCATCCGTTAGTTCGTGTCATCTCCATCGGACGTCCTCTAAGCGCATTAATTTGTACATAGGCGTATAAAATACAGTGCTACTATATATTTACTAAAACCTATTTACCGTCAGTCATGATTTCCTAACACTACTACCGAGTACGTTTGGTCGTGCGTAGAAGCTACGGCGGCCACACCTCGTTCAATTCAGCAACAGCAGCAGCAGCAGCAGCAGCAGTAGCAGCAGCAACAATGGCAACAACAGTAGTATCACCAATTGCACTAAAAAAGATCAGTACCATCGACAGCTAAAGTCACTGTATGAATAAATAAACTTCATCTTTGATACCATAAATAAAGGAATGCATTTGAACACCTAGTGCCATCGGAATGCGTTTGAACAGAATGGGTTGTTGATGGACAGTTGGGACATGGTTGTGGTGCACTAATAACGTGCTCCCCGATTGCTTTTTGGTAAGTCAATTGTACTCGGTGGCTGGCGATCGAATAAAATGTCACCTAACTTCAGTTTGAACCCCACAAAGAAATGGAACACGTGGTTTGCAAAATTCACCACGTGGTCTGTAAATCAACTTCACAATAAGTTCAGAGTATTTAACGTTTTTCTTTATGATTCGCTTAGCACTAAAAGTATTTAGAGGATTATGAATCACTGAGCACTACAGGTATTCTGATGATAAGCCATTGCTTTAATCTTCTTTGTTGGAGTATCCTGTCGTTTTGTGACCATGCTTGTTTGTCCCTGCAGACCTTGGTTGAGGGCATCTAAATGGCGCTTAAACGATTGTACAAATTGCAACGATAAATGGAAAAGATTATGATATAGTCCATTTATTGTAAATTAGATTTGTTCAGCGGATAATTCGGCTGGATTGAGTCAGGAAGTGTTTATTGTAGTTGTGCTCATGAAGAAGGCTTTAGAGATTTCTTTCAGATATGCTGTATGTGGTTGTGGTTTTCCTTTCTTTCTTTCTCGTAATTTTTCTTGCTTGCATTACCCAATCTAATATTACTTTATATCTTATCATTGTTTTAATACATTTATGTTAGCATAATCTTTGTATACAATTATACATAAAATGATTTCTAACATTTCTAGCCAGCACATAATGCATCGAAGAGGAGGGTAATTTTTATCACTTCTTTTAACATTTCAAAAAATGAAAGTAGTTATAAGGCAAATGAAAAGATCTCATCTTGCAATTTTGCAACCTAGACAAAATTTTAATGGCGCAACCAAGATATTTCATAAGGATACGGGAATGCATCGCTTTTTGTATGAAAACTTTGATTCGTTTCTTGAACTTAAAGCGGAAATCAAACCATCTATGAATGCTGCATATGAGTAGAAGTCAGCAATATGCAAGTTAAACAAATTTGAGTGCAGCGCCACGTGATCGTGCGCATATTGTAAGCATTTTGTTTGACCAGAATGAAAGCAATGCATTTTTGTCACTAGGGACGTTCGGCTACCATTATTTGACGTTTCTCTTGACACATGGTGTGTTTATTGTTTTTGGCCGGCATGCTACAGGCGGGAAATAAGTCGATTTCTGGTTTAAAGTTGAATTAAACTGAATAAATAGGGATACTTGCTTGAGGTTAAAACCAAATTCAAGTTTTTCAAACGGCACAGAAATGGTTGACGATTCAAAAATAACAGCAGATTGTCTGAATCTGCGGCGAATGATCTGTGAAACGAACGTGCTCTCCCGGTCCGACAGCTCTGCTGCATTCTCGCAAGGTATGAAACCGAGTTGATCTTAAACATTTCGTTAGCCACACATATTTGGTAGAAGTTAACCACATAACCCGACTTTTTGCTCTCTAAAGGTGCCACACAGGTGATGGTAGCGGTAAATGGGCCCGCTGAGGTGAAGCTTCGAAATGCTGATTCGGAAAATTGCCATCTGGAGGTGCAGTACCGCTCGAATGCAGGATTGGAGGACATAGGGTTTCGCCTGATGGAAAGTCTCATCAAACGTTCTTTCGTGCGTGTCATAGCCACTGCCGCGTATTGTCGTAGCGCCGTATACATCTACGTCCAAGAAATGGCCGATAAAGGCGGTGTAAGTGTAGTGTCCTGGAAAGGAATCGGAACATTAACTAACGTATGCCTATTTTAGCTGCTGGCTTGCTCTATAAATACGACCTGTCTGGCTCTGATTACGAGTGGGATTGACCTGAACTTCACGGTGGCTGCCGTGCATTGCATGGTAACGGAGGATGGCACATTGCTTCTCGATCCAGACGATAAGCAAATGAAGAGCGCCCGCAGTTCGTTCACGTTCGTGTTCGACAGTATTGCGAAGAATACGGTCACATCGTACGTGCACGGTAGTTTCACTTTCGACGAGTACGAGAAGGTTTTAAGTGCGTGCCGAGTGGCCGTTGAAAAAATATTTCAATTCTATAGAAAAGTGTCACAGAATATCACTAAGGTTGTGGCCGATGATAGTTAATATAAAGTAAATCTGATAAGCAATTGTATGTGTTTCAGTTGGGTTACTTTGCTTTATATTAAATTGAAAATACGTCACCTTAATACATGTTTGGGTAAAATTTGTTATCGTGGATGTAGGACGAAAGGAACTTTGGTCTTGTTCGATTTCATAAAATGTGTTGTTTAAAACTCATGATGTTTTTCCTTCTATTCCTTTTAAAAGGACAAATTGTTTCTTTGGCTCATTATTTCGTTAATAATATATCTGTATTGAAGTTATTCAAAGCCAATTTAATTTAGAATAATTTGAAATAGGTTAAACTGCACGCTGTAATGTAATGAATCGATGGAAGTGACTGCAGTAATTGAACAAACTGCAATAACAGGTATATTCTTATATCGAAAGTACACTAGCGCCCTCTGTTGTTCGCGCACGCAAGTAGGCTCTTTCTTTGATTTTGTGGTTATTTTTGATTCATGATCTTTTTAGATGTATATTGTTACAAAAAAATTGTTTAAAATGCTAAAAATTACTTCGTTGTGTGTTGAAGCGTGTATAAGTGAATATAAAACTTTTTTACAGTTTAAAGTTGCTATATCATTTGATAACTTTGGTCGGGGTAACGTTTGAATTTGAAATAACACAAACAGCACTTGCGTCGTCCGCCGTTCTCTTCGGATGGATATGCAAACCGTGCGATATTGGACAGTTATTATTAATTTACTTTATTCTCAATAGGTTACCTTTTTGTTTTGTATACAATTTTATACTTTATCTACAATTTTATTACAATCATTACACAAATTGTTTCTGTTTCCATTCTTTAAATAATAGCTCGCACCGAACTCCGTACGCTCGATTCCATGATTTACTGCCACACGTTGACTGCCGATCAGTAATGTACAGTTGACACTTAAAAATACCTGCGTAACGAGTTGTGATCCATTTGCACCCAATGCTACTATGCTTAGCCTAGTGTTAAAGTGGGGGGGTGGTTCGTGTGAGAGTGTGTGAGAGGGTGTATCCTACGCATTACTAAGTTTACCAGGTTAAACCACGCAGTAGAACGCGGCAGCAGGGAGAACTCCCGAAATCGGCTCCTGCCCGATGGGTTTACACGCCCTGTTTCACTGCTCGAAACGTGCCCGGGGCGCTTATTTTCCTGCTCCTTGGCGTGTTTCGTGTAAATGCCATCTGCCGGCCGTCTGACGGCGTGCTTACACTACGTAGGGTCTGCATCTATGAGATCAGATAGTAGGTCGAGTTCATGCATGCGTTCTGTCGTGTTTTTTTCCCCACGCGTGGTGTGGGAAAGAGATATGTAATCAAATTAAAAACCGCCCGTGCGTTCGCTCTCCCCATGTCCTTTTCACGCTCTGTATCGGTATGTCCCTGTTTCTTAAGCCCTCGGTCGAATTCCCCAACCAACCCCCTAGTAATACCCTTTTAATCGATCCCTCCCCCTTTTGACCGTTGACCCCACGATCCAGGGGTTCCCTGGATTCGGGTGCACGTGTTACAACTCCCCCCCACAAAATTGTGTAATTGTTAATATTCGTCGTCCGTGGGCTTTCCGTTCCTTTAACCGCTAGCCCGGGGTTGTGTGGGGGTAAAAATTACGTGACGCTATTATTGCTTTCGATTTGAAAATTCGGATAGCCCGCACCGCCGTGGCGTCGCATTTGTTTTCACTATCCCTGTTTCGCACTCTCTCGCACCACCCATGTGTGTCCTAATTCCACCCCCCCATGTGTGTGTGCCGATGCCTTGCGGGCTACCTTGACTAGGAGGGGGAGGGGGTTTATTTTTCTCTATCCAGCTTTCTCTGACGAAAGAAAAAAAAATACACATATTATCCTATTCCTAAAGCTGTGACAATAGATCGTAGTTAGACGTAAGTAGGTTTTTATTGTTGTGTGTTGTGTCGTGAGTTGTGCGTGTCGTTGGGTTGGGACAACAAACCCCACGTTCGTCCTTATGCCTTTGCTTTTTCTTCTTTTTCTTTTTACACGCCTTCCCCAACTTTTTACAAAACATCCACACGCGCACACACCCATTGAAACAACCCATTGCCAACGTTAAGGATTGCGTCTTACAAGCTGCTGGATTGTGGGTTTGCATTGCTGTTTGGTTTTGTTGTTTTTTTTTTGTTTGTTTGGTGGATTTTCCATTAACTTTTCTATTAACCCCCCCACCCATACAGGTGGGTGCATCTTCGTCACTTGCAACGTGCATTCTGCGTGTGCTTGCGTGCGTGCGTGCGTACGGGGGCGTGCATACATGTGTGAGCGCTTTCCTTTGCTTTGATACATATTAAGAAGGGCGAGCCTTCGAGTAGCGAGTGCGATCACGTGATCTCTATCCCTAGGTGTGTCCCTTCACAAAAAAAGACGTGCAGCATTGGTACACTACGTGTGTGAGTGTGTGTGCGTGCGTGTGTGTGAAAAGGATGCGCTCCCTCTCTCTCTCGCTCTCGCTCCCTCGCTCCGTTCGTCCTACTCCCGTACATTTCACAGGGGATTTTTTTTACTGCAGGCCAGCAAACGGGCACCGCAATCAGGCTCCTGAACCTGTCGTATACGTTGAATAAGGCGGCTAGTGGACGCTTTCCGGCGCTGCAAACAAGCATTCCACTACGGGGTCTACTACTGGGTAGTCGCTCGTGCACGGAGCTCATTACGATCGGTCCTTCGAAGCGTGCCACGATCGCTCTCGATCGACCCGGTTCTCTCCAGGGACCCTGAGAGGTTCTGATTGAAGCCCTCCGCTTTTTTTTGTCTTTTTGAGTAGCGATCGCTGCCTGGCCCAGCCTTCCCGCTAGCTCCGGGCTCCAAATCCTCGATTTGGCCCGCGAGGATCAGCTTTAAATATCGGTTTAGGTATGTATATATATAATATATATATATTTTTATGTATGTATATATGTATAGATTTTAAATGTATATATGAATTTTTTGTTTGCAATAAATTCTTAACCTCTCATGTACAAAAAAAGCCAATCGTTTAGCGAATTCGTATACTTCATTTGCGGTGCGTCATCGTAAGTGAACTATCACACGTGATCGTTCTGCGGTAATAAAGGGTACCTTCTCTCTTCGTTCTCTCTCTCTCTCTCTCTCTCTCTTTCTCTCTCTCTGTTGCTCCCTCTGTGCTCGTGTGCTCCAGCCCCGGCAGGCAAAAGGGATGCAACTCTACGAGGGATTAGGTGGATGGGGCATGCAAAGAACCAAAGGGGAGACACACCGGGGGCTTTCGGGCACCTTTTTCCACCTTGCCGGCGACTCTCAACACTCGATCATCTTCGATCTTCGTACGTATATGAGCTGTTTCTAAAACGATCATCACAGTGCTCCTATCGTTGGTGTATCGGCTTGTTTTTTTTTGTTTTCTTCCTCCTTCCTTTGCAGCCGTACTGATTTTTTCCTGATGGGGGTGGTGGTGGTGGTGAAAATGACCACCCCCCTGTGTGTGTGTGACCAAGTCAAAGTCAAAGGATACAACGCAAACGTGACGTAATCGAAAAGAAAAAAAAAACACATGACACGAAAACCAATAATATCAACGTCAAAAGCAACAATAGCAAAGAAGAAGAAGAAGAACAGCGGAAACTGAGAAAAAAAACGCAAAACATCGTGAAAATGCTGCAACGGAAAACGGAAACCCAAAAAAAAAAAATGGAACGCCAACGGGAAACGGGGATAAATGAAACAAAATGATAACGTTGGAGTGGTTTGTTTTTTTTTTAATCTTCAGCAATTGTGTTCGATATATTTCATTCCTGTTTCTCGCTTGTTTCTTGCTCTCGTCTCGTCTTCGGCATAATATTTTCTTACTAGCTTAGGCTCCTCGTACGAGTTTTCCCTACTCACTATTCGCCTCCCCTTCTCGTACTCCTTTCGTACGCGTACTACCCTGCCCCTCTCCTTTGTTTGCTTCAGCTTCCCTTTTTTGTCCACCCACCCTCCGGGGAGTGGGTGGAGGTCCTTGTTTTGCCCGTGTTTGCCTTGACGTACGTATTTACTATTTACAGCTCATTCTACAACGGGTTGCGTGCTACTTAGCTGAAGCCGTCGGAGGGAAGGGGGGGGGGAGGTTGAGAGGCCTGAGTGGGTAGTGGGGCGGGAGGGGGGGGGGGAGGTCTAGTAAATGGTTTTCCTCCCAATTTTTCCTTCACGCCTGCACACCGGTTTCCTCGTCGTCGTTGTACATGCTGCACCGGCAGAGGCGAAAGGAGAGAGAATGGGAGGGAAAGAGGCGATGCAATGCACCCCTGGCAACCCCCCTTCCACACCCACCCACCCATCCACCCTATCTCCTATCGCTTTGAGTACGCGAGGATACTGCTCTGCTTGGACACTGCTGCTTGACACACCTGCTTCATACGGGCGGGTGTCCTTGCAGGCAGTTTCTTGATTTTTTTTCCTTTCTTACAACACGCTCAGTTGAAAACACTGAGCCTAATTCTCGATCCCCCTCCCCCTCCATGGGGTGAGCGTGGGTGGGGCTAACAAAGACGGGAGGGCTAAAGGGAGCGGGAGGTCCCTGGCGGAACAGAGGTGGGGAAACAAACGCCTTAGGATCGGCATGAGGAGGATGGGGGGGAGGGGGGATCGGTGAAACGTAAAAAATTGAAACTAAAATAGCAATTACCGGTAAGAATAATTAGCGTAGCAATAATATTACTAGTCGTAGTAGTAACTAAACTAAAAAAAAAAAAAAACTTTGCCTGTGGTTTGGTTGGCCTTAAGCAATTATTACACGACATTACAGAGAAAAAAAACGATAGCAGATTTTCTTTTGTTTGTTTGTTTGTTTTTTTTTACAGCTAAGCCTACATCTAAAAATCGCGATGCGCGCGTTGGGAGGAAGGAATAACCTGTGCTTTTCGGGGAGGTGGGGAGCATGAATCGTTTGCTTGTGTTCGTTTCGGTGGAAAAACAACAATGGAGCTTTCGACGAAAACTCCTTCTGAGCCGGTTCTATTGTTTAGTGATTTTGTCGCACTATCGAACTGGCACCTTTTGCGGTCCTTAACTAAATGCTTTTTTTTGTTCGCTTCCAAATCCCGAACCCGAGCTCCATGGAAAGTGAAACAACCGTTCCAAGGACTCGCCTGCAGGAAGGACTCGCCTACTTTTAGTGTGTGTGTGTGTCTGTGCACGTGCCTGTGTGTGTGCAAGGATGGGAAGGAGGGGTGGGGGGGGGGGGGGTGACGTTTTCCTTCCTCCCGTCGATTGTTTCGCCGTTCCGCGTGGTGTGATTTTAATATAAATCGTACTTACATACACTTTTTCTTACATGAGCTGCTTCTTATCCGTCTAACGTCTAACGAAAGGATACCATTCATAATCTCGTGTCGTTTTACATGATTTTGTTTAGCGGGGAGGGCGGTAGGGAGTATTGTGTGTGTGTGTGTATGTGTGTTTGTTTCCTCCTCCCCCTCCCCCCGCTCTTCTTTTATCGTTAATTAAATTCGTTGAAGTCTGGTGATTTTAGCAGAATTTGCTCTTAACCGTTAAACCGCGTCCTCGCACGTATCCTGCGAGCTGCGTTCGTTCCCTTTTTCCTATCGCTCTTTATTTTATGTTTGTTTGTTTTTTTTTTTTACATCACGTTCCCTTCGCTGCCATTTTGTCCTCTGCGCGTGTGTGTGACTGTGTGTGTGGGTGTGTTTGTTGTTGTTTTTTTTGCTAATTTACATAAATTAATGCGTTCACACCACATTGCACCCTCTGTCCTTCTGGCAGGCGACAGATTCACCCAAACGAAAAGCCAATACGAACAACAACAAAACGAACAAATAAGAAACAGAAAGATATCTCACCCCCGGAGCTGGGTGGGCGACATTTTTCCAGGAAAAATACGCCGATGTGAGACAACAAAATGGTCGTCGGGTTTATTGCTTCGCGGTGCTGATTTTTTACCAGTGAACCCAAAACTCGCTTCACACACAAAAAAAAAAACGATCGAAAAGCGACCACTTTTAGGCCATCTCATGCCTTCCTCGCTATTCGAGCGCGATCTGGAAGAGTACAAACTGCCGCAAGTGACAGATAAGGTGGTCGCTGAACGCAAAGAAGTAAACTTGCAAGAAGCTTGCTCGCATCGTAGTAGACTGTGCGCTTCCCTGTCGCCTAACAGAGTTTGGTAACATCAAAGTTGGCGTTGTGCTTCTTCAGCAAAACAAAACCGTCTCCCCCGGTGTCACATGCTTGCCTGTGTGTTTGTATGTGAATAAATGTGTGTGTGTGTGTGCTTAATCATCTCGCAGATCCTTTGCGCAGGGAATTTCTATATACACGAGGCTAGGGGCAGCATCCTCGCTCTTATCGCGCACCCCTTTTCATTCACTATTGCTCCGGGGTGAGTATACATGTCTCTGTGCATGTGTGTGTATGTGTGTGGATGTACGTGAGTGTGTGAGAATGCCCTGCCTGAATTACTCGTTGTGGTCAGCTTCTTTCAACCGATCCGCGGTTCATCCTTGATCCGCACTCGCACCTGCGGTAATTTTTTGTGTCGCGTTTTGCTCGCGATCGGTTGCGGGTGCCGATCGCGTCTAAGTGGTAGTACAAACTAACTGTCGTCTACTCAGCCACAGCTAGCACAGCTGACACGTGGCGAGCTTCACTCCCGGCGGTGCGTTTCGCATTCAAATTAAAATCCGTTGGCACTGGGAGCACGTGGAGCGAGTCACGTGGACGCGCACGACGACGATGGTGATCGGCTGTCGGCCGGGGGCGATGGGGAGCCGGGGGGAGGGTCACGCCGAGATCCTTAACCTTAATCCTTGCTCCAGCAGGCCAGATGAGATCGTACGATGGTGCGTTTCGCTTCCGAATGCGCCAGTGTTCCAGAGTCCCCCAACGGTGGGCAGATGCGCTCTCGTCTTTCGTCTGCCGTTCTCCACGAGCGTGTGTGTGTGCGTGTGTTTGTGTGATGTGTGTATGTGGGTGGGTGTAAGTTTTTTTGGTTACTTCACATGGCCACGTTTTGATGACGCCAATTGCCGCTTCCGAATCGCTCTGCACGTTGTCCTGCGCGCCGGTTTACAACATCTTTGCTCCAAACGCTCCTCGGCACGGGCGTGGGTTTTGAGTGTGGGTGTACGAAGGACATCCACCATCATCCAGAGGCACCTCATGCACCTGAAAGCAACATCCACCCGAGAGACAAAATGCATTGAGATGTGGGTTTTTTCTTCCCTTCTAGCTCACCAACTTGGACGATCATAATATACCTGTGCAGGAGCGTATCCTTGGCGGTCCGGTCAGACACACCCACCCACACATGATGCGCGAGATGGGGCTTTTGATGGCTGTGCGATCATAACCGGACGCCCATTTTGCTGATGATTTTTTTTCCCAGGATGAACAGGACACGGGAGGGCGCTGTGGGCCATTTCGAAGGACAGACTGGGCGTGTGTGTGTGTGGTGGCAAATGGGGCATCCCACCCACCTTAGAGATGATGCGGGTAGTACTCAGCCGGCGGGTAATGGTAGCCCTGGTGGAAAGCCGGATCGCCTGGCGCTCGGTGCATCATCTGAGCCTGACCGTCCATCATGTAGCTCATCGCATCGGGATAACCGCCCGACGGGCCCGGATGCGTGTACACTGAAATCGGAGAATATACTGGTCAAACAAAAAGAAAAGAAAGAAAGAAAGAAAAGGAAGAAGAAAAAGAACGAGCGTTCAGTTAACTTCAACAGTATGAACTGACTAAAAGGGGATGATGGAAGGATGCATGGAATGGGCCACTGTTAATTGTTACTAGCACTATGGTTGGGGGTGGTTTTCCACCCCTCCCACCCTCCCCCCACCTTCGGGGAGGCCTGGGTGGGGTGAACCGGCACACAATAATCATCATCATTAGGTGCGTCCTGGGATTCAGTGTTTTGCCCCAGCCAGGACATTAGGCTTTGAGCGTTACCGACACCGGCTCGAGTCGTTAGCGAGCGCACGGATTTTGGGTGCTTTTTGGGGGGGAGAGGGGGGGGGGGGAGGCGACATTCAACCGGAACGGGAAACGGGGACAAAGGGGGACACCGTTTCGCTAGCGATCCGCTTTTACGCGCTTCAAACCCCGAGACATTCCGAGACCGGAGCGAAAAATGTAAATCTTTTTAAAACCCCTTCGGCTTTGCGATGGGTTCAATTTTCCATTTTCCAGTCGGAAAAGGGGGCCAATGGGTGGGTGGGGGGGGGGATCATTGTCGCATTAATTTAGCGCGGCACGGTGTGTGTGTGTGTGGGTGCGGGAGATGGATTTTCCATTTCACATTATTGTGCCGCGGGGAAGCCAGTGAAACTCATGAATAATGGAGGCACCGGGGGTTTTTTTTTCTCCCGGGGGCGTGCGGTAATTAAGGCGCGTGGAATCGATGGGGACGGGGGGGGGGGGCATGAATCCGTACGGAATGAATGAATTGGAAATGGATCCTTGCGCGAGGGACGAACCTGCCTGATAAGGGCAATCGAGCCGCGAGCGTCATGTTTTATGTGCGAAACGGTCTTTTGGGAGTCGGGAAAGCCCATTCTTCGGTTTCCTCGTAAATTATGATATTGTTGTGTGTGAACGTGTGTGTGTGTGTGTGTGTGTGAGTGAAGGATTACGAGTGATCGCGCGCGCGCGCGCAGGGATCACATGCGTGAGTTGGAGCACAAATTATGCGGTCCAATCGGTACACGATGGGCAATTAAAAGTTGGAAAGCGTTTTCCCCGGCCTCTTTTCCAATGGAAAGCAAGCAAAAAAACGAAGGAAAACCACCCCACCCCCCTCCCTTCCACTCCTCCTGGCACACCCAGGTTGGCCGGGAAATTCGAACCATTCGACCGATAAGCGAATCCTGAAACCGTACCCAGACTGTAGCAACCGTCCTGAAGGGCGAGATAAAATTGCGCTACTCGTTACAAACGCAAATACAATACACATTAACAACCATTAGCTACGGTACGCCGGATAAGGACAAACGGGTCGTCGACGCCCAGGGAACCCCGTCTCGCCCTTCCACCACCCTTCCTTCCTTGATACTAACCTGCCCGGTTGGACTGATCTATCATGGGTTGCACTATTCTGCGCCTCGCGTTGATAAACCTGCGAAAGAAAGAAAGCGAACACAAACCGTGAGCGTTGAGTTGAGTGAGTTCGTGGCGTACGGTGGAAAAGGGGACCGTAACGGGAAACGAGCGAGGGGACAAACACGGACACGGAATAAAGAAACAACGCCCCGATAAAGGGATAAGACAGGCGCAGGCAAACCCGGGAACCTGGGTTGGGAAAATGGAACAAACACATTAATCAAGTGAAGTGAAATGATTAGAACCGAGTAGAGGAACCGAACCGAGGGATGAAGGATAACGCGCGCTCGCTGGTGGTGGTGGTGATAAAACATTCAAAAAGGGAGAAAAACTGTGTGACACTCGGGAGGACATTTTCCCGGGCGCTCCCGGTGCCCTTGTTCCGTCACGGAAAAGCGCGCGCGCGCGCGAGCGGAGGTTTCGGGCGTACGTACCGATAAGAATCTGTAATTTCCCAGCGAGAAATTTCCCAGCAACAAAAAAAAAACAGAAAAGAAGCGATAGAGAGAGGCGGAGAGATTACTTCCTCCCGGTGTGTGTGTGGGGGGGTTGGCGTTTTGGTGAAAGAATTCCGCCGCCGAATTACGCATCCTTAACGGTGCGCGCCTATCGGCGGCAGATCAGCACAAACCCCGGAGACGTGCCGACGGAGTTCGCATCACAGAAAAACCAGCAGGGGTAGAACGTGGACGACCCGGGGATGCGATTTGGATTGGATTGCACAGTTTATTTGATTTATGGAAATTAAACAATAATAAATCACCTCATCTAGTGATTGTGGAAGTTTCGGCTTCGTCCAGGCCCGGTGCCCGGTGGGTTGGCTTTACTTTCATTTCCCTACTGGCGGGCTTCCGGTGGACGGATGGAAAAATGGACAAAAGGGCCGGTCGGCCGGAATCCCATTTTTGTTTGGATATTTGTTTGTTGCGGAGTCGTAAGTTAAACATGAAAATTGCTTTTCGTCCGCCATTCGAAGGGTGACAACTGTCGTGGCATCGGGGGAATGGGTGTTTGCCAGCGCGAGGGAGGTAGGAAAAACAGCCGGAAAACTCCTACGGCGAGCCGCTGGTGGCAGGAATTTCGTAGGTTTGAATTCGAAATGAACCAGTCACAGTGGGGGACGTTGGGACCGGGAAAACGATTGGTTCCGGGTACGAAACCGGCTCCCGAAAAAAAGATGGAGTTTTCTTTTTTCCATTTTTTGTTGTTCGTCGTAGCTCGCCGAAACGAAAGGAAAGTGTTAAGCACTGGCACCAAGCCGGACAAGCCATTAGAAACTAATACGACGGCGCAGGAAGCACATTATGTTGCAGTGTGTGACACCCCTTTTTCTTGCGAAAGAAAGCAAAAGCGAAGCAACCTTGCGAAAAAGGGGTTCCGCACACGCTTCCGAAGAAAAGCCCGGAAAATTGCCCATACCATGGCATCGAAACGGTCCCCAACAATTGGCATTCGATAATTGTGTCGCCGGGGTCACCGAAACACAGCATGTTGTGTGGGTGGATTGGGTGGATTGAGTATTAATTTCTCACCCCACAGGACCAACACGTTCAACGCTCAAGTGTCACTCGAAGCGCGTGATGTGTGACACATTCTAGCTGTCAAACTGTTGTTCCCCGCCTACTTGACGTTTTTGTTCGCGTGCACTTCGGCCAAAAGCGGAAAAGCAACCAACGCTGGGAACACAGCACCGAGATGGGAGGAAAATTGGGAAATCCAACCGAAACCGGTGGTGGGTCGGATTGCGCTAATCAGCCACACACCAGGCGGCCCTTTTTCGTGCGGAGAGAGAAAAACACAACGCATTGTGTGCACCAGGATCGCGCGCGTCCGGACAAGGACGAGGGATTCGACACAATCGAACAATTACAACATATTCGCACCACCTTTTCCCCGGAAAGCGGCCCCGGAAAAGGGCTGCCGGCGTGCGTGCGTGTGTGCGGTTGCGTGTGCACACGTTGCCAGGACTCGAGGATGCAGGGACGATCGACGACGACGACGACGACGACAACGACGACGCAGATGAGGGCAAACAACAAATTTGCCTGCCACCTTTCCGTACGGGGGTTTTCCCGAAGCCCAGCGAACCGGGTAATCCGGCACGTGGAAAAAGGGGTTTTGATCCGGGTGGGCGAACGGGTGCCGGAAAAAGCACTTACCAGTTATTAACTTGCAGTATCGTCAGGCCCGTGTCTTGCGCTAGCTGCTTTTTCTGGTCCTCCGATGGGTAGGGATGCTGGAATCGAGAACGAGAGAAAGAAAGAAAAAAAATGAGAGAGAAGAAAAGAGACGCATGAAAATTGGTTCCGAATCGGTGCGGTGTGTTTATAAAGCAATGCAGAAGTGTGTTTTAGTGGCGGCCAACACGACTCAAGTGCCACTTTTCCGGCCACGGTCGGTCTCTGGAGGGTTGCGGAGGGCCGCTCGCTTTTCGATTGTTTGTTAATTAAAATCTGAGTGCCGGGACGGGACTTTGGCCCCCGTTCGATGGTGTGTGCGATATCGTGTCGATGGGGAATTATGCTCTCGAATGGCTGAAGGAACGGTTGGCTTAACCGGGACGTACTCAAGCGCTTATCCACAATTAACAAAAACGTTCCTGCCAAACACACGCACACAAACACGCCAGGTGGCTTTCGAGATCACGCACGAGCGCAACGGCGTTTTGATCGATCAATTAACAGCATTTAATTGTGCTACATTGACAATGAATTCGTGCAATAAAAATGTTCGACATGGGGCGCACGCGCGAGCCCTCGGCGAAAAAATGAGCATATCTGTGTTCGGGGTCACCTGCAAACAGGGCGCTCCTGCCTACGCGCAAACATGCCACCCCCTCAAGAAGAGGCCCCCCGTCCCCCTCCTTCCCCCCAAAGGCCCCCACCATTGTGAACAGGACCAGCACCCTTGAGCGAAATTGTGTGATTTTAATATTTGGCTTTCCACAGTGCATCGTGCATCGATGCAACGTGCATTCCAAAGCGGGGAAGATCCGGGAGAGACAGAGAGAGAAAGAGAGAGAGGGCATCCTGTCGTCGTTGTCCCCTCTACACCCAGTGACACCCACCCATCCACCCACCCAGTGACCCTCCGGTCAGATAAAGGGGAAAAATTATCTTATCCTTCCACGTGAATGTCAATACGGACTGACAAATATTTTTAGACATTTATATTTATGTAATGCAAATTATTGCCCATGTATATGCATATAAAATACGAAAAATGCTCTTAAATCAGTCCTTATTCCTCGGGGCACAGGGCCGTTTGCGGAGTTTGCGCTCGCTGGCACGATGCGTTCGGAAAGCCTTCGAAAGCCAAAGCCGGGGAGAGCCGCGATGGTCATTGATATTCCATGGCGGAATGCATTACGAACAAACAGAGGGAAAAAAAAACGAGAGAGGTAAAACGAAAAAAAAAATACAGCAACACAACCCTGCCGTGGACGCACGGGACGTGCCCTGTGAGACGTTCGTTCGATCGTGTGTCTCTTTGGGCTCGTTTCGTTGTGCTTCGTTTTTTTTGCATTTTGCATTTTGCTTCTTGCTGCCAGCATTGGGCCTCGGCAATCGGTGGGCTTTTGCGTTGTGGTGCCTTCATCGTACAACGCCGCCAATGCAGCCAAGGCAAGAGACCTTCGAGGCCAGCCTCGAGACCCGGTCGAGAAGGACGGAGCCCTTGAGGCTGCCTGCAGAGTGTACGCGATATTACTACGCCTATTAGTCGCCGAAAGGGAGGCGGACAGGATCCTGTTCGAGCCTCGAGCATGTCGCTGCCGTACGCGCAGCAACACGCCGATGGGCAGCTTCTTAATGCTGCCGCCTTGCGGGTTTTTTTTTATTTCCCCACGTCCCGAGGCGCGGGTGGTTTGCGAGCCCAACGGTCGGGTGCTTCACTTTGCTGTGTGGTTCTGTTCGGTTGCACAAACAAATCCCAGCCCACAGTGGGTGCATGATGCATTTACCATGAGCCGGCCGGTGCGACGGTCCGCATCGATTCCCCGGATGCATCGCAAGGTGCAGTGAGTGATCGATCGAATCGGTCGAGTGATCGTATTTATGTGCGTCAAAGGGGGCTCTCATTTCCATTTTCCAACCTGACCGTGAGGGGGGGACGGAGGGACCGGGGGGGGCGATGGATTAATGTCAAATGTTTCAATTTAATGTAAAGTAGTAAAAATTTGGTCGTTGGTAGGAGGGGGGTTGCGCACAACAACAAAAAAAACGCCCCATTAATCGATCGAGGGTTGGGGTACAATAAAAAAAAGAAAAGAAAAGAAACGAAACGAAAACGAAAGCCATAAAACAAAACACCGGTTGATCGCCAAATCGATCGATCGTTCCGGCAATGAAAATGCAATAAAACGATCATCGAACGATCGTCGGCGGGAGAGAGAGAGAGAGAGAAAAAGAGAGCATGAGTGAGCGAGCAGGATTGGGCCGCATTTGGGATGATGTTTATGAGCGCAAAGCAAATGATCGCGGGAGCATATGTGCGTTGGTGGTTTTTGTTGCACGTTTACCGCCAGCTCATTTCCATCGATCGGATGGGTGCGATGATCGCGGGGTGCAATGAAACGAGCAGCAGCAGCAGCGGCGGCGGCAACGGACAAACCGATATTGATCATCGCCCAGGCAAGCCCGTCGGTCTGTTTCGATGACATCGCGCCGATCCGGCGCTCCAGAACGGAACCGAAAACGGGGAACCGCGCACACCGGAATGGAACGAAATTTATTACACTTTTACGACTCTTAAGTTATGAGCCAAATGATTTATTTAACAGCGAACCAGCGAGACGGGTGGGGGCAGAAGAAGAAGAAGAAGAGAAAAAGCACACATACACACGGACACAGACACGGAGAGATAGGGGGACGAGCGCGAACCGGGCTACTTGGCATACCGGGACGATTTAATTAGCAAACACCGGGTGCCCCTGGCTTGTGAGCTGGCGGATGCGGAAAAACAAAACACCCGTCAAAGTCCCTATTACCGAGGCAAAGTGTGAACAAATGCTAGATGATGTGCTGCTGGAATAAATTTGCATTATTGCATTTAATATGCTGCACACACACACACACAACACACACGCTTGTACGCGCATTCCCAGGCTAAACGGATTGCTCCCGAGCCGGCGTGTGTTGTTTGTTCTGCTGTTTTGCAGCCGTTTCTGTGTGTGCACTTTCCGTTTGTTTTTTTTTTCGTGTTTACATTTACGGATACTTTTTTTTTGTGGTTTGGTATGCTCCTCAAGGGCTCGCGGCCGGCCGGTCATTTCTTTCGCTCGATTTGCGGGCTAATTTTTGCTCCAGAACAAACGAACGGTTGCGTGCGTAACGTTTGTGGCTGCAACGTACGCAGCCACACAAAACGGCTCATCACCTTTCTGGCTGCGTGCGGGAGGTTGTAATCTATTCCAACCCTCGGTTTCGGTGCGATTGATCGATTGGTGACCGTCGTTCCACTCGGGACAGACGCTCAATGGTGTGCCTGCGCCCGGGAGCACATTAGGAAATGGGACGATCTCAAGTGCCGGTTGCGCTTATCCTTGCAATCCCCGCGGGACTTGCCCCAGACGAACGGATCGGTTGGCAACCCCTCCGATGCGCACGTACAACGCGCCCCTCGCATAATGTAGTTCGCCGGTTTCCGGACCCGTTCCTGTTCCCCGAGCACCCAGAACCGCGCCCATTGGCACCGCTCCGGTGAGATTGTCACGGGTCAATTCCGAGTACATTTATAACTGTCACCAGAGAGCGGGAGGACGAAACGCATCAAGGAAATTGAAACGCATCACTTGACGGGGGTGGGACAATTCGCTACGGGCGACGGGATAGGGTGGTCCCCGTCTGGACCGGGAAAGTGTTTGAAGGATGCCACTCCTCGGCGGGCCAGCTCCGAAAGGACACATTGTGTTGGTGAGTGGTTTTTGCATAAAAGAGCATCGCAACGCTGGGAAAGTGCCCAGTTTTCGCTAATCGTGCCCTCGCACTATCGAAACAATCCGCCTGCATTCCTGCGATCTTAAGCCCCAATCTTAAGTGCCCCCTTTGGCAGCGGTGAAGAATGCCATTCAGAATCATTTTAGCGAATGCATAAAGCAACCCATTTCACGATAACGCGCCGTATCGATTAACTCCCGTCGTGTCGTTATCACGTGGGGGTGCTTTTATTGCGAACTCTCTCTCTCGGATGGTTCGAGGCTGGGAAAACGGGCCGTATCCCCCCAAAACGAACGAAGAAAAGCCCCCACAATAGACAATGATTTGGTCAGCCGAGAGAGAGAGAGAGAGAGAGAGAGAGGCTTAAAGTGAGTGTAAAACCTACCGTTAGGTGCTGGAACAGCCACGCCCGCAGAATGTTGGTGGCCACCTTCGGGAAGATCCCCCGTTTCTTTTGGTTTTTCTTGCCGCTGGTATCGTCGTCCTCCTCGCCGGTGCCCTCACCGCTGCCGATGCTGGTATTGCTGGCATCACCTGAAAGGAGCAAGGAAGAAAGCGAGAGAGAGAGTGAGAGAATGTTAAGAAAAAAGACGTTAAGTTTAAGTAACGCGAATCACGCCGGATCGTGGAGAAATAGTGTCGTTCGTTCCGACGGCAAATCCAACCCGGCCGGTTCCGTTTACGAGAAGGCTTACTCACAGTGCGGGGAAGGGTGGGAAAATGTGTGAAAAATTGCCCGATAAAACCTGTTAAATATGCACCTTTTGCTCTGTCGGGGCCGCGTCGGCAAAACTCCCTTTGCCAACCGGCGGGAAGGCTTCGTTTTTTAAACAAAACTAAAGAGTGAAAAAAAAAACAACCCACCAACCATGCTCCGAGTTTTAAAACGAGCCCAATAAAATAACCACTCTCGGAAAGGGGAGGGAGCTGGAGCCCAACGGGAGACCGGGAGCCGGGTGGCATAAAGATTATTAACTATGAAACTTATGTGCCGTCTTAATAGAAGGCGATGGCGACTTGCGCCATTTACCTTCCCCCACACCGGTGTAGCGACGAACAGCACGTTTTAATGTGCGTCAGCTGCTGTTGGAATGGCGAATTTTTTCTTTTTTTTAGTTTCCACGACCGCAAGGAAAATCCTTCCGACAATCCACCAGCGGACTTTAGCATCGATTGGGATGCCGCCGCCGGTGGTTCCAAAAGAAAGAAGCAAAAAAAAAAAAAGCGCACCATCACCATTAGTCAGCTAGGACTCTCGTGGTCGCGTCCGGGCGCGTTTATAACGCCCGGTTCGTTAGTCCAAGGCGTTACTTCTTCCACTACCAAAGGAGGCGGCGTTTTATCGCACACGGGATGGATCGCTAATGGGCAGTTCGAAGCTGTGGGAATCCATCCCACAGAAACGCGTATTGCTTTCCGATCGTGTCACGAGAACCCGCCAAAGGGGTTGTGTAGATTTTGTTCAACAGAAAAAAAACAACCCCACTCGGATGGTGTTATTAATGTGACGCACTGTGCGATAAGCCTGTTGGGGGAGAGAGAGAGAGAGAGAGAGAACTGCACGGTTCAAATTTCGGGCATTTTCGATTTGCAGCACGAATGCACTCGGACAACGATCACGAGGCCAACAGCAACAGCAACAACAAACACCGTAAATGCATTTCGACACAAATCAGCTTAAATTTATCTTTTAAATTTATTCCTTCGAAGAACGGAGCAGCCGGAACCGGAGAAGAAGCGAAAAAGACCAAGCAAAGCATGGCGTCTGGGGTGGAAGTGCGTTTTGCGGGTGAGACAAACAAAAAAAAAAAGAAAAAGGCGACCTGCATTAGGCCAGCTCGCTCGCAAAAGCTTGGCCACGCTACACCGATTAGATAAGCTATCCCCGCGGCTGAATCGGCCTCGGTGATCGGTGAGCATATTTTTGATTGGAGCGCAAAATATGCAAATATGCGCCGCCCGAATCCGCTCATAATTGGGGTTGCGGATTTGCGCCCGCCGCTAGATGGCGCTTCCAAGCCATGAGCGAGTTGGGGGTTGTTTTTGCAGCAGCCAAAGATCGATCGGTGTGCGGTTCGTGATTTAGCGCGCAAACGTGCGACCACCTTCGAGCCTTCGAGAACCAAACTCCGGTGCGTCGCCAAAATGTGTGCGTTTTTTCTTTTTAATTTAAAACCCCATCGTGTGTTTTTGGGTCCCATGGCGGCGAAAACAGATAAGCGATGGTTGAAGCTGAAAAATAAAACCGATGCTTATGGTAAGCGGTTTTCGCGGCCACCATCTCAACCGGACCGCGCAGCATAATGCCACGGTTTGGGGCTTCTTCGTTTATTTTTTTTCATTATTCACCTTGCCTTCTAGACCCCTAGTTTAGAAGGGTGGCCCCCTGGAGGGGTTTGGGGGCGAGCGATGCGGCCCCCTTTTGGATATATAAATTTTTCTTCTACTTCTTCTTCTTCTTCTTCTTCGGGTCCAGTCGCGTTTCGTTTCGTTCGGTTCGGCTTCATTTATTCAAATTTAAACGCGATTCAATCATCTCATCACGGGGCCGGTGGAGCGGTCACGGTTGGGTGCCTTTTTTGATTTCTCATCCTATTTTTGTGAATTGTTTCGTCAAAAACTGACTTTATTTTATCCCTTGCCAGCCGGGTGCTCGGGTGGGGGCGGAGGTGGTTGCTATTATTGTTGCTGTTATTATTGCCGTTGCGTTGCCGTGGCCTCCGCGGCAGTGTTCCCGTCTCACGGTTTGTGGCTGGCTCGTTGTTGTGTGTTATTTTATTTTCTTTTTTTTTTCTTTTCAACTCCGCTCATTTCTTCCCGTTCTTGCGGTGTGCGCACCTACACAGTTTGACACAGAATGTAACGAAGCTGAGGGGTCCAGCTGAGGGTGGGGAGCAAACGCAAAGGGAAGCGAAAAAAAAAAGAACGCCGGCATGGCCTTTTGGCCCACGGACCTGGAGCTGAAGCTGGAGCTGGTGAACCGAAGGAACAAAAATCCGCCCAGCCTCGAAGCGGGGCGAAAAAGCGGTGGAAAAAAAACCGTGAAGAAGGAAACGAAGAAGAAGAAGAGGATCCCAACCCGCGGACCCCAAATGGAACAATCGCGGGTCCCGAGAAATGAAACGAAAAAAAAGAAAAAAGGAAAGAAAGAAACCTGTACGCAGGTCCCACACCGCTTAAGCGTCGTCTGTCTGTCAAATATATTAAATACATTTCAGAGACCCCTCCATGTCCAGAAGAGGAGGGGGGGGGGGGATCCTTTTCCGAGCTCCCGATCGCCACAAATTGATGCTATCTTCAAAAAACCGAGCGTTCGCGTCCCTGTGCCTTCTGTGGCAAAGGAAGCAAAACCGCGTGGCGACACGATGCTCGCGCTCAGATACGCCCGGGATTGTCTCCACGTTTCGTACGGGGATCCGCTTAATCCCGCTTCCCGATGGACGGGAAAACTGAAACCTGCCTCAAAAATCGATCCCCCTCCCCCTTCCTCCTCTCGCCCCACCAAGGAATGCGGGGGTTTGTTCTCTCTCTCTCTCTCTCTCTCTCTCTCTCTCTCTTGTGCGCACGCTCGTCCCGCCCACCGTAGTAAAATGATTTGTAATATTCTCTCTGCTCCCTGCTCTGCCGTCGCTCGATCGTTCTTTCAACCTTCAGCCATGGCCGTGGAAGCGCTGGAATGCACACCGGTTTTTTGTCTTTTTTTTTTGTTGTTGTTGTTTTGGAACCGAGACCGGTCCCGCGTCCCAGTCGGTGTCCCTCTTTTCCGGCGGGTACCGATACCTGGGTCCCCCGTGGAACCAGCGTGGAAAGTGTTCAAACAAATATGTATTCAAATCAAGAGATGGATCAAAGTTGATCTCCATTTCAGGGAGGGAGCACGGGAAAAATAAGAACCCAGAAAAAAAAAACCTGCCCAAGGAGCGAAGCGGCCGAAAAGCAACAAGAAACGAAAGGGTTCCTCTTCTTGGGAGCGTTTTGGGCCAACCGATCGATCGATCGGTGGCGTGCCGTGGCGGGCCGGGCCGAGAAAAATAAATGTCTCGGTTAATCTTAGCAGGGCCGTGGTGGAGGGGTGGGGGTTATTTTATTCTGTTTCTTTTTTTTTCGTCTTCTTTTTCTTCTTTTTGCTCCCCCTCCCCCCCCCCAGCTCGAGTTCCTTCTCGAGCGCGCATACGTCCGATAAACGATAACCAATGAATCTCGCTCATCAGCGTCAGCGTTCGGTATCGCCAGGGCTTTTGTTCTATTTTTCTGTCTTGTTTTTCGTTGTTTTTTTTGTTGTGATCTTTCTCTTCTGCTTCCCTCAGCTCGTCCACGTCCATTTTCCCGCGCTTCTGCGACTCTACGGGCGTTATCTGATTATTTCCAGCTCGCTTTTTTTCGACCCCCCCTTCCGGATGCCGAAACGATCGTCCCACTCTTCCCAGCTAGCGTAATTAGACGCATTTTACCCGTGTTTGGTGGCATCGAGTCCTTCGAAAGCCTGCGAATTCGATTGGCTCGATCCCTGGAGCCGTTTTGCGACCGGATTAGCGCCGTTCCGTTCGTTCCCTCCGAAAAACCGCCTCGCGGGTGGCGAATTATTATTGCATTCGTCAGCCGTGTAATGCGTTTCATTTATATCGCTCGCCCCCTCAGGCCGGGGCCGGAAAATGCGCTTCCTCTGGCGTTGAAATGCTGTCACTCACAGATCCGTCGGACGGCGGCGCAACCGTGGCGGTTCGGAACTGTGCGCGGGAATTATGGCCAGCAGAGAAGCGTGCCAACGTGCGGTGGGTGCGTGCGTTTTTCCGGCCATCTCATCGGCCTGCGAGGGCTTATTACATGTGTACTTGGCCACGCGGCCTGGTTGTAGTGATGTTTTTCTCTCTCTCTCTCTCTCTCTCGTCCTTTTTCCAGCAGACGACACGAACCTCACGCAAGGATCCTGCCTCCTGGCGTCCGACAAAACGCACCCCTTTTTATTCCTTTTTTTGTTGCTGCTTTGCTTTCATTTGTTTGCTTGCGGCCTGGGGTTTTCCATTTCCGGTTTTCGCCAACCCCGGGGTCGGTCGGTCGCAAAACGGTCGCATCTGCAGCGACAAAATGGGACAAAAGAGGACGAAAACCAACCCACGCCCGACGCAAGACGGAAACGCTGCCCACGCTGGTGGCAAATAAAAATGGGACCGTTTCCGTTCCGTTCCGGCGAGGAAAAAAAAAGCGAGGTTTTCCCCGGCCCGCGCTATTATCGGCCGGCGTGGAAATGAAACCGATAGGTGGTAGCGTAAGTAATTTCCCAAACCAACCACCCTCGCGGTGGCGCGCCGTTACATGTCAATTCCAGGCGCTCGTGCAGATGACGGATGCAGACGAGTGCGAGTTGCGTTGGTTGAGAGAGAGAGCGAGAGAGAGAGAGAGGCGAGTGTTGCGAACAAAAGGACTCAACCGGGAGCCTGGGATCGAGGGGTTGGGCCCGGTGCGCACGTGCAAATACGAGTCCTTGCAGACGATGGCGGGATGTTAAGGAAGGATTCGCCCTGGGGATGATGGACACTTACCTGGGCTGCCGAGGAAGACTGAAGAGTACAGGACACGCCGGGACTGGTCGACTCGTGCGTCGGATGGTGACGACCATTCTCGCCTCGAACACCATCGGCCTGTAAAAACAAGAGAGAGAGAGAGAGAGAGAGAGAGAACGTATTAGATCGGTATCGAAATGGTGTCCTTGCGGTTGTTGGTTCTGGTGCCCTTTTTGTGCTACGTATGGACGCGCCCTTGGCTAATCTTAGATGGACGCCAACCGGACGGCATGGTGTATTGTTCCACGCTCAGGCCTCATTCGAGTGTCGTCCGCGTACGGACGGATGTGTTGCGCTCGTTAAAGGACTGCTCTTTAGCGGCCATTCTCTGCCAAGCGAAACAAACGCTGCTAGAATCGATTACTCACGCTTCGATTTATCACAGCCAGGCCGGGCCACAAGAAAAGGGCCCACTCACATACATATACACCAAAAGGAAGCTGCTTTTGAGCCGTCGCTCAACGATCTTGTGGTTCTGTTCTTTTTTTTGTGCGAAATGCGCACCGATCGACGAGAACCGATCGGGTTTGTGGTGCTGGATCTGGATCGAACAGGTCGTGCACGGGACAACGCTCGATCGTTGGATCATTGGCCAAGATCAGAGAAAGTGAGCCGCCCTCAGGAACCCACCAAAGGGGGGGTGGGCAAAAAAAACTCACACACACACACACACGCGGAATGGAAGGAAAACCAAACTATAAAATGTGTGTATTTTTGTGACCACAAAGCGGGCCACAATTCCGATGCCGCCAGGTTGGTTCTGGCTGGCAAATGGCGTGGTACACACTGTTTGGGTGGGTAGGTGGGGTTGGGAGAATACGGACCACAAGAAAACACACACACAGAGTCGCACACACACACGCACGCATAAACGGCAAAAAATAATGAACCGAGAAAAACCGTTTGAAGCTCGGTCCGGTCCTCTGGTCTGGTTCGGTGGGTTTATGAGCCGCGGATTTTTATTTTTTCACCCCCCGTTTTCTTTCGGTACCGCTCGGGGCCAGTTTGTTTCCTCGTCTTTTCTTTTTCCACACGCCCACGCGCGCACACATCGGGCGGTGTGTTTAATAATCTCGCTTTTCGTGGAACTCGCGCCCCATCATCTCGGGGTCTCTGTCGGTTGTCGGAAAATGTGTCGCTTTTGGAGTGATACACGCGTCCCGCCGCCGGCATTGGGTCCGTGAAACAATTCGAAGGGCTCCCCTAGCTAGGAAGGGCTGTCCACATCGGGAACGGAACGGTGTTGTAACCGTTTTCCTTGCGCACGATCGTGGCCGAGTGGGGAAAATGGGCAGTAGGGGTGGTTTTGACATTTTCCGCGAACGAACGCGGCCCATCGACGGACGACGAACGATCGTTTTGACGCGTTTCGATACGTGACGCCGACGAGGGCTATCCGTACATTGGGAGCTAAGATGGGAGGAGGGAATGGCTAAGAAAATGCGTTGGAAAAACGCGCGCGCGTCGGTTGCGTTTAAAAATAGCGCTCCTTTTTCGGGCGCGCGGTGTTAAAAGCGTTTTCCACCGCCCAAATCCGTGCCGGGGCCGGGCCGGGTCGGAAAAACATCTCATCGCGGGTGCGGGCCGAGTTTTTCCGCTTTCACTTTCAACAACAAAGCTACGAAAACACACCACAACTCAATCGGAGCGTCAGGTCGCGGGACTTTTTCTTTTTCTTCCTTTTTTTGTTTTCCGCGGCCCCCGGCTCGGTTTTCCCTGGGCGCCTCACCGGAACCACGTGTCACTTGTGGCCAGGCCGCCGGCACGCTGCCAGGAAATGGTCGCTTGTGTTTTTAAGTAATATTTTCCCAAAGTGTCTATTTTTCGGTGCGGCCCTGGCTTGCCCGGTATTTCGTTCGTTCGTGCGTTCGTTCGTTCGCAGCTCGCTTCGTGGTAATTTTGACTCGCTTTCATCTATCTGGCGGCCCTCGCCATCATCGCCGTTTCCTGCCTTTATTTTTCCACCGTTATTACATGCGCCATCGCGCCAACTCTTTAAGAGCAGAGTGAAAGAGTGAGAGGGCGCGAAAAAAAAAAAGAAAAAGAGCGCTAATGTTGGTGGCGATCATGGGCAAACATTATTGTTTAATTTGCTGGTAATAAACAAATCCATTCCCATCGGCGGCGTGTGTGCGAAGGCGCCCCCTCATTTTTTTTCCCTGGAGCTGGTGAATATTTGATCGCTCCTTCCGTTCGCCATTAACGGGACGACGAGCCGGTGGCTGGATAAATTAATAAAATCGCTCCCGCCGGAAAACACCGGCGGTTGGCGGGCGCAGCTGTCAAAAGCTGGCCAGGGTGGTATATATAGAGGGTTTTCTTTCTTCGTCTGCCCAGCTAACGCGCATCTAAGCAGGCGCTGGAGCAGCCGCGTTCCGCTAGCAAATCAAATTCCACAGGCATGCTAGAGACCCTATTTGCTTGATTTAGGTTGCCTTGTTGCGATGATGCGCTCTCTCTCTCTCTCTCTCTCTCTCTCTCTCTCTCTCTCTCTCTCTCTCTCTCTCTCTCACACACTCAGCGGCGAAACCAGTACGCGATATTGTTAATCGCTTAGATTGGCAATTTTGTGTGAAAATTCACCCACGTGGAACGGTTTTTATGGCCCTATCTAGGCCATCGCCACCCGCGTACGGCGATAATAATTGGGTAGAACATTTTGGGCTGCCAAAAAGGTCCGGGCCCCGTGGATCGTGCGTGGTGTCGTTTTTTTCTTTGTTGTTGTTGCTCTTCTTCTTTCGCATCCTCCCTCAGCGTAGGAAAAACAAACGAGCCTTGCGTTGTGGCGAAGAGGAAAAAAAATAACCACCCACACACCCACAAACTGGTGGGGTTGGAAGTCCCGGGCCAATATCATCACCTCGGGTGCGTCGTATGATATGGAAATTCGTTAAAGTTGCGCGTGCCTTCCCTCCCCCCCCCATCCCAAGACAATTATTTTCTCCATCTTATGACGCGCGAGCGAGTTGTAAAAAAAAAGGACCCTCCTGACAAAAAAAAAGGCAACGACTCGCGCCCATCGTCACCTGTACGAGCATGTGTAGCAAATTTTCGGGTGCGGAAAAACAAATTTTCCAACCCCCGCCACCCAATGGCCCGGTTGCGGGGTGAATTCTCCGAAGAAATTGATGTAATTTTTATGGAAAATGCGCGATTCCCCGCCGGTGCCGAGAGCGCGCGCGTTCCACCGACGGCACAAGACGGATGGAATGGAAAACCGTGGCGTGGAAGCAGCGCTTGGAATGGCGAAGAATTTAATCAAATTCCGTCGGTGGGCGGCTGGGCGGTGGGTGGCAGTGAGGCGAAGACTTTATAAAGATTATAATAATGGCGGCGCGTCGGGAAGTTTTGCTCGTGTAATCTTTTGCGAGCGTACAAGGACGCACACATAAAGCAGTCCGACCAGGCCCACCTCCAACCCCCACATGGCGGAAAACCCTCTTCTCCCACCCCGTGGCCCCACGCCACCCAAAGGGTTCGCGGATGGGTGGCTCCGTGTGCGGTGGTTTTCCACGGTCGCGATCGAGAAGCTGGAAATTTGTTAATCAGCTTGCGATTTGCGCTATCTGATGCGTAACGTACCGCACACACACACACACACACGCGGGTGAGAAAAATCGACCAACGAAAAGCGACCAGGCGAGCGGAAACAAAAGCGAATTAAGCCCTCGCTTTGCACCACCGAAAAGCGGAACTCTAACCGAAGCCGAGGTACCGGGAATTTATTTTTCGCCCAATGTCCGTGTGCCAGCGGGAAGGTTTGAAATTATGCTGGAAAACATTATGCGGTAAGCAGCCGTCATCGGTGTCGTCATCATCGTCGAACTGGCCAAGAAAGCTGCTAGAGCACTCGCATGCGCTAGAAAGGGCTTCCCGCGACTGGGCAAACAATTCATTTGGCCCCTTTGTTTTCCACGCAACGGACGGGGTTTCGCGTCTTCAGGCCTCTTTTACAGTCCTTTACCCACCCACCCACCAATCTCCTCCTCCCACACACACACACACACGCGCGTGGGTACACACATCAAACAGCCGCACAAGCGAGCGAACGAACGAAACCGTTTGGTTTACAAAGGAAAAACGACGGCCAGCGTCGAGGAACCATTTTGAGTGTTGTTATGTTTTTTTTTTCGGGTTTTTTTTTGGTTATTTTTTCGGGGCCGCAAAATGGGGAACCAACCAATAATGGCGCGGACGTCGACGTGAACGCAAAACCCACACTGCGCGGGGCGGGAAAGAAGAAGAAGAAAAAAACGAACGAAAGAAAGAAGAAGGCGAAGAAGAACGGAGCGGGCTCGAAATTAGACGAGGGTAAAACACCCTCCGGGGACCCTCACCGGCGGGTGCCGATGAAAACAAAATCCAGAATCGAATAGCAATAACAGCAGCACTAATAGCACGCAAGCAGCCAGCCTGCCCGAAGAGGCGAACGTAGAGAGAGCGAGAGAGAGAGAGAAAGCATAATCAGGCAACAGCACCGGGGCTGGTGGTGCAAATGCTAATTTCCGACCAAACCCAAAACTCAAACCAAACGCTCAGGAGGGCTCCTTTCGTCGTGGCGAAGGAGGCGAAAAAATGCGCCACATGCTGGAAGGGGAAGCACAGGACGAAGGACCTTCGGCAGGACCTCAGGAATCGGGACATGTGTTTTGCCGGCCGTTCCGTTGGCAGCTGCTGGTTGCGCCTGTTTTGGAATGCCCGCGGGCCCCCGGAAAGGTCTTTTTTGGGGAGGATCGTTCTGGATGGATAGAGAAGCGCCAGCGAACGAACGGGCCAATAACGGGCTGAACGGGCCCAACTGTAGCAACGGGCCCGTCTGTACATGTGCATGTAGACAAGCGGCTCGATCGTGGCGAACGCTTCAGTCACCGTCCGATCGATCGATCAACACCAAACGGGCGATCCCCCCGCCAATAGTGGAGGGAAATCAATCAGATAAGCGTTAGAGAGTTTGTGGCCCTTCAACCGTTTCAGCGTTTTTGTTTGCTTGCTCGAATTGCAGGCCATCCGGATGACCGGATATGGGCGCGATAGGAAAACGTGGAGTCGCCCCTCGTAAACATCCACCATCCCGAGTTTGACACTTCCTTTTTTTTTGTGGGGCGGAAAGTTGAGCAAACGATAAAGACTCGATTGGCCATACGTCAACTGGCCAAGCGCGATACGCAGGACCGTCGAGCGGTGATCAACGGGTGGAAAAGTTCGCCCAAAAACATATCAACCACCCTTTTCTCGTGGACGCAAACAAACAAACGCAGACAAACTTTAACACTTACTTCATCGAATCGCACTCGCGAGGCGTCCTCTTTCAAACCACCGGACGATTGCGAGAGCGAGAGGGTGTGAATTATCAGTGGCCGAAGGACAAAACGCTGAGAAAAGGGCGAAAATAAATAACGTCCAATGGGGAGGGTGGTTGGAGCCCAAAATTGATTACCTTTCGCGGGAGCGCGCTCGCGACAGCTTCAGGGAAAAGCGAAGCCCTTATTCGCCTCCCGCTCCATTCGGTCGATCGAACACGCTAGGTCTGCACCTTGCAGCGTGGGACATCCGTTATCGGTTCCCCCCCCAAAAAAAAAAACCCCAAAACGGTAAGGGAGCACTACGCGGAATTCGAGACCTCAACCCCCTTTAGAAAGGTCACCATTGGGACCCGACCGTTGCCAAATGGCATCGTGCGTTCGTGCGCTTGGATCCGCTTTTGATTGAAGCCTGGCTGCAGATAGCGATAGACACACACTCGCGAGGAGGATTTTCTACCGAGCGGGCATTAATCATTTTTCGAGCATTTCTTGCGCGTTTCTTGCGGTCGCGAAGTGGCTTAGATGGACGCGCGAGACCGACGAAAAACAAAACGTTGGGGTCGGCACGCTGGAATCCACCGTGGAAAGTTTGTGTGTGGAAATAACTATCCCGGGGTTTTGTGGGAGGGTTGCGCTTCGTTGCCCACCGATGGAGTGGGTGGGTGAGCCAACCCTCGCAGAAAGGGTGAAAGGGATGGGGGGGCCCAAAAACGCCAACCAAAACCCATCCATTCTCAAACGTTACGACTGGCCCGGTGCGAGGTCGGAATGAAAAATCCTTTATTGCCCCCATGGCTAGAGACCGGAGTTGGAGTTCCATAGCAAACCTACACACACACACACACGCATACACACCCAAAAAAGGTCCCAAAACTTGCGAAAGAAACCCACAACGGTTCTCGTTTCTTTAGTTTTTTGGCTTTTTTTGTGTGTGCTAGCTCCAGCTAGGGTGTCTTTTTGGGTTCGTTACTCCTCCGGGGGGTGAATTCTACCCCGGGATCCCGTCGCAACCCACCCACCCGTCGGTAGTTACGCGCACCTGGGTTCCGCCGGGAGGCTGCGCAAAAGGGGGTCTGCATATTAGATTGAAGAATTTACACGTCCACCCGCACGCAACGCCACGCCCGAGGTGACCGAAATTTGTTGGCATATAAACTACGTGATAATGGCCGGTCTCGGGCCGGTGTGTCCTTTCGCCAGTGTGTTCGCCTGACGCCGGTGCAGCTGGGGCCACTTTTCCCGGGGCGGATTTTGTCGGCCGGATTTTCTTCTCAATCTTGCCGCACCGTGTCGCTGCTCGGAAAAACGCTTAAGCCGGGCAAAAGTTCATTACACAGCCGAGGCTGGGACTGGCGGGTGTATATTCGGAGGATTTGTTTCCTTATTAAGAACTTTTTGGGGACTTTTGGTTTAGTGCGAGCGCAGGACGAGCGCAGGACGAGATCCTCGGTACTGCGGCAGTTCCGATGTGGGGGATTATTTTTCCTGTGTGTGTGTGGGGGGTTTCTTCGTTGAACACTCACTGGTCGTGCGAGAGACAAAACGTATCACAATCAATTTCAATGTAAGTGCCGTCGTTCTCGTGGGTGGACAGGATGTTATGCGGGCTTGCGAGCGCTTTAAAGCGGAGAGTTTAAAGCGAACACCCCGGAACTGGTGTTCCGTACGAGAAGGAAAAGAAAAATCCCAACCCCACACGGCTGACGATCATCCCGATCGATGCGATCGGTCGCAATCACCACAGCGCTCGCCCCAGGACCGGATCGCAATAATAATTTTCGTACCGTGTAAAATGCTGTAATTAATTCGGATGACATGTGACGTTGATGATGGTGGGGTTTTGCGGGTCCTTCGGCCTCGCAGAGACCCGGTCCCGAAGGTAGGATGCGCAAGGATGAGAGCACACGGAGCGCAGTCTTTTAAATTAATATTGACACCGAACGAAAAAGCCTGGCCCTGGCTCGCCCGCGGAGCGCATTATACCACCGATATGTGTCGCGGTGCGACATTAATGCCGGTCGGTTTCGTTTTGCGTGTGGCAAAACGGTCGCGAACGAACGCGAGAGTGCATATTGAATATGGAGCCATGGACTAAAAATAAAACTGCAGCACACGGCTGCAATTCGGCCGGCCGCCGGCGTTCTTCTTCTTCTGTTTATTTTTTGTCCTGCCCGCGGAGGAATGGGTTCGCGGAACGCACCGGGGGGGAGGGCAAAGACATAAAGATCGGGAAAAATTAACAAACCGTGCTCGAAGGGAAGCGGGAAAAAAGGGCCACGCAGAGCGGGTGGAAGAACGTAACGAAAAAAACCAACCACACAACGAAACAAGCAAAGAAGACGCTACAACGCGAACACGCCTGTAGGAAGCTGCAAAGATATGCTGGGAGCGAAGCGCGAAACCACGAAGCGTGTTCGAGTGTTATCCATATTTGCATGCGGTATTAATTGTCGTTCTGTAATTTACCAAACCCAAACGAGGGACACGTGATTCGCGATGACAGCGCGCAGTAGGCCGTCGGTGCTGTCGGCTGTTTACACCGTGTGATCGGGGTGTTCGCTGTCCCGTTCGCGGCGGTGTGCGCCTTTTTGCCCGGGGAATTTCAGCCCTTCTGCTGAGGAGGCCGCGTGTGCTTTACAGCATTTTTCTTCATGTGCATGTGTCAATTCCACGGGGCTGCTGCCTTGTGCTCGCTCGCACGCTGGGCGTGTGGGATGGACTCCGGGGTTTTTTTTTTGTGTGTGTCTTTCTCCGCGACACCCCGTGGGTGTAGCGATTTTTCCAGCCTCGACGACGCGTCGCCGACGGAGAAAAATTCGATGGAATTTTAACTGACACGACTCGAGCGCGAGTTTGAGCTTTTTTTTCCCCCTTTTCCTTTCCTGCCATGCTTTCATGCTCCGGTATTTTATGTGTCTGTGTGCGTGTGTGTGTGATTGCGTTATCCTGAGTTCTTGTTTGTGCCCTAAGAAATGGCACTCGGGGGAAAAATAATTCTTTTTTTTTTGCTCCGGCTTTCTCTTCTACCACGGCCCCACCACGGATGTCCTTGATGGGCGACGGTTCTGCTGCCGACGTTTCGCCGGGTTCGCAGTCGTCAATTAATTCAACTGTGACGGTGTTAATGGAATGGATTTTGCAGACAATAAAAAAAAAGAAAGCAAAACAATCCGGTGTGGTGATAAAAAAAAAAGGGAAAAGGAAAGCGATCGGAGCCCAAACCCAAGAACCTTTGCGATGGAGGCCGCTTTCTTGGCAGTGGTTCGTTCTGAGATACCGGAATGGTACCCAAGTGTGTCCTTTTTCATTGCAACCTCCGACGCTCCGGTTGGGGTGGGGGTTGTTGTTGTTGTCGTTGTTTTCAAATCACATCCAGCATCCGGTCCCGACATCGAGTGGCTCGCACCCCATCCGGTGTGTGTGTGTGTTTTAAGTGTATTGAAAATTACGTTACGAAGTCGCTTTCCTCCTGCGCGCTCGTTTGTCGATTATGATAAGAGGGTGGTGGGCGGATGGTGCACCGAAGGCCCCCCCCCACCCTTGAGCAAGGCGACACGTTTCCGCCGGCGTGTCATTACATCAAATGAAACCAAAATAAGGCTCGAGATATCAATTGAAGCGCGTATCATCGGCCCATCGGCCCCAGGTCATTGTGGCAGCGAGTTCTCCCAAGGGTGGGTGGCTTTTGTGTCGTTTCAATGGCCCATTGTCTCGGTAATATTGCGGGCGCGACAGGACGGCGCGCGTGCATCTTTCGGTTCATCTTCAGCCGCCCGAATTCTCGCCCAAGATACGGACGCTATCGGGCCCGGTGGTTTCGTTCACCTGAATGGGGTTCGAACGCGAACGAAATGGGCGCTGCCCTTTTGGGTGGTTGGGGTGGTTCGTTGGATCGATTTTCTGAGACAGTTTAAATCATCGCTTCGGTGCCGGCAAAAAGGCGCACCGCCAACTGCTGCACAATCGGAGCGGCAAAATCGGTCCGGATTTCGATGCCGTTTCGATTCCGTAATCCCCGTAATCCGATAATTGCCCTTCCGACGAACGTCATTAGATGCATGGGCGATTCGAACGGGCGGAACGCGGGTGAAATTAAACACAAAACCAAAGAAGCTAATCACACCATCAGAGGCCCGATCGCAGGGTCCTGGGCGCCATGTTTTTTTCTTCTTCTTCTGCTTTTTGGCTTTCACCATTGCGCTGTGGCCCCCGTGTTCGGTTCCTGCGGTCAATCAAAACAAATTGTAATAACGGTTTATGGCGATTGCGCCAAGGATTTAGCGGAACGAAATTTACTGCCAATTGCTTTTCGATCCTTGCGCCTTTTGCACGGTCCGGGGGACGTTTCGGACGAGCGAGCGAGCGAGCGGACGGAGAACGATGATTTAAAAACCAATTTTCCTCGGACTCCTTTTTCGGGCGAAGCGGTGTCCTTTCGGTGAGTGTCCTTTCGCTCGCAGCCGACGGAGAAATTGCGATGGGGGCGGGACGATAAGGACCAAGTCCGCACACAAACACACACATAGAGACGATGGCTCGCGCCCGCACCGGAATGGTCGAAAAATGTTATTACAGATTATTCGGATGAGATTTTCCGAGGCGGCCCCTGGATTTCCAACGGCACGGCACCGTCTACGTGCCGTCCGGGCGTTTACGCAAAACGAATTTCCCCCGGAAAATGATCTGTGCATTGTTGATAGCGCCCGGCCGCAGAAAAGGGGACACCGGCACGTAATAGCAAAAATGGTCGCATGAAAAGAAAAATGCAAACCCCGTGCGCGTCCCTTGCTTCGGTGGGATGGTAAACCTTTTGCGCAAAAATAAAAAAAAAATAAAAAACAAAACAACATAACGGCCAAACCGGACACGAGACCCTCTCGAAGGGAAAAAGGGCAACCCCACGGTGTGTTGCCGCAGCACCCAGCACAAAAGCCCAAAAGGGAAAAAGGTTGTTTGCGTGTCGCAGAGGAATGTGCGCGCGGCGGGCCTCTCAAAGGGCTCGCTTTTCCCTCGCCCTTAAATCATTGCTCCAGGTGGCGCAAACGCAAACGATCTCGAAAGTCCGAGCCGCGTGCAAGGTTGGGTGGGCCCCGTTCAGCCCTTCGACCCGTCAACCTGGTCAACCGGTCAGGTCAGCGTCATAGGATGGTAAGGCCAGCAGCCCGGTCCCGCACGAATGTCGCCGCACGAAGGTACGCTTTCTTTGAGCCCGCCTGTGGTGCGATGGAGGCACTTCGCAGCAATAAGAGACCCGAAAGGAAGGATGGGAATCGGGGCGCGTGTGTGCCGTCGAATAAATGCGTCCCAAAAACCCCGAGACGGACACCCCCGGCGTATGGACATGGCATTTTCATGGTCGCTTCTCTGATGTCCGACCAGTTTGCCGCCATCGCACATCGCCACGGGACAGATTCACTCAAATACTGCCTCATTTCGGGTCCGTCGGGTGGATGGGTTTTCGTTCCGGGACCGCGAGCGCACCGATAATTCGATAAGGTCGAGTCCACCGAGAGAACCGAGCTCCGGGGTGGACAAGATGGATGAGGATAATCCGGTCCGGCGGGCGTTTTTTTCTCTCTTCTTCTTGCTTTTTTTTTCACCCCCATTTCAGCCTCATTTCGTAGACCCGCTGGTGGTGATCTGCTGCTCGAGCGAGCGAGTGATGCTCGTTAAAGGCAGGGACACCATCAAATGATCCTAAAACGATCGCTCGAGCTCACACTGCTGCCCTTTTCTTGAATGCGCCTGCCTGCTTGCCTGCCAGGCTGTTCTCAAAAGCCCACGGGGTGTCCGCATCTCTAAGGCACCATTTCGTTTCATCATTTGGGGGTTTTTGTTGCCTTTTTTTCTTTTGGCGGTCCCCGGGGCGATCGAGGCGTGCTTTATGGGGGCATCGGACCTGTCCCGATCGAATCGACACCATTCCACTCCCGAAACCCATCGATCGTGTGTGATCGTCGCCTGTGCCGTGGAACACTTGAGCGAGTTGGCGGATGGCAAATTAAAAAAAATAAGAGAAAAGAAGGAAAAAAAGCTCAAACCAAACGGCGGTGGCGATAATAATATTCTAGTCGCTTTTCTCCTTGTTTTTTTTTTGTGTGTGTCGCAAACCGTTTCCGACGCCACTTGCACGTCCTTTTCGTGGGTTTCACCCCAAAACCCAACACTCCCGCGCTGTCCTCAAATAGACACACGTCCCCGTCAGGCGTCTCGGGGTCGGCCTTTTTGGACTGGTCGCGGTGGACGTGTCCAAACGAGCGAACGCAGCTAACGAACGAACCGCGTGGCGACGTGAAAAAAAAAGAAACACACACACACACACGGGGGGAACGAAAAAAAAACGAAAGTAACGAAATGCAAAATTAATCTATATGCTAATTATAATTTGCTACACACCAGCGATGCTCCGGCCGGTGTCCGGGAGGCTCGGAAGGAGGTCTCGGAGAAGTCGCAAAAGACCACGATCCGAGCACGTTGCGCCCGTGGCCCTTGCAAGATAGTCTGCCGGCTGAGAAGAGCCAAACAACTCAACGAAGCAACGGACAACAAAAAAAAAGCGGAGCAAAAGATGGAAGGCTGGCTGGCTGGCAATAACAATAACGATGCATACACATACACACACATACACGAGCGCGTCGGTGAGACTCCCGAATGCAGCGCGATCGCAAGGACCAAGAAATGCACATCGCATTTTAATTTGGCATTATCTGTATCATATTCGCCTCGCGAAACGATTTTGTTTTAAATGTCTTCAAAATGCACATCGTTTTGCCCGCTTTATTTTTTTCTCTTTTTCTTTTTGCTGCTGCTGCTGCTGCTTTTTTTGTTGCTAACCTGCCACCCAACAGCCCTGGTGCAACTCCTTCCCAGCCCCAAAGAACCATCGTCTACTTCGTCAGCAAGTGCCACCGAGCTTTGCGTTCCATTTGTCTTCTCGATGGGGTTCGATGGATCGTTTGGGGGTTGCGGTTGTTTTTTTTATTTCTGCACCGTGTGCTTTGAGGCTTCGTTTACTCCTCCTTTGAATTCATAATTATCTGCGGTATGAGCCGGCGGGCCGCGATCGAGTGAAAAAAAAAGAAACGAGTGCAGCAAATGGGCGAACCGTGGCCAAACGCATAAGTCAATCAGCGAGTTTGCGGCCGTTTTGGAGGGCGGAACGATCCGTGGGGAGCCCGTCGTCCGTCGTCTGTTGTCCGATTTTCTCGGCCCGGTGTCATTTGAGTGCGCTTTAAAGGGATGCAGCCGCGCGTGTGTGAGTGGGGGTTTTTTTTACACTCTTTCTCTGCCCGCACTCGCTGGAATTCAATTCCCAAAGGCGCTCGCGGGCGTCGAAGGCTCGCTTGCAGCTGGGAGATGGAGGAATTTTATTCTCTCATTATTCTCTCCCCCCAGGAGGAGGGGGTTTTAAGGGAGCAGATTTCGCCACCAGAAACACATTTAGCGACGCCCGGAATCAACCTGAATGCCTCGTGAATGCATTCCAGCCGGTGCCGGCATTGCACATGCAGTGCGTTTGCATATAGATGAGTGGGAAACGAGCGCACGCGCACATACACACACACACACATACAGAGTCGTGGAACAAATCTCGGACCACACCTCCCCCCATCCACCCTCACATGGCTACCCCCCTTTCGAGATCCGGCTGTGAATTTAAAGTACGAAGTCCCGCGCCAATCCGCGAGCTCCTTGCGCGTTGTGCTGCGTTGTAATGGAAGAAAATAACAAAAAGCACTCTCTCTCCCACACACACACCCGTCTTTGTCGACGCAAAAGGGAAGGAGCATAAGATCCACCCCCCCCCCCTGCCCCTGCGAGCAACGTGTTTTGCATCGTGTTTTTCGCGGCGCACCCGATCGCGATCCTCGACGCAAGCTCATCGCATCGCTCGGTGGCGGTGCAATTGCACTTTGCACAAAACTAGAACTCAATTAAAGTGGTTTGTGCATCGCATTTTCGCGGCACGTCGCCGCCAGGTCGGTCGATCGGCAAGAAAAGGGAGGGAGCAAAACGAGAGCAGAAAAGAAATGAGCGAAACGATCGAGCGAAAGCGATCGGGCGAAATAAAACAAAATCCAATCCACTGCTCGGGGGAGGGTGTGCAACCGACGCCAGATGATGATTGTTTCCGTGTTTATTTTCCACCCCATTTCTCGCAAAATCGATCGATCCGGGGGCCACGGAATTCGATCGCGTCGATCGTCCTGGATTGTGGACCGTTGGGGCTGTTGCGAAAACTCGTGCACTCACGATCGCGAAAGCGGTTTGGTTTTCTTTGGCGGGATTTTCGCACCCACGATGTTCGCCCTTTCGCGATGGTGGAAATAAGAAGAAGAAGAAGAAGAAAAAAGGGCGTGCAATATGCGATCCGCGATGGCAGTGGCCTCCATTTTTCGCGACGATCGTGGCCGTTTCGTGATGATCGTTAAGCTACAGGCGCTAATAGGTTGCCATTTTGAGTGGCGATCGGCGATCGGCCTGTCTTCGAGCTGGCTTCGGTGGGCTTTTTCCGCGCGCGTTTATCGCCTCCACACGCCACACCACGGCCAGCCAGAGCGGAGGCTATTAAGCGAAATCATACCCCAGTTAATCGCCTTTGCATCAATAAATTACGGGTTATTTTATGATTCATCCAATCGGTGGGGGAAATTATTTCCATGGCGTTCCTCTCTCCGTCCGGGGTTGGGTTCCAATAAAAAATTAAAAAAAAAAAAACACACACGCACACTGTCATTTCGGAGTGATTCCTATAATTATAATTTGTTATGGGTTGGCTTTGGTTGGCGATCGCTAGTCCCAGCCCGAGGGCCTATAAATCAAGCAGCGCTTAGAACACCTGTTTTGGGGTGGCGCAGACCCGTCGGGGTTTATCAACCAGACGGATTTCTTGCTGTTCGTTGTTCGTGTTTTTTTTTGTGTTGTTGTCCTGGAATCCTTTTTCTCCCACCTGGAGCAGCACGGGTTGAGCGTTTGTGCCGTCGGGTTGTAAATGCCGTCGGTCGGAGAGGCGCGTTTTCGCGTGGTACGAAATCGCATTAGCAATCGAGCGAAGTTCGTTCGCCAGGAAATGGATGCATAAATAAACGATCGAGCGGTGCGATTTTCCCCGCTTTTCGCCCCAGACTAGACGAGGTTTGTAACGGGCGTCCACTTTGCGTATGGTAATGGCGTGTCCTGGGAAAGGGCGGTCCTTTTCCCGGGGTTTGATTGGGGGTAGAAAAAAAAACTCCCCAAAACGGAACGAAACACGCAGGCAAAAGGATTTGCTGGCAACGGCGAACGGCGGAAATCCGAAAAAACCCGTTGGGCGTACATCAAAAATCAATTTCGCCGATAAGCGAAATGAATGAATTTCTTTCCGAGCGCGCAAGAAATCGATCGGGTGGTGGCTTTTCTTTTCTTTTCCGGGTTTTTTTTCTTGTGTTGTAGTTGTTATCCGTTCCGCTCGCACAAGTTAAAAAAAAAACCCCAACGCCAACCCAACCCGTGTTTGGGAAAATCGATTAAATTTCCACCACCCGGCCGACGTAAGCGAGCACAAGCGGGGCGAAGATCGATTGGGTCGGAAAAGCTAGGCTCGCGCCAGACCCCTCCCAGCTCACACAAAAGGAGTGGCCGATTTTTCCTCCCTTCTTTCGCACTCTCCGGCGCGCATTCCCCGAGGGTGGGATGAATGATTGGCAATTTACGGTGCCGTTTTATCGTTTTGTGTTCGCGATTTGGCGAAAAAGCGATTTATTTCCACGGCTTTAAAGGCAATTTCATCACCGTCCAGCCGATCGGTGCGGGATGAAGTAATTTGCACAACCACCCGAGCCCGGTGCATACAAAGTTGAGCGTTGCGTCGAGTGCCGGGAAAGCGGATCGAGAAGTTCAATCTTTTCTCACGTGATTACACGGCACACGGCTTGACCACGGCTTGTTGCATGCCTTCAGCTGCAGGCTTCGCGTCGGAAAATGGCGCGTTTTTCATCGCAAAATTTATGACCAAAGCCCCGAGATCGTGGCCAGCCCCGGAGCCATACCGGTACCGTAGGGAGACGGGACAAAAATCGTTCCACGGCCCGATCGGTGTACGGTTACATTTGGCGGGCCGTCAAAGCCATTTTCCGGTCGATCAGATCGACGCGATCCACAGCGATAGCCGCTGATCCACGATCACCCGGGCACGTCTGCGATAGTGCCCGCGCGATGGAATGGAAAATAATGCTGATTGATGAAACGAATCATTTAAACGGGCACATTTGTACCCGAGCCCGGACCCGGGCCGGGGAAGCTTTCCGATCGACGAGAGGTTCAATTAGGGATCGCGCTCGATCGCCAGTCTCGAGCCCCGCCAGGGCTGGAAACCGGGGATGGAAAATAATCACAGCCAGCCTGAGCTCGGCGCCAGCCAAGACTCGCGTTCCGCGACTCGGCAATCCGTGCAAATGCACCCGGACATCGGGACGGGTGGGTTTTTAGCAAAATTAACCCCCCGCATGTCGCTGGGTTGGGGCTGGGTAGGCTGTGGGAGGCCACCCCATAGAAAAGGGGATTTGCTCAAATGCCACACGGAGTTGCCGGTCAAATCGTTTAGCGAAACCTGTTTTCCTCGCTTTAATGGTCGAAAATAAATCTCAGCCTCACCGCGAGCGAGCGAAGTGAGGGAAGGAATGTCTTCATAGCGAAAAGGTGCAGTGCTACTGTTGCACTCAACCTGCAGCCGATAGTAGCAAACGCAAACGGAAAAAGAAAGCCCTTTCCGTCGGGCCGGATAATCAATGCCAATCACGTCTCGGGCGGGTTTGTCTTTAGAAAATTGGGCCGTTAGGATCCTCCCGGGGATCGATTTAAATATCCCGAGACCCTGAGCTGCGCGGTGCATTCGCGGTGCAAAAAGGGCATCATTAGCGGGCGCTAATGCAGCAGCCCCAGCGACTCGAAATGACTCCTCCACAGAACAAGCGGTGGCTGCCGTTTTGATGGGTTTCCATATTTTAACTTTTACAACTCTCTTTCGTTGCTGCGTTTCGTTTACTCTCTTCTTCCCGACGGCACTTTGGGGTCCCCGGTGGGTTTAACCGCACTCTGGGGGACGATGGGAAGACGATGAAAATGAGGAACTATAAAAATACGCTTAACCGATCCGTCCGGATGGGGCGCAAAAATGAATCATTTCGCTTGCGTCTCCCCCAGGGGGCGAGTTTGACTCCCACCGCAAAAGGGAGGGGGGCCAACTATAAAGTGCCTCAAAAACGTGCCACCGTGATTTATGTATATTGCGCGGGCCACGGTCCCGTTCGGGGTGTGCGCGATTGTAATTGGAATTCGTTTTTCTTTTTTCCTTCGTTTTTGCTCTAACACGAGCAAGTTGGGAGGCCACAACAAACAACGGCACGAAAGAAACAAAAAACACAATGTAAAGCAACGCACACGCCGGTTTCTTTCGCGTCACCATGGCCCATTGGCGTGGCCCCAAAAATAGAACTTCCGCTAGGTAAAGGCCCCGTGCTGCCTCGGTGGCGCAGGATGTCGGATAAATATCGGCCCAGATAATGGCCGGTAATGCTGGTAGAACATGGCATGGTTTGCAGGTAATTTCGGGCGCGCTAATGTTGCTGCTTTTTGCTGCTTTAGTTTCGTTGTCCCCTTCGGGTACCTAGTTGTTTTTTTTTCGCTCAATCGCACAAACGGATCCACAAACGGTGCAACCGGAACGGAAAAACGAAATCTCGGTCGTCCGGTTTCGTCCTTCAAACCAACCAGCTTGGACGGTTGGGTTCCACGGAATAACACCGCGTGCCGAGGCCGCGAGCACACGCTATCTTGCGAGGAAAATCGCGGCAACGACGGCAAGTCTTCCGCAAGGAAAGTCGGCAAGCGAAAACCGAAGGACCAAAGCGGACCAGGAGCCCGGAGAAAAGACAAGTGAAAAAAAAAGAAGATAAAACAAAGCGGCAGCAGCAACGACACAAAATTAAAAACCAAACAAAAAAATAAACCCTCCACATTGTACGCTCAAGTGGAAAGAATCAAAGATAGAAAAGCTGTTGACAAGAATTAATGAACGGAAGCGCATTGCACATACACACACACGGGAGGGAAGCAGGAGAAAGATGAAAAAACAAAAAACACACGCGAACCCACGATCGGAACTCGCTCTAAAACGTCGCTAAAGTTAGCCGCCGGGGGATGAATGGAAACCGAAGTCGGTTTCGGAGTCGCAATTGACAAAAGCTAAGCTGCGAAGGGATGTTTTTTTTTCTCTTCTCCTGTTGTTGCAGTGCATTGCTCGGGATGTGCTCAGGACCGACCGGGAAGGCCGGCAAGACGATCAAAAGGACCAAAGGGTGAGCGAGCAGAAGAAAGGCAAGGCGAACAAAAGCACACACACACACACACGCGGGGGGAAAAAAGTCACATAAACGGCAAAAGCGATTCATTTTCAATCTCCCCCCACCCCAGCACTCGCAGATTGAATTGATGAATGAGTTCTTTAGGGAAAAGCGAACGTAAACCGGCGCGCGGCTCCGGGAGTTAACGAACAAAAGTCCCGGACTGGGTGGTGGTTGCGTCGTGAAACAAAGCAAAAGCAACGACGAGCAGAAGAAGATGCGAGTAAAAACAAAAAAAAAATAAACAACGCCACATAAAACGGCAATAATAAAACACAAGACGAAAAAAAAAACGATCCAAGTCCGTGCGGCGGATGCGCTTATAACGGGGAGGAAAATGCACCACTGGCATCCTGTGGCCATTTCAGGGCTTCCCTGAATCGGGAAGGGCGATGGGGGGTTTTAGGGCCACAACCCAGACGAAGGGCAACTCGATGCCGCTGACTGTTGTTTGCCGATCGAGGCCAATTTGAGACGGATGCGCTCGTTCGCGCGCGCGCGCGCGCGCGTTCAAGATCGCGAGATCGCTCTCCCGTCGCGTTCGCGTCGTCGCGTTTTGTCGCGGCATCAATTTCTCCAATTTAGGCACGAACAAAAACAAACAGACCGCACCCTTCTGTACCTTCCCATGTACCATGATCCGGTCGATCGTTGCCACCCTGCTATGGCTTTGAAACCAAAGGATGCCGCTGATGCTACTTGCAACCGCGGGGCGATTGTTCTCATCCACGCGGGTCCTGCACAAAACGGACCCGAGCGACCGTGTGATCTGGTGGATGGATCCTTCCCTGGGACCCACCTGCTGGAAAGGGGTTCGATCGCGAGGTCGATCGTCCGTCGGCAAATAAGGGCATTGTTTCCGATGCTGCAACCGGAGCTAGCCAATCCAATCCTTCTGGTCTTCGGTGGCCATTCCGAGGAACTCATTTGCGACGCCAACCACGCACGGTTTTGAATGGTTGCAGCCGTCGCTAAACAGGTTCAGCGTGCTTTCAGGCGCGGTTTTCCGGCCGCTTTTCTTCGTGTGCGTGCGTGCGTGCGTGTCCCCTTTTTTGGTGGAATCCCCATTACGGCTATTATCGGTATTATTTAAACCGTTTTGCAAGCCCCAAACCGAATAAGCCCGATTTTCGTGAAAAAATACAACATCCTTTCAGCCCAGCTCAAACACAGACAACGGTCCACGTACACACACACAAACACAAAAGCCCAACGCGACCCGTTCGAAAAGGACACCCACAAATGCCACGCCTGCAAAAATGGGGGATGATGCTTTTGTTTGCGAGCGCATTGTCTCGTGTATGTGTGTGTTTGTTTGTGTGTGCCCTCTATTTGTTTGGCCCGTTTTGCGCTAGCGCTGTAAACAATCCGCCCATCGAAGGGATCGCCGGTGGCGCTATTGTTGCCCCGAAGGATGCCCGCAAGCGCAACCGTTACACGAGCCCGTGGTTTGGAAAAATTTGAATAAACTAGATTTGCATTTGGATCGACCCGACGCAAACCCTCCGCCATGGTAGAACGACACACGCCCTTCGCCCTTTGGTGGGTTGAAAAAGGACGTTTGCCAAAAAAAAAAGGAAAAGAAAAGGAAGAAAAGAACAAACAGGCACACAGCCGCGGGGGTATCGGGAAATCAAAACCAGAAGCAAAACAACAGACTCCGGTCGAACGAATGAACTTTTTAATCCGATTCGACAACTTGAGGGGCGTCGTAAGTGGTTTTGCTGGTACGACACCGGTGATTCTATTAATGCATTATGGTGTTTTTGGATGTTTGTCTACGCGGCTACGCCACCGTTTCGTGTGTGTTTTTTTTTTATGCGAGGGGGATGCGTTTGCTGTCTCGTGAACCTCGCAAAAGGTTGGTCTTTTTTTTTTTTGGTCTCTCACCCCGCTGGTAAAAGGGTGTCAATGGCCAGATTGCACTGGTTCGGAGATAAGCAGCTCGCGTAGGGGTGGGTTTTTTTGTTCTACCACCACGAATCGCAACCATCGACCGATCGAACGGGAAGATACGCGACCCCGGGAAGGAAAATGCGGCCGCGTCAACGTGCGGGAAAAGCGTGCATAAATTAGAAAAAAAAACCCCGCCGAAAACTTCACGACGCGGCGAATCTCACGGATGAAACCGGGCGTACGGCGTATGCAAATGTGTTTTTGGGGACGGGGCCTTTTTGTGTTTTGCTAATGAAAATGGCCATCCTAACGAGACAAGCAGAGCTCGAGAGAACGAAAGAAAAAAAAAACAAATCTCCCGCGGGAAAACTCCCTACCATCTCGGAAGGGGGGGAAAATTCGTTTGCTCGTCGGCTCGGGAAGGTCGGCGTTAAAGCCATTGTCGCTAGTTTTCCGGCCTGCAGATTAATTCAAACGACGATCTCGTCTCCCGGCTCGACCGAACGACATTACAAATGATGTGATTAAACGATTAGAGATAATAAAATTTGAAAAGATCTCATTAAAACCGCGCTCCGATTGTGCCACTCGCGTGGGGAGGAACAAAAGCACGCTGGGTTTTTTAGAATGGGTATCATTTCCCCAGGTCGGCAAACGAGTCAACCTGGCGAACCTATCCAAAATCCAACACATCAACACGTGGGGCGATGCCATTGGGGCGATCGATCGATTTGGCGAGAAAAACTCGCACCCCCAAGGCGCGGCTCTTGGGAAAACTCTCACACAACGCCAGCATGGGCCAGCAATATACCACCCACGCGTCGCGATGCCAAGCGATGGTACCCATGCGATGCGATTCCGCCGGTTGGATTAATAAATGCCCCTCAAACTGTAGGCCGCAGTCGCAGGGATGTGCTCGATTCGGAATCGTTTTATTGCTCCACGGGGCAATCGCGGGTTGGCGTGTTGGGGGTTGTAAAAAAAATCCATCCATCCATCCATTGTAGAGGCGACGGCGTAGAAGAAGACCAAGTAGCAGCACACGAAGGATAACAAGGCGACGAAATACGAAAAAAAAAACACACGACTCACCATCTGCAATAAACGAGAGAAGAGAAGAGAAGAAAGAAAAAAATAAGAGCGGCACACGACCGACGAGGTAATACTGATTAGTGATTGCACAAAGCCAATAGAACGATATCAATAAAATCGCGTCCGGTGGGAAGTGGGTTGTGGAGGAACAAGGCAATATCGTTTATGTTAATCTTCGCCATCATTATCATCATCATCATCATCATCATCAACGGATTGGGGTGTTGTTGGAGGTGCAATCGACAGGCGACCGTTTTGCGATTTAATATGGGAAACGCATAAACTTTATCTATGTCTCTCCCGGTTTGGGTGGGAGGAAAAACTTCACACGAAGGTGGCCCCGTTATCGGTGGGAAAATTAGCATCCCTGCTAGGGGGTGGCCCACGAGAAGCCGGGTTGTGTGATAAGAAAACTGAACGGGAAAATCGAACGCGTGTCCCTTGTGCGAAACGAGCCATCGTAAGCGCTGCTCCACGTCCTGGTCGGACTATCGAAGTTCTGCCATCTTGTGACGACGAACGAAAGGGCAACCAACGAAAAGCCCCAACGGTGATCCCCACGTGATGGCACACAAGATGGCGCAAGATAATGATGATGCGGTTTCAATTTAACCTTCCAGCGCCACTCGTTTTCCGCCCAACAGGCCAACACGCGCGCGCAATCGTGTGGGTGGGAAAGCGTTATCCTTCGGGATCGGCTCCCACGATCCGCTCGATAAAACCGCACTCGAGACGTCGCATCCTGAACGTCGGGACATCCTGCGGCAAAACGGTGCCACCGACCAACATCAGAGCACACACTGGCGGGGCGTATTGTGGTAATAAAAAAGCTGTTAAAAATTTATGCTCCGAATGTTTACGAGCCCGATGATTGATAAACTGGACTTATTCGGTTGATGCCTTCCGGCCGTCCGTCCGTCTGTCCGGGATCTCTTGTGGTTCTCGTGCTAAGAAGAGCCTGCTGAGATGAGATTTTTACAGCTCACTGTGCCGCGGCTGGAATTCGAAAGGGATGATGAGGGCCCCCTTTATTTTTTACGATCACTCGCCGCGTGTAATGGGCGCGACATCTGTTGCTTAAGCCGGCGAAACCACACTCGCAGCAACACCGCAGCAAAAGGACCTCGACAACCGTCGGCCGGTGGTCGAGTTCATTGATAATGAGATAAAAGTATTTAACAGCAATAGCAATAGGACACCAACGGGTCGTAAAAACAGAGAGAGAGAGAAGATGTGCTTCCTTCGAAAGGACGGGCCATTCGATCGCCGACGAGGGCATGAAACAATTGACACCATTCCCGAACCCGGTGGGATTTTGGGACCGGGTGAACAAGGGCGGTTTCAAGACAAACAGGGCTCTTTTTTTTTCTTTGTATATACCCATCATTACTCCGCGTGGACGGTGGAATTCCAAAGCGCAGGATTCGCCGCCCGTCGGTCATCGTGACGAAGCCGGATGATTAACAAGATCCATTTAAAAGGGAATAATATAATGGCTCGCGACTGCGGCCGTGGCGGTAATTTTCGGCATCGAACAATTCCCGGGCGTAATTTTAGGATCTCGCGCGCCTCTCGCAAGGATTTTGGGGGCCCCCTTTTTTTTGTTTGCTGGGCCGCTTCTAATTTTCCCCACCCCAATTTGTACAAAGGGTTTGCGCTCTGCCGTTCGAAATCAATTTCGAAAAGCACACGTCCTCGCACGCACATTCACCGGGTGATCTATCGAATAGGGCACACCGTTTTCGGTCGATCGCCGATCGACCAACGCAAGCCTCAATAGGCCCCCAAGACGTGCCCCGAACAGTGTGGGCCCTTTTTTACGTTACCTTTCTTTCTTCTTTAAGGCCTCCGCTTGCGATCCCGGCCGCAAACGAGTGTGAATAATTGCTTTTCAATTATACAAGATCATCAAAACTAATAGCCGTGGCCATTGTGGTTGAACGCGAGGCGGTCCCGGTGGGATTAAAACGGGGCGCGCGAAGGGCCAGACCTTCTCCCTGGGGTCGGTTCAGCCGGCTCAACAAAACCGCAACAGAGCGCAAACGCCCGAAAGACGGCCGACGGACGGATTTTATAGACACTATTTTTATGTTTAGCTTTCCTTTCTTTTCTTTTTTCTACTCCCCCTGCTCGCTTTTCTGTTCGATGGGCTCTCGTTCACGTGCGGGGTCCCTTTTTTTTCTCTCTTTATTTTTCCACCTGCGTGGAGGTCAACCTCACGCTCACCTGTGGAGTGTGGTGTGGCTTTTTTTGCTTTCTTTCTTTCTTCTGCACGTTGTGCGAACGCACATCGACCGAGCCTATCGAGACGACGATGATTATGATGATGGTTTTCGATGGTCGCTTCAGCGTCCACTGGAACGTTTTCATCGTGGGGCCAGCGGCTGGCCACAAGTGTCAAAATCGTTTCATCGACAGCATTAGCACGTCTCGCGTGCTGTGGCCGCCCCGGGGATGGGATGCATGACGCTGAGAGAAAGTGCAATTTAAGCACTTCAACACGGCGTCCGAGCATGAAGGGGGCTTTTCATTTCTGGGAAAGAATTCTCGGCCGCAAGAGAGAGAGAGCAGGGGCTCTTGTGCGTTTTATTTGAGCATCTAATCGAGCGATTTGTAGGGCACACACACACACATGGTTCCCATCGAGTGGATGCTGGATTCCGGCATGTTTCGAACGCCATCACAGGGCTGGGAGTTTTGCATTCGACATTGCGTATCTCGCGACATACGGTGCACATTAACGCGCGTTTTGGCACATCCGACGACACCAGGCGCGCCCGATGGAAGGCGCGGGAGTTTCGGGTTGTTAATTTTCATTTTCACTCCATGCTTTTCCGTCCCTGCTCGTGCCCGTGCCGTGGAAAATGGTGCAGAAAAATCGTATTTATGGACGGCGCTGTTGCTGATGATGTCGCCACGTCACGCCACGGCGAGTTGGGCCGCATCGTTTTTCGCTCCACGAAAAGGGCCGCGCGATCCGGCCATTTTTAGCCGACACACGCGGGCGGCCAACTGACTGGCTAGGCTAGGCATTTTGGTGGCAATGTCTTACAGCGTCCGGAACACGAAGCCCTCGTCGCCATCGTCGTCGTCGTCGCTCGTTGAGTGCATCGTGACTAATGCAGTTTCGTTTCGGTCGAGTGGGGGTGCAAAAAGAAAAGCAAAGAAAACCTTCCTCCCCGGAGCGCCAGCCACGGAAAAGCGTCGTCGTGCGCGGAAATATGATGTGACAGCCTTGGAATATGGGATGATTTTCTCCAACCCTCATTTTCAACACCGCGCTCGGCATTAAATTCCACTCGAGCGAAGTGTGTCGCATCCGCTTTTTCGGCGGCCCAGCGAGAGATGGTTGTGTGATTGAATTATGCCACATAGTTTGTGCTGCCGGCAGCGCGCAGCTCGTCTGCTGCGGAAGAATATTTAAATCCGCTTCATCACAGCAACACACCGACGCGTCGCGTATGGTTTGTCCCAAAAAAAAATCGCAACCTCTCCATTACCATGCGATGAATAAACGCGCCCGCCGGCGACACGAGTTTTCTTATGACTTATGGAGCAGCGCGTTTGGTGTTGGCGCCTTTAGCCGTTGCACCACGCATTTAAAGCGCTCTTCCCAAAATGAGACCCACGCCTAGTCGCGGTCAAATCACGCGGCCACAAGCGCGTTCACTTTGCATACTAACTGCGGCAGGCACACACCACAGAAGAGAGAGAGAGAGAGAGAGCACGCGAACGATCCTCCCCACGGTCAAGGATGTTGTTAGGTGACGTTTTAGGTCGATGATTTTTCGCCCGCCACTTGGTGGTTGTGCACGTGAATAAAGAAATCACTCCCCCATTGTTCCTGCGCCCATGATTGATCGTTTGTCTGCTCGAATGAACCCGCGCGAATGGGCCGTCGGTCGGGAAAACGGGGGTTTCGAGCAGATTTCCCTGTTTGCACCGACCCGGTATGGTGGTGAGTATGAAATATTTAGCCTTCGCTCGGGAATGCCGTTACGCGGCTCGAAATGTGTTTGTGTGGGTGGGTGGTCTTGGGTTGAGGACGTCCAACCGAAAAAATAAAAGGACGCCAAAACCGTCCACAAATTTACGCGCAAAAGCCCTTCCCCTCGGAGCATGTTTATGGGGAGCCGTCTTTTCCATTAGTTTCTTTTTTTCTCTTTGCGTCTCTCGTCTTTCGAACAAGTTCGGCGACCGAAATAAACCAACCTTTTCGGTGGTGGTGGCCTCGTTGCGTAACGCAGCAAAAGGCAAATGAATTGTCGATAGTGGAGAAACACGACAAAGCGCACAAACGGGGCTAGGCGACGAGCTGGCGTACGAACGAACGAAAAAGAAAAAAAACACACACGCTAACGCAAACGCAAACGCTAACGTAAACGCAAACGCTAACGCAAACGCAACCGAGTCATGAGACAGTCGAGTCATGTCCGACTGAATTATAACAGCTGATTCCACTTTAACTTGATTAATAGATACTTTTCGGCCCGAAAACCGGTCCTAGGCGTAGGCCCTATTTTTTGCGCACCTCTGGCGCTGGAGCATGGGGGCGGTGGAAAAATCGGGGGAGGGGGGGGGGGACCATCCATCTTTTCCGGCCCGGTCTGGTGGCGGTGTCGCGTATTTCAAGGTTCCCTGGTTGCGGTTCTCTCTCTCTCTCTCTCTCTCTCTCTCTCTCTCACTCTCTCTGGGTGTGTTTTTTGTTCCCATCCCACGTTGCTCTTGTCCGGGACTTTTGGGTTTATGGGGGGCTTGCGTTTGATCGTTATTTTTAACCGAATTTCGTGCCCATCCGTCATCGCGCGCCGTGTCCTTGACCGTGAATAGGCGATATTCTATGCGAAACGCATACACGCCTGGCGCACGCAGCATGGCGGCGATTGCGCCTGCAAAGGTGCCGTTATTTGCGCTAGTTTTCTCGCGTCTGCACGACATTTCAAGCACGGTGGGGGTTTTTTTTTCGGTGTGCGAAGAGGCAACCAAATGGAGGCGCCTCTCTGGAGGTCAATGGCTTTTGGTGCGTGATTTTTGCCTGTCTTTTTTTTTCCCTATCCCATTTTCTGTCGTTTGTTTGCTTCGGGACGACAGAAATGGATTTAATTTCGCGCCCTTGTTTCGCGCAACCCCCCTGAAAGCGAAAGCCACCCACCGTTTTCGATGGCGAAGAAAAGCCGCCGGAATTCGTTCCAGCTGATTCACGATTATCCACGGGGTAAGGAAAATTGTCCGCGCAACACCACGCGATACAGATTATCGCGCCGTTCGAGCGCGATGATCGATTGGACGATCGCTGCGGGAGGCCCTTCGAGTCGGCAAAGGGCCAAGAAAGAGAGAGAGAGAGTGTACGAGCGAGAGAAAAAAAGGGGTAAACGGAATCATGTTTTTACACACCCCGTCACCCAATTTTATAGCCGTTAAGACAAGGAAAAAAGGGGGAGCAGCAAAAAAAAAAGCACACCAAGCGAGGGCATTTAATTTTTCCTACAGCAATAAAAACGGTTCCCTCGGGCGAAAACGCGGAGTCGGAGGTTGGAAGAGCCTCTCTCTCTCTCTTTCACTCTCGTAGGTGGACAAAACACTTTTACTTTCCCATAAAATTGATAGTAACAACCATTAAACCGAGCTCTCGAGCTTCTCGTTCGGTTGAAGATGTTGCGCTCCGTCGCTGGTGTTGTGTATATTTTTATATTTTTTAATTTACCGTGCTCGTTAATTTCCGATGCAACCCGGGGGAAAAGCTTGCTCACAAGGACGCAACAACCGCCCTCAGGCTGGGTGGGAGAGAGCTGCAATTGTGGCCACCAAAAAACGCAACAACCCCTCTCGGACGCTATTAATATTTAACAGATCGCTTGATTTAAGATCGTCATAAATAGGCCACCGAGAGACCAACCGTTGGGGCCCGCTGGGCGTTGGACAAACAATTGCCACCGAGACCACCGTCGGAAGTGACGTGAAGCCGAACGATCGGCTTGCCCTACGGCACAGGGTCCGTAATCCTATGAACAAACGCCGAGCCAAAGGGTCCGGGTTGTGTTGCATGGTCATGAATCATGGCCATCGTTAAACCTGCAGGACTCGCTCGGTTAACTGGGTAAAGTAAAGAACACCTCCACGATAAGCATCGGGAGTTATGACGTTCCTTAAGGGGAGGTGTTTGTAAAGCGTCAAGACGGTTGCACTCGAGTCGAGGTCGTATGTTTTAAGGACGCGCAATGGATGCACTAATTTCAATTGTCGCCTAATCCTGACAATGCCAAGTCCATGTTGATGATGATGATGACGAGTGGGGTTTTAAAGGGAGGAATTAGTTCGAACTGAGGGGGCCTAAAGCAAGGGTCCAGCTACTTACCAGCGTCCGCGGGGTCCATTCCGGTAGGTGGTTGCGCCGACAAGGGTCCAGGAGTGCTTCCGGAGCCAGGTGACCGCACATCGTCGTTCATCTGGCCGGTGTACGATATCGACGAGCTGGGCGGTCTCTGTGGGAACGAATGGGAGTATAAATCGATTAGTTTCCAGGCCCACGGGTGTATCAAAAATACTCTACGTCTCTACGGGATCTACTCCAGCTAAAAATCAAATAATGCCTCCGATGAACTGTACTCGAGCGAACGCACGTGGAACGCGACGGAAAAAAAGGGATGCGAAACAAAAAAAACGGAACGATGGGTGAATCCTAGACGAGCCCACGCGCTTGCACGGAACTGGGTGCGTGGGTGATGATGATAATCGCGCGATGCCGGTGAAAATGGAGCCGAAAATCGAAATTGACAGGCTTCCGGTGGTCTCTCGCGAACGCACGCGAGTAAACTCCGCGGTAATCCGTGGGCTATCGCGATTCGCCCGGCCAGCGATGCGGAAAATATTGATGTGAAATTTATCACGTCAAACGGGTGAACGAGCGAATGGGCTCACGCTGATTTCCCGGGCCTTCCTTCTCCCTCCCTCCCCCCCCCTTCCCCTTCCCCCATCAGGGGCTTTTGGTTTCGCGGCACGCACACGAATCGATCCTGGCCGAACCGATCCTGGTGGGCAAGCAGTGCGATGGCCGGACGGAAAAGCCGCTTTCCGCTCGATTGCGTATTAGCGTCATATCGCAGGAAAACCCGAATCTGCGATAGGCGCTTGCGGTGTATCAATGGAATGAAAATTTCGCTGATTCGCCCCTACGCCCGAAAGGTAGGCAACACGCGCGGCACACCGAGCAATATGGCGTCGGCAGCGGCGACGGTGGTGGCGTGTGTCGTGTGGCGTGGCTACCTGCTGGTGGTGGTAATTTTGTGCGTAACAGAAATATGGCAAAATTTAATAAACACAATCCCTGGGGTTTCGGCTTGCTGGGGTTTCCGTTTCTCTCTCTCTCTCTCTCTCTCTCCCCTGCCCAATTGGCCGCAACAATCAGGTATGGCACGGGGCTGTTTAGAGAAGCGTGTTGTGGCCACATCGATGGCCAGTTCCAGCCAGCCAGCTTGAAAAAAAAGGGGTTGATTCTGGGAAAGGGGCTCAGAAGAAAAGAAAAACGAACAGAAAAAATCGAAAGAGATGAGGAGAAAAAAAGCACACACAAACACAGTCACCTTCCCAAAACGAAGCGAGAAGATCACAATCGCGGGTAGAAGGCGAAATGAAAGAAATCCGTCCCGCGGCCCGCGGGGAGGCTCAGCTTGGCTCGGCTCGGCTCGGCTTCTTCTCTCTAAATCCAATGATTTAGTATCCCACTGGGATATCGTTAAAATGACTCGCTTGATACCGATCGGGGATCGGACCGGGAGGGGGTTTTTTGGATTTTCCTCCACCTCTGTCGGTGCCCATCGGTCGAGCTAAATGGGGTTCTTTCGGTCCATTGGATAATGATAATTCGGCCCTCAGCCTCAGCCGGAATCCTGTGGTGTGGCACCGCGGCAAGCCCTTACGGTTGAGCTCGCGCGCACCATAATTCGACGTTCCGCTGGGCCGCGGTCTTCGTAATGCGGCGATTAACGAGTCACAGGATATCCCGGGGCTTGGACTGTGAGGGGTTGAAGGCACACCAGCACCTCCACCAGCACCACCACCATCACCACCATCGACACCAACGACAATAGGCGAGGTAGTAAGCAATAACAGCAATAACAACGCCCGATGATAATAACAATCAAATGAAGCCCGCAATCGAACAAAACGGCCGCTCGCGCGCGCGCGTTGTTAGGCCCTTTTCATTCCGCGTCCTGTGGTCTCAAACTGCGCGCGTACGGCAAACATATAATTATAGATTTTCCTCTTTCCATCTGGCTCTCCAGGAGGAGCCTCGAACGTTTCGGGTTCGCGTTTGGGGAGGTGGTTTTTTGGCGTTGTGTGGCTGGCCACGAGGCGCGAGCACACTCTTCGCGGGTTTTAGGCGAGATTTAATTCGTTTCTGCGTGTGGTGATTGTTTTTTCGCCTTCATTCTCTCTCTTTTTCTCTCTCGTGCGTTCCCCAACCAATCCATTTTAGCTTGTTTTGGGGGGGAGGCACGAAATCAGCAGTATATTTTGCCACCCGCGTGTCACGGCAATGTGTCACCGTGGCGAACATGACAGGCAGGGTGTTTTTGATTTGGAGATCGTTTTTCTCGCCCGTTTCCATGGAAACGGACGCACGCCTGCTGGTGTACGAACGAGTGGTGTGCGAAATGAGCCCGTGATCCCGCGTGCCCATGAACGGCGCCATTTTGGTTCGGTTGGGTGCTGAAATGCGACTGGTCCCACTGGGCCACACCGAAAGGACCGTCGAAAAGGACGGGCGTCGAGGACGAGTGCGAGCGTTCGAGTAAAAGCCCTAATCCCACAGCCCAAGCAGCAGCACGGGGAGTTTTTCCGGCCGGTTTCCATCCATTAGCTCGCCCGCGCAAGGATACGGCGCCGTATTTTCCTCGGGACCGGCTGCCACGTCGGCATCTGCCACCGGGGGCGCATATTTATGTAGGACAGCTTCAATTTCGAGCAGCCCGCACTCCCCTGTGAGCACTTTCTCCCACTTAGCACCGCCACGATGAACCGAAAATAAAAGAGAACCAAAGCCCGTGACAACCCGAACGAGCAGCAAACATTCTGCCTTTCTCAGGAGGGACGCGCATTCCCTGCCCTTCGGAACGCTACCCAGCCAGCCAGCCAGCCAGTCAACTATGAAATTCACCTGTGAGTTGGTCTGCCAGCCGGGGCTTGCTTTTCTTGGGCTCCCGAGCACGCCGTGGTGCTGGTGCCGTACGCGTTCATCTTTTCCCCACGGACCCATGGGTGGAAAAGCGGCGTAGGACGCGGGTGGAGCGCTCTAGCGAAGCCTCAAATCCCACCGGGGACATGATAGCTGGGACGGGGAGGGGGGGGGGAGGGAAGGAGCAAGGGAGTGAGCAAGCGGGAGGAGGAAATGAGCCCGCCATAAATCACCTCCCCCTGTCTGCCGCCAACAGCAGCAGCAGCCACATCCCCGGGGCCGTTTTCCTGCCTGCCTGCCAGCCTGCCTGGACCAAAACGAAAAAAGAGAAAAAAAAGGAAAAAGAACAGGACAAAAAAAACACCCAACCGGAAAAAGGCCCCCGCCCAACCGGAGCCCATATCATCTCCCACTTGCGGGCTGCGGAAAAACAAAGAATTCTAATCAAAAAACCGTTCCAATTTTCGTTTTCTCCGTTTGCGCTTCGTTATGGATGTGTGTTGATGGTTGTTTTCTTTTCTTCGCTCTATCTCTCTCTCTCTCTCTCTCTTTCCCATCCCGAATACCCGCTCGTGATGCCAGAAGATTCCTCTTTTCTATTATTAGGTTTCTCCCTGGCCAGGGAGCTCCCACCTAAATCTCCCATCGTCCACCCCAACCCCACCCCACCACACCGACCCTTTTCCTGCGCTTGTTTTCCTGGGCTGCCATCACATAACTCAGACTGTGGGTCGCATTTTCTAATTTCAATAGATACACATCGCTTTCCAATGTTTTAATGCCACGTGTCGGGCCGCTGGAGAAACGCCGGGCGGAGGGTTGGGGATGGGATGGAAGGCATGGAGGACAAGTTATGCTCCTTATATTTTTCTGAGTGCTCTGCTTTTTTTTTGTTTCTGCCCTCACACACACACCCTCTCGCTCGCTCGCTCGCTCTACCGTCCAATGGTGCGATGTTAATGAACCTTCTTTTTGGCTGCTGCTAAGATTTCCCATCACGTTTGGGGTTGTTAGTCTCCTGTTTTTTTTTTTTTCATTCGTTCTCACTCTTCTTCACCCGAGCCCGGGGATGGGTTCTTTATTTACAGGTTCTTTTTTTTCTTCTCTCTCTCTCACTCTTCTCGCCGCACCACCGCCGCCGGTTGCCTAGCCAAAGTGCAATTTAATTTTCGGGAAAAGTACCCTCTTAAAAAGATGACGTCCAGCGAAACCCACCGACGGCGAAAAGGTGGCGACTAAACGATCGTTACGCGGTCGGTTGTTCCCTATAGGTTGGCGGGAAAATCCCACCCTCCACGGTGGAGCTGGCGAACTGCGCTGCACGCTCCAAATGCGTACAATTTCGCTCCATTTTTTTTGTTGCTTTCGTTGTTGTTGTTGTTGTTGTTCTGTATCAATCCATTTTCTTATTTTAATTTTCAATTCATCCACGCCCGAAAGGGGGCCCCCGCGCGCGCACACAAGATGAGACAGCGGTATTTATGTTGCGGGATCATATCGAGCGTGTGCGTGCGTGTGTGTGTGCCCGCGAGTGTTGGCGAGCGTTGATCGAGAGTGTGAAAACGGAATGATCTTATTGAAAAGAAGGATTCGTTAATCCGTCTCGGTTTTCATATGCTATTTCAGCGCCGTTTCCCTTGACAACCGCATCGAACCGCCTGTCAGTTATAATTTAGATCTTCTCCGGCCTGCTTCGCCTCACCACGCGAGGCTGAGCGTGAAGTCTCGTGTTCATGAATTTCGAGGGCTCATATTATTTGTGCGCTCGGAGAACAAATCGATTCCATCTGCCATCGGTGGCGGTGGCGCGGAATCGTTCCAATTTTTCCCTCCCAATGCGCGGGAAAGCAGTTGAGTGAAAAGCGACAGAAGAAGCGAATCAAAAAAAAAAAGGAAAAACGCACACACATCGCGCAGCAACATAATGATTTGCACATTGTGTAGTACACTGTTCCATGAATACATTCACGATATGCTTCGGTGGTGGGAAACAAAGGCGCAAAAAAAATAAAACGGCACCATCGGACAAACAAACAAACGAACGAAATGCGAAATGAAATAGCGTTCATCAAAATTAGACACATTTCAAGTGCATTTCCGTTACATTTGTAGCATGAATTTTAAATTAACCGGCCTCTCTCTCGCTCTCTCCCCTCCACATGCCGGCAACCGGTAAACGGTGTTTGATTGTTTATTCGATTTAATATTGTGTTGTTCCTCATCGGCAGGGACGGAAACCGATCCACTCGATGTACTTCAGGTTTGCCGTTTTATTTGGTATTTTTTTTTCGCGTCCTCCCTCCCCGAAACGAAGGGTCGTTTGGAAGTTCTGCAACCGAGCAACGCCAATAAAACACACCGCGTCGCGTACGTCAATTTAAGCGAGACATGCTCCGAAGTGTCACTTTTAATTCCACCTTTCACGCAAACGGCTTCGAATGCAGGAACACACGCCCGAGTCCGGTGCAGCGTCGTAAAACTAGCACTTTGCTGCAACCGGGCTCGCGTCTCGCACTGCTTATTTATCGTTTAATTCGGAAAACAGGAAAATTGAAAATCGAACACACGGCACCAGCGCCAGGCGCTGAAAAGCCGCGGTACCAAGTTGCGCGCGTGAAAAACAATCGAAGAAAACATGGCGTCGGCATGGAGACGTACAAATGGCGGCCCTCATTGGGGCGCCCGGGCACGAGCGAGATGGGGCTACAAGAAAAACGACAACGGCGCTGGTATCGCTGCGTGATGATTGTTGTTTTGTTTGTTTGTTTTTTCTTTCCTCACTGGCCCCCCAACACTCCTCAAAAAAAAAAGAAAAAAGAAAAAGGGCGGTACTGATTCTGCGGTGACATGGTAAATATTTTAAGTGCCTTCTCCTGGGATTTTTCGTGGCCCGTCTGTGCTGCCCTTTTTTTATCCCGGTGTTGCGTGTGTGAGCCTACTTTTTTTGTGTGTTATGTGTGTCTCCTCTCTGGTTGTTGTTTTTTGACAATTTGACGTTTCGCGTCCAAACTTCCACGCGCGGTGGCGGTGACGGTTTACCGACGAACTGCCGAATCACGCAGAGCAATTATTTGTTTTACGCAAACGCACACTTCCTTGCCGCCCAGAACGCTCTCGTTTTGGGCGCCCTTTTTTCGGCCGGTGGATCCTGACCGTGGAACAAGCGAGCGTGTTTACACGCACCAGTTCGGGTGCTACACGGCGGATCTGATCGCAAAAGCAACCGGGTTCTTCCGAAGCAAAAAAAAAACGGCGTTTCGCCTGCGTTAAGTACACAGCGTTTAATTGATTAATTCAACAGATGACACCCGGCGGGCCACAGCCTCCCAGCAATGCAAGAGCGAGCGAGAAAGAGAGAGAGAGAGACCAAAAGACGAATAGAGCGGCCGGGTCGGTTTGCCGGCGGTATCAGTGCGGTGTCGTAAAATAAATTATTCAGCATCATTTTCTGTCGAGTTAATGATCCAGTTTCTAGTTTATATGTTTTTCATTTTTTACCGCACGTCTTCTTTTTTTGTTTGCCGTCGCCGCCGTCGTCGTCGTCGTTTGTTTTCCGCGCTTTTGTTGATGGGATGTAGTGCAGCAAACTGCATCAATAATTCACCGATTACAGGCTGCAGTTCGGAGGGCGATTGATTGAATGTTTAAAGTTCCGTGCAGTGCAGGCGTTCCAAGGGACAAAAAAGGTTATCAGACCCGGGTGCAGCAATGCTCCAATTACGCTCGCGATAACGCTGAACTCGGGAACGAGTCTGACTCTCGTTCGATCCGCATCCTGCGGTGGTAGACCTTTACGCGTGCCCTCGCGAGCACACAGAGACCCGGGCCACAATGCGGCTTTAACCCGCACCCGGAACGTGTCGCAAAAGGCCGCGAGCCATCTTTAATTGACGATCGAAACGATCCACCCGTGCGAAATGGGCTGCAGCGACCTTCGCCCCTGCAAGGTTCGCACTTAAAGGTGGCGACTACGCGTGGTTTTTAAAGGCACGCTGTTTCCACCACAAAAAGCCACAGGGCTCGGGGTTTTTTGGTGGGTGGCATCGACCCCACATCGTCCTGGCTGGCCGTGTGGCACACTCGTTTAAAGTGCGTTTTCAAAATTTATGACGAATAAAACCTCCGTTGACCTCGGGAGGCCCGGGAAATGGGTCTTCCGTTCCGGTGGCGAAGCAAAACCCCAATTATTAAACCGCCCTCCTCCCCCAACGCGAAAGGGAGAAAATCGATTTTCCCCGACGCTATCGCCAGGACACCGTATGCATGCGTGTGTGTGTGTGTGTGTGTGTAGGGGGTTGATTTTCATGCACCATGGCCACCGACGAATTCCGGGCCGCGCACTGTTAATGGGTCTGTGTTCGTGTTTTTGCGACGGCATCCAGGCGACCGTACGCTTGCTGATGTACAGCTACAGCTATAGCCTTCGAGGGCGGTCGCTATACATGATGCTTGACTTCTCCAACGCTCGACACCATCTCGACAGAGCCCCACGGGGTGCCGTTGGGGGCGGTGGGTGGAGGGGGGGGGGGGGCAGCAAAATAAAAAAAAAAAAGAAAAAAAAGGGAGACCTTCGAGGCCCGTGGGGATGTCGCTCTTTAGAGTGGATGTCGTCTCTTAAGCCGCACGCTCGGTCTTTGCGGTGGCTCTGGGTTCGGTTGGGGTTGCGGGGTCTCGGCTCTTTATCCTCGCCACCCACTCATCCACCCCCCCCCCCCTCTTCGCCACCCATCACAAGCCATCGCGTGGAAGGACGTCCCCACGACGGACGGCTTGGGTTCCCCGCATCAGGGGGGACCGTCTATTATAATTGCTCATTTTTACTTCGTTTCCTTCTTCTTAACCAGACTCCGGACCTCGCGCGTTCCACCGACAACGGGGATGAAGGCGCGTTTTCCACCACACCACCCTCACCACCACCCACCCCATTGCGTGCGTTCCTTTGCGAGCTTTGGCTTTCATATCTTTTTATACCGCACCCCCACCGCGATCTCGGCGACCTCGAGGAGCACCACGAGTTCCTCACCCAAAGCCACCCAACCATCCACCCACCCACACACACACACACGCAGCACGAAGGATGCGACACACACCGGGACACACGTGCGCACGCAGAAACGCATGTGACTCGCGCTTGGCGCAGCAGCAGCAGCACACCGTGCGCATGGGGCTTTGCGTGAAAGTTGAAGGCGTAGTTTTGAGCAAACGCGCAAGAGCCGTATAGGACGAGCCGCGAAGCGTGCGAGAGAAAGAGAGGGAGCGTGCGTAAGCAAAAAAAAGAAAAGAAAAAAAGAGATACGCTGTGTCATGGTCCGCTTCGTGTAAAACCATCACGCATAAATTAGAATCAGCGAGTTGAAGTTTATTCACATAAATTAGTCAAGAGAAAATGGGGGGCGACCAAACGAGCGGATACTCCGTAAGATAGTCCTATAGTCGCGGCCGGACAATCGGACTTGATTGTGGGGTGGGGGGAAGGGGGAGGTGGGGAGGGATCAGAGGAGTTTCGAACGTCTTCGAGGATGTGTGGAGGTGACCACCACCGCCCCCCCCTTAGCACCAGGATCCACAAGCCCGTTGGGGGAAGCCAACGCAATTGGACGCCGAAGCAGCGCTGTGGTCAAGAAAATGGCTCAAAGAGACAGCGAGAGAGAGAGAGAGGTGGAAAAAAAAGAACAACGAAACAGTGAAATGGATAAGGAGAGTGAAGCATGAAATAAAGCGGACAAGCAGTGCCGCGGCAAAACGCGCAAAAACGCGGCGAAGAAGAAATAATAAGAATTAACCATGCCTCTTTGCAACGTCGGCGCGCTCGCTGGTCCGTTTTCCCATTGGAAAAATGGGCAATGGGAAGGGTGGGACGAGGGGTTGGGAGGTCGTGGAGGGGGAGGGGGGGATGGGTGATAATGAGGGAAGGGATCGAGTCAGACAGCGAGACTGCCCCGTCCGAGGAGGAGCTTTATGCGAGCGATTGCGCGATCGAAACCACACGCCCGGGGGATAGAAAATGAAAGAAATTGTGCAAGAACGAGGCAAAGGCCGCACGCATCACCAAAAAAAAGAAAAGAAAAGAAAAAGAGGGGCGGAGGAAAACAACGCGGTGGAGAGAAATGTTTGATTGAAAAGCAAAGAAGACGCAGAAGGAGAAGAAGAAAAGCCCCAACTGAGAACGGGCAAAGAGCTGCGAAATAAATGAGAAAATGATAAAAATGGACCCATGCCGAACAAAGCCCCCACCGGTGATGAGTGAGTGAGAGAGAGCGAGAGAGAAAGAGAACGAAGAGAGATGGGAATGGGGATACACCCAAGAAGGTGGGCCCAGCGAAACAAAAGCAATGCGCGATAAGACGCGAATGCAACGTGCAAAAGTGCAACGCGAGAAATGGAAAATGGTCGACTCACGAATGCAGAAGCAATGGTGGCGTGAGAGAGAACGGGGTGGGTTGGATGCTTACAGCGCCTAATTACATCGCGTACGCAAACGCACACCCGCTCCCCTCTGGGGCGTCTTCCCTCAGCACCAGCCCGATAAATCGAATGAATGATTAATAAAGACTCGTGGTCTCATTAAACGTCTGCCAATTGCAACCGCTGCGAGGCTCCACAGTTTTCCATCCACCGAGGGTGGTTTGCGGGGGGTGGGGCGGGGGGGAGAGGGAGAGAGAGAGAGAAGGGTGGTGGGGGTGGGTGGGAACAAAGACGGGGGGGTGAGCTTCGAGCGGCGTAGCGAAGGAAAAGGATAACCGTAAACCGTAAAGACGCCCGCGGTCCCCGGGGCACCTGGAGCGAACATTATATTATGTATCCTCATTACGATTGCATTACATAGTGCGCGGTCCTTCCCCCTCCCCTTTCCACCCCCTTTAAGCCCACCCCCCCCCCCACCCCACCCCGTCCTCAAGACGGAACCGGGTCGTTGACGGTGACAGCGTCGGCATGGCGATTCGAGCAAAGAATCCTCCCGAGAGAGAGAGAGAGAGAGCGATCGAGTGAGAAAGCAATGTGGGGCTTTCGAAGGGCGCATGTGCAGGACTCGGGCGTGAACGGGAGGACCGTCGTCATCGTCGTCGTCGTCGTCGTCGTCCTCCCCCAGACCCATCTCACAGGCATGTCCTCCCATCGTGCTGGACGAGCATCGCATCGCCATTGGCCTCCGAAGTGTTGCGAGGAAAAACCCCGGGTGTTCCGTGGAACATGCGCACCAAACGGAACGGTGGCTCGCTATGGATGTAGCTGTGCATTAGCCTCTGCTTGTGGTGTCGTTGTGTCGCACCCCCATTTGTTTTTTCGCGCGAGCAGCAGGACGAAACGACCGAACACGGCTCGTATGTATATATATATACGTTTGAGTGCGCCTCAGTACGGTTCTTGTACGCAGCAGCATCTTCGCAGCAGCAGCACCAGCGCGCGCGTGTGTATCCCTTTGCAGTGTCCTTCGCACACACGCCGCCGCCACCATCACCACGCCGTTCCCCTTTTGCTCGCGCGTTTCACGACGGGGTGATTTATGGGCGTCTATCTATTTGCCTGCCTCTAAAAGCTAGCTCGAAAATGAATCCCTCGCTGCCACCCGGCGCTTCCGGCGGTGGCCCGCGCGGTAATGGCTTTTTCTTTCCCGACGAGGAAAGTCCTTTCTTTCGCTTCTTCTTCTTCTTTCTCTTCTTTCTCTTTTTCTCCCCTACGCCAAGGTCGCGCGGAGCGTGCGTTGGAAGGAAGACCACAGAAGAGCACACGGCGTGACACCAGAGGGTCTTTAACAATTTTCCCGCCAAAAAAAAACACTTTTCCCTTCCGGCCCAATGATGGATCATTTTGGGTGGGGTTACAGGGGGGGGGGAAGCCACTGGTAGGGCCACCCGAAGCACCGCGGATCTTATCGCGATTTGTGCACCGCACTCGCAATCGCAATTGTAACCAAAAATGGCTCGTACAACGGACTGCGCGGCGGTCGCGGCCACGGTAAACATTTATTTCCTCTTAAGCCGCGTGCGCGCGCGCGCAAACGAACACTCGAGACCCTTCAGATAAAAAGGCGCCCGAGTCCCACCCTCCGGTACCACCTCCCCACACCACCTCCTTAACACGTAGTCTTGAAGGGGACACACTGCCCTGCCCTGGGCTCCTCGCGAGCTTTGCACTGGCGTTTAATGATGTTTGCCAGAGCCTGCAATATATATTCTCCCATTCCCTCTCGGGTCTGTCAGTCAGGACCCGGGGGTGTTGGTGGGCCCCAGGGGTGGGGGAGGGGAGGAGGGGAACCACGGGGCACGCGGGGAAATGCAAATAGTTGCCCCCGAAATTCGGGTGCACCGTGGCACCGAAAGCCCGATATAGAGAGGGCTTCGCGTCTGATAGCGTGATAGCGGCTTTTGCTGACTTAGTGTGACGTCCCACCACCCTGTGTGTGTGTGTGTGTGTGTATGTGGGAGATAGCAGCAGTAACCAGCAGCAGTAGTACGTCTAAGCCGACGTGGGCTTAACAACCCAACACGGGTTGGCTCAAAAGACACAAACCAAAGCGCGCACGCCAGCCACGGGAAGTTCATCGGTGGAAGCGATTGTTTGCGGTTGTTCAAGCTTCGAATTTTGAGTGTGGCAACAAACTCACAGCCAACCGTTGGATTATTTCCTGCCCCATCCAAACAATCGGTGTTTTATGGTCTCAGCTGTGCAGGTGTGCGCCTCCAAGGCTCCATCCGAGACATGTGCCGACCAGAGAGAGAGAGCCTTCAACGATGGGTGTTTGGTTTGGTGGATTGCAAACTTCCGAGTCCGCCAGCACCGGAGATAAGCCGCACCGGAGATGCCTCGTGTCGGTTGAGCCGGACTGCCCGGTTGTACTCAGACCGATCGCGAATTCATAGCACCAGACCTAGGCCAGGCTAGGCGACATTATCTGTATCTAATTACATGATCGATTTTTAGGGCAACATTTGGGGCTCAGATTTGCAGGTTATTCCGGCCACAAAACGCATGGATCAAACTGGGTATTTATCAGCCACCGAACATCGGGAGGATATCTATCGATCGACGGTGAAGGACGCAATGCACTCGGTGGTTGGTTCGGTAATTACTTTTCCGATCCGTGCCGCTTACAGGACCGACCGGGTCTGCTGGTCAGATAAGTGTGAAGAGAGCCATGAAATGAATCGTTTTTGTATGGTTGGAGTTTCTGTTCGTTTTGGCTTTTTTTTTCTCTTCAACTGCTGCTGCTGTTTTGTTGCTTTGCTTTACGCTTGCTCCCGGCCGTCTGGTGGGACGTGCTTGAGCATGAAATTATTCCCGGAATATCGCTTCCCGCTCGGCGAATGGAGGACATTCTCGAGCACAAAATAAAAACCACACGGCCCTTGGCCTCGAGACGCTCCCAGACGCATGGGGCCCGTTTTGTGCAGTCTCATTTGCTGGGTAGGGGAGGGGGACAGGGCTAAAGGGACAGGGAAATCCGTTCCGGAGGGACGCCCACCCCCTCAACCCCGTCAACCCCTTCGAGTGGGGCCCCACGTGTGGCCGCGGCCGAGTGTCGTTAATCAAACACTTATTGATGGGGTAATTTCGTTCGTTTCGTTTATTTCCATTTTCCGTCATTGAGGCCATTGTGGGGTGATGTGCGTGAACGCGCCAAGCTCTCGGCACGGGTTTTCGTGCGTTGCCCATGCCTTTTCCCCCCTTCGCCAGTTATCCTACTAAACACGTCATATTAAGATTACGGTTTGACATAAAGAAGCCAAATCCGGCACGCCATTCGCTGTCATTACGGCGATTGCGTAAGTCGCGTGAGTCCTGTGGCTTCTTCCTTTGCACGCCTGCTTGGATGATGTTTTGGTAATGTACACCCTGCACAAAGTTGAATCGCATCACCACAGACGCAAGGACGTCAATGTCAACTGACGTGTGTCATTTGGCACGTTTTGACAGCTTTCTTTGTTTTCGCGCATCCTGCGAGACATTTTGTGTTTGTGGCTTTTTGATCGCGATCGAACCGCCAAGCCAAGCCGAAAGGGGTGGCTTACATTGTGTGTGTTTGTTAAAATTGCAACAACGAGCCGTCTCTCACGCTAGGCTCGCCCCCGGTTGGCCATTCGCAACAGTTTAAGCGATTAGCGGACTGTGGTTTGAAGCGGAGGTTATTAGCTAGAACCGGCGGTCCAATACTCCACGGTCGGAGACTCCACACTCCTAATGGGATGAGTCCGTGCAGAATCGCACGGCCGGGCCGCGAACGCCAAAGTGGATCGTAAAATAATCACCATAAAAACGTAAAACAAGCCCACTGGCGCTCCGCGACGTAGGCGATCCCACCAGCCAGCCGAGACGTCGATCGCGCCGTAAATGTGCACCGCACATGGGCCGCAGGATGCGAAACACTGGAACGGAACACACGTCCCGCTTCGGTTTCGCTGGGTGCATAAATATCTCGCGCTTCGGCGGACATGTGTAGGAATTAGTAAAAATAGCATTTCCACAAGTGCAACCCGCGGAAAGCTGGAATTGGCGGTTCATTCAGAAGAGGCAGGCAACAACAAAAAAAAACTGAAAAAAAAACGAAAAAAAGGCAAAACAAAAACTGAAACCCCAAAACCAGCCGTTTCCCAGCGAAAGCGATCTTCCGAGCGGGGTCGTTAAGCGCGACAGCCCTCGCACCCGACCGAGGCCTTATGATTTGTAGCATAATTTGACGAGTTCCCGGGATCCGGTTCGGGCGCAATCCCGCAACAAATAAGTATCTCCGCGCGCCGGGTTGATGATTCATACGCCCGGGCGACGAATCTGGCCTGGCTCGGTTTTGGCTTGGGAGCCGGCGGTCGCGAAAATGATGCAAAAATTTATGAGCCCTCCGGTCTTCCGTTGCGGGATATGAGATTTTTTTCTTCTTCTTCTCTTCTACATTGCCCCGTGCTTGGCGTTTAATTTGGCGTTTTTGTTTGGTGCCTCTTTTTTTCTTCTCCTTCTCGCTTTCTTTTTGTTATTCTTCTTCTTGCTTTCAGCTCACCATCGGCCTCGTTTAAGGATCACCCCGGTTTTGTGGAACGGTCGTTTTCCGGCTCGTTAGCGTTATGCGGGCTGAAAGGCAACGATGTGCCAAAAAGTGCCACATTTCCAAACGAGCGATTTCCGCGAATCTCCAACTCACGCAAGTGTCCTGTAGCGTCCTGTAGCGCAAGGTGCGTTCGCGCACGTCCTGCGAAATGTCGCAACAAATGGTTACATTTTCAGTCACACACACACACACACACACGCATACCCGTCGGCCGGAAAGTGCCGTAAATGCCGTTTCGATGTTGCATTCTCCCGTTGCGCGGCAATGGCATCAACCATTAACGGAACGCGTGTCCCTGCGGTCTCGGAGGAAAGCGATACGGGCTCTAAGTGATGAATTGATCAAAAATTCACTTTCGCAAATGCCATTTGCACCCGCGCGTCCCCCGGCGACACACGCATTACAGTCCTTTCCCTAATTAAACCATCGCCCTAATGACATTTTCGCCGCTTTGCTGGCTGGTGGCCACTGGGCTGGGAGAGAGAGAGAGTGAGCGAGAAGACCCTACCCCCGGGGGTCGTATCGTATGTGTGCCCGTTGCTGCCCGAGCGAAGGAGGATAATCATGAATAATGCATGCCCGAAGCCCTTGCGTCCCTTTACGCTGGGGCGAACAATCGTGTTTCGGCATCGGAGCACAATTTGCTGGCCGGATCCAATTTATTGAACCGCTCAATCTTTCCACGGTTCGCGCGTCGATTTCGTCGTCCCGGTTCGCATGCAGTGGCTTATCCTGCTCCTGGCCCTCGGCGGGGAAGAACAGCAGCACGATACGAAAAAAAGGAAACAAAACCAGCAAAAAAAACGACAACCAGAAGCCAACCCCAAAGAAAGTAAGATGCAACCCCATGGAGACCTTCAGCGATAAGCATTCGCATCGGCCATCGTCTTTCGGTCGACAAATCCGCGTCTTATCAGGTGGAATAATAATAATGCAATGGTTGTGTACGTGTGCGTGCGTGTGTGTGCCGCTTGCGGGCTGATTGAAATCCGGCCGGATTGATGTATTGCTGGCAATAAATAATTCCTCGGAGAATCCGTCGGGCCAGGCGCGATCAGGTCGCAGAGCTAATTTCGAATTCATCGTGCGAAGCCGGGATTTGCTCGCCTTTCCGGAAGACGTTGCGCAATCCGGGAGAGATAATAAAATCCACCTCCCAGCCGCATCCTGGCGGGATGCCCGCGCGACGTGACAATGGCGTGGCGTTTTTCCGACAATGCTTTCCCACGGCGTCCCCGTGGTGGGTTATTGATTTTGGGCGTAACGGACTTATCATTTTGGGGCGCCCGGGTGATCACGCCGACAAGTGGATTAAATTGCGCTCCCTTTTTTCTTTGCGCTCGGAAGCCCGTTTCAATCAACCAGGCAAATACCGGCGGAGAAATTACAATTACAATCGCACGGAAAATGGAAAATGGAAAAACCCACGCCACACGAATTAGACCATCCGGCCGTTAAATCGAGCATACCGCAGGAGTCGCCCGGGCGGAGAACCATCATATGGTTTGTATTATGTTAATTTTTGTTTGCGCGTGGCCCTCTTCCCGGTTCCCTTTTTCGGTTGTTTGGCCATGTGCTCGGCCAAACAAAGCCATTGTGGCGCGGTGCGAGCACAATAAAACACTAATACCAATAGTATAATGGCCCGCCGTATAATAATAACAATAATAATCACACTCGAAGCGGGCCCGGCTGTGGTGGCCCCGGTGGGTTGGTCGAAGCGCCGGCGTAAAATGGGAAGAAAGAGGAAGAAGAAAACCCCACCAACAACAAGCAGCATCCTACAACCTCAATCTCCGGTGGGAAAAGCGCCTGCAAATCTTCCATCGCGCTCGGCAGGAGTAAGTGAAAATTAGGACAAGGATCGTCCCTGACCGGGGGCTGGGGGAGGTGCGTCAGGATGCCCCCTTTGCCCTCCCCTCCCCCCCTTCGCCTCTTGGCCGTGCGTCGTAAAACGATTTTCGGGCGGCATGCCTGCGCACATTTTAAAAAGCTTTTCTCCGGCGCGCGCGTTTGTTTTGCGAGGGAAAAAATGTGAAAAAAAGGACGAGCGGTGCCGGCGGAAACCACTTTACTCTCCGGGAGCTGCCTGTGGCCCCCAGGCGGGAAGGAAACAACCAACAACAACAAGAAGAACAATAGGAACAACACAAAAAAAGGCAAAAAAATATAAACAGCAACGCAAAAAGAAAACGCACGCCCCCTCGACATGTGGGTGGGAGAAAAGTTTAAAAGGGCGGATGAAAGGGAAGGGCGAAGCGAGCCAAGGAAAACAGATCCGCCAGCGTGGCAAGGGGCGCGGACTGTAGCGTTGGAAAAGCCGGGTAAAAAGCCCCCTAGCTGCAGGCACCGACGGCAGCAGCAGCACAAGTCAACTTTTTGACTTATGGCCGACCCATTTTTTGTTGATTTTGTTGATTTGTTGATTTTCGGGTTCCACATCTCGCACAAGGGCGTTGGGATTTGTTGTTTGCCCGTGCGCCCTAACGCCAGCCCAGTCGGCTGCCGGGGGTGGGATGATCCGCCCTCACAGCAGCAGCAGTTCGCCGAAGCGTCGTTACTCTAATTATTCCGCTCCGGCATTCCTGGGTCCTGCGTCAGCCCTTTTTATTCGAACCCCCCCTTTCGTTGAACAGTTTCGGAACCCAACGAAAATCCGGCATTTTCCAGCAGGGAAAACTCCGGCCCCCGAAGGACGCCCTTTGAGTAAACAGCGCCCCTAGCACGCACGAACGCACGAACGAACGCACGCACGCACGCTTCGCACAAGCGGTAACACCTCCCGAAGTCGTCCTGGGCCAGTCACCAGCCGGCTGGGCACCCGAGGGCACAAGCGTCCTTGCGTCAGCGGTAGCCGGAAAAGCGACGACGAAGGGCACCACCAACAACAACAACAGCAGCAGCAACCAGAAGAAGACGAAGAAAAAAAACCCTGAATCCGTTTTGCGGGCCTCTGCCACACGGAACGTGATAATATTGGATTTGCATTTTAAATATTTGATATCGGTTTCCCCGGTTTTCTCCCCCTGGCCAGGGTTGCGCCAGGAAAACACCGAACCGAACGAGGGTACGCACCGGGAAACTGTCAAACGGGACGACGACTAGTCCGGCACCGACGACGGAGAGGCCGGCTTTCTGACTTTCCGCCCGGGTAAAGTAATTTCAAACATGAAAAGTGAAATCAACCCTCCTCGCGCCCGCACGGACAACACGCCCAACGGGCGGGAATAAAACATTAGCGCCCGAAGGGTCGGGTGATCCTGGAGCCGCCCGGTGGCTGTTGTTTTTACGGGCGAGTGCGAAAATGGGAAAGCAATGTTTAAATTTGGGCATTAATTACGTTAGGTAAATTTGTAATGTGACGCCACGCCGGTTCCGATGCTGTTCGGCTTTTTTCCTTCCCCCCGCTCAGGGCGTCGATTAGTGGTAAACGGCCGGGTTTCCATGTGACGTGATTGTCAAATGAATAGCAATTACTCACACGGTGTTGCCTGTTAAGCGTGGCGTGAAATGGACATCACCGGCGGGTGGTTTTGAATATTTAATTCTAATCAGCCGACGTGAGTTTCCGCGTGCTGAAGGACGTTTTCCTTGCACGCACGCACGCACGCACGCACACACGCCGTTTTCACCGCTGACAGGACGACCGCTGCCGCAAGGAATCGAAGTAGGCTTGACTGTGCGTCAAGATGCTGTTCGTTTACACGCGCGGGTTTAGTGCGCGGTGGCTTCCACAGAGGCACGCCAAAATGCCGAACGGCGTGTGCGATAAATTTGAAAAATCACCCCCGCCCCCCCCCCCCTCCCGCGTTACACGTCCCCAGCAGCACGTCGGGGAAGAGTATCAAATTTTCAGCATAATTACCCCTTATCGATGGAAAACAGAACAATAGATGACAGGCTCGCGCACAGTGCGCCGGTAGCGCAAACATCGAACCGTGCCCCGTGGCAAGCGACCGGCGAGGATAAGGTTACAGCCTCCAGCAGCCGCATCCCTGCCAGAAGATCGGGGGTGTTTTTCCACCCTTCCCTCGCTTTTGCGCTCTCTCTCTCCCTCTCTCTCTCGGAATTCACCCCACACGGTGTGGCTGCACGGATTGTTTGCCCAGAAGTCCTGGAGCAGGAGAAGACGGCATAGGCCGGTAAATCCTGCCAACTCGAAGGGTGGCCACGCACCGAGCACGGGGTGGGTGGGCTATTGGGGTTTGTTTGCGTGTTTGGTTAAAAGATAAAGCAGATTTCGGTGCAATTCGCTCTCCCCTTGGCATGGCGCGTCACGGCGCTCGATAATACGCGCTGCCGGCGTATGGCTGCCACTGTTTGCTGTTGTGCTGGCTTTCAGTCGGGGGCTCGCAAAATGCGTCGCAAAAGGATCACGAGAGTGTTTTATCGCGTAAATGGCATCGTTAACGGGGCCCCCCGCATCGCCACCGTCCTGTGCGCAACGGAAAAGGGTCCTGCGGCTTGGAACCGACACGAACGAAGCTCCTAACGGCCGTTTGGTGTCGGAGCGGCAAGTGTAAAATAATTTTATAATTGAATGTACACCCAACCCGAGGGGTGGGTGGGAAGACGGGGTGGGGAGCTTAATCCCACGCGCTCGCCCATGGCCAGGGGGATTTGGTGCCATTTTTAGTTGGGTATTAGAATAATTACCGGACAGTCCGAATGTACTCCGTCGCGCTCGAGCGACGACTCGTCGCTGCAAGGATCCGCCAGATCCGCCAGATTGATCAATGGCCCGAGGCGCAATCAATCTTCATCCACCCCCTTCGGCACGCCCTTCGGTGCACCCCGGGACCTGCGGCCAGGGCTTACACTCGAATTACACTCGCTTCGCTGCAAATGCTGCCTGCCCTTGTAACGGAGTGACCGGACCGACTGGCCATCGTCTGGCCACCCCTAATCCTGGGGCTCCAACCCCTACTAAAGCCTTGCCTGCTCACCAGAATTGATGTTCATCCGCCCGGGCCGATGGAACTCGAATGGTTTTGGTTTGGCGAATGCCCCTTCTGCGCACTGATAATTGCGTGCGATGCGTTCCCGGTTGCGTTTCATTTCTTTTTCCCCCTTTTTTTGCTGCTGCTGCTGCTGTTGTTGTTGTTGTTGCGCCCTTACTCTCCCCGTGGCGTTTGCTGGACCAGTTGACCCTTCCGGCCCTTTTCTGCTGGCTCTCGGTGCGCCATTGTAAGGGCTAAGCTGAACGAATTGCAGACGTCCGTTTTGGCCGTGGTCGTCGCCTCGTGTTGTCGACCGTTTTCGATTCGCATAAACGATGAAGTCAGGCTGGCCGCCGGCCGGTTTTTGGGACAGTTAATTCTCCCTCCGGAGTTGGTGTTAAAAAATTAAAGGAATTCATTCGAAACAATTTCCTCCGGCATCGGACCGGGAGCGTTGTGGGGTTTTCTGCCATCAGTCGGTCGCCGAATCACCGGAATGGCTGAATTTAGTGCGCCATTCCACGCGGCGGAAAATGGAAGGTCGACTGGCCGGCCGGCTGGGCGCGTGTATCGATCGCCCGCCGGGAAAATCGGGCCTGTTTTTTCGGGAAGGATTCCACCAACGGAGAACTATATTCCAGCCGGACGGCACTATCCGAATTGGCGCATGTAAATTGAAAAGGGGTTTTATGCGCCTTTAAGAGCCCACGCTGATTGAGTTTCCCCTCGGGCCGGAATGGGAGGGCGCCACGTTTACGTTTTATCAAGTCATTACAATGAAAAAGCAATTTATCCGGCACCGCGTCCCGGTGCAGAGGTGTTGTAATCGAAATTTAACGCCAACAACCAACCAGACAGACAGACCCCAGTAGGCCATGAGCAAAATAAAGGGTTTCATCGTTCAGCCCGCGCAAGGAGCAGCAATAATTAATGCACTCTCGGCCATCGGGCTCGGACGCGACTTTTGAAGCTGGCTTTAATTTCAAGTAGCGAACTGCGCCCGATAAACGGCGTCCCTTCCGTGGAGGGAAAAACGCCGAACCAAAACCACACCGTACGTTTTCTGTGCGTAGTCGCCTGCACAGACGCTCGAGAGGACATAAAATGCGCATAATGGGCACTCGTAAAATTACGGAAATTCGATGACGCGGTTCCGCCTGCCGATGGGGTTGGGTTTCCCTTCTCTCTAGGCCCCCTTTTTTTTTAAGTACCACGTTTGATCGATATGAATGATTGTAATCCAATTTGCCGCGGGCGGTTACAAATTTACTGCGTGGTTCGGAATCGCATCAGGAGTCGGCCCATCGAGTGAAGGACATCAGCGCAATCAGATCAGAGAGCGTCCCATTGTCGCTTGGTTTCGTCATCACCGCGGTAGCAGGTTTTTCTCGGGTGGTTGAGTGGTTTAATTTCATTCGTCCAACCGCCCATTCGGGCAGGGTGGCTAACTTTCCTCCTGGCTAAGCGGGTTTGGTGAGAAAATTCAATTTTTTACCAAACCACGCTGCTGTTTGTTAAAACAAAATTCTTCCTTCATTTCCCCCGGGGGCATGTGCGTGTGTCTCGGTTGTTCGCGGGGATGCGAAAGTCCGCGGTGAAAAGTTTTTCAATCTTCCAAACCGCCCAACCAAAAAAAAAACACCCCACGCGACGACACATTCTGCGGAAGGGGTTTTCTTTCTTTTTTATTTATGCGATTTTTTCTCAAACGAATTTTTTTTCTCGTGAGCACATCCGAGGGTGCCCATAAATTCTCACCACACTTTCCGGTCGGTCGAGTGTGACTTTTGGGAGGCATCTTTCGGGCGACGCATCCCCGTTAAAAAAGGGAGAAAAACCCCACCAAAACCAACGACGTCGACGATCGCGAATGAGCCGTCGCACGTTACGGTGCGCGTTTTAAATTCCGCAACCAAGAAAAAAATAAAAACCTGCATTCGAACCTCACGCACCAACGCAAAGAAAAGGGCCACGGATTTTGTTTTGTATCCTTTCCCACCCACGCCAGGGTAGTCACAGAAAGCACCGAAAGTTTTGCAAATGAAGCTGTTGTAAAATATGCTGCAGCTCGTCCCGTTCAAACGGTCGTCGTCGTCGTCGTCGTCGTCGAGTGACAAACGTGCACTGTTCGCTGTTTGAAGCCTAACCAACCAGCCCGTCGAACAACGAACTACCAGTGTTACTTTAAGTCGATGCATTTTGTATTTTCAATGCATAAATTTGCAATTCTATTTCTGTGCCTCCCGTAAAACCCACCCGCCTGGTTGGGATTGGCCCCTGGTGGTAACGATTCATCTTCGTCTTCCGTTTGTACGGTCCGTACGGTTCCCTTCAACCGGCAGGGCCAGGTTGAAGACAACCTGAATGCCCGCTTGTGTCCCCCCCTGGTGTCCCCGGTGGGCTCGCTTATCTCGTTCGCTCTCACTCGCCATGCTTTAACGCGCTCAGGTGCCACAGCCCAAAGAGCTACCCATCGGACTGCCAGCCGGTGCACATGCAGATGCACGTGCAGCTTCCACGAATGGCATTGTGTCGACGAGACGACACGAATTCGGGCGGTCCATTCGTTATGCATTAGTCCCATTAGTCTCCAGCCCAGCCCAGCCCTGAAGGCGCCTGTGCTTCAGGTCATCGTCGTCATCGTCGTCATCGTCGTCGGTGTTGCGGTCTACCTGGTTGACTCCGGAAATGGGCTCGAAATTAATGCCCCAAACCTGTCTCCTAGCTCCGCAGGACACGAGCCACACGCTGGTCTCGGAAAAACCGACACCGGGGAGGTGCTAAACATGGCTTATGCTTCATCTACCGTCCCGGATCTGCAACTACCACTCCCTGTATCTTGCGACCAGACGTGCTGCAGGACGTGGAAGGGTGTCCGTGATCAAGTGCAGCAAATTATCACTGATAGAATAACACTACCCAATAACACGCGCTCGGAGTGATGCAATTATTCCACATTCATTTGCCCACCGAAGGACGAAGGAAGGCAGGCAGTTTTGGATTTCGCTCGCCTGAAGGAAGGATCCACATCGATCGATCGGACAGCGACAGTACGAGGCTGATTTGGGTTTTGCAACAACAACAACAACAAAAATACATCCACGAATTCGTTCGCTAATTCATCGCGCCAAGGCCAAACGTCCCACCGTCCGTCGCTTCGATTGCATTTGCATATTAGTGCTCAATAAACACTCGGTGCTCTCGGTTGTGAAACACACGTCAGCCGTGAGGGTGCTCGATCGGGAAGTTGAAGGAGAAGGAGAAGGAGCTCAAATCATCCACCCTGTCTCCTTCTCTCCTTCTCCCCTTCACGCCATCAACCCAAAGCCGGTTCCGCGTTCGGGGCGTCGTCGATGATGTCGGATCGAGATTCCGATCAAGCCGGAGCGCCATTACGATGCATCACCATCGTTGCAGCTGCATCGTGGTGCAAGCGAGATGGCAACCATACGGGGAGGCAAACCAGTGGGTGGTAACTTGAAGGATACTGGCGACTGGTGTGGTGAATGGTGTGCGCTGCAAGAAAGCTGCTGCCGCAAAAGAGCGCGCGTCGTGGCGAGAGTTCGTGCGAAATCGAATTCATCCCAGGGCGCGTGAGCGAGACCCGCTAGAGCGAGATGGATAGCGTGTGTGCGTTAAAGCCCCCACCAGCCGGGGGTGGGGGGCCGAGGAGGACTCGTGCAAAAGAAGGGAGGATGGTAGGAATTCCTTTCGATTACATGGTCTCGTCCACACGCGGAACCACGCTGCTGGAAAAAGAGATGGACTGCGCGAACTGCCGATGGATGGATGGATGGATGGATGGTGTTGGTCGATGGGTTCTTGGTGGTGGTGGAGGGGGGTGAAGGACAGCAAAAGGGGATGGACGGATGGATGGATGGATAGCCCCGCTTGTCCCTTCCACGGCCCCTACGACCCCTTTGGCCCCTTTGGCTCTGTTTTGCAGCGCAGCGCAACAAACACCACGCCGCTTCCGAAAAGGGCCGCCATTTTGCGTTGCTCCAACCTCCGAAGTAAAATGGTTATTTCCATGCGCGGAAACCGCTCTCTGCCGTTCCTCTATCGTCGTCTCTCCTTTGCCACCGTCCCATCGCTTTTGGCCACGGGCCCTTCGTGTGTCTGCGGAATGGTGTGTAATCCATCCTTTCGCGAAACCGAACCGAGCTGAAGTAGGACGAACGGATTCGGCTTCGGGTTGTGCCGGGTTGGGGCAGCAGGGTTGGGTTTTCCTGTTCACCCCCCCCCCCCACCACCCCCTTCCCAAAACCCCACCAACGACGGTGGCAAACAAGAGCAAACAAGAAGGCAAAAAAAAACTGCATAGAATAACGACGGACGGCACGTTTATGGCTAACGCGGCAAGAACTCTGCCAACTCAGCAGCGACATCGGCAGGATCCAGGACGTGCCAGGACGCCGGTCTGCCCTGTGTGTGTGTGTGAGTGGTCGGTCCGTCGGTTCGGACAATTATCGAATGGATTTTTGCGAACGCAGCTAGCTAGCTCTCGGAACCGGAACCAGACGCACGAGGCCCCCAAGGCAAAGGACGGACTCTGTCTGTCTGTCTCCGGCGTGGCGCAGGATCCTGACAAGGCACCGGAAAAGCTGTCCGGTTTTGGGGCACCAAATCGCACCGAAATTGCCGCTCGTCAAGTGATATCCGACAGCGGGGACGCAAACTGTGCTTTAAATTAGAAAGCCATCGATTGTGGCACGAGCAAGCAGCAAAAGGCCCAAAGAGAGTGAATATATATATATGTATTGCGCTGACTGCGCTGGGTACAAATTTAATTCATTAACCGAGCTGACAGTCGAATGTCATCGCCGGCGGTGAACGGGACGAGGCGCGATCGACGTACGAGGGTGAAAAAGTGCATATGCGCCATGTTTTTTTTCCGTCCGCGGGCGTTTCTAAAATAGAGCTGTTAATTTGCCCGGCCCGGCTTGGGCACACACACATGCCCTTACGTGGGTGCTAAGGGCCCTTCTTGGGGATCGGGGAGACTCAACGAAGGAAGCGGAGCGCGGGTGACAGTGACATCTCGAAGCTGGGATTTCCACTCGTCGCCGTCGTCGTCGTCGTCGTTGAGAAGATTTCGAGCCCAATCCCGGGTGCAATGGAGCGCCCGTGGAGAAAAAAGAAAAAGAACGGTTCTCGGCTGCTGCCACACGGCTCTCGGGGCCAATCCCGGGGATTTGTGAAAAAGGCGAAGCGCGACCGAAGAAAAAGGAAGCGTAGAAACACACACACACGGATTCCACGGACCGATCGAGCGGAACGCGTTGGGCGGAAAAGCGAACACACCCGGTTGGTCCCGGAAAAACGCCCCAGCTTCTTCTCGGCGACGACCCGAGCTTGATGAGAAACACACCCGCTCAGAGGCTGCGAGGTTTGAAAATGTGCCTTCGCTCGCGCGCGTGTGTGTGTGTGTGTGTGTTTTCTCTCTTCCTTCAAAACCACCCACACCCGACGACGTTGGGGAGCGAGGGTGGGATGGATTTCGTGGAAAATGTGATATTTTTCCGTTCCACTCCCGGCGCGCTACGGTTATTTGATCCGTACCGTCACCGGTTTGATTTATTACATACTGATTATTGTCGCTGCGCAGGAAAATGCGCTCCGTCCTAATGCCACCGGAGATGTTGGGGGGAAAGGAGAGTGGGGGAGAAAAAAAAACACCCGCCACACCCGGAAAGACACCGGGAAGTTTTTCCATCCGCGCGCCGGGTTTTCGGTTTCGGTGGAAAACTTAAGCCGCCCTCGGAACAAAGAATTTCAGGCGCTGGTAAAAGTATTTTAATTAGACAAACGTCACCCGGGAAGCAGTGAGGGTGGAATTGTTTGTGCACCCAAATGCGTCCGCGGGAAATGTCGAGAAAATGGCCGACACTGGCTTTGTGGGGGGGGATTTCTTCGCGTGTAATTATCCAAGAGCGCGCAGACGGAAACGATGAAAATGAAGCAAAAACCCGCGTGTTGTCGTCGCGCTAGCTTTCGGTCGCGACCGACAGAGGGCGCCCGCGCGCGCGCGCTTATCGTCCGGGTAAGGGTCACCAGTATCACCTGGAAAAAGGCGAGTCCAGGCCCGAGACTCATTCCCGGCTTTGGCCTGTTTGCCCGGTGGCCCAGCGCGTAAACAAAGCCGCCCTCTTCAGACTGGCCGCGCGGGTGGAAAAATCGATTTTACACCCATATTCGTGTGCGAAGCGGGAGAGGGGAGGGGACCGCGTGGGGGCGTGAAAATTTATGACCCAACCCCAGCCTCAGCTCCCGGCCATCGTGGTGCGGCGTGGCGCTTAAAGTGGGCCGGTCCTGGCAACCCCATGGAGGCCGGTTGCCCATTGAGAAAGGTTTTTAGTGACAATGACGAAGCACGTTTTTCCCCCCTTGGCAAAAGGGACACACGAGGGGAAGGGAGGGGCGGGGGGGGGGGTGCCCAAGGCCGGATGAGTCGGCCAGTTTTTCGGGTGCCCTTCAGCGGTCGCGCCGATCGATAATTTTACGCGCGCCCGGTGTTGTTGTTGCTGTTGCCGGGGGAGGCTTTATTTTCCACCGATTTTCACGCCGCGCCAGCGGGTGTCCATCGAATGGCCGGTCGGTACAACGGTGCAGTAGAAAAAGGGTCGAGAGAAAATTGAAAAAAAAAAACCTCACACACTCACCCACACACACACACACAGAGATAGCTGAAATAATGATGCTTCTGCGCCCCCAAAAAAGAGCCGGCTCCTGTGAGTGCACACACGCGGTGAGACAGACACAATGGGCACGAGATCGCGTTTGCATGCCGTGAGACCACCTTTAAGGACACGCCGGGTGAAAGCCGTTTTAATGGAACCCGTACCAGCGCTCCAGCGAGGGATGTAACGAAAGCAACGACAAACGACGAACAAAAAAAACGCTCGCCACGTCGGAAAACGTTCGCACACGAAAATCGATCCATTCGGCGATTCGGCGTTGGTGCGGTGGCGTCCATCGATTTTTCGTCCATCGTCGAAAGAAAAAAAAATGAAAGAAAGAAAAAATAAAGCCAACGTCCGGTTTTGGTTGGAACCCCGCCAAAAAAGGGACCCCAAAAGCGGGCTCCGGTCCTTTGGCGGCACGGATCAATCGCGCTTCTGAACTCCGGTTCCTGCGTTACTGCGATCTCGGGAAAAAAAGCGGAGGTTTTCAATGAAACCCCTTGCAGGACACACGGTGACTCGGCGGGCGGTCTTCGCTGGCTGGGAGGGACTCGCAACCGAACGAAACGAAACATTATCAATTCCCCGCTCGGACGTCATCATTATCAGGCGAAGGTAAATGGTGGCGACATTCGCCCGAAAATGTGTGTCCCCGAGAGCGGGTTTTTCCGCATATTCTAACTGGCCGCGCGCGTTTGTCTTGGCTGGGTCCCTCTTTTTTTTTGTTTTGCTTCATTTTGCTCCTGTTTATTTCCTCCATTAACCTTTCGCGTAATGTCCCATCGACGGGGCGAACAAGTGCCTGCGATTGCGAACGTGAACGTCGAAAGCGAGCTTGCAGCCAGCAAACAAACACACACGACAACAACAAAAAAAAAGGGAAAAGACCCCCGTAAAGCCCGAAATCAGGCTCCGGCAATCTGTGATTTCATTCAAATGATGCACAATTCGAGCGGTTGCAGCAAAGCGAACGACGCCGAACGCGCGCGCGCGCCCTCGCCGTTATCTGATGGGATTTTTTCATGAATATCTGATTGTGTTATAATTGTATGTCATCCTCTATATCGCCGGGGACATGGAAAGCAATCACGTAATGGCGGGGGAGAGGTAGGGGGCCGACAGGAAACCACAAGGATCGCCGGAACACACAGGACGCGACGTCCGGGGGTGGAGTTTTAAATGGCTTTTCTTTTGGGGCTGTCCCATTCAAAGCGCACCGAACGGATCTAGCAACCATCGGTCGCATCGCCTGCTACGACGATTGGACGTTATATATAGCTATAAGTTTTCATTAGCTGCTTGATTCCTTGAGCGGCCATTACGGAGGATTTTGCTCGGGACTAGCCGGGGAATTAATGGCGCTGAAAGTCCCCAACCCACGCTGACCGGCTCGCTCAGCTCGCTTTTCCATCATCCTGGAAGCTGCCCATGCACACAAACAACACATCCACACACACACCGAGGTCAGAACAGGCTCTAATGATTTACGGTTATCAGTGCAAGGCGAGGCGGGAATGTTAATAATGAAAATAATTGAGATTTTTGTTGTTCTCCTCGCAGCGTGGCGAATTTGGCCACAGTTTTTCCTTAATTTTCCCGGCTACCTATCCACTCGTCACGCCTGGCCGCACGTCCGTCACGCATTGTTTCGTTGTTTGCACTCGGCCGCTGGGACGGGGAAAAACTTGTTCCTTCCTGCAAAGCTTTTCCCAGCATCCGTGCTGCCCTGGCGAGCTGGGACGGATCCGAGGTGGCTGTGGCTTTCCCCTTCGCGCTGCTTAATTACATTTCTGGACACGAGCGTCGGGTTTTTGGTGTGGGTGGCTCGAGTGGCAGCGAAAGGAAAATATTTCAATAACAGCCCCGCTGGTGCAGGTCGCCCGGTTCTGATCCTGGCGCAAGGACATTCTTCGGGCGCGGGAATGGGTGTCAGGTTCAAATGCCTACGGGAAATGCTTGCGTCGCCCGGTTTTCCCATTTCCACGACGCAACACGCAGCTGCGGCTGCGTTGGATTTTTCCCTCCCGTGGCTCGACTGCCACGGCCACGGCGGGCCCCTTTGGGAGCGAACGAAAATAATAAGGGGCAAAAAAAAAAGGAAAAACCCTCATCCCTCTGCTGCAGATGGCGCAACCGGGCCGCGCGCTTTATCCCACCGGCTTAGCGAGGGGTTGCGGCAACCGACGGCGACGGTCCCCGGGGCTGGTAATTGGCGTCAATTTACTCTTCGCACTCGTGTTCCACCAAACAGAAATAAAAATAATAAAGACAAACCCTCCTCGGTCGACCGGTGGCAGACAGACGGTGCCACTTCGATCACCGCAGCAGTCAATCGGTAAAGCGGTAAGCGCGGGGAGGAAAAACCCAGTTCCGGGCCCCGAAGGGTGGGCGCCCGGTGTCGGGATTTTTCCTTCACCGACGCCGTGGTGCTGCGTTTGATTGAGGCGCAGCTGACGCGCAAGGGAGAGCGAAATTGAATCGGGCAAGGGTCGGGCGACGCGACAAGATGGAACGCGTTAGAGGGTGTACGTGTACGTGTGTGTGTGCGGGGTATGGCACAACAATGGCACAACAATAGCGGCGTGGAAGCGCACTCGCGTAACACCCCTGAACGCGATGGTAGCATAATCGAGATCTTATGTTTTTATGCTTATGCTGTCGTTTCGACTTTTCTCTCTCTCTTTCACTCACTCCCAATTGTCCATGGCCTACATGGATGCTGGTGCCACCGAAAAATGGGCAACACAACCTGGCAAACGCTCGCGTGGAAATCAATTCCCATTCGACCACATTTCGTAACTCGTTTGGTGCGATCGGAGGTGTGCACGGTTGTGCCTTGTGTTTTTGCCGGCAGGACGTGGTGCCACGAAGGTGTCGCGCAAGGCACCACACCGGCACCGTGGAAAAGCGCATGAAAAGCGAGGAGGGCAAAGTGGATGAGATTGTTACGCCAACACGCTGTGGCACCCGCAAAAACCCCTCGCGCGAAAACTCCCTCGGGAAAATGCGCTCGTCCTGGCGGAGGGGGGGGGGGAGGGCGCCGCAGGAACGATAATGGAAATTTTCTCCTATTGCGCTCGGGGAATCAGAAAAGCATTAGTGGGGAGGGCTGTGAGAGCCGCGCCGTAAGAAGCGATCATATTTCATAATTTTCATGTCGACGTGGCAAATGCCCGAAGAGCGAAGACGAAACTAATGGTTTGGCAGGGGGTGGAAAGAAACCCAAGAGAGAGAAAAAAAAAGCGAAAGAAAACGTAAGCCCCCGAAGCTGGCAGGCTTTTCCCGAGGGGGGTTGAGGAAGGAGAAAAAATCCTGCCTTTTTCCCGGGTTCCGGCGTTCTTAAGCTCTGCGGCGGAATGTCGCACGCGGTCTGGGAAATCGATTCGAGCCCGTTCCCGGGTGGGGGGGTGGAGAAAAATTGGAAACGTGTCACGTGACGCGGCGTTGATTGGGGGCGATCTTGGGGTGGGTTGGCCCGAAGTGCGGGTGGTGCTATTTGTTAATGATTTTCCCCGAGACCTGAGGGAGGCTCAAGGGCCCACATCGCCCAAAGCCCAGCTTCCCAGCTTGTGTGTTGGTCGGGAGGGTGCAAAAAAACGAAGGGAAACTCAACTCGTGTGCGGCAGCAGTACGCCTTCCACCTTTTTTCGCTTTCCAGAAGGGGGCCTTTTGGCGAAAAACCCCGGGAAAGCCGGGTGGGTTGGGCCAAAAACCCTCCCGGGAGGCGAGCGTGGGCAGGAATTATGATTGGCATTATTATTGCCATTAGTTCCAAAGTGATTTAAGCACTGTGTTTCGGTTATAATTAGCGTTAATCACAATATTGGACGTCCAGGCGTCGGGCCAGGTTCCGGAACGTCCCTTTTCCACGTATACCACCCACGTGAACTCGCCCCGCTCACGTGCGTACGTGCGCTGCATAAAATACAGCGGGCGCGCGCGCGGGCGCCCTAAATTATGACGTTTTGCGTTCGTCCACGCAGCGGCGACGAATGCATGATATCTCGGGCGTGTCCTTTTGCGAGCTGGAACCTTTTCATGCTGCCAGCAACCTGGGACACGTTCGACAGGCTCGTTTTCCCTCGGGCACGATATCGTGAATCCTGGCCGGGCGTCACCCTTGCACGGAGCAACCCGATTAAGGAATTCCGACGGAAATTCGATAATTGTCCCGTAATTCACTTTCGTGCAAAACTGCAAGCACCGCCGGGTGAATACGTAAACTGTTTGCGCGGGAACTGCCGGGGTAGAGATTTCGTCCTGGCTTTTTTGGGGGGCCGACGTCCGGTAATGGAATTCATCTGCCCCATCCACCCATCCGGGCAAGTGGATTTCGAGCGAAATGTCATTACGGCCGGGTTTGGTTGGTTGCGCCCCCGAGACGGCAATCAAACCCGGGGTGTGTGTGTGGTCAAAAGATTGAGCCTTTCGAGCATTTCGAGTGTCCGTTTGATTGGAAGCAAAGCGACGCGTCCGAAAAGAGGGGGAACATTCCGACGACTATTGGATCGTGTAGAAACAACACTCATTTGTCGTTGGGCATGTTGCGCCCAAGCAGGAGAAGGGATAAGTGTCTTGTCTCGGGAAGTTTTAAGAAAACATCACACACGCACGCACGCACGTGCAAAAGGGAAGGAAACGGGGCGAATGAATCAAATCCTTCGCTCGCACAAACAACTAATAGGCCCTTGGCTGCTGCTGCTGCGTGGCGTGACGTGGCGTTTGTGTGTGTGTTTATCGACCAGGAATTAAGCCCGGTTTGGTGTGGGGTTGGCCATTTTAACCCCGAGCAAGAACATATGCTCCTGTCTGCAGCCCTTTCGTATCATTCGAGCTCAGCCAAAGCGCAAACACTCTGGGTGCCTTGGACGATTGATTCATGACTCATGGTGTGGGTGGGCAGTCGAAAAAGGGACGCCAACATCAACCCGCCGAAGGGTGAAAGGGTGGCTGTAGATGCGCCGTACGGTAAAACAACAACAACAGCAGCAACGCAAATGGTTCGTGTGCCGGAGTCTAGATCCGGAACCGGAACTAGATCCATTTGGGTTTTGTTTGGAACATTAAAAGGACGAGCGTTGGGTTGGAAATTGATGGTGTTTTGCGTCTCGGTTCGAGCTCGAGATTTTCCATTTCCCAGGGGCGCTATTCCCACCCCCACACACACATGTACGTCCCCGTCGGCATGCGATCGATCACGTTGATGTTGGCGACCGCTTAAAAACGCGATGCATCGATGCACCGAAATCGACCCCTGCGGTCGGATGCATTTCAAGACGGTTTCGGTAAACCAACAACAACAGCAACAAAAAAAAATGCACCACCCTTAAGAACACAAAAAAGGCACCCCCACCCTTCACAAGGGTCCCAAAAGGGCATTAAATTTCACACCCCATGCGAACCAAGCGAGCTAATGGTTTGCCCACTCAAAGTAAGAGCCAGAGAGTGCAATTTCATGCTCCGAAGACGGATATCGGTATCGCGATGCATCCTCCGGTCGCTTATGCACACCGAGGTGTCACTGAGACCCCCTTTCGGGACGCTCGGAAAGCGCCCGTTCCGGCGGCACGCGTGTGTGCGTCTTTGTGTGTGTGTTTCGCAAACTCGTCGGTGCATAATGCACCCGAAAAACTGCAACGGCCAGCCGCGTCCGTCCGGTGTCGTGGCGAAATTTAAAACCAGCAACCGAAAACAAAAAACGCCGAAATCCACCCAAAAGTGCCGCACGCATGCACGCATCGATGCAAGTTTGTGTAACATAAAACCAAAGGCCACGCGACGCACGCCACGCACGGGGGCTTATTTGTTTTGTTTTTTTTTTGTTTTTTGTGTGTTTGTCTTTTCTTTTCTGGAAGCCATAAGAGCCTGTCTCTTTTTCTTTTTGTTTTTGTTTGGGGGGGGGGGGGGAGGACGGAATAATTGCACCATAAAAAAGGGAGGAGGTTTGATGTCCAAATTGCGTGTCGCTGTGGTGCTCGCTCATTACCACAAAAGCCGTCAGGATGCTCATGATGCTCATGATGATGATGATGATGATGATGCTGAAGCCTACTGTCACTCGAGTGGAAAAGCCACCCATCGAAAGGGACCAAAACGCAGTGTGTGTGAGAGAGAGAGAGACAGCACATACACACAAGTAGGCTGGTCGTTTTTTTTTTGATGGCTAAACCGCAAAAAAAAACCCTTGCACCCGGGTAAACCACTGCTGCAACTGCGAGCGCAATAAACCTAAACCCGTAACGTAAACACAGCGCCGATTTTGCTCCGAAGTTGGTCCGGATTTCGACCCAACCAAGAAGTCAATCATCGCGGCAAAGTGCACACCCTGTTGGCTGGAAAGCTGGTGGAGGGGTTGCGCATCGTAAAACAAAAAAAAGATGCGGTCCCGATCAAGACTCGCGTGCTCCTTGGCGTGGTGGGTGTATCGGATTCGGATTGCCATAAAACATGATCCGCTTTTCCGGGGTTTTTCGTTGCAAAGCAAAACCACATCACAACGACGACGACGACGACGATGGACGAAAGGATGGATGGATGGATCGTTATGATGTGAATCAACTCCGCAGGGCAGTCGTAAAATCGTCGAGCAAAAGTGGAACTCCGTTGACGGGGTTTAGTTCTTTTTCTTCACTGACAGGGGCGCCATAAAACGCACCCAACGGTGAAACGGTCGGTTGTTGGGTGTCCGGGGATAAACTCAACCACGTGTGGCATTCGTCCTGGACGGATCCTGTCCGTCCAGGACGAACGACACACGTGGTCGTTGGGCAGCTGTCATTGTGGCACGCGGACGCGCGCACGCCTGAGAACAGAAGACCCAAATGGTGGCTCTTTTTAAGGGTGATTATCGTCGAGCCTAAACCGACTCGCGTTAGCCCTGTCGTCGGTAAAGGCTCATCGGCTCGCAGCCACCGGGACTGGAATTGACTGTGAATTTTATTGCCTGTACGCGCGCGGTGTTTTACTGCAGGTGTTTTCAAATCAACTGGCGATCGGGACGATTCCCATAGGCATGCTGTTTGCTGTTCGCTTCTCTTCCGAAAGCACGCCCAAAAGGGGTTGATTGAAAAACGCCTCCCTTCCTAACCACAGGCGCAACTCGAGTGTGTGTGTTTTTTTGCAGGATAAAACACAACAACATCAACAACAACAACACCAAACAACGTGGCTCTCTGGGAACTGCAGTGAGGTGGGTTGTAAACTTTATGACCAACCATCAAACGATTTCGATTAGCCGCGATGGGGATTCGATCGCACTCGCGCGCACGCGGCTCATAAAAGCTGGCTGTGTGTTTTCTGGGTGGGTGTTTGGAAGGCTTTTTCTTCCCTTTTCCCAAGGAACTTTTCCATCAACCCGCAATCGACTGCATCTCTTCCACCAGCAGATCATGATTACTGCCTGCCAGCTCGTCGTTGCTCGGAGGTTTGTGATCGTAAAAAAAAAACAAACACAGAAAGACGCAGACGAGTGACAATGTTTCATAATCGGTTACCAGTTTATGGAGGCTGAGGAGCATAAAATCCCACCCCCCCTGGAGATGGGTTATTAAATGGAGGTGGGGGAGGGAAAAAATCCCGCCGATATGTTTCAATCAGCGTTTGAGGGTGTAGGGGTGTTTTGGTACGAATTTTATTCCGCAAAACAGGTTGCCGCAACAATGTTGTGTGCGATGTGATTGCGTGATTTGCTGAAACGGATTGACTGACTAGTTGTGGCTGGTAAATGATGCTGCGTTAAAAACCTGTAAACCTGTAAAAACCTGGGACATTGTAAATGAACGAACGAACGAATCGATTTGTTTGGGCTTGTCGGGATGTCGGGCTTTCTCAATGTGGAATGGTGTTTGCGCTTGCTTTTTTTTTCATTATTATTTTTTGCCGCTGCTTTTGACCGCACAAGTCACACAACACCACAAAAACGCTGGGGAGAGAGGGGTTTGTTTTTTATTTTCAACAACAAAACATTTATTTTGTCAAAAAATAGTTTAAATATTAGTTATAATGTTTTGCTTCATTTTTTTTTTCTTCATAGACAAAATACATAATATCATGAGTTACGCCCTCGCTGCAATCGCTCGATCCTCGACGCGACCGGTCCGCTCTCGATCACATAAGTAATTCAAATCAGAACATTGTAAAAGTATACATCAAAAAATAAAAAATAAAAATAAAACATAAACCGAACCTAGACCGGAAACAATCGTCCTGCTAATGTGTACGCGAGATGGGAAGCGGCGAACGGGCATACAAAAACAAAACCATACGCCATTCGACTATTCGTATTACCAAAAGGACCAGATGGAAGGTTGTGAGGAATGGAAGGAAGAAGTAGACGAATAAGAAGAAGAAGAAGAAAACTCAGAGGAAGCACACTGGAAGGGTTTCGTGTTGTTTTTGCTTATATCGCGTAGAGAGGGGTTTGTTTTTTTTACTTTTACTTTTGTGTTTGCTTTTCTTCTTGCTTAATCTTTTTGTTTAATAGTACCCTATTATGTAGGAGGTATATGACGATGGAAAAAACGTTACCGCTAAAAAGGAGAGATTCTGGGACAGGGATATCGTGAACACGGCGTGAAAACTCTCTCTCTCGCATATCGCTTTCGCCCGGTGGCTGTGTCGGGAATGTGTTCCGCGATCGAGTTTGGACCACGGAAAGAGGTGTAGAGGGTGGCTGGGAAAAGCGGAATCAGGACTCGGGAAACCAGGAAACAAAGCATCCTGCGGCCGGGTGCAATCCTTTCGCCTTGGTGTTCTATTTTTTCTCTTTATCTCTCTCGCTCTCTCTCTCTCTCCCGCAGGAAGCGATGCAAGAAAAGCGGCCCAGAAAACTCATCGAGCGGCTCCGGTTCGCGTTTCCACTCGAGCGAATACGCACCGAAGGAATTGAATCGGAACCAAACGCGAGCTCTGCTTTGTGTTTGTGCGTGTGTAGTGGCCAACATTGGCCAGCTCCAACGGCAGCGGCACTTTCTTCCACTCTGGCGGCTATTATTATTGGAACGCACTTTTCTTGCATCCAGCCCCGCTTCTTTGAGGTGAGGGAAAAAGCAATACGCGAAAAGGGAAGGGTTGACCCGCCCGGCGGGGGGAGGGAGAAGGCGACAGGAAGGAAGGAACAGCTTGTACGCTCGCGTATCTCGTTTCCGTTTGCTGTCTCGTGGATATTCTGTTTCTTGCTTTTTGCTGTTGTTTTTTTTTTCATTGCCTTTGTCTTTTCCTATTCTACTCGGGGCACGCTCGCACATGCCAACGGAAATGCTGTAAAAGCTCATACCGTACGCGCGTTTATGTGTGTGTATGTGTGATTGTGTGTATGTGTGGCTGTGTGTGCATGAATAATTGGGCACATTTTGCGGATGCTTTTTGTTTCACGCGGGAAACGCACCAGCAACCGAACAGATTTACCAGTTGTCAGTACACTAATCCACCCTTCATTTGTTCTCTCTTTCTCTCTCTCTCTCTCACTCTCAATCGTGTCTCACCGTGTTCTTTTCTTGGCAAATCGATTAGCATTGATTTATGACTTTGCCCTTGTCGCTGGCTTCCGGGTGGATTCCGATTCCGTGTCGAGCGCTACACGCGTTCCTTTTTCGCGTGTTCGAGATCCTATGCTTCCTTCGGGGGTTTTCCCTCAGTTTTCCCTCGGTTTGTTTGCTTATTTTTTTTTTTGCCTCATCTCATGTCATGTCGCACACGTCTTCCGTGGGGAGAAGAGTTTCCCGCGAGTGAGGGAAACCCCCTCCCCTGCCTACCTCCCCTTCACACCGAAAAACTCTAATAATAACTTCGAGCACAAAACAAAACAAACGCGACATAAAGAGTACTTGTTCCGGGGGTTTGGTTAATAAAAATCGCATTAATAAGGAAACAACATAACATTTGCTAATATTTTTGCCACTCTCTCTCTCTCTTTCTCTCTCGCACTTTGTGGGTCTCCTTCCCACACTCCCTCCTCCCTACCCCTCCCGCCGTTCCCCCTCGTTGTCTTAAGCGCTACCTTTTAGTTACGTATTTTGAGTTTTCACATTGTTCCGTGTACGTTGCGTTGCAGTTTTTCGATTTACGTATGTTGGCGTGTTGCTGATGATTCCTCCCGGTTTAAGTATCTGAGAACGCTTGCGTTTAAGCTTACGCCAAAGGTATGGCCCGATCCCGATTCCCTGACCCCGGCGAACCTCCGATCGCGTGGGTAGAATGTATGCGCGATCGAAAGCCCGAAAATCCGCCTACAACCGGACACACGACCGGGGAAACCGTGCAAAAACATACGTTAAAACATGGCCACCTGCGATGTCGGCGATTGTGGCGTTTTGCGGGGTCGAAATTACGCTCGAAAAAAAAAAAGAAATAAAAATGGCGCCCTCTCGATTCGCTCTGCCGATCCTCGATCCCTGTGTCCCTGTGCCTACTCGGATCCGTCGATTGCACCTTTGTTTCAATGTTTTGTTCTGACGTTTCTTCTTCTTATTCTTCTTCTTTTTGGCAAAACAACTAACTCGTATACTCGTACTGGCCGCAGAGGAAGAAAAAAAAGCGGAGGGGGGGGGAGGATCTTTTGAGCGCAACGGATTTGCGAGCCCGAGATTCGACGCAAAAGTGTGGTAAATTTCAGTTACTAGGACCTTTGAGAGAAGGAACTGGGTATTTTGGGGTGTGGTGGAAGAGAGGAAGTGACACCGACACCGAGAGTGGACAGCGCGGGACGTGAACTGGGGAAGGAGGGAACATGGGAAGGATTCCTCCGTCCTTACGTGTTTTTTGTTTTTTGTTAGTTCCTTAGCTTGCACTACATTTATGTACGTATATGATCATCATTTCTGCTGCGCCTTCGAATTTATACTACTGGCATAAAATGCTTCCGTTAGCGCGCGAGGAAAACGCGATAATTCAATTGTGTTGATTCGTGTTATATTACATACTTACAAGAATTGCTAACCGAACCGGCGTACTGGCCCGCGGGCCGGCTCATGCTTAAGTGTGTTAGTATCGATGGAAAATTACGATCATAGTTTTGTTTGATTGGTTGGGTTGCTTCATCGAGAATGAAAGCATCATCGTATACTTGTTGTGTTAGTATAATTCTCTCTCCATCTCTTTCCTACTCCCTATGCACCTTCTTCTCTTGCTCTCTCTCGCTCTCTCTCTCTCTCGCTTTCTAACTTTCCCTCGAGGAATGCACGAACATAAATGAGCGCATTCCTACGGCGTTTGAGACGAGTTTTCCACGCGCAATGTCGCCGCCGGACACTGAGGTAAGGAATATATGCACTATGCCTTCTTATTCTTCTGCTTCTTCTTCTTCTTCGTCGTGTGTCCTTCCTGCGCACCAGTGGAAAAGCCCGCTCCAGTATTACGCCACCGCGGGCATCAACGCTACTCTAAAGCCTGCTTAACAAAGCCAACAACCATCGACCGTCGCCGCAAAGGTGGTCGCAAAGGTTTAGCATTATTCGCTGATTTTTGTTTTGTTCTTCTTGTTTTATGAAAAATACTTTAATTAGGTATACATTTACAATTCGATCATCACGCAAACGTTTGTTGCTCTTGGTATACGTATGTATTTTGTTGGTATTGTTCCGTAATCAGGGGGTTTTTCCTTTTGATTTTTCCTACTCTCTCTTTGTCTCTCTCTCGCTATCTCTCTTTCTCCCAGCTCCCGGGTCGGGATCGGAACGGCTCTGCTTAAGGGTGTGGGGTGCCTTGATAAAACCGAGCCACCCACACACACACACACACACACGCCGGTCCGCCCACCCGTGTGACGCTCTAAATGCATTCTCCCTTTCGCGCTGCAGCCGCGTGTGGCGTGAAAAACCGAAAAACGCGCGCGCGTTGGAGAAAGAAAAACAAATGGCCCGTCGTGCTGGCCGCAGTTTGGAAGCTTCACCGTGCCGGCGATAAATATATGTTGGTTTAGTAAGGTAGTAATTCCGTAATGTCCTCATATAAACGACGTCGCGAATATCAAGTGTGTATAGTTCTGCTGCTGCCTACCTTCCCTCTTTCTTATCGTTATATCGTTACGCTTATCTTCCTATCGGCCAATAATTCGTGTGTCTATGTCTGTGGGTGTGTATGTGTGTGTTTGTGTGTATGTGTGTGTACATGTTCCCTAGGCCCCTGCGGTTAAAATACTCTACCGATTGGTAATAAGTAAACGAATACGAATAAAAAAATAAACAAATAATGTAAAGCTTAATACTCGAATTAGTTAGTTTTGTTTAGGTTCGATTTGCTGCATTCGTTTGTAGCTGTTTCTTGTTTTTGTTTGTTTTTTTTTTGTTTGTTTTAAAATCGTATACTCATTTTACCACCCGCGGTGTAATCATTGCTTAAATGGGTATTTATTTGTTCAATTTCTTTCCCCTTTTCGTCCTACTTTTTGTGGGTGTACTTTTTTGTTGTTGTTGTTGTTTTACTCCATTTTTGCATTTCAATTTCATACGCGCGTCATGCTGCTGGCTACACTTACGCCACGTAAAAACAGACAGCTCTTTCTCGCCACGACTACGCTAAAGGTTCCTGCTACTTCTAGTCAATATTAACTTATCGTCGCATGCAAGATTCTCCGTTTTGCGAGATCCCTCCTCGGCGAGGGTGAGGATAGTTTTGTTTCGTTTCTTACTCCCTTTCTCTCTCTCTCTATCTCTGCCCTCCAGCATCGACTCTTCGGCCTCTGCCACGACACAACCCTTACCGACTATATATATATATGTTTAGTTTAGCCTACCTTTGCCCTTCATCCACGTTTTTCTACTCTTTGAGAACGAGAAAAGTCAAAGTCAGTCGTACATAATTTACGTATATTGTTTCTGCCGGGTCCGGCACCGAAGCCTGCCCTGCATTTGCGGCTGCGAATTTGCTAATTGAGGAAGTACATCTTTAAACGCTTAAACCTTTGTTTCTTGTTGCCATGCGCTGTGTATCGACCACCACCGCCACAGGCACACCCCCGGTAACACACCGGTCACGAAAGTAAAACGTAAAACGTAGAAAAATAAAGATACAACTGCAAGGTGGCATGGTACGCGAGTGCATGGTACGCACAAAACGCATTGAGAGTAGAAAAGAAAAAACAACAAAACAAAAACAATCGAGCGGAAAAGCTAAAGTGAAAACTAGCCGACTGAAACGGCCCAATCGTCTCTCGTACACCCTTTGGAAGCGGGGCCAACATTTTCATTCGCCGATCGGTTTGTGGGTGTGTTTGCGCTTCTCGGCCCTTTTTGCGCTAACGCTTAATTACGGCCCCTGCCCAGCTCGCAAAGGAAAGCGGAAAAGCACTCACGCGCGGGTTGGGGAAAACAAAAAAAAAACCCGCCCACACTTCGTCCGCCGTCAGCCCATACGTTCGTTTCGTTCGTTCGTTCGTTCGTTCGTTCGTTTCATTTCGTTCAAGTTTCAAGCAAAAAGGGGAAAAAACACATTTTGGGGAACACAAACGCGCGCGCGCTCGATTCGCTCGCTCAATCAAATGCAGCTCAATCCGGGGACGGAATTGCTCGTCGGAAGACGAAAGACGCCCGTCCTGCCCGACGGAATGGGGGGGGGGGGGGCGAAATAGTCCTGTTGCCCTTCGAGCCCCTTTTCGCCGAATGGCACGCCGCGCGCACATTACCATGTTTATGGTCGTGCGGGAGCATTTGCGTGTAAATGAGCGCGTTCGCATATAAACCGGCCAAACAATCAGCCCCGGCCCTTCAGCTAGCTTCGAGAACGGAATTTAGAGTTCCTCTAAGCACCAGTGATGGTTGGGGCTGGAAAGCGCCCTGGGAAAAGTGCTTTCATCGCGCAACTTAAACAAAAAAAAAACCTACACGCGCAGTCCGTTGGGGGGAGCACGTTCTTCACGCATACACGCGAGCACGCGTAGAAAAATATTAACAGAAAAAAATGCAAGATGACATTAGCCATCACTGGGGAGTTGTAGTTCGACGCTCGGACACCACCGGTCGAAGCCGGGGGGTGCGAACGAGCGGCGAGTAATCGGAAAATAAATCGAGTCACGACCATCACAACGAGTACAGTTCATCAACAAATATAAATGGGGACATGCAACAGTGGGGGAGTGAAAAAAAAAATACAACCAAAGGGGTTGGAATAACAACAAAAAGAAAGCACACATCGGTACATCTACATCTAAAAGAAAAATGTAACATTATGATCGCGTAACAATTTGGCAACGGCAATATCCTCCGTCCGTTTCGGTTGGAGTTGTGGGGTGGGTAGGTTTAAGGGAAGCAAAAACAGGATGGTAAAGCACATGTCTCCGCGACCAAAACGGGGCCACCCAGACGGGGAGGAGAATCGGTCGTGTACTGTATTATTTGAATAAAATCAAATAAACATTTGAACACGCGGATGAATGTGCTCTGGCTGAAAGTAAAAGATTGATTAAACATTGCGTTGAAAAATGAGTGCAAAATATTTGTTACATTTGCCTCCCCCCCCTGGGGGTGGGTGGAGGGGAGTTTGGGTGAAGGGTGGGGGTAGGATGAGGTGTCCTGGTGAGAGGGTGGTGATCACCCATTGAACACACAGGGAACACAGTCATTGGGAAACAAGTGGGAGCGACGCATAGTTTAGAACCTTCGCAGCCCGGTGAAAAGCGGACCTCGATGGGAAAATTGTCGACGTGCTGCTATACCATGAAAATGGGCACACGCCGACGAACACGGGGACAAAAAAATGCATCAATAAATATATTTATATATCGCTAGATGGTGAGGGGGATATTGCATTAGTCATAAAACAGTACGATCGGTGCGGAAATATGTTTGCCAAATTGTTACGTCAATGGGGAATTGAACTATTGGCGAGCTATATGGGCCTCTTGCAAAAACGAAGTGCTACAAAACTAATCTCGTTCGTTCGCTGGTATTACTTTTAGGTATTTTTTTTTGTTTTTGTTTTCCCTTTTTGTGTTTTGTAATCATGTTTTTCTTTTTTTATACTTTTTGAAATGCATTTTCAAACGCGCGTGGGGCTTACGCTGGTGCCGCCGTTTTGCTGCTGCTTTTTTTACTGTTTCTTTTTGTTTTCGATTAGCAAATATTTGCCCGGTCTGTGCCGGGATTTTCTTCTTTTGTTTGTTTGTTTGTTTTGTTTGCTGTTCTATAGCTTTTGCTTTTTGATTTTACCAAAACGCTTCCATTTTCACCTCTAGTTTTCTCTCTTTCTCGTTTTCTCGTTCTCTTGCCTCAATGCGATGCCGTTTTTCCTGTTGCTGTTTTTTTTTCTTCATTCGTTCGAGAGTGTGGCTTTTCCTTCCTCTATTTTCGCTCATTGCTCTGACTTTTCATTACGTATACGTAGGATGATTATTATTATGTTTTAAATTTTGCTTTCAAAATTCGAGCTTTCTCTCTCTCTCTCTCTATCGCTACAGTCTGCCCTCCTTAACCATTAATTACGTATTGGTTGCATCAGCGTTTGCATGCGACTGATTTCGTTTAACTAATTTGTTTCCTTGCCTTCTTGCTCACTACCAGCCCTGGCTGCCATCTGCTGGCCTGTACCACCTTTGACGCGGTGCGCTTGTTTAATTTTTGTTTTCTTCATTTCTTTTGTGCCTCCTCCACTACTACTGCTGCTGCTGCTGCTGCACTTATGTGCGTAAACGCTGTCCTAGTTCTATGATGCGCGGAAATATTATTTACATTCTCACAATCAAGCCTGCCTTGCAAAGGGGTTTTAGCGGTTATCGCGTCCTGCCTGTAAACCTGCCGCTGTTTGATGTTCGCTGTCTGACTCTTGGCTCTTCTCTCGCGATTATCGGGGGTTTCCGGTTTAGCCTGCGCGCTTTGTCCGCGAGTGCGAGTATTTTCTGGTTCGGTCTATTTCACCGCCCAGTGCACGCGGATCGCATACACTGTTCAGTTCTTTTTCCTGTTGCTTGTTTGTTTGCGGGCGTTACCAAGCGCCACTATCAGCGGGCGCGCATTTTGCTGCAACGTACGCTGTTTTGCTGGACTGATCGCCATCCACCGTTTTGCAAATTGGGGTATGGGCTGATCCACAGAACCAAAAAAAAAAGGTGGTTCTAATTTTAAACCATTCGCTCATTGGGCCGCTCATTGAGCAGCGCAAACAAGCGCAAAAAAATAAAAAGAACCCAATCGTTAGGCCAAATCGCCTTCGAAAAGGCAGGGCCAAAAAGCTATCAATTATTTCCTGTCCTGTTTCCTGTGCTGCTGCGAAGTGCTTTCAATTTTCTGCTCTCCTTCTCTCTCTGTTCCTTGCTGTAAAACACATGTCCTTGCTCCTGCTGCTGCTGCTGCTGCTGCGCGTCCGTGGAATGGAGCGCTTTATTAATCGGTTTGAAATACATTCCTGCCATGTTTAAACTCTGCTGTAACTGTTTTCCTGCCCGAGCGAGGTTGGCGTTCGTTCCCATGGCCCAAGCCGATGGCATCATCGCTCATCCTCTACCTTTTTGCGCCCTCTATCTGCGCGACCCTGTCGGGAGGGGATATCGCGAGCTTTATCTCGTGCCTCCCAGTGGCCTCTCCAAATGCTTGCCGTGCAATAAACGCACACCGTGTGTGTGTCTGTGTCGTTCGCCTACGTGGGCCAGATCAAACGAGGGGGCGCACATGGCGGCGAATTGCAACCAGCAAGCACACAAAGCGACCGGCAGGTAGAAGCAAACCGAACGAAGCCTGCTTGGGAAATGCAAATGCAACCTCGTCCCGACGGCCACACGAATGCATCGCATCATGCTGCGCCCGGTCGAGCCCGGGTGTACACGGTGGAGCTTTTAATTTCAATATAATGTCCTGGAACGCAATTCCGAAGCTTCTGTACGCGCTGCAAACGCTTCATTAATCATCTCATTTCATTCATTGTGCAAAGCGCGCAGCTGCCCTGCCGCGCAACCAGATGCATAACCTCAATGCTGCAACTCAATTGTGTGCATTCCGGTGCATCCGGGAGCCCCTATCGGGAGAGCTTTACATGCGGCCACTCTCGTCTCGCTCGTAACCCCTGCTGCTGCTGCTGCTGTCGGCCAACAAACCGTGCAGACTTTTCATTTATTACCAGCGGAAAACAGAATAATCAGCCGCGAGCGAGCGAGCGCGCGCGCGCAGAAAAAAACAACAGATAAAGAGAAAACGCAATCAAAGCAGCATCAATACGTGCGCTCCCTGCGATCGTGTGGCGATCTGTACTTGTGTCCCTCGTTTTTTTTCTTTACCTTTTCCTCCTACTCATCCATTCGCCCTGTTCCAGTAACGCTACTTTTGGGGTGAGATTTTTCCCATATCTTCTTCCGATTTTTTTTTGGTTTCACTTTAAGTACAATTTGTGCATATTGTTTAATGCGTCGCATCGAGCGAGCGCATCAATCATTTTGCGATCTTGCGATCTCGTTCACCCTTTTCTTGCTCTTGCTCTTGGCTCTATTTATCGCCAGTCAGTACAGGCGGTCTCTCACAGGCGGTTGGTTGTGCTTTTGTTCGTTCGACTTGGCCCTCCTCCTCATGTTGGCATGGCATGTTGTGAAAATGCATCCATTTTTTAGGCGTTTCCCTTCAAGTTTTGGTTTTCGAAGATATAGTAATCTTTTGTAGGAAACAAAAAAATCAAATATAATGTATGTATTTATGCGTATGAATTAGTTTGCGTAATTTCGCGTAGCTTTCTTATTTTGTTTCTTTTTTGTTTGTTTCTGCCTTTGCTCTTCCTCTCTTTTACTCTCTCTTTTTCTCTCTCTCTCAGCATAGCTTTAGCATAGGTTTTGTTCTTAGTTTTGCGTTTTAGTTTTTGTTTTTTTTTTTTGAATTGTATTTTATTATGCGTGTTTGTTTGTGTATTTGCGTGTAGTTTTGAGTGTGTTTGTGTATGTTTGTGTATGCATGTGTGGTTTTTTCATGGGGCTTTCAAAGTTCTTCAGCGCGATCAAGTGAAGTTCTGGCCATTATCCCAGGGCATTGTGAGCACCCGCTTCGTTTTTGCAAGAAGGTCATAGTCGTACTACGAACATGGGTGCACCACCGCATTGTAGCTCGCCAATATAGGACCATGTGCTCCCGCGAAGGGGGTACTCACAACGTCTGGTGTGCTAGCTCCATCAGTATGCGATGTTGAATCTGCATTACTTCTACCCTCGCCATTGGCACCGCCTAATTCTGGTGGTTTGGTGGTGTCCCGTTCGTCAATCACTAAATCTATTGGCATTTTACCCTTTAAACACGATATATATCGATGGCAAAAATTATCACACAGTTCATGCACCTGAAACAACAGAGAAAGCAGAGAAAGGGAAAGTGTGTCACAAAAAAGCTCTTCTCATTCGACGCTTTTTGTTTCGTGTTCGCTCTCGCTTTCTTCCCTTCCTCTTTTCTTCTCTTGCCTTTTCCTGGCTGACCCGTGTTTCTAGGACGCTATGATCTTCCATTTGCTGTTTTTTGTTTGTTTGTTTGTTTGTTTGCTTGTTTGTTCGTATCGATTTTTTTTTCAACCTTTTTTTTGCAATTGCATTTGCATGTTTGCGGGTGTGGTTATTTTAGTGTTTCGTGTCCGATCGGTGCACTTGCATCAGTGCAGTTGCACGAGCCGGGACGATGGCACACGTGGAAGGCGCGGGCGAATAAAGGAGATGAAAAAAAAAATATCACTCGATCGCACCGCGACTTAACGCTCCACGCTGCCGACCCGTCGGACCCAGCGCGGAATTGCTGGTCAATTTTTTTGGCATTTCGTTTCGTTTCAATGCTGCGTGGGATATTTATTTTATACACGGCCAGGCGGCCAATAAAATATTGGCACCCATTTTTGTCATTCTTTCGGAAGGTTTTGATTTGCCCACTGCCCCAATCGGGCTCGGTTGGTGTCGAATTTATTTATCGCTCAGAAGGCGACTCGTGTCTGCGTCTATTTTGGCTTCACCTTTTTTTTTTGTCTTTTATTTTTGTGCGTTTGTTTGCTGTACCGTTGTTGTTGTTTTCGTGGGGTTCGTTGAGTTTGTTTCGATAGTCGTTATCTCGCGCCTTTCGGGGGTGGTTTATCACCGATTGGCTTCAGTTGTCGTGTTTTCTTTTTGCGTATGTCACATTCATCACATTGTACGGGCGCGAATGTGCGGTGGAGAAAAGCGGCCCACGCACAATCATAATTCATCACGGATGGCGGAAAAATAAAACGGACCAGGCCCCAGAAAAATAAGCGGAATAGCCCCAGGCAAAACGGGAAAAATCCAATCCCTGCACTGGGTGGTAGGGAATGCACCCAACCGATACCGTAAACTGATCACATTTCGGTCGCGTTCGCTTCCGTTTCCGCATGGGTAAGGAAAAACGGATAAAAAAACCCCGCACTGCGAGCCAACAAATTTCATCCCCAATGATCTGAATTGCCCGATTATATCGTGCGGCAATATCCATGCCACTTAGGCCCTCTGGCCGATAACGGAGGGGTTGGTTTCATCGGTTCGCAGGGAAAATTCGATTTAAATATACCCAAAAAAAACCCAGCGACCTTTTCAAGCGCTGGTGCACACAGACGGGGGCAGATTAATCCACCCCCATCCCGAGCCAGACAGGGACAGTGTGTTGCCAGCAGAAAAATGCCGCATCGACACACACATTTGTCATCATACTCGGTCGCGGTAGTACTTCACTCTCTCTCTCTCGAGTGTTTGGCTTTTATTTTTGGCATCTAACCACGACGCCACAAGGTGACGAAGTGGACGAGATAATTGAAGTTAATTTTTCAAAAGAGAAGCACAAACAACAAGAAGAAAAGAAGAAGAAGAAAACACGCCCCGACGATCACTGGCTTTTCGCGATCAGTTAATTCCGCCAGAAAATGGTTCACGATCGCGCCAACCCAACAAAAGAAAGACGTCCGTCGGCTAAGACATTTGGCCGGGCGCATTCGTGCCGCATTCGTAATATTGTGTGACATCCCTTGCGAAAAGAGAAGGATCCTCGCGATCCCTGGGGGCAAAAATAAATCGTCACCAGCAGGGGGGGAGCAGCGAAGCATTTAGAATTTCCGAAACATTTGACAAGTTTCGCACTTGCTGCCTCGCAGAGCGGTTTTGGGAGGTGTTTGTTGGCCCTTTTTTCTTCTCGCTTTTGCTCTCCCCCATTCCTTGGTCCGTCCGTTTGTCTGTTTATTTGTCATCACGGGCGCGATCGATCTCGGTCGGTTGATAGTGTGTTTGATAGTGCCCCGGTACCGGTGTGTTGGTGCAAATTTAAATTCCTGTGACACCCTTACGCGGCTGTGTTTTCTGCTGCACGCGGCGTTCGTTGCGATCGCTTCAACCGATCACGGCAGCGATCGAAATGATTCATTCAACGAATTTAAAATGCTCCACGTCCGAATGCGTCCGGCAAGCGCAGGACGCAACAGAAGACGAAGAAGAAGAAACAAAAAAAAGCAACAGTGCAGAATATTTTATGAGCCCCCTTGCCTTCGAAAATTGCGTCCGTGCAGCTGAAGATGATCGCACGAAAGCCCTTCAAAAGGTTCCTCAGCCCCTTTCCGCTCGTGGTTTCCCACCACAACCCTTCTCTCCCGTCTCCGAGGTGAGCAGACGCGCCGAATCGCATTCGTAATGGATTTAGATCTTTCGTGACCTAAACCCGGGGCCCCCAAAAAAGGGGCCCCACGATCCGCAACCATGGCCGCAAAAATATGCACCAACCCCTTTAGCGGGGGATTTGGGGACTGAGGGGCGAAATTAAAAGCGATTCAAAGGAAGCATAAAACGGCATAAAAACGAAGGTGAAAGAATCCTTCGCCACACGATATCGGTCCCGGCTCGAATGACCATTCCCGGGGCTGAGATCAGAAAAATAACAAGCGTTTCGAAGGGCAGGAGTCAATGAGTTTTGAGCGCGTTTCAAAGTATTTTTCGATAAACATTCCACGGCCCGCCTTCCCTGCTTGCCTCTGCTAGCCTGTCCTTCGGCAGCCCCTCCTTCAGCGGTGGAGGGCGAGCGAGGAATTTAATCACCTTAGAATAAGTTCCTCCCCAAACCGGATTGATTCTCGTAGGGGGGCTTTTTTTTTTTTGGTCGTTTGGTGTATTTTAGCCCGCGGGAGGTTTAAGCAGCGAAGGGTGAGCAAAAAAAATAAAAGGCGAAGCTAACGCGCGGCGGACTGCAAATCCCTCTGCATGGAGGCAAATTTTTGGCCTTAAGACGGACGGCCGACGACGCCGGAATTCACTGGCGCACGGAAAACCGGGCCCAACCGATAGCGATTTCGCGTCCATTTGGCGTGCGAGCTCGGCTTTCGGTTGCGAAAACGAACGAATCCCACCGGCAGCAGCGGATACATTTTTCAGGGATAACATAATGGAAATTCCCTCCCCCCTGTATTCCTTCACCCTGCAGAAGAAGAATTCTCTCCGCACACCTTCCTTTTGCCGCAATCTGTGCACCTTCGTTCGCCATTTTGATAGCCATGTGAACATTGTGCCAGCTCGGGTTTGGGCGCGTTTTTTTTTCTTCCATTTTCTAACTCTTCCATTTTCAACACCCACATCGCAACCGTGAGGGAAGGGAGAAAAATTGTCATCTCTCGATGACCATAAAAACCCTTTAACTCGCTCGCTCAACCGAAGCTGTCAAGTGCTCTCGAGGTTCACCTGTTTTTCTTCGCCCTTTTATTTGCTACAGGTTTAGCGCACACACACACACACACTCCGAGGGGTGGTGGAAAAATAGACAAAGGCTCATCCGCGCCTGCCGGTGACAGGTATGGTGCTTTGGTCCTCTCCCGCACCACCACCAGGCCAGGTGGCCCTCTCCGGCCCTTTCAGCCCTTTTGGAGCCATCATTGCCGGGGCTGGATGATGTGATGAACATGCGACCATTTCGGAATCGATGTTGCCAAGGGTTGCCAGACTCCGAGAGGTCACGGGGCACCTTCTCGTGTGCGTGCGTGTGTGTGTGTGTGTCTTCTCTTCTCGCTTGTCCACCCGACGTCCCACTCGTCATTAAGGGAGGCTGGAGAGCTTCGAAAGGGTGCGTTTTGCAGCCGTGAAGAGACGGAACCGAGAGATCGCCGCAGACACGGCACGGTCATCAGTGGAGGGAGTAAAAAAAAACCCCAACAAAGAGAGATAGCGTGAGAGAGAGAGAGAGAGAGAGAGAGAGAGAAAGACACGGCACGATATCCAAAAGCCGCCCCAAAAGCCCCAACCAAAAGGCACACACAAATGCACGAATCAGACGTAGCGGCACAAATCGAAAAAAAAAAAACAAAATATTGCAGCCCTCTCCCCCCACCCCACACACACGCACGCGTGCACACACACACACGCCATGGGGGAAACCTGTTTCCCGGGACGTTAGAAAACGCAGGAACGACCGGAGGACGATCGAACCCGAAATGAAATAAATTATTCTTGCCCATTTTGTTTGGTGGTCGGCGTTTGACGATGGGCGGATGGGTGGTGTGTGTGTGTGTGTGCGTGGGGGCGGGGTGGGGCTCCACTCTTCCCCTCACCCAACCCCACCCCGGTCAGGAACGAATTCGTGTAGTGTTTCATTGTGTTCTTTATTTATTTATTTTGTTTGGTTTTTTCGTTCCTGTTACGTTTTTCTCTCTCTTTCTCTCTCTCTCTCTCTCTCTCTCTCACTGCCTTCTCTTCCTTCTTGTTCGTGGCCGTTGTTTCGTCCGCAATATTTATATGCCATATTCCCTTTCCTGATATCGTTTATCCTGCCTTGTGGGGGGTTGCTTCCCCCCGACCCCACCAGGCTGGATGGGGTGTCTCTCGAACTCCGGCCGTGGCTTTTTTCTACCCCCCCCCCTCCCCTTTGAGTCCCTCAGTCCACCCCCAACCACCCCACGGAGGGGGGGGGGGGTGGGAAGTATTCAAATGTACATTCGATATTCTCCGCGCACCGGTTTGTTTTTTTTTTTTGGGTCTGAGTCGCGACCGCGAGCCAAGCGCCTTTTTTTTTTTTGTTCATGCTTCTTTTTTTTTCTTCTTTCCTGTCGCTGTTGCTGTGGCCCTGCCTCATTTCATTTTTCTTCGCGCATCGTGCGTCGCCCGGAGTTTTCCTGCGCCCTGTAGTGGGAGGGGGGATGGGGACAAAAAACCCATTACGGATTTTCAATATTCGCCTCCGGCTCGAATTTCAAACCTGCCCGAATCGAATCCATATTTTATGTCCACCACCCGCGCAACCGGTTCCCATCCAAGTCCTTCCCACCCGATCGCGCCACGATCAAATTCATGTGTGGTTCAACACAAAAAAAATAAGGCTCCCAACTCCCGCGCGGCAAGACGACACAACGCACGAGATTACGCTTGAACCGGCAGGAAAAATAAAAAAAAACCCCAGCCCAAAAAGCATGTCCTTCCCGGTTCCCTCATTTCGGTTGCCCAATTCGCGCCCAATTAATTGTGTACCCCGTGATAATTCGCACCAGCAGGCGGCAGCAAGCAACACTCGCCGCCGTAATGCGTTCCGGAGCGCAAAGTTACGCACCATTTGGGCTTTCAGGCTTCGGTGAAAATATCCGCAACGCACGGGGAAGAGAAACACGAAAGCGGGAACGTTTCGAAAGTGTCCTGAAAGCATGCGACGAGCGTATACGCGCATACGCACTTCGAAACTGTCATATGTTGGCAATTTTTATGACATTCCTTGCGTACACACGCGCGTGTCGCTTGCGCAAGCAGCGCGATAATACGCGTCTGCACTCACACGGTAGGTGGGTAGGTGATGCGGGTCATAAATCGGAGGATTTTATTGATCTGCCGCAGCCTCCGGAATGGCCAAGGAAGCACGAGAAAAACCCCCCTGAGATGTGTCGCAGCCACAATATTCCACCAAAAAAAAAAAGGCAACGCCACTGCGAACCAAACCATAGGGTGTGCTCTTTTAATCCACTGGCGGTGATAACAACCCAACGACCGAGGGTGAGCTACATATTTTTAGCATTAGCAGCACACCTACCACCCATCCACCCCCATGTCGGGTCACCTAATCACCCACTCGCGCTGAAAGGGCTCGCGCACAAGGATTCGAGAGATGATTTTTCACGGTCTACGAGCCAGCGTATCAGGGCACCTAATCGCGTTCCGTGCTACAAATTGCGCCGGTACATCAAAGTGTCATTTGCGAAGTGGAGCCTAGGACGAGGCCTAGGGGAGGCCCTGGGTTCGTGCGGGACCGCAAAGGGCACACGATGCTGTTGATACTAATATTATTATTGCAATCAATCATCCGTCCCAATCCGCGCCGATCCGACGATGCAATCGACGAACGCTTGTCAAGGTGCTTTTGCGATCGCGCCTCGCGGCGGGTGAAGGGAGACAACCGGGAGGGGGTGGGGGGAGGAGGGAGGGGTTGGGGGCTGATCCCGACCTGATAATGGCCGCCCTTCGCTAATCGCCGAGTCGCCCTTTTCCACAAACCTTCCCGACGGGGCCTTTTTTTCCCGTTGATATTTGTTTTTTCTCTCTCTCTCTCTCACGGCTCCAAACGTGACCGCGTGTGTGATCACGCGCGCACATGCACACACGTTCAACCCCCGTGTGGTTTAAGGGTCAACCCTTTTTTTTATCAACTGCCCAATATCGGGGATTAGTCGATTGCCGTCGCGACACGATTGCCGTCATCGAACGTAAATTACGGCGCCTTGTCGATCGCTGATCAACGCTCCTGTGTGTGATGGTGGAAAACTGGGCCAAACACTGCTCCCCTATGCAATGGAACCTCCTCTTTTGAGCCCCATCGAAAGGGTTGGAGAACAAGAAAAATAGAAAAGGAAACGAAACACACGCACGCTCTCAGAGACCGCACAATTTCGCACAAAACCAAGCGTTCTTCCCAAGCGTGGGGAAAAATAATTTACGACTCATCCGGCTCAGAACACACGCACCGTTGGACTACAAATTGGAGCGGGAAAAACACGGCCACCGACCGACGGGCGGGTGGGCGAGACGAACAAAGAATCCCCCGCCCTTCCACCCACGACTGCAGGCGTAATTAAAATGATAATGAAATGTATAACAGATTAGTAGCACGAATTTGTTGCAGTAAAATTAATTAACATTTTCATGACTAGAATTTCATTTCACCAATTTTCTATTCCGATGCCCGTTCCGGAAGGGCAGTTTCGCCGCCCAACGGTCAATAAACGGTGGGTTCTATTTCGGGCAGGCCCATTTTCGGTGGCTTCTCCTCGGTGTGCCTGCGTAACAGAAGCAGCCGGTTTATTTCATATATTTTTTTTTTTGTTGTTTTATTTTCTCGTGAACTCAACGCACACCGCCACGCACCACCGTACAACCAATTGCCCTGGGCACGGCGCTGCTCTGGGCAGGGAAAAGGGCCCTGGGCTGGCAATAATAAAAAGAGCCGTTCAAGTCGAACGCACGCCACGACTGGTGGCCTCCGGAGCCAGCGCCTTCTTACGGGGCTTTTTGGGAATCGCTTAAAAACAGCTCCCTTTTTCCCGCGAGCGGGGTTCGCCGTCTTATCGCCAGCACACAATCGGCCCTTTCTGTTCAGGGGTCCCTTTCGGTTCACCGGATCCGGTGCAACTGTCGCTCGCTTTATACGCTTCCTTGTTTTCCCCGGTTTTCCTGTTCATTTTTTTTTTGTTTCTGCTTTTCGGTCCTCCAACCCGACTTTATTGCTTGGGCGCACAAATTTCCCCAATTGATGCTAATAAATACAGGCGCATGTGACATGGTGCGACCCCTTTATTCCTTCTTCTTCTTCTTCGTCTTCTTTGCACCGACGACAGGTGGCGGAAGGTGCGAGGGCCCCCCCCGCGGATGGTCGCGCATTTATTGCTGGCCCTTTCCGATGGGCAGATACAAATTCTAATTTCATAATTAGGAACCAAGCGATTGGGTTGAGTCCGCGTGAAAGGGACAAAAAGGAAGCAGCAGCAGCAGCCGGATGGGCTCATGTTATTGTAATGTGGTTGCGATGGCTTCGGATCGATTAAGGGTTTAAGGGTTTTTCGGTACATTTCGCCGTCCTTTTTGGCACGCGGTAACACTATCAACACGCCGTTACGAACCGTCGATTGTCGACCGCGACAGATTGGATCGGGCCTACGTCAAAGGGCCGCTCTAGTAGGTCAGCAGCTGTTCACGCCATCATTGTGTGTAGTAACCGTAGTTGTAGTAGTAGTCAAACAGTTCCGTCTTTAAGTCGGTCGTCCTTCGTCAGTGAGTCAAACCTTCTTCCTTCCGTAAGTCGACAAAAATGAACCCAAACATTGGGGAAACAAAACCGTCAAAAATTAACCATAATTACCAGCCGAATCACGTGCATTCGACGCAAAACAGTAAACAAGTAAACGGAAGATCACTCGCGTCCCACGCAAACACGGTGCGGGACCACGTGTGGCAGCAGCCAGGCAAGCACAATGATAAAAGGCCTGACGCGGAAAAACAAAATAAAAATTCCATAAAACACGCAAAACACCTCCCCCCGGGGCAAATAGGGGCGGAATCGTTTTCCACGAGCGCAATCTCAGCGGCGCCGGTGTTTTGCTGCTTCAGTGGTTTCTTATTTTCTTTTCGCGAAGAAAAGAGGACGTGTCAGAAGTGAGTCCGAAGATTGTCACGAAAACTTCGAAAGTATGGTTTTTCATGTTTTGTTGTTCTGTTTCGGGGTTTTGTTTTGATTTTTTTTTCTCTTTTTTCGGCGTGTACTTACTTTCTCAAGCTCTAACAGATGAAACCTTAGAACTTGAATTGCTTGCACCATCTGATAAAGGTGACCGGAGAGATAGCGAGAAAGAAAGAGATAGAGAAGAAAAAAAATGACATTAGTACAAGGAAGCCGGGCGTTTCCAGGCGACGACGAATCGAAGCATGCTCCGATCGATGGGCGGATGATACTTACAAGTGAGTCCACTTCGGGATCTGCTACGTAGTAGGGTTTCTCTTGCCGAATCTGCACGTTGTGGAAGAGATAGAAGAAGAAAAAAGAAACGTTTCATGAAGACATTCGAAAAACGAGGGCGTTAGAACAAACGTCACGATAAGGAGGCCGACCGCCCGCAAAAACCTACTACTGGGCGGAACCCGAGATACTAGCTTATATCTCGGCTACCACGGGCAGATATATCAGGTAGGTGTGATTTTTTGGTAGTCAAACAGCAGTACAAGCAGGCCCTCTGTGTACGATGATGGCCGATGATTAGGCCCTTTCGCAGGCACCGAGAAAATCAACCGGTGGTTTCCCGATTTTTTTATGGCACACCAGACTTCATGGATTTATGACCTCAATCGGGTCTCGGCTCACACACCCATTGGTCTCGCCGTTGGTGGCTCCGGGGCTGCTCCTTAGCTGGCTCGTAGACCGTCGTAAAAGTCATGAGTCATAAAATTATCAGCGCACGGTGGCACATTCGAGCGCACGGCAATGCGATGATACGATGATTTGTTATTTTGATTCCATTCTCGCGCCACGCCACGCGGCCTGTTCTTGTGGCGTCTGCTGTTGTGTGGTGGCGTGCTTACACCAATACCACACCATCGCTTAGGACACTCCGATCTGGCCGGGGCTGGGGCTACGATCTCCCACAAGGCGGCCCGTTTGAACGAGACCAGATTCACCCGAGACCCCCCCGGGCCAGCACGTCATTAGCCCTAAATCACAATTTATGGTGGCAAAAGAAATGGGCCTCGCACACCATTTTACTGCATTTAAAGAGCCAATGCGAGGGTGTCATTTGTTTTGATAAAAAAAAACTTTTCCCATCCACCCACTTCCGGTGGTAGTTTCGAAAGAAAACTCACCCAAAGTTCCCATTTTCCATTATGCTGGGGATTCATAGATTAGACCGGAAATGGTTGATGGAAAATCGACTCCGAGTTCCGGGCAGTCTTAAAGATACCACAGCCACAGATTGCTCGATTTAAAGCGCTACCTTCCCGAAACAGGTGATTACGATGAACGAACGAACGGAAGCTGGACACGGTGTGCCTTATGGATGTCCATCGATGTCCTGTCGTCCAGCCTTAATGGCCATTTGCGTACGAATCGAATCGCCCCGTTTCATTACTCAGCTCTTCTACGCTTGGTGATGACTCTACAGGGAGACTGCCAAACGACACACCAGTCGGAACCAGACCGGAAGGGCAATCTAATCGAAGGCCGGAGAGTCTCGGAAAAATGTGTTCTTCTCCCATTTCCGACCGAGATGGGCGAAGGAAGGGCGCATTTTTTCTCCCCTTTCCCTTTTTGGCTCGTGCGGAAAAGCACACAGATTTAGATACTTCTGCAGCAGTGGCCCCGTTACGACCATATCGGCCCGGGCTCATCATCGCTCCGTTAAATACGGACAACGATGTACCAAAACCCAAAATGGCTCCCAGTCGGCTGATGGGTGCGACGATTTTCCCCGGCATCCGTCGTGGAAAGGCCCAAGCCGGGTGAAACTAACGGACTAGAATATTATTTCACAGTTCAACTACCGCAAAACCTGCACCACCAACAACCCCCATTGTTGGGGTGGTTCGTGTTTTCTTTGTACCCATTTTTTCTTTACTCCCTCACGCTTACTTGAGGCAAGCAAACGACAGAAGAGTGGCGTCCCCAACTCCGGTCTTCGGTCTTGTGAAGTGTGTGCCATCGTCCCCATTTCGGTTTCCCGGTTCCCATTCCAGCCCATTACAATCCTGTTCCTTCCGGAAATTACAGAAAACCAACAAGAACGTCCGACACTGGTGCCATCTGTCGGCGGGAACGGTAACTCCGCGCTGCGTTGCGTTGCGTAATAGAAAAGCGGTTTTCCCACCCCCGACCAGCGTTTTCTTTTTCTCGCTTTCATGCGTTTCCTTGTGGGCTCGAGAGGACTACGACACGGCTCGGTTACGCAAGTAGCCGTTCACATACACACGTGCCGTCAAGGAAAGCAGGACGATCCTTTTATTTTTTTGCTGCTGCTGCTGCTGCTCCACTGTGCCGTTACCGAAACCGAACGGAAACATCCGGATCTTTGTTCGGTAAGGAAGTTGGCGTTACCGTGACATCAGTGAAAGCGAGAGAGAGAGCGCGCGCTTCTTCGTTATCGGTTCCGGCAAAGGGAAGTTGGGGATTTGTACACGATGGAAGAAAAGCCGACAAACGACACGATTCCTTGCTCGGCGTGTGTGTGTGTGTGTGGCGAGGGAAGAAAAAAAAACCCTCCCCCAAATTGGCAGCGAAGCCAAGGGAAGCAAAAAGGAAGGAAAAACCACCCAATCGGACAGAACGATCCAGCAAACCGAATCGAAAGCTGCCGGAACCGGAACGCAGCAGGAGGGCGCGCATATCGCCTGCCGCATAATAACGCACGGGTCAGTGATCCGGGATTGGAATTGCCAAATGCGAACGCGCGCGCGAGCGAACGTTTTGCTACAAATTGAAGGTAAATTGACAAAGTCACAGGGCACAAGGCTGACACGGGGGGGGGGGGTGGTTTGAGAGCCCTTTTTTCCCTTCCCCTCGCCTCCCCCCTCCCCCTGCCCGCAGCCCCACCGCACCGAAACGGAAGCGGAAGCAGCGCAACAACTCACGACTATTTTATTTCATAACTTCATTCGCACCGCCCGCCGGAGTTCTGGGTGGAAATGCGGAGCGAAGGAGAAAAGGTGGGTGGGCGCATTAGGGTGGGATTACCACGACGCAGGACCGATGTGTATCCCTTCGAGCGAGCGTAAAAAGGGCGGCCTCTGCTCGAATTCCCTTCGGCGAAGTGGGCCCATGAGAACTCGGGCTTTAGTGCTCCCGAAGTGGCCGACCATTAGGGGTTCGGTAATGGGTTTTGGGCAGAGGTGGTGGTGGTGAGGAGGATGGCAAGGAAAATGTAGGGCCAGCCCAGTCGGTAGGATAAGCCGTCAGACGGTTGCTGCTGCTGCTGCTGCTGCACTTTCGCCCGACGCGCGTCGTCGTAAGATGCGGTAAAAAATGGCCAGAAATGAAATATCATCATCCCGCCGGGATGAAGGAATTCCTAATGGATTTTTGCACGGCGTGTGCGTGTGCTCTCCCTTTTCGCCTTATTTTCCCTTCTTTTTTTTTTTTTTTTTGAGCGGAGCAATAAATTTATAACTTTATTTCGCTCGCGCACACCACACCGACCCCCGTACCCGTGAGTGTGGCAGAAATGCGAGAAATAATAATGCCTGCAAGAAAACTTGCCGCCTGCATCACAATTGCACGAGGGGACTTGGATTTGGGGATGTGGGGGGAGGCGGAGGGTTGCGGGTGGTTTTCCTCTTTTCCCTCTCCCCCCCTCCCCCCATGGCCATAATCCTTCGCTTCAAGACACCGGCGGGTCCCTCGAAATCTGTTCACGCGTGTGCCCGTTGGGGCGAGATTTTATGGGCCATTTTATACTTTCAAATCGCAACGTTCGCGTGGGATACATTTGAGTGGGGGGGGAGGGTTGAACGTAAAATTGAACGCCAATTAAACGCCCTTGCGTACACCATCGGGCCATCGGGCAATTATGCGTAATTTCGAGACCATCTGAAAGCCTGCCGAAAAGGATTCAAGGACACAAGGACGCAATTGCGACATCCGGATCCGGGCAGTTCGCGTTCGCGTGTCGAGGACGAATTTCCACAACCGGTCGATGTTATCAAACTCCTCCCCCCCCCCCCCCCCCCCCACCCGCCTTCCTCACCAACTTGACGGTATTTCCGTGACTTGTAGTGATTCCCGGGTAACGTTTGACCGCTTCCACCGATAATGCGCCGGTCAATTATTCACTCGCCACCGCCCAAAGGATGCTAAGCGGATCGGCTTAAGCACTGGTGGCTATTTAACGCTTGACTTAGACGCAACGGCACCGGGGTGTTAAAAGTTATTAAAGCACCGTTTTAGGGATAAGCGATAAATTACCCTCTTGCGGAAAGGATCCACCGATCCTGGAAGGGTGCCGAACGTCGACCGAAAGGGATCTCGTTCGATCGCTCGATCAGGACACCGAGGCTGCTGTTTTACATAAATTATGAGCGTCCGCTGGCCTTTCGGCACATGTTATTAAAACGTGCTATTAGGGCAGATGACGACGACGACAAGCTCTGGGAGGGCCGGACCTGCTGATGAGATAATTCCAGCTGGAATCGAAACAGGAAGGGAACGCTCTCGGAATGGTAATTACTAATTACTTCTTTGGCGTTCGTTTTCGGCCGTTCGGTTCGGTGATGCAGAGAAGTCCTTCTTCTTCTACTTCTGCTTCTGCTCCTGCTGCTTCTGCTGCTGCTGCTGCTGCCATTTGACCGTCGCGTCTCGGAAGGAAGAAATCGATCCCTAACCGGATCGGGTGGAAAATGGGTTTCGATTGGATTGGATTTCCCCGGCGCCAGAGCCCAAACCGAAGGGCTAATTTCATCATCCCGTGCCGTGCGTGTGCCGACTACAGATAACCGGAAATGGCGTATCGTTCGCAGCTTTCCCCCCCGTCTCCTCCACTAGCGCCAAAAGTCACCCTCTCTCTCTCTCTCTCTCTCCTCCCTCCCCCAAACTGGCGGCTAATTGCCACCGAAACCCAAAACCTCCTCTCGATGCTGGCACCATACCATTAAACAATCTTCGCGCGCCTAAGACGGCCATCGAAGGGCGCCAGAGATAGAGAGGGGAAGTGCGTGGTGGTGGGCGGAGGAGTGAGGGGAGGCTCGCGCCGATGCTTTGGTCAAATTTATGATCAAAACAATAATCAAATCGTTTCGAGATAGGCATAATAAAATATGCTCACTCTCTCTCTCTCTCGCTCTATCTTCCCTCACACGTCCGCGAACGCGTACACGCCGTCTCACGGATGGATGGGTGGGTGGGTGGGAGTACGGGTGAACGGGTGGTGGTGGGGGGGATGGCGCCTTCTCTACGCATATAGATGTAAGTGAGGCTCATAAATTATCGTTCGCCGCGCCACCGCAGCGAACGAAAGTGCAGACTGCATTAAAGCGCGGGAAAAAGATAAATAAAAAAAAAAAGAGCGAAGCAAAAATAAACATTCCATCATCAAAAAGGGCATCCTGGAAGGGGGAGGGCGGGATGAGCAGGATCGTGGCAAGGATGTGCCATCTCACTCACACGACCGGTGCCCGCGCGTGTGCGCATATAGTTGTAAATAGTTGTTGTTTGTAGATCGAGTATTGATTGCGGATTTTTCTCCGTTCTTTTTATATTTTTTTTGCTCCCCTCGCCGGGTTGGGGCTTCGATCGTGGAGCTCCCTCTCCTGTGCCGTGCTGGTTTGCTCTCTTCGACCCACCGCAGCCCGATCGCTCGAAAAACCCCCTTTTGCGCTTCCTTTCGGGCGATTGCATAAATTTCCAAACAAAATTCCCGTCATACTTTCACGCCTTTTTATGATGCACGTCGCAGCAAACACAGCAGCACCAGCCGCATGGATTTTGTTTTGCCCTTTTTTGTGAGTGTGTGTATGCGTGTGTATGTGTGTGCCTTCTCTACCGAAGACCTGCCTTGCGTCCCGGCGACCACCATCTGTTTCGTTATTTATTCTTCCTACCGGTTGGCGGGCGGTTTAGTTTGCTTAACTTAACTGTTTGTTTGTGCCGGGACTGGTCGAGCCCCGGAGTCGAATGTTTTTGTTTTGGGAACTAATTATTTCACGTCAAGTGATTAATTTTCCCTTCACCGTGGTCGAGTTCTTCCTTCTCCCGCTCTCGACGTTGGCCATAAATCCTGGCCCCCTTGTTATTCGGGTTACCGGCGGCGTGGATGTGGTGTGAAGAAACCGGAAAGGGGATGCTATTCTCCCCACCCGACCGGTGCCGGTGCCAATTAAATGTCATTTGGTGCGGTGAGGATTCTCCCTCGCGAGCAGGATTTGCCAATCCAACGAACCCCGGGGAGCCCGCACACACATATGGCGCATGCGTGACGGATTCGATTTCGATGACCTCATTTTCGGTGTGGGGAAACTGAAAAAAGGGTACAAGGGGCCGCCCAACGACGCCTCCCGACCGTGCGGATCGTCCTTGGCGCATACAAATGAAGCTGAAAGTGCACATTTCCATGCATTGCATCGATGCAGCGATGCAGATGGAGTGACCAACCAGCAAAAAAAAAACGCACATCGCAAATCCATTCCTTCGCGCAAACGAACGCAGCAGGGAAGCGGCTGCCTCGTGAGCGAGCGAGAGAGAGAAAGAGAAGGATAGAGCGAAAAAAAAGCACAGCAAACCAACGCGCTCCCATTGACCATCCGGTGGGTTGAACGAGGCAGTTGTGGAACTGTTTGCAAGACTCCAGACTGATACCGAACAGAACCACATTTACCTGCTGCCGTGGTCGGCTGTGGTTGAAGCAATCTGTATCTGCATCTGCATTTTAGAGCGAGAGCGAGAGATAAATCCCTCCAAAATCCGTAACACAATGGCAACCTGGCTCGCGGTATTTGCCGTCGGCAGCATATGGCAGGGGTGGTGTTTTTGTTCCGTGCAACCTTTCAGGTCCATGTCCTGGGAATGGGCCGCATGTTGGGTCAGGGAAGGACCTCAAGCCAGCCCCGGCCGAACGAGGGCGACTTCCAGGAACTGCCAGGACAGACTTGAACAGGTCCTGGCCCTGGTGCAGCTGCCGAGCGGCGTTGGAAGGACACGGAGAAAAAAAAAGGACACCGATCGCCGAAAAACGGGAAGATCGAATTCTCAGGGGGTGATTAGTTTTTCCCAAAAAACCCCGCGTGACGGTGGCCTTCGACGAAAGCGAAAGCGCAGCACTGCATGGGACGTATGGGACGCTTCGAATGTCCTTTTGGGATGAGAATGAAAAGGACGCTTCATCGGTTCGTCCATGCCGTCACGCGATCCTTGAGGGACTCGCTTAAGGATCGCGCAGCCCACATGCGGTGATAATTGATTTTCGACACTCCTCACGATCCTGGCGGAAAATGGTACGGTCCCGGCGATGCCACCAGGACACGGGTGAGTCGATCATTATCAGGCGCACAACAGGACCGATTACGCAATAATTAAATCAAATGCATTCTGTGCCCGGTATGAGCAACCCTTCGAAGGGTGAGTGTTTTAAAAAAAGGGGACCATCACCACACGGACATGCCTTTATTCTGTTTTTTTTTTCTTGCGTGCGCATACATTTAGCACCACGCGTCTTTTCGCTGCTTACAAAGTAATTTCCGCGCTTTTTCTTTTTTATTCCCCATTTTCCCTGCCGAGCTTGCCAACCCCCGGGGGATGGTTGGCTTTTTGAGGGAAACCCAGCAAGCGGGGCTATTTTAACGCATATGTGTGTTCCTGTGTGTATGTGTTTTTTTATTGTTCACTTCTCTTGCACCGCCGGAGTTCGTTAGGTTCGTTAGTGGTTCGTTTGTTCGATTTCGCGTTTGTTCAAACTCCCCGGGAGGCGAGGACGACGACGGCGGTGGCTGCGGCGCAAAAAAAGGGCAATCGATCGCGTCACCCAAAAGGGCCAAAGGGAAAGGAAATCCTCGCAAGGAACGCGCTGGGTGCGTTCTGGAAAGTCGAGAACCTCGAGGGACTGGGAGGAAAGCAAAAAAGCAACAACAGCAACAAAAAACGCACAACAGGAGGGAAATGACACCAAAAAAAGACGCTCGGAAAAAGAAGCCACTCCCGGGGGCCGATCGTCTGGTTCGTAGATCGCAAGGGAAATGTAAGTGTAACAGATGAAAGACACAAACGAAAAAGACACAAAAAAAAAACAGCCGAAAAAACGAAACGAAAAACCAAACCGTGAGCGTGGAAATAATGAAATTCCCAAAAAAGGCTAGCCGAAAACCGTGCGCGATCGCGCGCGCACACACACACAAACTATGTCACCCCGTGGGTTTGGTTTGTGCGTGTATTTTTTTTTCGTCCGTTCTTCTTTTCAACTGCCCGTTTTTTTTACCACACCTCATAAGAGAACGAACATAGAGTGAAAGAGCAGGGAAAAAAAAGCACACCAACCAAAAATGCATGAAAAACGGCATGCCATGCACTTAGGAGATGGACCGAAGGACGAAATGCCACCCCACGATCGACGAGCGCGCGCGCGCGCGCGCTTGATCCCTGCCAGGACCCGCGGGAGTCTCGCACCCCGGGAAGTGGAAAGTGAAAAGCACACCCAAAAGGGTGGTCCTGTGGCGCACAACGCTGTCATTTGGCTGTTTGCACATCCCTCCTGGGGCCCTTTGGCGTTTGAGGGGGGAGAGTGGGTTGGGCAGAGGGTTACAAATTGGGACCCCGGGTCGGGTCGAGATGGTGGATTTCTAGCTCTCAACCGAAAAGGGCTTGTTGTGTGCCCTTGCACGCTGAATCACAATCCAACTCGAAGGTCGGAACCGAGCTGAGACGCAGTAGAAGAAGAGAGACCCTCTTCGAGACGGCAGGTAGAAGCGATCGGGTGGGAGAATGAAAAAAAAGAAGGAAAAGAATAATAAAAAGGGATCGCACGCATCGCGAAGCCCATGGTTGAAGAAGAAGAAAGAAGCAAAAAAAAGGGACCGAGAGACAGAACTAAAGGGTACCACATCCAGGCGATCGGGCATAATGAATAAGAGCAAAATTGAAAGTCTCTTTTGATCACATAATTGTAATCTTCGATATTTTCCTCGGTTTCCCATTGTCCCATTGGGTCGGTCGGGGTTCTATTCCACCAGGGGGTCTTCTCGCCGGTCGGTATTTGGCCCCTTTTTTTTATTTCTCTTCTGTGGAAGGTGTTGTGTTATTTCTCTCCTCCCTTGATCCTTCTATTCAAAACCCAGCCTCGGGACCCTTTCCTGCTGCTGCCTATCTATGGTCCCTTCCATCTCTCTCTCTCTCTCGTTCTCTCTTCAGGGGGTTTTATTTTCGCTTCACTACGCATCCATAATGCCTATGGCTATGTGTGTGTGTGTGTGTGCACTAGGGCTTAGAGGTCTTTCCTATTTTTCTGCCGCCACACGCCAGTACGATGGCTTCCTGAAAGGGCCCTGCGGGCTGCGTCCTGAAAGGGACCTGAGAATGGCGCATCGAGCAGAGATCGGAGCAGCCTCGAAAGCCAGAAACATATGCTCTCGTAGACCGTCGTCGTTGTCTTCTGAACGCCTGGGGGCCTGTACGCCTAGAATGATCATCTGCTGGGATGGAATTTGATCCAGCGCGGTCTCGGAGCGCTTGAGCGTGACCCCGGGGCGGCTCTACGAATTCCGCGGGCTTGTTGCGTCCTCTAGTGTGAGCGCGCACACACGAACACACAAGAACCTTGAGCATAGGAGACCGATCGGTTGCGTTACGAGTGAGGCCTTTAAATTGGTTCCAGATTCGACCGCGTCCAAGCTCGCGTTGCATACAATGCTTGCTCTTTTATTTTAGCCCCGGTACCGGGCGCGCTTCATTCGTTTTTTTTTTGCACCACACTGTGCCGCACACGCACACGCATGGAAATAACCTTCGGAATCGTCTTAAGTTTCAAATGATCTCGATGCGGTTGATTTTTCGTTCATTTTTTGTTTTTTGTTTTTGCCCCCATGCTGGAGGCGATGCTCCTTTCACGGTGCTGCTGCTGCTGCTGCTGCTGCCGCGTCAAGTTCATGCTATTTTTATCGTTTTTCCCTCGTTTTTCGGGTGGTTTTTTTTTGTGGCTCCCTCTCTCACACCGAGGCTTCTCGAGGTGTGCCTTTTGGTTTGTGCTTCCTTCCCGGTCATTGCTGCATTGATCACTTTAACCGAGCGAGCCCAAAAACCCGAGACGGCTTAAAATGACGTCGTTCTGGCGAAAAAGACTCACCACGGTGCCACGGTGAAGCTGCAAATGGCACAAAACCAGCCAGAACGCAACATGCGAGAGAGAGAGAGAGAGGTGGTTGCTTCCCTCACTTACTCACCCTGCCCGCCTTGCGGCCAATAATTCCCAAAAACATTCTAACAACAAACGCCTAATGCCGAGGCTCGTTCGCCTCGCGCTAACAAGCAGAACGGGCGAAGCCAGTGTACGGGAAAGAATGAGCCCAAACCAAGCAACAATCACAACAGCCCTGCCCGAACGAGGAAAGAACAAAACGAGATATTCGAAGCAACAGCATCCCGCAGCGGAACTCACCGAAGAAAATAAAGAGCAAAAAAAAGGGCCAAGGGCCGCCACAGCCACACCGGGGGAATGTGTGTTAAGCTTGAGAAACGCATCAAGAAGAAAATCAGATTAGTGTCATCTGGAAGAAATGTTATTCGGGTTCCGTTTTCGCCCGTTTTCCCCGGGGGTCGCCCCTTTTTGGGTCGCTTTTTTCTGTGTGTAGGGATTTCGAGGTATTTTTGGGACCCAGACCCAGTCGGTGCGCGATCTGTCCCGTGATCTCGTGGCAAAGCAGAGAGAGGTGGCAGCGCAGAAAGGATACATTTATTTTAATGCGTTTAGAATTTCGAGTCCCAGCACCAAGGGCTGACTGGTGGTGATGTGCTGGGTGTGCATCACGATCACGAGCCGTGCGATCGCGAGCCGTACGATCAAGCATACATCGAGAGAACGATCGCTCAGAGACGTCCGGAAGACACGTCATAACTTCAGGGAGTCATCGACGACGCGTCCCAAGGGCGGGTTTCTACGCCCGAAACGAATATATATGCAGATGAAGATGCCGAGATGATATCTTTTGATTGAAACTTATTTAAAAGACCAGCTAACCCTATAATCATCGGTGCGGGTTTCGGGCCGAATCCAAAGGCCCAGCCAAAGTGTCACTTTGCGGTCTCGTGATCCTCTGGTTTGGGTGCATTCCACCTGACCGTTGGTCTGAGGAAGACCTTCGCCGATGACTTGCGCCTCATAGTGTCTCCGATGCAGCACACTTCAGTCAGGGAACCCGTTTTTACACGCAGGGCCAAGCCAATCGAGCTCACGCGAAGAAGGGCTCCCAATCCTAAGGAAGAACTTTGGGACAGCAACTTCAGGACAGCAGTCATCAGCAAAATTTACATTTCTGCTCAGTCACGCCGCGGCCGTTCGGTTGCGCGTTATCTTGATGCAGAACATCATGATCCAGAAGGAATGCGCGGTCGCGAAGAAGTACAACCCCGAACTCAAACCGACCTCGGACAATGCGCACTTTGTCCTATCGATTTTTGCCGGTCCTTCTTCTCTCTCTCTCACAGTCACTCGCTTGCACTCACTAGCCACACGGTGGCAAAATTAGGTGGGTCGTGCCCAAGTAAACACCTCTCGTTTGTCGAAAGGAATAGCGAAGCGTCCAGAAAGGCAACGATGTAACGACAGACCCGGGGAATCGGATCGAGTTGCAGCCACCGAGAGAGACAGGCAGGGTGTTGGTGTACCAAGGGGATGAAGGAAGGGGGGTTGGAATTCGTTTTACTTTATTTCATGGTTTTTTTCCCCACCCTGAGCTCTGTTATTAGAGGGTCATGAGGCGAGTCAGCAAACCCCGAAAAAGCAAAAGAAAAGACGCACCAGACGCATTGGGCGCGTGTGGGCGCTCCGTGGGATGCTGATGACGCAGTCGAGAGGTCGTGAAGAACGAAATAAATAACGAACCACACAAACATCCCATCGGTAATGACCGCTATCGACCAACACACCGTGTTCCCTCCTTTCCCTGGAGGACACCCTCAAAACCGAAAAGAAGCAACAACAAAAAAATATATATAAAACAACCCGTGAGGGATTGATTACGGTCGGGCTAGAAATGACCCAGAATCAATCAATATTCCCGCCGCGCATTAAGGCCTGTAAAACGAGCCTTCTTCGGTTTGGTCTGGTGGACAGCGAAAGACCTGATTTGGGCCTGCCTTCGGAGAAGCAGAACGATCGACCACAGCAGGGAAGCCAGAACTGGGGAACCCTTCAACCGGAGCGAAGTGACACCGAGCGAAACTGGGCGAGATAGCGCACACGCCTTGCCACCTTTTTTCTGTTCAATTTTTTTTTTTACAGCATTTCTTTACAGCCTCTTAAAGCGACCATAAAGCGGTCCTCCGAATGCCGCGCACACGCTCGCATTTTATCGCCCGCTCTCCCCTCGTTGGTCCAGATTTTCCGGGAGCAACGTGGGCTGCTTTTTCCTAAAACCCCGCGAAACGCGATCCACCACCATCGGGGACCGTTAAAAACGTCTCTCTCTCCGGTACGGCACACCATCGTCTCGGTGTGTCTCGGGACGCGGTCGTTAAACGGGCCGCACATTTTAATGACTCCCGGGGCCACACCAGCGGGCGAGGAACGCCAGCGGGGACTCCTTAACGGCGGCACGTCTCTACACCCCGCAGTGTGCGCGCTGTGAATGAACGCCAGGCACGACCTTGCGCTTTTTCCACACGCACACGCCCGTGTGGCACCAACTCGAGCATTCCGGTGTCGCCCGAAAGTGCGATCTCACTCGCGAAAAGGCAGACGGCTCGCTCGTCCTTCCTCATCATCCGTGGCAGAACAAAAAGCGCAAAATCAGCGAAAAAAAAGAAAGGGCGAACCCACTAACGATCCTGTGTGGCGGTGTCCCTATCCCGGGCCCGGGTTGCATAAAACCCGCTAATTAATCGACTCGCGCGCGCGCTCGCTCGACCCGCGAACGCAAATAAACCATTGGGGGGGTAGAACAAGGGACACACACGCACACACACGCACACGCACGGAAAGGGCATCGTGCTGTGGTTTGGTGTTGGGCCATCAGTTTCACGCTGCGATACGACCACGGGTTGATTATGAGTGATCGATCGTCTGCGTTCGCTGCAGCAGTTGTAGAGGGGTTGATCTGCTTCTCGATCGTGGCGCTACATTGTTGGCCCTTCCCAATCAACTTTGGACCCCCACGGGCGTGTGTGTGTGTGTGTGTGGCTGTGATTAATATCCGGCACCCTCGCAGGGTCGATTACATACCTGTTTGCTGAATACAGCCACATCTTCGCTAAAGGAGTCCGACGAACAGACGTCACCACCGGCCACGCCCGGTTCTCGAGGGGTGCAGGTTGCTAGTTCGCACTTTTCGAAGATCAGCGCCAACAGCGGGAATAGCGGGTGTCTGAAAAAGAGAGAGAGAGAGAACATGCGAGAGAAAGAGATATTAGATATAATGGCCAGGGCGAACACGTGGTACTGCTGCTGTTAAGGGAAAGCATTCTTAGAAGGGCACGACCGAACGAAAATATGAAAAAAGTTGCCCGTCATCGGCCATCCGGTGTAATGCCGCATGTAATTTCTTCAGCTGCGCCAAAGGGCCCCACTCCCTTTCTGCCGAAAATATGCCACGTAACCGCACCCGGACCAGACCGGAAGACGACGACTCACACCGGGTCCGTTTTGTGTGCGCCGAGTGAAAGTGGATTAATGGTCTCTGGGTGCGTGTGAGCCGCATAAAACGCCACTCTCGCGGTGAGGCGCATGTTTGCGTTAGCGTTGGTCCCTACACCCTTCGCGGAGGCAATGTCATTAGGAGTTTATGCGTTTGACAAATGTTGAATCACGTCCCTCTATCAAGGAAAAAAAATTATATATATACGCCACGCACCAGGCCCATCACCCCGTGCGATGTTCGGAAGTCGTTCGTTCTGTTTACTATTCTCTGCGCTCCGCTTGCGCCCGGTTTTCGGCCCACCTACGGCCACGGAAGGCGAGAGATGGAAACATGAAAAGCAGGGTGGAAAAGTCATTCCCCTTTAGCCGGGCACACATATCGCGCTCAAAAAAAAAACCCCTTTACACCGTGGCGTGTTTGCTTGCGTATCCCTACGAGAAAAAGGGCCGCACACCGAACCGTGCCTTATCTGGAGGCCCCATTTGTTCGCCCATCGCGTACAAGCGGCAGTTGCACGCACTTTCGAGGGCTACGCGCCCTTACGCGGGAGCTCCAGGTGTGTCGAAGCGATAAGTTCTTCGGGTGATCACTCTCGCGTGGTGGTGATCACTCTAGCACCATCTCAAAACCTTAACGATGACGACGTCGACCGGGACCGTCTTATTATTCACCGTGCGATTCGTTCGCAAGAAGAAAAGGGGTTTTTGGCGAGATATTTCCGCAGATAAAACCCAATAAAACCCGCCAAAGTGCCTGCTCGACTTCAAAGGGCTCTCACCACGGGCGCCTTGTGGATGTGATGGATTTATTTAAACGGCTCGTGATAAGCATCTCAACGGGACTCGGATTCGTCGTGTCTTTGTTGTCGCCTCACCTTCAAAAAAGGGCCCGCAGAGATCGTGTCGATGGATGACGAACGCGCACGAGCCTCCACTCCGATCTGTCTCTTTTGTGTGTGACCGTCAAACCGGGTCCAAAAGGCAAGACACTGTTGTCTTGACTTCCGGCAACACCCGCAGGCGGTGAAGGAAAGACGAAAGGTTCGCTCCCTTTCCGAGATGCTCCTTAACACAAGGACTCAAAACGGACACAAAACGGGCTGCCGTCGACGGATGCCCCAACTCGGGAGAGTTTGGCCAAAGTTGGCACTCGAGCTGCCGACCAGCGTTGATGTCTATATCGAATGTTTACGTGTGCCTGCAACGATGCACCCGTGATCGTGGGCCTCTTGAACGTCACGTCGAGTCTCGGAGGGATTGCACAGACGCAGACAGACGTTTTGAGGCCGTCTGTGCGTCAAGGGGGTCTCTGTGGTGCCACTAGAGCCACACCAGCGCGCGTTATTGGTGTGTACATGTCGAAGCGTTGTTTAGTGTAGATAAACACACAACCCGGATCCGAACGGAAGGGAGATCGAGCCACCCTTCGACCAGCATCCCACGCTGCGCTGGTGGCAGCTCCTTAGCTCTCAAACGTCGACCACAACCACGACCACGACGAAGACGACGACGACACCGACGCCAGCGTACGTAAATATTTTGATAATGTCACTAAATATTGTACGGCATCCTCTGCAACCGCAGCCGGGCGCGATTGTTTATGTAATTTGTAGGATATTTTACGAATGCGCCCTGCAATCCGGTTGCTCGTGAGGGCCACGCGGAATTGCACCCGCACGGCTGACACGGCCGGGGCGCTTAAGCATTTTGGGAGCATCGCAAAATTCAAATAAACTATCCCGGGGCCCCCGTTTTACTAACAGGGCCCGGATTTGTTTGGAGAGCTTCAGCTGCAACGAGAGAACGCGACTGGAGAAGAGTGTTGTTCTTGAAGCGCTGGAAAAATAAAAAAGACGCTGGAAAAGTGCTCGGTAAATATACACAAGCGCACAGACCCTGGGCACGGTGAAGATGCACCCGTTCCAGTGCCTTGTGCTGCGGATGCACCCGTGAGCCGATGCACCAACGACGACGACGACGACGTACCGTTCCCATTCGCTTTCTTCGCCATCGGCGGCGCGCATGTCCTTGTTGTGCGTTCCGGCCGTGTTGTCGAAGGGAACGGAAGAAGCTCGTTGTTGTCGGCGATGTTACGGTGAGCTCTTCAGCTTCAGCTTCAGTGTCGTTGCAGCTGCTCCGTGGAATGTTTCGCTTCCAATCCGCTGGGGAACGTCTTGGCGTGGAGTGGCGGTTTCCCGTCCAACCCAAAACCCGGTACACTGTTAATACACGACTTGGTTAACAAGGATCCGTGATCCAGAAGAGGAAGGTGCGCGGAACAAGCAGTTTCTAACATCCGGGATGACGCGCTCAACTGTCAGCTGAGGCGAGCTGTCATTATGACAGGTCAATGCAAATATAGCCCACCTCGATCTGTGCAATTTAATTCCTACCACTTTTTCGTGGTGTTTTTTCCTCCCTTTTTCTTCTTCTTCGTCTTCGTCTTCTCATTTCTCCGCACACCACGCACGGAATGCACCCGCACCCAAAGGGCCAGAAGATCTTCATCGGTTTTCTTCACGCCATCAGCAGACGGCAGCAGATCGCGATGACGGGACGAATCGTCGATCGCGCCGCGCGTGAACTTTGGTCGCGGTTCGTTCGCGATCTCTCGCTCCGCACGATTCACACACACACCACCACCAGCAGGCAGGCAAGCAGGCATGCATGCATGCATGCATTCATGCACCGCGCTGCACGCAACACACCAAGTCGAGTCGAGGCCGTCAAGGCCCTCGACTTCAGGCCCCGGCGGCTGCATCATCAACGTCAGAGGTCTTCTCGTGGAGCAAGTGGAGACCTTGTCACAAATACGACTGCTGGGCGGTGGGCGCTGGGTGGGGAAATGTTGAGGGTTGCTGGTTACTCCCTCCCCCCCCATCACCCCCCTCATACAAACACACACCAGCACCAGGTCACAGCGCAGCTGACGGTCGATGATCGCTGCGACCGAAAACGACTCCGCCGGTGCGTTTTGCGAAATGCCATATAATGGTAAAAGATCAACACATTTGGGAGACGCGAGAGTTCCCTGGCGAGTCTCCGGCGAGTCCCCTGCCTCCCAGCATCGCCCCATCTTCTCCTCCCCCACACCAAACGGTGGAGAGGGTGGAGAGAGACACACACAACAAGGTTGCTGTCATACATAAAGTATGAATTTTTAATGAAACAGAATTGCATTTTGGCATTTAAAACGGCTGCACCACGACGAGACGCGGTTTCGTTTCGATTCGAGCGCCCCGCGCAAACCGGTTGCCATTCGGAGGGATTTGAATTTCTGCAACCGCCGGTCGCCGATGCACCGGAAATGCTGCGCCACTGAATGAAGTACGCCAGCGAAAAAAAGGGGGCCGTTCTCACGAGGACGCACAGACACACACACAGAGAGATGGTTTGCGACCGAAATAGCCGTGATCTCCCGTGGGGATCGCGCAAGGGCTTAACGGGAAACGGGAACGATTAATTCCAGATTAATGACCGGTCGCTTCGGAGCGACCTCCATCTCGACGGAACGCAAGGAACGACATTCTCCGTTTTAACGATCGAATAAAACTCCGCCCGGCGAGTGGATTTTTGATAAAGTTGTCGCGCGAGCCTTCCGATTCATGCTCTGCAAACACAAGGCATTAACAGACGCAAACGCATCAACCCGCCGGACGACCGTGTCGTGTCGCTGTCAATTAGATCCCCTGTTTCGAAGACACACAGCACCGATGACGATGACGAGTGTGTCAAACGTCAAAGAATGAGTCGAATTAAAAATGGAGAGCATCGTTTATCGCGTTTTACAAGCATGTTTTGCAGCCCCGATTTAATGCATCGTTTATGACTGCGTTTGAGGGGATTCGGGCCCGTGTTTGACATGGCAATGCAGCGTATGCAACGTAGGTGCACACATTGTTATCGGAGATGCATATTTGCACTCGAAGGACGCGAAAAGCTCGGCATTTGCAGCAATCGATCGAGCAGCGATTTATCAATATTCGCACAGCAAACAGGACGCCGTGTCGAGATAACGTGCCGGGGTATGCATAAATCTGTCCCATGTGTCTCCCTTTTCTTTTGTGTTGTTATTCACCTCATTCACGCTCTCTCTGTCTCTCTTTCTCGCGTGTCCACAACCGCACAGGTGTCATAAATTTAATTCATACGCCACGCCAGCCATCATTTATCCATCAATGTTCTAATGACCCTCCCGGGACTCTCCCTTCCTAATCGCTTCCGACTCGGTGTGTGTGTGTGCGGGCTCTCCGCGCATTAACGGCATACAAATTAAAAGATCACTTCCGCCCCTTTGGTCCCCTGGTGGCCCCACCGGCTGCCACCGCCACCGCCCACGCCCATCACTTATTCAATTTCCCGTACCACTCGAGAGCCGGTGGTGGCCAAATGGCGCGTGAGCCCGCGCGGGTCCACCAAAAAAACCAACATGCAGCATAGCGAAGCATAGAAGCATAGGGGGAGACCAAGCAAGCAAGCAAGCAAACCGAACCAAAAAAAAAAGCACGAACCCGCCTTTGGGGGCTCGCTTTTTTTTCTTCCTCCTTCGATTATAATGTGTATAATAAAGGCGCTGCGGTAGCGATCGGACGATCAGATTGGGCGCAGCCACACGCGCTCTAATGGGATAATAACGGGCTGTGGTGGCGGGATCGGGCATGTGGCTCCGTCACCCTCGCTTTTTGGCCTGTGTTTTTTTTTGGGACAAATTGTGGCACTCAGACGAGTCCTGGGCCGTGGCACGGTGGAGAAGGACCCCGCCGCCCACCTACTTATCGGGTGTAATTATCCCTTTCGCACCCCAGCACAGAAGGCGGCACAAAAGGGCCGAACCCGACGAAGCCGAATCAATATGCAACGACGCGTTGTCCCTTCGGTGGGCGACCGCAAGGCGACCCTTTGCGCGGTGATGGAACCGCTCGAACCGCACGTCCACAACGGGGGAAAACGTCGTTGAATGAAATGTGAAAAAAAAACACACACAGCCCACCAATGTGGCCGAACGACAGGATCCTCGGGTCGGAAGTGGAGGAACACGCGTGCATCGAGGATCGTCGATCGTCGGTTTCGTCCCAGCGACCGGATTAAACCCCGAGAAGCGGAACTTATAATTAGGGCTAATAGATTGATCACATTTTAAATTTATAGCCCACCACTCGGGCACGCTGGAGCTTCTCATGTGCATCGGTGGTGTGATCTGTGCATTTGGAGCCGAGCCGAAAGAGGAGCACCCAGAACCGGGGCTTCCTGGGATTTAATGGGTATTATTACGAAATTTCATAATCATCATAATTATCGGGCGTGTTGCAATTTGTTTCCTTCGGTTCCGTTTAGGCTGGTTTTGATTCGGCGCATCCTTTTGCTCGCGATCGCAACACCGGCATGACTTAATCTCTCATGCGTTCTCCGTGGTTTGGGATTCGGATTAGGGAACCTCCGAAGCGCGACCCACCGAGTACGGTGTAATTTGCGCCCCAAAATGTTTACAATCGAGATAAAACCCGGTCATTAGGCGCGCTTGTCTTAGCGTTGTTTGGTCCCGCCAAAAAAAAGGGCTCCGGTTCCGGTGCCATGGTGCGATGATTTATCGCTTTTTAATGTACCGCATGTAAGCGCATCGTCCTTTAGGTTGTCAGGTTGGCTCAGACAGGCAGGCTCCAGACCAGCTTGGCGTGTGCTCGTGCGCGCCTTTCCTTCACAACCGCCTGGTGTGTGTTGTATCGGTCGATTTTCGCGCCCAACCACACCCTTCGAGAATCGCGATCTTGATCTTCCCGGTGGTCACATGAAGGGTTGGCTTTGTCACCCCCTCGCGCGGGAGGAAAGGAAATTGATTGAGATTGAGAAAAACTCCGCAACTTACCCGTAGATAGCTTCTTTGTCTCGCTTGTGTATGTCGGGCTGCACTGCGCCCATGTGACTGGAGGCCGGTGAAACGTGACTAGAGGTTCCGTGGTAACCGTGCATGCCGACCGAGGCGGCGGCGGCCGCATGGTTCAGGTGCGGGGAGTGATGCGGAGGCAAACCGGACAACGCCGGGGGTCTGTGGCCGGCGTGGGGGTCATACATTCCGGCGGCGCTCGCGTCCATCCCGTAGCCGTGTAGGCCATCTTCGTACTGTTGTTTAGAGAAAAGGAGAGAGAAAGCGAGAGTGAGTGAGAGATTAGAAACGAGTGTTAGCTGAGTGGTTGTGGTGAAGGGCCACAAGCCACTATCCTAAATCCCGAGGCTCCACGCACTTATTACGTGAGTTGTTATTCCCGCCTCCCAAAAAAAGAAACAACCTAGGACCCTTTGGCATAGCCGCCAATGACGCCGACGCCGATGATGATGATGATGATGATGATGGAGAGGATAATGATGTGCCGCGTTTGGATGATGCTCGGGCTCCACAATTTTGTACGTTCGGACTTACGAGAGCGTTAAACGGGGCCTCATTATCGCAGGATTCCGACGCCATGATGAATTCAAACACTCCCTCCTCCCGAATCAAAAGCCGGCAATCGGTAATCAATCGGTAGACGGGTAAATTAATATGTATGAGGCGTTTTTTTTTTTGCTCTCCCGAGGGTGGCTTTACGAGCAGGCCACCGTTTTGTGTGGTTTAAAACTCCCCTTCGAACGTGCAAGGATTCGACAATTCCACAAACCACATCCCCAACGCATCCTTCTTTTGGTGCCGGGGGTGGAAAAATCAGGAACAAAACAACGTCCAACAAAAAAAAAGGGATGAACAAAACGCCCGACGGTACTTCCGATTTAGAATCCATTTTCGCACGCACACATACGCACGTGCACAGCCGGCGAACGGGTGGAGCCATAATTGAAAAACATTCATTTTATGCTCTCGGAACCAATTCCCCACCGCATCGTTATTTCTCACGGGCCGCGTGCGGGCGCGCAAGATGGAAGATGGAAAATGGGTTTTTCCGCGCTGCCTCCAAAAACCCGCACCGGGAAAAGGCGCGACGATCATCATTTCGATACACGAAACTCCATTTCACCTTCCGGTTTCTTTTGAGACCGAGAGCAGCAGCAGTCTTGCCCCCGTTTGAAAGGAAAGCCAAACAAGAGAAACGGCGAGCGAAAGGAAAAACCCCTTTTTGTTATTTGCTGGCCCCTCGGTACAAATCGGTCCTTCGGTGGGTTCGTCCTGCGTCCTGCGGGTAAAATGGAACGCAAAATCCCGACCGACCGACCGACCGACCGACCGGCTTCGACCGCGTAATGGCGAAAAGATGCGCAACCGACAACGCAAAGCAGCAGCAGCAGCAGCAGCACATCATATCTCCCGGTGGTGCCGTTTCGTGCCGATTTTTCCCATCCCCGGTGGGTCGCGGTTCGTTACAAAAGAGGGGCCCCCTGGTTTTTGTGCAAGATGGCAGCGCGCTATTTGCCTGCTTTTTTTCTTCGCCTTCGCGTGAATGGAAAATATATTCAAATCCTGCATCCTTTCTGGCCAATGTTCGGTACGGGAATGCGACCCGTTTTTTTTTCCTTTCTTATTTTCATCCCGACACGCAGAGGAAGATGCGAGAAATCACGACGCCCGGCGGGCCAAACAAGGACGAACAAAAACAAGAAGAAACAAAAAAAAAACAGGGATAAGATGCCAGCCGGATGCTACAAATCCACGTCCCGGAAATGATTGTAGCGCGGGAAAAACGCTCCTTCTCGTCCTCCTTCCCGGGTGTGCCGTCGTCTTGGCAGACTCCGAAAGGATTCCCATCACACTCGAGAACGACGAAGCCACGAAGGATATCCTTTGCTTTGTTGGTGTTGTTGTTGTTGTTCTTGTGGCCAACGAGGGGGCCCTAAACGGTATCCTGCGCCCGTGCTTGTCGCTTCCGGGCGTTGTTAACAAACCACCTCGCACACACAGAGGCACACAAACAGGCACACGTACGCGCGCTCGCGCTATTCGCGAAACGAACCCGGGCGTGTAAACGATCGCTTGGAGTAGACGTCGTTATTCCGCTGAAGGGCCATCTTGAGCCAGATGCGGATGCACCAACGGGTATGGGGACCCGATTGAACGATGGGGTAGGGTGAAACACCCCACCCCACCCAACCCCCACCCACTCCCTCCACCTCCTTCTTTAAGGGTGCGAAATTGCAGCTCCTTTTTGGTGTCTTGGCTTGGTTCTGAGAAAACGGCCCCAGAGTGTTGCGCGTTGAGTTGAGGCCGCGAAAATGAAGCACCCTCCCCCGACTGATGGCCTCCCCTACCTCTACACTACTCTACACACACACACACACATACACCCCTAGAGAGAAGATATTTTCGGGCACGGTCGCGTCTTCGGAACGATGATTGATTGTGTTCTGGTGGATTTTGACACGCGGGCGTTCAGGTCCCGGGAAAACGTGAGCCAACCGAGGCAACCGAGGCAACCGAGGCAACCGAGGCTACCAAAAGATGCCAGAGTGGTGGTGCATTGGACCCTGGCCCTCGTTCTGGGTCTTGCCTTTCTCGGCGCGCCATTTTCTGTGTGTTTTCTTTTCTCTCTTTCTCGCTCTCTCTGTCTCTTCTTTCATTCGCCCGTCGCCGTTTCGTGTCACACTTCGCTGTCGTCACGGATAGGGCTAGCGGGAGAAGGATGCGGTAGAGCACCATAAGGGGGGTGTCATCGCGATCCTACCAAGAGAACGAGAAACATGTGCGAGAACCCCTCGAGGGTCCCTCGTTTGCCGTCCCTCAATGTCCCGGCGGTTCACAGAGTCGCACGGATATCGGAACGATGCGATCGCGCGAGATGATCCCTCTCGTGTGAGGGACGGCACACGTGCGGGGGTGGAAAAGAGGTGCGGAAAACAGGGACGACATCGGTCGTGTTACTTGACACCCCGTTTGCCTGTGGGTAAGTCATTTTTCAAAACCAAAAAAAAACCCTCCTCACATATGGACCCCGGATGGTGGGCACCGTTTTTTTTTGTTCTCGTGTTTTCCCGAGCGCGCGCTCCCGACACGACACAACTAATTTCCCGCACGTCCACGGGAATGCCTGTGTGTTGACAAACCCACCCACACACCCACACATACACCCATTGGGTTGGGCCGTCGAAATGTTGGTCGAAATTCCGAAGCGATTGCACACGCCTAGGGGGGACTTGATCGGGTCGAATTTTCCCAACCACCTACTCACACGCACACCCTGAGGACAAAACCGCACACAACACTCCATTACGGTGGCATCGCTTTTCCTCCAGAATACGCACAAGCCACCCTCGGCTTTGGGTGTTCCCAAAAAAAGAAAATAAAGGGGTATTTCTCGGACGGCAAATAGCCAAGTAATTGATACTAATGCAAGCCCAGCCGCCGACGGCGTGATCCTTTTGACCTTTTTCCCGGTCCTAAAACAACTTCCTCCCCCACCCGCCTCTCCGGGGGTGGTCTGTTATGGTCCGCGTGCGATAAGACGCATGGCTGAAAGGGTGGCTGATTTTCCCTGCCCGCGAGGGTGGGTGGAGAAAAACCCCCCGTCAGACTATCGGCAATTAGGACCGTCGGTCGGCCATTTGCATAAAATTAGGACACGGCGAGTGTGCGGGAGAGAGAGAGAGAGAGGGAAAGAGAGAGGGAGAGAGTGAGAGGAACAACCAACAAAAAAAAAGTCGAACCCAAAATCCACCACACACACAATCCTGAGGGCGACCGTTAACGGGGTGGTGTTATCGAGAAACGCAGTGACAACGATGCCACGCGTGCGCCTTTTCCCCGTGGGGAGAAGTTTTCCAATTTTCAACCAATCAACCGACACATCCGAATGGCCAATTATGGTTTCGGGTGTCTTCCGGCACGCGCGCATCCATGTGTGTGTGTGTGTGTGTGTGGAAATGCTCCGACGTATTGAGATTTTCCGGTTCGGGATTTTTGGGGATGCCGCGAATTGAAATGTGTTTTTCTTTTGCGTGCTCTCTTCGTTTGCCTGCCATCCTCGCAAGTGCCATCCTCTCCAGTGAAGTGGTCCCTCCAATGGGGGGGCCTAAGGTGGGAGCACTTAAGCCGTGAAGGGCTCTTTTTCTGCTCGTTCAACAACCGAGGCCCTTCAAAGCCCTCGATGGCTCGATCGATCGTTTGATGCGCAAGAACCGACCCACGTGGGAGGAATCGCGATCGATTACACGACCCATCGAACTTGGGGCTGGGGCTGGATTCGGTCCACTCTTTTAGAACGAGAAAAACGAAGCGAAAGATAGAAAGAAGGCTCTAATTGATTTCGAACCGGCCTACCCTTCGCCGTACCGGCTGTGAGAGCTAGAGAAGGAGGAAACCTGAGAAACGCACGCCAATGGGACTCCGATCGATCGATTAAATGCACACGCGGACAATGTTGTTGCAACCGACCGGTGGGGTGGGTGGGGGACTGAGCAGAAAGGGTGGTAGATCGTGCGCGAATTCCTTAACCGAGCGGGGAAGGGATGATTTTCACAAATCGCGAGCACCATTCGCTCTTCCCTTTTGCGATCTGATGGCTTCACGCGAATGAATTCCACACCACACTATTGGTCTTTGATGGGGAGGTTAACCCAACCTCAACCTTCAGGACCGAGAGGGCGCACACACGCACACGCACGCACGCACACAGCTACACACACACACACACACACCATTATAGGGCGCGTTTCTTTTCACCAAAGTCAAACTGGCGCGTCACGCACGGGAATTCGAAACCGAGTAACAAGGGCACTGAGATGGTGGTGGGAAAAGTGCTCCCTTATGTTAGGTTCATGATTGATTTTTGCCCACCCACCCGTTTCCCCAGCCCACCCACCCACCATCCTCCCCTCAGCCTTTTCAGGCCAGTTCATCTCCACCGGGAGTAGAGAAAAAATTGCGCCTCGTCACTGTTACTCGTCGAAAAATCGGACACCCTTCGGATCGGAGGGCGATCTTAAGCGTTAGCGCCCTTAGCGTGTTGCGCAGGCGCGTCTGACCGTCTGGTCGGTGTCCGCCTTTTTTTTTTTGCTTTATTTTCTGCCCCACAACAATAAAGTACGCATCCCTACGGTCGGCAGTGGCGGGCGAGCTTTTGTCCAATCAATTTGGTCATTTTAAGACCTGCAGCATCAGCATCATCGGCTGGCGGCATCGGGGTGTTGCTGGGGGCCGAAAGGGGGCGGTTGCTGGGCATTATTATTACATTGTGCAACGAAATCGCCCACCCGACCCAACGGACGGGCTTTTGTTCTCTCGCCACGGGAAGGAGAAAAGTTTTTGAATAAATTCGGCAAATGCCGCCACCAACGCGCGCGTAAATTCGAGCATCCACCCGAGCGATGGGGCGATGGGGCGATGGGTGGGATTCAATAAAAAGGGCGCTCGAAAGGAATTACACACCTTCGCTTGAGATGCCCCCTAACCCAAGTCTCCCTCCTCCACGCCATTGTCTTGTGGCACGGTTTTGATCCACGGAACTTATCCGCGCGCCCACGGAGCTTTTTCCATCGCGCGCGCAAACGAACGAGGGTGGCTTTTGAAAAACTTTCCAACCGTGTCCAAAAACCCACCAAGGGGGTTGGGATTTTTAAGCTGCAGGGGGGGGTGGGTGTGTAAAATTATTTCCTCCCAAAAAAAGACGCGAACCGACAATCGCCTCCTATCCGGGTCCAATGAAGAAAAAGAAGAAAAAAAAACCGCGAACGAGTGGGCGGTCACAAGGCGCACACAAAAGGCCCTCCTCCGAGTGTGGGTGGGGTGGGGTGGAAAAACTTCAATTACTTTCCCTCCCCGGCACGTTTGCCGGCGCTCGTACATTCTCGCGGGCATTGTAAGCTAGCGCGGGCATTGTAATGGATTATTAAAAACAAAATTATGCAAATGAGCCGCCACCGCGCGAGCCAACTTTTCCCGCCACTCGAGTGGGGCGGAGGAGGTTTCCTTGTTGTTTTTTTTTCTTTTTCCTCCCTCTTCTTTATGGGGTGTTTGGTGTTATCGGATTCTGCGTGCTGTTTTGCTTTCGTCCGCCCGCTTTGTCCCTTTTTACCCGTGGCCGGTGGAAAATGAAAAAAAAAACCAAAGGCGATGGTGGAAAATGCTGTTATCGTCACCAGTACCGAACGCTAAGCCCCTCCAGCAGCCCCAATCTTGGCGCCACCACAGGGAGAACTTTATTTTAATTAACTAATTATTTCGACGCTCTAAGCCACAGCGACGCATAATTTCGCTGGTCGAGTTTTATGACCATCGCAAAATCCATTAGCCCGCTTTGGAGCTTCTCCAAACTCGAACACCCAAAGATGCGCCTAATTACGCATCCCCTCGGCATTCACTCCAGGCCCTTTTTCCGAAGGCCCCCCCTTCCCCCTCCCCAATCAGGAGTTGGGAAAAGTCGGGACATACACACGCACACACATACGCACACACACACACAAAAAAAATCTGCACGGTTCCGCACGGCTAATCTTTCGTGTTTCAATTGTACCGAGTTGGGCAGGTCTATGGGTGGGTTGCGGGGGGGAAGGGGGGGGAAGGGGGTGGGTGGGAATGGGAATAAATCTATAAACGCATTAGGCACAATTAAACGACAACAGGAGGCAACAAATAGTCACGGACTGCGGAAATTTATGCACAATTATTACCACCCACCGGAATCGGCACCAGTGGGGAGTTTTCCTTTTTTGTGGTCTTTTTTTTTTTTTGTTTAAATTTCCCACCTCCCCTTTCCTAGTGCAGCGTGTATAATTTGCCAGACAGCCCTTTAATGGCGCGCAGGTGGACGGAAGTAAGCCCTCGTATGTAACGTGGCGATAAAATATTGAGACCCCAGTGCCCGGACCCTCGGGGTGCCGGAATCGAACCAACGGCACGCGTGCCCGATGACAAGCCATAAATATTGTATCACCAAAGCGATGCGTTTGGGTTTCCTTTTTGTTTTTGCATTATTATTTTTTTCCCGCCCGTCCTGTTCCCGATTTCCCGATGGGAAATAATTGCGACCCAGCGACCCGCACGCCAACCCGGTGTCAAGCAGCTTTTGGCCTGACGGAAACGGGGTGGCTTTTGTGGTCAGTTTGGAGTTCGCGGAAATAACCGCCACATTTCAGCACCCCCCCCCCCCCCATACACACGGGTTATGGGGCTCATAATTGTTCGGTTCGTCAAACATTTATGCCTAAATTACAATCACCGACTTGCCGATGGGCATAATTCACGCGACATTAAATATGCAACACTCTGGTGGCGGGCCAAAGCGCCTTTTGGAGAAAGAAAAGCCGACAACGGTCCTGGGGTCCTGAGACCCGTTGGGGGAGTGGAAATGGACCTTATTTTTCCACCACACCTATACATGTGAGTGTGCATCACAACGCCATCGCTGCTTCGTGCGCTCGCGAGGATGCGTTTTGTGCGGCGTCACGTCGACAAGCAATCCCTGGGGGGACTGCATCCCTGGGAATGCACTACTACCCACCACCCACCCCAGTGGCCGCGCCTTGCCAGTTGGGCCGTGAGTTGGCAAAAATACAATCGAAAGAAAGAAAAAGAAAACTCACAAGGCTAGAGCGAACTCTTTAATGGAGCTCAGCCCGGTCGCTTTTAAAGCGACCCACTGCGACTCGACTGCGGGTAAAAAAGTAAGTGCACACACACACACACACGCGAGCGGACAGGACATTCGCGTCGCGTGGGCGCTCTAGGGGGGGTGGGGTTTAGGTTTTTTTTTGTTATAAAATTTGTCAACTCACGCCACGGTCGGACCCGCAAAAGGAACCGCGCAGACTGCGACTCTGACTCAGCCGTTTCGCTGGGAGAGTTCCGTACGCTGGCAGAGCGTTGTGGCGAGTCATTTTCGAAGGCGAAGGTGTCTCCCCCGCGATGGTGCGATACTCCACACACCGTGCGTTGCCGTTAAAGCTGCTGTTAAAGCCACGGGCAGTGGCGCTTTTTGCCCATTGGTCAGCAAAAAGGGTGCTATTTTGAATGTACGCACACGCTGCGATGGTTGCGCGCGTCTCGAAGGACGAGCGGACGATTTCCCCATCCTGTTTATTTTCCTTTTTCCTTTTTTTTTCTTCTTCTTCTTTTTGTGAACCGAACGCATGCGTACGGGGCCACGCGGCGTCCCTAGTTTTGTTAAATGGTTCGAATCGAAGGGAATAATAATGCCGTAATGCCGTAATGCCGTAGAGGGAAAGATAACAAACTCCGCTCGAAAACAAACCCCTTCACAACGGCCCGGGGTTATTCGTAGGGCGAACAGACACTCACACAAGAGTCAGGACGAGGACGAAATACCCCCAGCGTGTGTGTGTGTGTGTGTGTGTTTGGTTGAAAGGAAACGGCGCACCGCCGGAGCCGAAAAAAGGATCATCAATCACAATTCCTCTATCCCTCGACCGGCGCGCGCGAGGACCGGCCATTTTGGAAATTCATTACTTACATGCCATACGCAGGCAGCCAGGCCAACCAGCCAGCCATACCCAGCCAGCCAGCCAGCAGAGCAGCCAGAACCCAGCACAAGAGCCGCGCCTGAAACTGACAGTGCCGTAGAAAACGAAGCAAGTAAAGGGAGAAGACCCAGAGCCGCCCTTTAATAAGCGCGTTAACCGGGGTAATGTTAACCGGGGCGAAGGTTTTGACTGTTTTCGAAGCGATCCCTTTTCCCAAAAAATTACAGAACAACAAAAAACCTGAACGGGTTTCGGATATTGCGCGCAGCCTGGGAAAGGCGGAATTGGGACGGAATTTCTCAACGCCCGCTATCGGTGGTAGTGTGATTAGTCGAACAAGTTCGCGCGCTCGTTATATCGAGGGCGCAATTCTACCGCCTGATAAGTGTTCCCGGCGTCGCGCTATCAGAAAGTCACCAGCGAGTCACCTCCCCACCATTCATCGGTGGACGATGCCAACCTTGCACGCGGAGATTAGGCACCCCTGGCTTGTTTTTCTTTCTTTCTCCACCCGTTCGTTCCCGGAATGTGATAACTTTCGCAAACACACACACACACACCTGGGGCACCAGGTCCAGCCGGTTTGTCTGGCCAGCCGAGCCGATGGTGCGTTATCAGCAGCAGAAGCAGTAGCGTTTCTCAAAACCAACGCCTCGAACAACGCGCCGTCACCTGAACACCCGCCGGAGAGATATGAGCGCAAGATGGGGTGTTTTTTGGGGGGTGGGTTGTTCGTTTTTCTTCATTTTTTTTTTTTTTTTGGTTTGGTGTTCGAGATGGGTTGGTTGCGCGTGACGACGCTGACCATCGAACCATCGTGCGCTCGCTGTGTTGTGCAAAAGGTAAACACGGTTACGGGCGTGGACAATCGATGCCCGGACGTTTCCAGCTGCTTCCCAAAGGATGGAAGCAAAAGGACCCCCCCCCCCCAAATAACGACGAAAAAAAAAAAACCCCGCCCGACCTCGTTAAAGGGATGGGATCGCTTTTTGTTTCAATCGACACCCGCTACCGCGAAGGCGACGATCGGCGGCTCGAGGTGGTTCTCGAGATTTTGGAAAGTGTTGAAAATTGACCATGATAGGCCACATCCCTCCCCACATGCTGTAGGGCGATGCTCGTTACTGTGCGGTGTCGCCGTCGACGTCGCGGGAAATTGTGATCAATTGAAATGGAGAGCCATCGTCGTCGTCGTCGTTGGAGTTGTCGTCGTCGTCGTTGGAGTCGTTAGCAAGCCCCGTGTACGTCCGGGTCCAGCAGCAGCAGCAGCAGCAGCACAGAATTGTCGTCAATTGACGCGACCGCCATGCTGGTTTGGACCACCACAAGCGTGTGTGTGTCGGGATGCTGGTGGTTTGAAAGTGCACCACGTTCCGACGGCACTCGAGGCAGGCATGGAAAAAAAATGCCCTCAACCAAACGGTCAGTCAGAACTCGGAGATCCGGCCGTTGTTAGCCGCTCGAATATTCACACGAAACACCGAGAGAGAGAGAGAAAGAGACCAGGATCCGGTCCGGTTTGATGGGTGAGCATCATCATCATCATCCACATCATGATGATCATCATCCGTTGGTGGGGTCATTCGCGCCCGATTCAGGTGGGTTGTGTGACGACGACGATCGCGACGGGAACGTGTATATCACATGGGCCGCGCGCGATCGGTCGGTCGTTGACATACTTCCCGACACCTTCGGTGGGTGTAACAACAAAAAAAACAACACCCCACACACACACACACACACGCACAAAGATGCTCCATCTTACCAGCGGGATGTTCTGCTGAGCAAAAAACGAAAAAAAAAACAATAAAACAACCCCACCGAGGTTCCGAGTGAAGAAAGGAACACGCCGAGGATTTCCATCACCGGAGCTGCGCCCGGCATCATTAGGGATTGTCCGAAATCAACGCCCCTCAGCCCTCTGTCCCACCCCCCTTCTCACCCCCCCACACAGAGGAGGAGTGAGAAGCGCACAGATAAAATATTACAGTCATCATCCTCGTCGGACAACGGTCGGAGGGCCTCGAATTTAATGCGCCCAAAAATCATTTCACGCCCGCGGCTCACTCGAGAACCTCTGTGTGGCGTAACGAAGCATCCCTGCTTTGTGGGGTCGTGACGGGGTGGGAGTGGGGGAGGGTGGGAGGAGGGGAACGACACAAATATTTCTGTTTTATGGGCACTTTTATTTTTTACTAGCCCTGCTCACTCTCGAAAGCCCCAGAAGACAGAAGAAGCCGCCACTCGCCAAGCTTTGTTCGACAGCACACACGTGTTTTGTCACCTAGTTCCCGGCTGCCCTGCATGTGTGTGTGTGTGTGTACGAATGACCCGGATTCTGGTCGGCTCAGGACACACGCCAACCCTGGGGGACCCTTTACTGGAAGCCCTTTAAGTGCGCGCGCGCCAACAAGGGATCGATCGGAACCGCGTCGAGGTCGAGGCTGGCCAGGATTTATTTGTCCTGGCGCGATTTTAACCCACGATCGCGGTGGCTTTTCGGCAAACTGGCCATTCATTCGCTTTTGGGTGCGTGCGTGTACACACCCGTATGCGTGAGCAAGTGGATCCATTCGCGAACTGATAAGGCAGCCGCGTTCCCGATCGAATGTTTTTCCACCGTACGATTTTTAGACTTTCGTGCGGCGAAACCCTGCGGAGTGCGCCGTGACCTTGGGTGGAATGTTTTACGAGCGTCCCTCCGGAATGCCGTCCCTTTGGAAAAGGGCTCATCATGCACACACACACGCACACACACACCAATAAAATAATGTCCCAACTGCATCCCGACCGGTGACACGCTGAGCAGGACCCCGAGGGATTCTCTTGGGTTTGTTGGGTCCGTTTTCTCATAATTTTATGGCCCCCATGGCCGCCCACCGAAGGTGCAGGCCCTTGTGCGTGCCTTCGGGAGGGCCTTGGGCAAATGAAATGCGCTTTAAAGCGATAGAATCACACCCTGCCATCGACGATCAACGCCCTTTTGCCAGCCATCAAATAACGATAAACTTTTACGGCTGTCATTTTATACCACATAATTACACGTATTTTGTTTCGTGTGTGTTTCTGGTCGTCTGTTCTTTGGTCGTTTCTGGTTTTTTTTTTATTTTTTACTTTCTTTTCTTCACTCACTCACCGGGTGACGAACGCGTCCGTCGGTTTCGAAGACGGCTTTCGGGGGATTTTCTGCTGGATGCGCTTTTCTTCACCGTCCACCGAGATTAGCGCAGACGCGTTGCTTGCAAAGACGCGTCGGAATGCTGCCGTTTCGGAACGGGTTTTTTTTACGCCCTCCCTCACCGATCACCGATCCATCGCATCCATTTCCAGCCACCAGTCACCACAGCTGGAAGGGCGATCGCGAAAATCGCGGCCACTGTGGTCGCGGTTTGTGAGGCGATCGTGCGCACGATCTTCCCGGATGAACGGGATGCTGTTCGGGCGTATCGCACCCGGGACTTGCGAAAGGGCACACACGCACACACACGTACATTTGCCTTCCCAACAAGGGGGGAGCTATGGCACAACACAAACGGCGGCATTTATTTGGCATCGACAGTGGACCCAGCGGCAACATTTGAATTATCGCCTTTCGGTGGTTGTTCGGCAGGCGGAGGATGATCGCGATCACAAGCGAGCCCTTTTCGGTGGAAAGCCCTTAATTGAATTTCAACCCCCGGTCGGTGACGCAATGCAGCAGATATATTCCATCCATCTTTCGGTTGGATGGGATTCTTCCTTTGCCTACTCGATCGTATGCCAGGCTCGATCGTGCCGAGATTGATCCGATCGAGAAGGGACCTATTTTTACGCACCTTCGCTCTTCGGCACTCTTATTGGCGTGGGCGTCGGAAAAAGGGGGGAAAAATCTCAACCAACTCACCCCCTGCTGGTGGTGGGCACTTTTCCAACGCTTCGAAAGGGAGCCACGCGGGAGATTAAACAAATAATAATTTATATATGCATATGATGTTTATCTCGTCAAGGATTGTATACAATCGATCACGCGCGGGCAGGTGAGAACGGAAGATGAGGCGAGCGCGTGTTTTTGCGGCCCAACCTGCGATCGTTATTCAAAAATAAAATAGCTCCCCACCACACCCAGCTCCGGCGGTGGGTGGGAAAATTAAACACCTTCGCTGCTTGATCGGCGCGTGGAAAAGCGCAACAGCGCTGCGAGTGAAGCTTGTTGTTCCGTTTAATGGCGCCGAAGGTGGTCTGGTCTGGTTTTTTCCCGCGCAATCGATTGATGTTGTTGTGTGGCCGGGAATGGAGCCGCAACAGCCGGAGTGCTGTATTTCATAAAATGTTTGGTTTTCCATCGGGTTTTCCACCGACCGAGCGGCCGTTTTGATTGCGTAAACACGCGCCAAGGAGAGAAAACCCGAGTGCCAGTGGCTAGGGCGCGGTTCTCGCTTTTTTTTTTTGGTGTGTTCCACAAGCCGGCGGGTAATGATTTATAATAAACTCGGCGCACTGAGCACTGGAGGCTCGCGGAAAAATATCACCACCACTCTCGGAGCACACTCGCAGTGTCTTGGTTTGCGCACTTAGAACTCACTGTTTTCCACTGGACTGCTCGCGTTACACACACACAAAAAAAACAACGCCCTGTTTGCGCTTTTCACACTTCATCCGTCAATGCGAGGGTGTGATCGGAAAAATCGAGGTGGGAAAACTGGGAAGAGCCCATTTCATCGCATTTACGGTGGTTACAGCGACGCTTGCAAAACCCACAAAGATCGTCATTTTCCAGCCACCGCACGGTTTCAGTGGTGAATTGTGCGAAATTCGTCGCAATTCCGTCGCAATCCCGGAATCGCTAGTTAAACCATTAATAAACAGCCACGCCCGGCCTGGTCGTGGCATCTGTTGCCGCGTGGTTCTGGAGCATCATCGCAGCATAAGCTACCGAGTGTCGGAAATTGACACTCGCGCAAATAAATGCCTCGGTCCTAATACCGAATCGGCAGCTACGATTTGGACGCAAATTTCCACATGGCCCGAGGGCGGCAGAAGCGCAGGGTTTATGAAAATGTCGTCATAAAACGCCGGGATAACGGAGCGAGATGAGTAGCAAATAGAAGAAGAAAAAAAAATAACACCCATCACCCTGGGACCGATCCGGACGAACTCATGTGCAGATCTTTCGCCGTTGCCCATCGTTGAAGTGGGGTTTTTTTTTTTTGGGGTTGCGTTTTCGTTTTTCCTCTTTTTTTTCTCGTGTGTGTGTGTGCGTTCTTCGTTATTGTCGCTCAAGCGATTCAACCAGGCAGCAGCAGAAGCAACTTCACACCGAATCGCGAGGAAAACACCCGCGAAGGAACGGATTTTGAATGCGCCCGCGAAACCGTGGCGACTAATGCGCGCTCCCTTCCCGCCTAAATATAGAACGGCCATAATTCATCGCGTTTTCTCGCATCGAACGCTTGCCGCCGGTTCTCAAACGGCCCAAAGTGGGCGCGTAGGTGTGTGGTGAGGTTGCCTTTTTTTTTCGTTGCTGCTTTGCAATCTCTCAATTTCAGCACCGCCACCGATGGTTCCGATGTTCCGTGTTTTCCATTAGACATTTAATTACCCGTTCGCTCGCTAGCCAGCCTGCGTGTGCAGGGTGTGGGTGGTAAAAGCGAGAGAGAGAGGGAGAGAAAACCGGGCACACCACTAAGGCCCCCGCATGGTTCACCGGCGGACACAAATTGATCACCGTGCAATCCGCGCATTGAAGTTATTTGAACAAATGCTTTCCAGTCGGCTGCACACACATACACACACACGCACCGGGTTTCGCCCACGGAGCATGCAGCCGATCGTAGGAGCCGTTTGATTCCGGTAAATTAAAAAAAAAGACATCAAATCTGGTTGGGCTTCATGCGCAGCTGAATGTGGGTTTTCCGTCGCATGCGTGTGCGATTTTATCCCTCGATCGTGGTTCGATCGTGTTTGGTGGAGAAGAAGCATGATCACTATGGCACACAGACACGTCACAATTGTTACAAATGTCACCACGAAGTGCACGTGTTCCAAGGACGATCAGCAACAACAAAAAAGCGGGTGGCTAAACAAGCAGCTCTCTCCCAGGACGATCGGGAAAAAAACGATCACAGCTCCGTTATCGCTCAAGCGAGCGATCGAGGGAAGGAAACAAACAAAAATTTACACACCACAGAAAGGCTTAACGGGAGTAGGGTGGTTTATGGAGGCTTTCGTGAGGCCCGTTTTGGGCGTTTTGGGTTTTCGTTTATGAGCGCGGGTCCGAAACTCGCCCTCTAGCAAGGAGTTAATTTGTTGGGCCGGGTTGCAGTTTGCGACTTTTAATTTCACTCGTTTTGTTGGTTTATGGCACCGACCGATGCTGGCGGCCTTCGATCGAGGCGTTTACGATGGCCCAAAATCCTCCGAATGCCAACCATCCCTTATTTGCATCCCTCCCGGATGAGGGTGCCTCAGGTAGTACGTCCGCGTCGGCGGTTCGTTCGCATAAATCCAATCAGTTTGTTTTTCCTTCAGCGCAAACCGGGAGGACTTTCTGCTTTCACCGGATTAAAACACACACGCACGCACGCTGGGCAGGGTTGCAGTACCTGCGCGAAGGACTTTTGCCGCCGCCATAAAGGACTCCCGCTGGCAACGGTTCCTCGCCGGGATCGCCGGGGTTGTTTGTTTCCCGCCGCAAAAAGTGGACTACCTGTGTGGAAGGTGTGGAAGGTGTAAACACCGCGCTTGATCCTCAGCAGGACACCTCAGCAGGATCACCTCAGCAGGATCACCTTCAGAAGGCCAAACGAGATCTCGAAGGACCTCGAAGACATTTGCATTTTCAATTTTTGCCAAGCTTCTCTCTCGATGGACTCCCGTGGTTCCCGAGCTGTTTCAGCGAACGTTTGATCCCAATTTGATCCCTCACCTAAACACCCACCCATACACCCACCCTACCGAAAAAAAGGACACTTACCCTAGGCTGTGCCATGTGTGCAGATCGTTGCAGTGGTCGTTGTCGCCGGAATGTTGCCGCCGAGTTGCGGCTGGCTTTTTCTTTCTTTTCTGCTCACTCTTTCTCTCTCTCTCGCTCTCTCTCCCTCGCGCACGCACGCACGCACGCACGCTTGCTCCCACGCTTTTCACTTAAGCAACACGCTTTCACTGCACGCACGCACGAACGCACACAATCACGCACAAAGGGCTGCGCGCCTTTGGCGTTTTGGCGAGAAGATCCTTTTTCGTTGTTGGGCTGACGATGGAAGCAGGCCCGTGGCCCACACACGGGCACACACTGCACAGAAAAAAAAAAGCACGAGCGCGCGCGCGCACACACTCGCGTACACCGCGCACACTAGTCAACACGTCAACACACCGCGCACACTAATCGGTGCCGCCGGGCATTTTGCGCGGGACAATTTCGCGGCAGAATTTTCGCGTTTCGCACACTCTCGGGTTCGCTCGGAGGCTCGGGAAAATGGCAAAACGCACACCGCTGCACGGATGCGTTCGTCCTAGGGGTGGTGTGGGAGGCCGTCTGCGCTCACCGCCCAGTACCGCCGCCGGAAGAAGGCATTACGCGGCGGTCGCCCTAGGGTGGCCCTTTTCCGCGGGTGTATATATATAAAGGTGTAGATATATATGATCTGTATATATATATATATGTGGATATATATTACGTGCGTGTATATATATATATTATTCTCTTGTTCGTTCGCTCGCTCGCTTACGCCTTCTAGCTCTCACTCTCTCTCTCTCTCTCTCGTTCTCTCTGTTTGAGGCGAGTGCACCGTCGATTTCAACTCCTGCAAGCGAGGTACTCGTGCTGTTCGACTTTCGACCGGCTCGCGTCTAAATCTATCATCAGTTTCGTATACTTTCACATCAGACCGGCCATCTTAGGATGCTCGCTCCCTCGCTCCCCCGCAACTAGTGCCCCTTCTTCCCGTGGCGGTTGTCCCGTGGGGGAAAAAAAGGGTTTTTGTTGTGTGTATTTATGGAGCGACGTCCGAGATTTCCAGGCGATTGGGGGTCGATGATTTTTGGTAAACTTTCCTGCTTAAAAATAAAGCTACGCTTCTTCGTTCCTTCTACTGTTGCCGCCGCTGCTGCTGCTGCTGCTGCTGCTGCTCCTGCTGCTGTTGCTATGTATACCTTGGTTGCTGTAGACGTCCGTGGCCTGCTTTGTGTTACGATTTCGTATACCTTCTGTATGTCCGCATCGGGTGATTGCTAGTGGAGATGGTCACATCTGCACTGGTTTCGCGTTTTTCTCTCTCTCTATCGCTTTCTCTCGGCAGCCTTCCGCGGTAGTTGTGTTGTGGGGGTTTTTGTTTTTTTTGGTGGTTTGGTGGTTGCAAAAATGCCGTATACTGGTTGTAGGAAACGCGGTGCATATATATGTATGTATATCCGTGCCCCCAAAGGGTGTTCCGTGTGCTGCTGCTCACAACTCGCGCTTGATCACATCCTTCCGAAGGGCCGAACCGAGGTCCCGTTTGCCGTCGGCGTCTCGCTGCCTGGTCACTTCGGGGTTTTTTTTTTTAGCCGGAAACCTGGATGCACTGATGCACTGGCGCGCGTGCCACCGGTAGTTGCCGCCGGCAGGAACTCCGCTCGGTAAACTCAAAAACGCACCTCAAACGCTCAAAACACCACTAGCGGGGCAGCATTCGGTACGGACGCGGGAAAGGTGACAACATAAAAATGGCAAAAAAAAAAACCCGCACCCGCGGGCGTTTTTGTTTAAACTTTGGAAACCCGCACGCGCGCGCGCTTCCAACTCCGAAAACTCGCGGAAAAACTTTCACTCGCGACGCGATAAAAACCAACCCGCGGTAGCGCAAACGGAACGCAAAACTAAAAACCCGAGAAACACACACGCGCGACGCGACGATCGCAAACCAACCGAACCGAGAGGACTCGAGCAAATAAAAATCCCGATTGCACCGCGGAAATTAATAGAGGATCGTTTTCACCACCGATTGAGTAATTTCACTGCAGCTGCAGCGCGCTGGTTTTGCAACGGGCCGCTACGAAGCTGCTGTTTTATTGCGGGCGTGCTGCTGCTGTTGCTGATGATGCTGCTGCTGCTGCTGCTGCTGCTGCTGCTGGTCGCGGGATGTTTTTGTTTTTATGTCGCCCGATTAGAGGATATTAATTTCCATAGCCGCGCGGCGGTAATATATTTTCCGGTCAGTCGGCCACAGACGGTTTTTCCCGGTCGGACCTTGGTTCGGTCGGCGCGAGAGTGCGTGCTGCTGGCTGGTTGGTTTGGCGCTATGATAATAAATGATGACTAAAACGCGCCGCGCGCCACTCAACGGCAGCGTCGTCGAGAGCGAGAGAGCCCGACATCGGGTGGCTCTGTCTCGCGCACGTCACTCGCTGCTGGGGCGTTGCACGACGACCGAGTGAGAGCGACCACGCACGCCGTGGTGAGAGCGAGAGCACCCCACAAGTGAGACCATCGTGTGTGAGAGCACGTTGGCGAGTGTGTGAGCGAGAGCGCACCGAGGAGGCTGGATCGTGGTCGAGTTCATCAGCGCACCACCAGCAGCAGCAGAGAGTGAGACAGCCAGCGCGGATTCCAACATATTAATTTCCCGTAATTTATCGACCGGCGGTGCGAGCGAAATGGCTGCACGTGCAGGCAAACGCACTTCCAACTGGCGCGCGGCCCGAACGAATGAGCAGTTGCAAATGCGTGTTCCGGGCCGAAAGTCGCGACTTCGGCCCGTTCGACCCATCGTGAGAGCGCGTTCTGCGTGCGAGATCGTGAGCGCACACCGCTGGCCATAGTGAGAAGCACGTGAGCTACGCGCGCATAGTACCGGCCTGCTTGGTGAGCTGCGAGCGTGAGAAGCGTGTGTGCGCGCGCGTGATGCGTATACGTTTGTCTCGCTCTCGTGCTCGGGGCGGAGCGGTGCGTTGTGTGCCGAGCAGCCGAACAGCCCATCAGCCCCGCCTATCGTGAGTAGGGACCTGCCGTGGGCGACTCCGCCCTTGGAAAAGTGATGAATGGCAGCAGACAATTATTTATACGCCGTTCTCGCGCGGCCGCCATGCTGTGCGGGGAGCAACACCAAAAAGAACATCACCACCGCCCAGCCCGCGAGCGAGTGCGATAGCGGATGGCGTGGATGTGAACCCACCTCAAACCGGGAGCTGTGAGAGTGAGACAACACCGCACCGTGGGATGAGCGAGTGAGATGCAACATCGGCAAACAGCGACCGGCAAACGGCAGCGATCTTGAATATTTTTCAGACCGAGAGCTGCGCAAATGTGAATTTTTCATACAACAGCTCCTCGCTCATCGGAGTGCGTGTCTTGTTCTTCTTGTTTCCATTCTGCGTGCTTCCCGTGGTACCCCCCCCCACTCGCGTTGAGGAATCCCTCCCAACGGAAAACCGTCGTCGTCGTCGTCGTCGTAGTCGTCGCGTACGGACCCGAACCCGTTAGCGTTTGCTGGCGAAAATAAGAGCCCGCAACGCGCATCGTAGCAACCGGGAAAAGCAATTTCGTGCCATGGCCCCGCAAGGAAACTCCTTTAATTTTCCCTGGCCACCCAAGGCCCGCCCGCTCGTCCGTTTCAAGAGAATAAGGGTGTGGGGGGGGGGGGGGGGGAGCAAAAAAAAAAATGAAGCGATTCCAGCGCACCAGCGGTATCAAAAAATAAAGCACGGAAAAACAAAACTCTTTCCCAACTGACGGGCAAACCGCGGGAAAGGACGGCCGCAGTGGCTTCGAGTTTTGTGATGCAAAATGTGCCCTCCCGAAAAGAAAAGAAACCACTCCCCCCCCCCCCCCCACTGCCCCCATCCATTGCTTTTGTACGCGGCGCTCGGCTTTCATATTGCAACAATTCTTAACTTTTCCATTTAATCTCGCGGCCGCGCGTCCTTATCTCGAGCTGGAGCGAGGGGGAAAGGCTTGAGCCAGCAACGGTGGCGCATCCTTCTGGGGCCACGATATCTTCACCATCGCCATTCGCCACCGTCATCATCACCAGCAGCAGCAGCACCAACAGCAGCAGTACCGTCAGGACGAACAACCATCGGTCGACATTTGATAGTGCGAGTGCGAGCAAAAGAAAAATAATTGCTTCACGGTCACGAGCGGCTTGAGTGCAATGGCCAGCCTCCAAATGCGACGCACGGGCGCCTAATTTCTAAAGGAATCTGAATTCATCCCATCGTCGTCGCTGCCGTCGTCGTCGTCGTCGTCGTCATCGTCGTCCTCGAATAATCCCACCTGAAGCGCTGAAGCCATCGCAGTGCACGGTGACGTTGCGATGGTGATGATATTCGCACCCGCCGTGCACCGAAAGTGATGTACGATGTCAAAATTATTTAAATCTAATGATAGCGCACGACAAATGAAAATTTGTTGCCGGAGCAACAGTGCCCTTGGGGTGAGGGGAAAGGAAGGAAGAGTGGGACGGGACGGGAACGGAGAGGAATCCTCGCCATGCTCGCTGCGTCACAACACCAGCAGCAGCAGCAGCAACAACAACAACAACAACACCAATAGCAACAGCAGCAGCAACAACAACACGAACAGCAACGACGACACCAATAGCAATAAACATTAGAGCGAGAGCGGGCGCGACACGTGTGTGTGTGTGCGTGCGAGTGAGAAGGTGTGCGAGCGCAAGCGGGAAAGCAAATGTCACCGGCGTGCGTCATTTTGCCGTACTCCAGATTGTAATATATGCTCCTGATGCTCCTGATGCTGCTGCTGCTGGTCGCTGTTTTGTGTCCCTTCAGCGAACGTTTCCTTCCTTCCGGTCATCGTACCAAGGCCCTAGGGGTTGCTGTGAGCCTCCAAAACCGACCCTATATGTAGCTGTAGACAATCGCGAGCCATCGCACTAGACGACCACCGGCCAGTTCCGGTTTCCGGGGGTAGAGCGAGAGAGAACGAGAGAGAGTGAGGTCGAAAAGTACGTGCCGGTTGTTTGGTTCACGAGCGATTGGAATGTGTGCGCCTCGCGGAACGCGCGATTCGCTGCAAAGGAGGCCGCGTAAACGGAGGAATGCGAATTGCTTGAATATTGAAGCCATTTTTCGGTCAGTTTTCGCGCCTCGGTGCTTATTTCCCCGGCCTCGCGGTAATGAATTACGATTAATGGCGCCGGTACGCTTGATGGCGCTTTCCCGGTGACAAAATCCCTCCCGACCGGCCGGACGACGTGAGCTTTGAAGCCGCGCAAAAGGGAAAATCTCAGCTTCCCGTGCGGCTGACGTGTCCTGTGTGACGTGTGGCATTCAATGCGAGGAAAATCGACGCCTTTCCACGCCTCCTTGGATGGTTGCGCGCGTGACGTTTTGAAAAGCACCCGCGACACGGCAACGGGCCATGGAAATTGGCCACAATTTCAGCCATCAAACGAGCCTCACCCTGCTCGCAACGCGCGTGTAAGCTAATATCGTCGTGCGAATTTATGGATACCGTTGCTGGAACAAGCTGCCATACAAAACCCGGGTTGGAAAAACGGGTAGTTTTCCACCCCGCAACCCCACGCAAAGAACGCGCGCAAGTGGAAGAAAGGAAAAGAAAAGAAAAAAACATTTCGGTGCTATTTCAATATTGGCAGCCGGGCCTGTTTTACCTTCTGTCGGTTAAATCAACCCAACGAAACTCAGCGAAGCTTTGGCAACATTTGGCAGCCATTGCGAAGGCAATCTCACCCCAGCGCTAGCGGAAAATGTGAACTTGCTCCTGCTCAGGTGTTTGTGCCCGCCATCAATGGGTGGGTGGGCAGAATGTGTGGATGAAAAGTTTTCCATAATTTTCCACCCTCGCCGTCTCGTGGGGTCTCGGGTCTCGGTTAGTTTATGAGGGCGCGCGTTTTTCCAAGAGGCACAAGACACCCGGGATAAGGTCGCATTAGGTCCCGGGCCCCGGTCGAATTGTCGAGCCGTCGGTGAACGTCGCAACGCGAGACTTCTAACGTGACTTGTGGTCGGCTTGAAGGCAAAGGCAATCCGGCCGGGTGGTGGCTTTTTTGGCCACTCAGCGTTTCGAAATTATTCGCCCCCGGCTTGCTTCCGGCGGGACTTCCGGGCTGTGCACGTACTTTTGCGGGGATATATATATTTTAATTTCGAGCTTCATTTCGTGGCAGCCATTATGAGTTCGGCGCGTTTCGAGCAAACGCAGGAAAGTGTGTTTGCTGTAAGTAATCGCTAAGCATCACCGCGATAAGCGGAACTCTTGTGTCTTGTGTTGAATAAAGTGCTAAAGAGCTGATAGCTAGAAGTCGGAGTTTTTTGTTGTTTTAATCCAAGCATGTGTGGCTTTAGTGAAAGAATCCGTGCGAGAAACCTCATTCCAGGGTCATTTTATGGAATATCTGCTCTGGTTCTCTACACTTCGTGAAACATGCGTCCAGTGTTACGAAAAATTCACTTTTCTTTCACACAACAGCGTTTTTTTTTAATTCCGCCCTCAAAAAAAAATCACTATCCACCGCGGTACAGTAGCTACCACAACTTTAGCGCAAGTGTTTTATGGCTCATCATATTCCACCGACGACGGGACAAATTTCACTACATCTGTTTCGTAGATTTAATGCCTTCGCGCGTTAGCACTGTTGATGAATGATGATGCTGCTGCTACTACTGCTGCTGCTGATGATGATGATGATGATGTACTAGAAGGGAGACGACTACGGCTCCATTTCCCTGCAACAAACGCCAAAACACAACTCTCCACTGCCAGCGTGCGCCGAGCGGCTTTAAGAAAACGTGCCGCCTTAAAGTGCCGGACGATAAAAAATTGCGTGTCATTACGCGCCCGAAGGGTGTGCGGTGTTTGGCGCGAAAAGAGACAAATAGTTTTATCGATTTTCCGACGGTCCGGAGCATAATTTGTATTACGCCACCCATGCCAAAAAAAAAAATACAGAAAAGGCCCCCGTTAAAGTCCGCCACCGCGTCCGGCGGGCGCTGCACATCTTTATCGATTGGCCAGGGCCGGGGTCGCTTTAACGTCGCGTTGTTTTGCTATTTATTTTGCACTCGGTGGCCCCATCGGTCGGTACGATGGTCCACCAGATGGCCCACACCTTTATTGGCTCGTTACGCTTTCATTTCCATATCGAACGCCGGCCGCTGGTCGCTGGTACGCCGGGTTCGCGCCAAAAACACCCATACCGGCGGCTGGCACTAGATAAATTGTGTCCGCCATTTCGGCTCGACGCCGGACTATGCGCACTTCATAAATTTCCACTAAATTAATGAACCCAGGGAGCTGGAGTCGCTCCCCGTGACAAGGACTCGCCGTGGTGGGGCCATTTTTTTTTCTTCGGCCGGAGCATCCGAACATCCGAGCGTCCCAGCGTAAAAGTAGGTCGTCAGTCGCTTTTTGGTTTTCCTCCGCTTCTCGCGCACAGGTCGATCGCCGATGCCACGAATGCAAATGCACTAAAATGATTTAAAATGCATCGGCTGGAGGCGGGGGGGAAACGAAAAAAAAATGCAATCTCAACAACGAAACAACACGCGCGGCCATCAGCGATGGATCGGCCCCCGAGGTCAGGTGTTTGCCTTTTGCGCGCGTGAGTTCCCGTGGCCAAAAAATTCCTGCCCAAAATCGAACATTTTTGACGGGCCTTTCGACGGGGCCGTGGGGATGAAATATTGATAAATGTGTACGGGGGCTCCAGGACGGCAGGAAGAGAGAGAGAGAGAGAAAGAGAGAGAGAGAGAGAGCAGGTGATCGTGGAAAGGCCCACAATGGATGGCGAAAACACGACGGGAGACGCCGGAGATAATAAAACGAATGCAAGAATCCATCATGCATGCATCACTCTTCGATCTTCGCTGCCCCGAAAAGGACTCACGCTCACGTCCGGCCGTGTGTATTTTCGGGCACGGAGTCCCACCGTGTGTGTGTGTGTTTGGGGGGATGTTTTTATGCTTTTCCTTTTTCCCCCTCCAAAGCCACAGGGTGCATCGCAAAGAAGGCAGGCAAATCGGGCTTTTTGGAGGGAAAAAAAACCAGGCAAAAAAAAGGGACAAAGAAAAACCCCTCAGCGAATTGGATTATTAACCGAGGCCCCCGGGGGGGGGAAGCTCAGATCCTTACCGGGACTGCGGGGGGAGCTGCGGGTGGCACAAAAAATCGATATTGATCCATCGATTTCGCTGACAACTTGACAGGTGACAAATGAAGTATTATATCGAGAGGCTGACGCAGTGACTGACCGGTCGCGCGGGTGACGTGGGAATTGAGCGGCCGGGGTGGATAAGTAGCTCGGAGTCGTCCTGTCGAAAATGTGATCGGCACCCTTGGGTCCTCTCCCCCCCCCCCCCCCTCCTTCACGAGGTTTCCCCGTGGCAGGGCAATCGATATTTGGCTTTAACGAATGCGTCTTTAAAAACGCTCGTCCACGCACACGATTGAGCCCTCGCTAAACCCTCGTGTCGTACAACGTGTCCGTTTGGGTGCGTTTGTTCGTGCGTGAAACACGCGTGTACCGTGGCAGGACACTTTTCCCCTCAGCCAAAAAAAAAAAAACGCGTACGTTTCCATTCCGTGGCGTGGTATCGAATGTCGCGTAATTTCATCAAACCGCCGCACGTTTTAAGCGGCTGCTCGCATTTTCCCAGGACCCTTCAGTGTCCTCTACGTGCGTGCGTGTGTGTGTATTTTCCCTCATTCCAGCCCATCGCATCACCCTACAAAGAAAAGAGAGCACAGAACGCCCGGGACCGGCGGAGGCAACCAATTCAGTTGGGATAATCGTGCATAAAAAAAATAAACTATCAATTCCAACACCAATCCGATGGGACTACACTCGGCCATCAAACATCAAAACAAACAATCAAACTCGCAAAGAGCCAACCAACAGCAACCCCGGCGCCCCGAAAGCAACAGTCGAGGCGAACGCAAATTTCGCCACCCGGTTTCCGGAAGTCAAACATGCCGCGAGCGCACACACCCTGTGCGGTTGGCGAAAATCATGGCATCCTGCGACACCAGACGGCCATCCTGCAGCGTGTTTTACGGTGCTTCTTATAGCTCTTGGATGCTGCTGCCGAGCCGGCTGCCGAGTGGCTGGGACGCGCGTGTGTCGATATAAAATTTATTTTATGCTGATGACGGTGTAGATTATCTGCATCAATTGACGACAATTTTCGGTTCCGGAATCGGTCGTAAAATTGCAACACAACGGCGAGCCCGGGGATTAGAAAAGCGCGCTCACTCGACAGGCCTGTGGCGTGGTGTGTGAGTTTTTTTTTCTTCTTTCTCTTGCGTGTTTTCCCTCACAGCACTCCGACTCCCGGGAAAACGCTCGTCCGGAAGACGATGTCCACCACCGAAGCTCAAGTGGCACTTCTCACTCCAGGAGGGGCGGTGAGAATTCTCCTGTGTCCCTCCGGGCACTTCGCTGGTGGTTTGTGCGCGCAGGAAAATCTGCAAACACTTTTCCCAGGGCCCGAGTCCCGCGTGACGTCACGGCGTCATGGTTTCTCGTCAACGTCAACTTTCACCCGGAGCAGAAGTAGGCCCCGGTCCTTTTTCCAGATTGCTCGAGCCGGATATTCACGCCTGTCGAGTGCGTGTGTGAGTGTGTGTGTGTGTGCTTACCCACATGTTCTCGATACACACACACACACACATACACAAGATCCTTCAACAACGCGGGACAAGATCCTTTCCCGCTGCTTTGGGAGTGTTTCTGCGAAGGGCTGCACCACCGATGGGCACTGATTGTACATCAATTCGTGCGCCCTTCGCAGGGGTTTTTTCCCACTCCATTCCCTCCCTCCCTTCTCCCCCGAGGGACCCGCTTCTTCACGCCTCCACCACCGGGACCATTGGTGGAATTGTTTTAGGATTATGGTTGTAAAGTTAATAAGCAGCGAGTGACTTCTTTCCGGAGCGCGACGCGGGTGTTTCGGTCTCGCAACCCCTTTTTTCCGGTTCCCCAGTGGAAAGCGGGCCGGGATGCGGGAGGAACCCTCACGCCTGTCAACCGGATTGAAGAAGTGTTTCTAATTTCGAGCCAGCGCACCAGCCGTCCCCTGGGCTTGCGGGTGGCGTTCCAAAAAGGGCCCAACCCTTTTTACACCACCAGCCAGCAGCCAGCAGCCAGCAGCAGTTCGCGTATCGCTCGCGCTAAGCTAATTGTCCTCGGCCGGGTTGTTGTGGCAGGAGGGTGGAAAACGCAGGATATTCGCGGCGTGCTGGCGTCAGCTTTTCGTAATGAGCGTAAGCCCCCTTCGAAGCTGCGAAGCGTGGCCTCATCTCGTGGATGCTGGCTCGTGGAAGGGTCGCTGTCGAGATGGTAAAAGGGCCGAGCACCAGAACGAGAACACGTGGTGGAGAGAGGATTCCCAAAAAACCCAAAAGGGACAGGAAGCAATTGGCCAAGAAACATCTGAGGTCGCCTGCACGGTGAAGGGATTTTGCGTCGACCAACTCCAACGAGCACCGTGCCATCTTTTCGCCTGTGTGATGCCTTTAAATTATTCAAAGCAGTGATTAAAAACTGACTGCCACGGTTCCACGGGTGCGGGGAGCACGGTGCATGCGGGCCGCAAAGGGGCCAGCCGACTAAAGTCCCGTTAGGGACCAGTTTTATTCAATTTAAGTGTCCATTTTTAACGCATTATTGATGAATAAATTTTCGCATTTCCCTTCCAGCGTGCCCCGGTGCTTGGTGGCGGATTTTTCCCCCCACCGATCGTGTGGCTTTTCCTGGTCGAGTGGTCGGCTGGTGGAAAACGGGCCCGGGGAAAACAACAACAGGGGAGAAGGCACAAAAAAAAATCGTCCTACCCAGTTATCCTATCTGCAAGCGGCTGGTTTGATATCTCCATCGGGAAGCGGTCCCCATGGCAGCAGGCCATGACGTTTTGGGAATAAAAGTTACAGTCTATTACCGCCAGATGGCGACACCTGGTGCGCTCCGTTTCGTAGTTGCCGTGATTTTGCCCAATCCCGTCTGATACGCGAGTAGTTTCCCTTTCCCATCGTCCGTCCACGCGGGTTGGGTTGCTTTTCCCAACGCAGACGGTTCTGCTTCTTGTGTTGCGCTTTTCCTGTTGGTTGGGCGTTTTTTTTTGCTGTGTGTTCTTCTTCTTCTTTCTCTCTCTCTCTCGCCTGCCGTCGTTGTTTCGAATGAATTCAATTCGACGCACCAACGTGCCCGCGTGTGGCCACACGCCGTGGTGCGGGAAAAAAATTTGAATAAAAAACTCATTTCCACTTCCTTGCGACCGGCTCGACGAACAGCGGACGCACACATGCACACACACACACACCGACACACGCCACCCTCGAATGGCAACATCATCGCAATCGCCATCATCAACACCATCCGCCCGGGTGGTGGAGAAAATCGCAGCCTAACGCACCTCCCCAAACGGATGGGAGTGAGATGGGGGAGGGGGAGGGGGTGGGGAGAGTCTCGGAAACAATCGGACAATGGAAAACAAAGCCCGAGGGGGAAGTAGAAAAAAAACGGCCCAACTCAACCCCCGGGAAAAGAAGAAACGAGCCACAGCGCGTTCTGGCGTGCGCGCGGGCGAAGGATAATTTTATGCCACCACGAAATGTTGCATTTTATGAACCATTTTCCACCCTGTACGAGATCCTCCCCCCCCCCGTTCACCCACCCAACGGTGACTTCTGGCGCGATAAGTGCGATCACTGGCGGATAAAATGGCGGCAGAGTTAGCGCCATTTTCCCGACCATCGGCAGCAGTCAAACGTTTGCTGGGGAGGAAAACCCCAGCGTCCTTGGCGTCGTCAGTTTGGCCGAATTCCGCCCGGATTGGAAACTGCACACCCGTCGAACGATCGTGCTTCCGGCGCGGTTGAAGTTGTCTCGAGAAATTAATCTCGTTTTAAAACCCCGAAAGCTTCCGCCACTCGGGGGTCGCTCGCGATTTGGCTCGCAATTTTCCACTTCCGCAAGCAGGAAGCTGAAATTGTCACATGCTGGGCCGGGATGGGGCCGCCCAGAAATAATTGCAACCGGGGCAGGAAGAAGAAGAAGAAGAAGGCAATTTTCATTACGGCAAACGGCTTCTGTATTCACTGAACATGCTGGCCGGGTCGGTTCTCCCGGGCCACCGTGGCCTGGATAAGATTAAACGGAATCCCTTCTTAAACGTGCGCGCTCGCGCGCGCGCGAGAGAGAGGGAAAAATTTAAAATTAAGGCGTACGGCACTGACAAATAACAGCAGGTAATCGATATGCAATTAAACGGTTCACTGAAACGAGCGAAGCATGGTGGATAATGCTCAAAAATATCATCGATTCGCTGACTCGGGGCCGAGCGAAACGCAAACAGTGACGCAAAAAAAAAATAACGAGGAAAAAAAAATATATAATAAAATAAGCCAACAAGGAACACACATTTTCAAGCGGACACTAGGGAGGGCGGTCAAGGCATTGGCACCATTTGCTTACCGGGCATTTGGCTGGGCCAACCTTGGGGGAGGAAGACAGAAAAAAAAATGGCGGCCAAACCAAGCGGTGCCGTAATAATTTAAACTTTGCAACAACTTTTAAATATATTTAACGAGCGTGAGTGGAGAGAAAATGAAGTAAAGTAGACACCGGGTGTATATTTTCCCATTCGATCGCCTGTACCTTCTCCGATCTCGATTTGTTTGTAGCAGGGAGCTCGAAATCGATAATAAATTAAGCGCAACCTTTTCGGGCGGCGTTGTGCCAGCCGGATCGCTTGCCTTTTTCTTCTTCGCGCGCTTCTTCTTCTGCTTCTTCTTGTTTTCTCCGCCCTTCCAACGTCCTTTCACTCTCCATCCCCCCCTCCGTCCAAGTCACCGTGTTCTGGCGAATTGTTTCTGTACTATTTTAAAATTCCTGTAACGTACCGGCGCCCTTCTAGCGCCCTAGCTCCCCGTTCAACTGAGCGCGAGCGATCCAACTGACTTGCGAGCTGTGCGAGGTTGGCCAGGGAAGGGAGAAAGGACCAGGGAAAGGAGAAAGTGGGTGGGGGGTGCTTGTTTAGCGTCAAATTGAAAACAGCGTCGAAAGTAATCCAACCAGGCGGTTAGCAATAATTGAACTTGAAGTTTGCCTCAATTTCGGGGGGTTGGGTGGTTGTTTCTCTTTCTTTCGTGCTTTTTTTTTCCTCCTTCTTGCATTTCATTCTACTTATTTCCTTCCCACCTTCCCCGGGGCCGGCGCACGGCGAAAATGCAATAAATAATGAACGTAATACGCTTGTAAAGAGTGTGAAAATTGAAAACAAAAACTTCCCCGCAATGGGTGGGTGGGTTGGTGGGCGGATTCCAGTGACGAAAAACAAAAACAACAAAAAGAAGGGAAAGTTTTTGCCTTTTCCCTGCCGTGGTGCTTTTGTTTTGTCACCGGAACGTATGGTTCGGAGAAGAAAAGCGCCCCAAAGTGAGCCGATATTGATAAGGGCGCGTGGTGTTGTTTGGCGCGCGCGCGCGAGCTCGCGAGTTTAAAAAAAGGCCCCCTTTTTTGGGCTTTCTTAATTTATTAAATTTAATAAAACCCACCCCCACCTCCAAGAAAAAACCACCATCACGCGGGGTGTCGTAAAGTTGGGGTTTAATTTCACTCCAGCTTCCACAATGGGGCCCGGCAGTCGAAAAGTGCTTTCCGATTGCGCCACTTTGTGAGGTCTTACACCCCCAAAACATACGTTCTGGAACACCCACACATACACCCACACATACGTGGCCACGAAGGGATGCGATCAGCGGCTCACATCGCGACCATTAGATGCTAAATGCAGATTTATCGTCCACCCTCCGAGAATCGCAACCGAATGTTAAGCTAATTAAGAACGCATTTTTCCCCGCATTTTCCGGCACCCAGGGGGATCGGGGGTGGGTGGACTATTTTCCCCGGCCACCCGGCGGACGAGCGAGCGAATGGCGATTAAAATATCAAAATTCATAACAAAATAAGCCTTCCGATGGCAGAAAAACACCCCGATTTTCCCCGACGGCACCCGGTCTCTAATCATATGCTGACAATTAATGGCACCGGGAAGGGGCCCCCGGGTGGAAATCTCGCCCCTTTCGCTCCCGCGGGAGTTTATCCTCCCCACCCCTCCCCCCACCTTCCCTCGGGGGCAAAATAGCGCGCAAATCCATAAAATGTTTATCTTCGCCACACGCTCTCTCTCTCGCTCTCTCGCTTCGCTAAGACGAGTTATGACGCCTCGGGAAAATTGAAACGCCCGAAAGGCAACGGTGCGTTTGGTTTAATCCTTTTGAAAAAGCAATTGGCGTTTAATGAGTCATAAAACCGAACCCCGGACCCCACGGGTGCGGGCGATGAGACTTTTATGGCATGTAAAAATTATGCCGAAAACCTCCGAACTTCCGCGTCCTCGGCATGTGCACGCGCGCGCTTAAGCGAGGGTGGGACAAGATAAATAAATGGTTTTATTTAAAATTCATTTAACATTCGTCAAATTGCGACCGTGGCCGTGCTGTCCAGGCTGGCCGGGAATGGTTGTGCAGCCCGTGGAACGTGATAACCTTTTGGTCCTTTGGGTGTGTGGTGAACAAATGATAGCCACTATCAGCCGGGACGGAGGGTTTGCGGTTAAACGGCGGTACCCCTTAAGCCTCGACGGCGGCTCCGATTGAGCATAATAATCATCAACGAGAGCGTGGAGCGAGAAGCGAGACCATAAAACGGCACTCTCCTGCCGACTGCATCGTCTCGCGAGCTGGATCGGGCCTTATAAACGAGCGAGGGAGAAGAGGTTTTTCTTCTGTTGTTTTTTTTTGTCTACTGTTTAATTATTGCTCCCGTAATCGTTATCCTAATCGTTCCGATCGTTCGCAAATCCCGCCCACCGGAAATGGTCACTCGTGGGGTCTTTTTCAGCACGTGTGTGTGTGTGTGGTCTGAGGTGATTTTTTTTCCTCCAACTTTAGTTTGCCATCTTGAGACGGCTTTTGTTTGCGTTAGCTTAGCTCCGGTCAAAAAAGATAAAACAAGAACACACACACACACGAAAAGGTAGGTAGCAATTATTCCTAATCGAAGCCCTAATTCGATCCGGAAAACGCCACCTTGACACCTCGCGGGTCTCAAAAATAAAAAAACCCCCCGACGTCGCCTTCGAAAACGGAAGCCACCAGCCAAGCGCGATCGCTCCTAGCGACCTGACTCCGGGCAGAGGGCTATTATTTACAGCTCAGCGACTTTGACAGTCTCATCAGCGTCATAATTATCAGTGTTGCGTCAAATTGATATGGCCGAAGAAGCGGGGCGGGCAAGATTACGGAATTAAAGTTACGACCCCCAGCGCATGGGCTTTTTTTTGGGACGCTCGGAAGAAGAAAAAAACAGAAGTCGACGCTAGATGCCTGGGTTTTGGGATGAGTTATTAGGCTAGGTTCTCGCGGTTGGTTCTAGCTTGCTCGCGGTGGTTGCCCTTTTTGCTTTTGAGGAAAGAAGCCACGAGGATTCGTACGGGAAGGACTCGCTGGCGCGTGTGTTTCTTCGCGGGGAACAATTTATGCGCCCGGCGTTATTGTTTCGGAAGCCGTTTTCTCGTGTTCGTGGTTGTGTTCGGAAAATCGGGTCACCCGACGCAACAACAACAGAAAAAGGGCCAGCAAATGGCCTCATAAACTGGCCGTGGTTATGATTCAGTGGGTCGCGTGGTGACTTTAAACTTCGCGTTCGCGTAAAACGCCCCGTTCGATGTGTTCAATCGTTGACTCGTTTGGTTGGTGGTTGAGCCGCTTCTCGCGCAAGGAAACTCGCATAGCAAAACTCGTCGCTGCCCATTCGTCAGTGGTCTTTACGAGTGGAGTCTAACGTCGAGGACCTACACCGGGCGGTTCTCGTCTATGGTGCACAGGATGGGCTCTCGCACACAAACACAATCGCTAGAGGTCCAAAACGGAAAGTGAACCAAAAATATGATAATAAGTTGTAGCCTTCGAAAGGTGGGGTGGGGATTCCAAAGCTACGCACGAGCCCGAGCGAGAAGGAAAGGTCACAAAAGTGACGAACAAACGGCTCGATGGCTCGAGAAAACGACCGCGAAGGAAGCGAACCGAAGCGGCTCACCACCTGATAGGATATTGGATATGTGACCACTGTGGGGCTCTGGCTGGCTGGCTCGCCCTGGGGTCTGACTCCTCGAGAAAACACTTGTGGCACTGGGACCGGTGGCCTGCGTCAACCGAACCGCGAAGCCGTACGCGGAATAAAACCGGATGAACATTAGAGTCGACCCCAAAGTCGGGGAGCCGAGATGGAAAGGGTGGAACCCAGACGCAAAAGCCAGGCCAGGCGCGAAGGGTTAGCGTTGGGTTTCGAGATTCAAAAATTAGATAACCAAAACCAAGGAGTCGTTCCCGCGACCACAAGCACACACAGACACACACACAACAAAAAAAGCGCCTTTTCCCGGTTTGTCCCAGGTTGCGTTTTGTTTGATCGTTGCCTATAGATTATCTGCGAGGCGTCTCTCTGGGACGCACGTTTCGGCCCGGTTCACTCGGGCTCGAGCTCAGATGCGTGAATGCCAACAACCACCGGCACCAGGAGGGATGGGATTGAAAGAATAATTATTTCCGACTTCAACCAAAAAGCGCATCCCATGGGCCGTTACACTCCCGTGGATCGCTGGACACTCCGTTGCAAGCGGTCGATCGCGCGAACGAGAAAACCGGACAAATTAGGGCCCAAAACAACAACAAAAAATTGGTCCCTCCCTATCGCGACGATGACAAGCGCGCGTTCAGGTCGCATCAAAATTCAAACACACATCGCTCACTGCCTATGTTTCCAACGCGGAAAAGCGCGTGCTGGGGAGGAAAATTGAATAAATTTTCACGCCCAACCACGACGGAGCGGCGTCGGGAAGCTTTAAGCGCCCTTTTGGCAGAATGTGATAATTTGGGATGCAAGCCGCAGCGAGCGAACGAGTGATAATTGTGGCCGATAATTAGGCAATAACGAAGGAACAATGGCGCCCGGCGGTTTAAAGCCCTTTTTTTCTTTTTAATGGTGACTTTTACGAGCGCTTAGATTGAGGCAGCGGATCGGTCACTATGGCGACGGTGTTTATTGTCACTTTTTTTGTTGTTGTTTTTATTATTGTTTTGGGATTAGTAGTTTTTTTTCTACCACAGGAAGGAAAATGGACCGATCAAAGTGAGGCGTTAATGCCTTGCTCCTAGTTGCGTATTCGCGTCCAACGCATTCGATCGACCAACGCGAAGAGCACCAAAATAGTGTCCTTTTTTTCCATTCAACATGCGTCGCGTGTCCTTTGTCTGGCCTGCTGCCCTAACGACGTGCTTTCTCCACGCACTTCACGCGAAGTACGCAAACACACCACGCGCGCATTAAACATTATGCAGCCCGCAAGAAACCATCGTCCAAACGGTGGGTCCGTCACAAACAAAACCAAAGCAAAACGGGCGCAAATAAACGGAGCGAAATCGGTGCTTCAACAACATCGCCACACACACACACACCCATCCACCCACTGCTCAACTGCTCCATCGAACGCGACCCAACACCACCAAAAGGGACCAGGGTGATTGAGTGCTTAAGTCCAGGGACATCAGCTGAGCCGTCGAAATTGAAGCATGATTTGACAAATGAAAGCCACGACCCTTCGGCCCAAGTGACTCTCGCCAGCGGTAAAAGCGTACTGGTTGCGTGTGGTTTTTCCCTCCTCAATTGTGTTTCGTGTGTCCTTTCGGCGCCTCCTGTGGCCTTACGGGACGTCATAAAACCCCATCTACCACCGGGGAGAACTCCACCCGGTAAACCCCGCATAATGCGCTTTCTCTCGTTCGCTCACTCGGCTCGTTTATGCGCTCGCCGTGCCGAAATAAAGACGAAGAAAAAAAAAACAACAACGACAAATCACAAATCCAACATTATCATTCCACCACCACCACCGCCACCACCACAAGCAATCCCGAATCCCTTCGACCGCGGGGTGGCTTATCAATTTGTTTTATTCATGACGGTCCCTGTCGTTGGCCTGCCTGGTGTGCGCGGAAAATGCTAATTTTGGAGGTCGAATTTTCTCTCCGCCTCCCCCAATGTTGGGGCCGCGCAAGGAAGCCACGTAAACTGCAACCACAAGCCGTCTTGTCGTTATTATCGGCCCCGTGGAATTATGATAATTTTTCGCGGTTCACTTCAATCGGCCGCGTGCGCGAGCGCGCGCGTACACCGTTTGTGGCCTTTTTGATTCTCCGCCTTTTTTGGGAGCCACCGGGGAGTGGGGGCGATTTGGGTGCGTTTTGAGCGCGGAAAGGCTTTAAAGCGAGAGGCCAGACCTTTTAGGCGATGACCATTGTCTCGTCGACGACGTCGATATGGTAGTCGCATTCTGCAATGCGCTGCACCAGCAACGGAAAGTGAGTCTCAATTGACCGGTGAAACGAACCATCCGTGCACCTTTTTTGTGCGGATGTCAGAAGTCAGAAGATGGCGAGGTTGATAAATGATTAGCCGGCGACTCACCACGCCGAGGGCTCAGCTGCGCTGCGTGCAACTTGCAGGATGTTTATTTAACGTCTTATCAGGTCTCCGCAAGGGGGTGAGTTTTTCCCGTGCGTTTGCATACGCGGACGACCTGTCGCAGTTCAATTGGGCTCGGTTCACCTGCGAAGCTGTCGGCTTCGAGGTTCGGGAAAGTTCCCAGAAACGGTTCGGCGCATAAAAGCGCATTGTTTTGGTTTTTTTGCATCCCTCGCAAACTACACGCTTCATCATTAAACTGCCCACTGCGATTGTGTCGTTCTTGGGGCACTTATGACAGTTCGCTACAATTCCGCCCGCTTTTTGTCGCTATCGCGGGAAATCCTTCTCACCCGTTCGCTGTGTGTACGGATGCTTTTTTGTTTGTTTCATCTTTATTCGGGCGTGCTTTTCCGCCGCTGCGCGATTTGCATGCGACTGCGGGATGAGCTTAGTCCAGGGAAACTGACACCACGCTCGGTAACCAATGGCAACGGTGCACGGCCAAACAACAATGGGCCAGCAGCCGGACGAAGGAGAGCAAAAAAAACGACACCCCCAAACACACACACAGAGAGAGAGACGAGTACCCCAAAAGGAAGCGGCGAACGTCACTCTGACGCTGCTGATGGTTGTTGTCGTTGCTGGGAGTCGTTTTATTCTCGTTGCAGATTGATTGTGCCGCTCGTGTATAGGTGCTGCAAGCGCTAGAACAAAAGGCGAAGGGTTTTGCATCCGCAGGGTGGCAGGTGACCAGCCGGAAGGGGCTTTTGGGGAGGGGGCCCTTAATGCCCCTCTTGAGCCACCCCGAAATGGAGGCCACCCGACTTGGGGGTGGGGGAATACGGAAAATTTCATTTCCCAGTTCCTGTTTCCGTCCGACGGAAAAGCCGTGATGGTGATGGTGTTCCCTTTTTCCTTCTCTCTCTCTCTCTCGCGCTCTCTTTTTCGCCCGTGCATCGGTTTGGCTCGTTCGCTCGCACCTCGGCCCCATCGCAGCAGGCGCATTCACGCTTTTCAATCCCACAAATTTCCCTCGGTGCATCTTTTGCGCCAGTGTTTACATGTCAGTAAGCTGTCCGATTTCTCCGGGCCAGGCGAGCGAAAGAGTGCAACAGATCCACCGCCACCGGCACATAACTAAACTACCGCCGGCCGCTCGGAAAAACGGGCAGCAAAAACACCAAAAAAAAACGAAAACGAAAACGAAAAAATGGAAAGAAAGAAACCCCAACGGCTGCCACCTCAACGGACGATGGCACGTTATTGTTGGCTCTTTTCCCTAGCTGCAAGCGGGTACACGGTGTCTTTGCCTTTTGCCAGGGCCCACTGGAGCCATCATCCTTCCGGGGACCGTAAGCGCACTGCAACGGCAAGCGAGCGCAAGAAAACCCTTCCCTTTTTTCTAGCGCACACACACACACACACACACACACACGGCAAGGGGGGCCCTGGAACACATGCGCGGCCCGGGCAGAGCAGAGGCGCACTAGCTGCCACCATGGCAACGTCTCAACTTCTACGGTGCGGTTGGTTTCAACGACGGAACCGTCGCGCGTCGTCAGGCTGATGGCCGATGTCGCATGTACAACAATATTCTCTCGCCCCTTCAGCCCACTCGGGTGACGATGATAAAGGCGACAAAGAACGATGGCGTTGGAGCACACCCCCCTTATGGTGCCCGGGTACTCCGCTTTTCCCGGTGACGCTTTTCTAAATGGGGTCTCACCATCTGATAAGTCTCGAGAAGGGAAGCTTTTCTGTTCGCTGGTTGGGGACGTTGTTTTCACGACGACACGATGAGGTGGCACTGGAATGGCTCTGGAATGGCTCTGGAATGGCAGCTCTGGAATAATACGCCACTGTGAAGTGTCGAATGATCTCGATCAAAATTGTATCTCTTAAGCCGGGGCTGTTGCGTTGCAATAAATAGACCAAAACCTGCGATGTGCATGAGCTTCAACACAAATTCGCTCGTTTGGTTTTTCATCCCTTTTTCTTCCAGAGTTTAAGGCTCCTTATCAATCCACCCGATGCAAGGATTTTCCATTCATCCCATCCCCCTGGGTGGGTGGGAAAAACTCAAGCCCCCTCTGGAAACCCGGTTTTCCCGTGCCACTGCGGCACCGTTTCTTTCGCTTCACTCGATTGGCAACATTTCATCTTTCCATTTTCAGGGCAGCCCAGCAAAACGGAAGACAAAAACGCTCCCCAACCGAGCACTCGTGCTCTCTCTCTCTCTCTCTCTCTCTCTCTCTCTCTCTCGCTCACTCGTTTCACCAGGCCCTCTCGAAGGTCCCAGAGGCTGTGGTTCTCTGTGGCGATTTAACCTCTGATATACATATAGCTGCACATAAGACGACCAAAACGTCTCGTAAACTTGCGTTGCGAACGTCGCCTTTGCAAAAGATGCCACAAGAACGAGTCGCCCGGTGTGCCGTTAGTCGCCTTGTCGGTCGTAAAATTCAGATTTTACGCGCGGTTGATTTCTTCCACAAATTTTGCTCTGCCTCCGCGGGGTCCGATCGTCCTTTCCGCGCTCGCGCACGCCAAGGTGCGTACGGGGCCCTTTGTGGTGTGGTGGGTTTTTCTCTCTCTCTCTCTCTCTCTCCAGGACCTCCACACCATTCGGTGAATGACATTCCTAGCGCGCGAGACCTAGAGCATGCATTTGTGCGTTTATGTGTTCATTCCGGGTGCCTGCCTTTTGGTGCCGATTCCTGCGCCAGTGGCCACAATTGAAGCGTGTCGGAGAAGGGCCTAACGCTGGCACGGTCGGAGAAATGAAATACGCAACACAAAAAAAGACCAGAGGGTTTGCCACCCCGGCAGGGTGCAAGGCGCGGCGGGCAGCGCAAAAATAGCGAAACATGATTTATGCCATCCCAATTTATCGCGTCTTGTAAGAATTCATCTTTCTTGCCCGCGTGGTTTTTGTTCTGCTGAGCTTTACGCTTTTTCCTCTAGCGCTGTGAAGCATGCGTGGTGGAAAGCAGGGAACGAAAGGAAGGCAAGAAAAGGAAGCAAACGTTAGAAACCCCGTGAAGGGAAAAGTGGGAAAGTGAAGGAACCATCATAAAGCAAGGTCAGGGAGAAAACGAACTGTTGTGCGTTGGCATTTTGCTATGGGCTGACTGCTGCTGCTGCTGCTGCCTGGGCGTCATTTCTATGTGTCCGTTTTTCGCACAACAACAAACCAAAAAAAAAGGGATCCTCTCGACCCTCGAAAGGGGCCGCAACTTTCACTTCTCTCCCGCAGCGCCCGATCGCGCAAACGGACGATATAGAGTCGAATTTAATATGGTTTTAGCCGCATTACGGACAAAGGAGAGCCCATTTCGATAACGATATGGCGATTGAGCCGATTGGAACGATCGGGGAGGCAAACAACAACAACAACAATAATAAAAATAAAATGAAAAGAAAAAGGTTCTTGCGATGCTACGATGCCGTCACAAACCAAAACCAAAATGTAACAAACAGAAGAGAGAACGAAAAAAAAACATATATGCAACCGAACGAAGCATGTCGCAGCATAAGCGGAATTCGCGAAGGCTCCGTTCGGGCGCAGAAGCTCGTAAATATGAAATGACGTATTTTACGCTTTGTTTTTACCCGTTTCCTCGAGCCGAATGAAGGAGGCGAACTGGCGAAAAATATAAAAAAAAAATTACACGAAATGAAAAAAAAAGCCAAGGGAAAAAGGGGGCGAGTTTTTCTCGAACCCCTCCTCTCCCCGGGGAACCCCTGGGGGCCCTGGGTGGTCGCCGGTTTTAGATGAAGTTGAGGTGCCGATAATTAAACGAGTAATTTGACGAAAAGCAACGTGTCCGAGGTGGCGTAACGACTTTATTATCGGTAAGGATGAATTATGATCGTCGCGGCGGTCGCGATATTCCCGTGCGATCGGGCGTGCGATGCGGTGCCACTTAAAAGATAATTAACTTCCTTTTCTGTGTGTTTTTTTTACAAGTTTGATGTGTATGAGTTTGCGGTGCGTCCTCAGCACGCCAGTTGACAAGCGAAATTGAATTTATATCACCTCGGCGAGGCGGAATTAGCATCGGACATAGTTGGGCGCGTGGGCATCTCGGCTGGAGGAAAAAGCAAAAAAAAAGGATGCTAATTTTGCCTGGCCCGCGGTCTGATAATGAGACGGTAATAAAAATGCGGCCCATCATCAAACGGAACAGGTCTAGCATAACGTTCAATTACGTGCCTGCATCGCTAATGCATAGATGCAGACGAAAGAACAAACGTGAACGGGAGTAGAGAGAGAGAGAGAGAGAGAGAAGAAGAACAAAAAACCGACCAGATGACAAAACAATGATATGATAATTAACGAAAATGATTGATAGAAGAATTTTTATAATTAAGACATCGGCACGGTCCCATCGCGCACGTTTGGAGGAGGGTGAAAAAGAAATCTCGATGCCTTATAAATGGGCTGCAAATGCGGGCACACATATACGGCGGGCTTTCCAGGGCAAACAATACCTAATGGCCGGCCGCAAACCCCGGTTTGGGTGGGAAAAGGTTGGCTCGGTGAGGTGGGAAAAACATGAGCAGCGAGAGAGAGAGAGCGAGAGAGAAAATCAAGAAGCAGAGACGCGTTCCCGAAACCAAACCTGACATCCATTTTGCATTTTTAATTTCATTTGCTTCCCATTACACGACCCGTTCCACCCTGGCACGTTAAGTCTATCCTGCCGCTGTGAGCGGCCGCCCGAAACACCGGGCGAGAAATCTTCGAAGGAAATGGAAAGGATTCCTTAAATAGTTCTGCCTTTTACTCGTCTCTTTTCTTTTGGGTTTTATTTTTTTCTCACTGCTCCGAGGAGCGCGCGCGGGTTCTTAAAAAGGGCCACCCTTTTTTTTTTTTTCGACGATCGCTCTTCGCGGACTCGGCTCGGTGGAATTTTATCAATTTCACTCTATCGAATGGCGAGCGAAGAATGGAATTTAATGTGTCATTCACGTGTCGTGGTGGAGGCATTTTTGTTTCGCTTTTCATTTCCATCCCCCCGGGGCGTGCCAGCTAAACGATGATCGAGTGCGGCTCGAGGGAAAGTTCAAGGTGCGTAGATTTTTGCGCAAGAATGTCTGTTTGCCTATTTGACACCCGGCAGTCGGGCGCAGCAGCGCCTGCTGCGATTTCGCTATTTCTAATTCAAACAACAACAACAACAACCACGACAACAACAACAACAACGACAACAACGACAACAAAAACAGCACATCTACGGCATTCTTCACCAAACGGTTCGCATTGCTGCGTGTTCACGATCGCTTTGCTGTCTTGTTTTTTTTCCCTCTTGTTTCGACCGCTAATTGGCGCCATTTTTTTTTGCTTTTGCACCAACCATCCAGCTCATCCGGCGTTACAACGACGCTTCAAGCCCCCGCTTAACCTGCTCGAAAGGGGTTTAGTTTTTCGTCGACCTCTTAACGATTAACCTGCTGGCTCCAGCGGCGGAAGTTGCACAGGTTTTTATAACTTATTACGCCCGCCAGCCGTCGTCGTCCTGCCCGGTTTGTCTTCCTTCGCTTTCCATATTTTTTTCTCTGCTGTTGCTCCAAATAAATGCCCAAAAAGGACCTTCGCCGAGAGTGGCTCCCGCAAAACGGGCGTACGCAAACGCAACGCAAAAGCCAAAATCAAATGTGCCTTCGCTTATTTGGTGCGATTCTCGCGAAATCCCCTCCCCCCATCGCAATGCCCCCTATCTCCACCCCACGACAACTGCACTACTGTTATTATCTCGTTTGATCATTTGTCTCCTTGCCATTTTGCGACCAACCGTCGGCTGCCCTACCTTTTTCCCGGCCGGTGAGTTCGTTAGCTGGCAAGCATGCACCCTTTCGCGGCGTTTCCCCTAAGTTGGCGCGTAAAAACGCGGTAGCTCGCAATCGAACGGTCGAGAGCGCGAACGTCTTCGAAGGCTGGAGAGCCTGGGCAAAAAGGATGAACAGGGGAGAGATGAAGAAGAATGGAGAAAAAAAAATACGCAGCAACAGCGCTTTAAAACAAATCGAAATCTAGCGAAGCTCCAGCAGGAGGGTGGGGGAGGGGATGAAAAAGGGTCAGGATGGGAAGCGACGAGACGGGATATTCTCGCTGGCCACATCTGGGGCTCGCTGCTGTACGCACCCCATGGTGCAAGGCAACCGCAGCGAGGCTGGCAGAAGCCACGCAGGAAGTGCATATTGACGCAGAAATACACTGATATAAAATGGCACCAGGGGGCGAGGGAGAGAGAGAGGGTGGGCGGATGGGTGTGTGGCGAGGGGACCGGATGGGGGTTGCGGATCGTGAAATGAACAACTGGCAAAAGGATTGCGGTTGAAGCCTTGAAGCGGGCTTGGTTTGGAGGGCGCTGCGATGGCGGCCGTTCCTCTCGCTTCCCTGGGACGCCGTTCAATCTCCTCCCCTTCCACCCACCCCTTGGCGTTCCACACACACACACGCACGCACGCGTTTGCCTGCGCCCCATGAAATGTACATATTCCGGGTCCATATTACGCATAATTAAACGCCACGCTATCGCAGACGTTCGGCAAATGACACCTCTCGTTAAAGAGACCTCTCGCTCTCTCTCTCACTCACTCTCCATAGCGTGTGTGTGTGTGGGGGGGGGGGGTGGAATTCGCGCCACAACGGCTCGCCCGCTCCAGGCTCCAAGCCATCTCTCGCCCAAGCCTCCTCAACCGGGGAGGTATAAACGCCGAACGCCGCAGTAGGCTGCGCAATTTCAAACTGTAACTGTCAAACGAGGTGGTGGTGGAGCCTGGTGGAGCGAGTTGCACCAGACGCGAGCCGTGGTTAGCGAAATACACGAACCAGAAGGCTTGAAGGAAGAGATACGCACCGCACTGCACATCGCACACACACACACACACACGCGCGAGCGAGCACGAAAGGGCCGAAGGACGACGTTTGCATTGGGCAACGGCAAACGAAGGGGCACGACACCGAGCGGGCACAAAAGGGGGGAATTATATATGGCCGCGGGTTGCGAGAATCGAGGCGACGGGGACGGTTGATCTTGAATTGAAATTAAAGACCAGCCCGGGTGGTGTGGGGCTCACCCAACCCCCAAACCCACCCCACGGAAAGGGATGAACGATGAGTTTGCACTATATAAAAGGTGCCCGAAGGTACACAATTTTCATCTCTCCACGCTGCCGTGAGAGATCGACGCATCGTTTAGTCGCGCTGGCCCGTTGGGGGTTGGTTGAGCGAACGGATCGTGTAATAATGTTCGGTTCCCTTCGGTTCAACCCCCCCAGGAGCCCTTTTGGAGCCCGCAGTGCAAGGAGTGACCGTGCGCGAATGGCGGCCCATTGGCTGGTGCGCGCCCTTTTGTGCGATTCGCGCAAGCATTTTCCACACACACGGACACACGCTGCAAAAGGGGGCCTTGAGGAGGGCGATGAATCAAAGTTCACTTTGTTTGATTCTGATTTACACATGTAAACCGACCGGCTAGCTGGCTGCCGGTTGGGTAAACGGCCATTTCAGTACGCAGCACGTTGGCACCGGCGAAAGATGAACGACCCCGATGAGATAAGAACAAGAAGGAACCTGGTGTTTCGGGGGAGGGGGTGTGCGTTTTGCGACCCCCAAACATACGCCTCGTCGTCACGCGGGTGTCAAACGGTGGGTGTGGGGGGGAATGCCGACTCCTTGCGACCTTCGCTGTGCGTTCGATGGCGTGTTCGATGGCCATTTTGGCAGCTACCAGAGAGGTCAGTGGAGTGAACCCATGCACCTCGAAGCCGGTGTTTGAAGGTTATGTTTCTTTGGGATGACGTGCGGATGAAGGTTTATTGAGGGGCGGGATGGGGGGGGGGCACATTACTTCCGACGGATTCTCGTGTGTCCTTTTTTTTTTCTTCTTTGGGTGAAACGCGCATCGAAATGCAACAGAACCTGGAAGGTGCAGCCATTTGAAGGGTACGTTTGACACGATCTTAGCTGATATTATTAGCGAAATGATCGTGTTAAAATAAAACCTAGCTAGCATTTATCGACAATTTGATCCAGCGCTCTATGTCACAGCCTTTGCACCGATCTGGTCGTGATCTTTCGCCAGCTGTTCCAAAAATTTCCCCAATTCGATAGCAGCATTTATGCTTCTAAAATGCTCAATTCGAATGTAACATCATTTGCTAGAACTCACCCAAAACGATGTTCATCATCGGCCAGCGGGTTTTCGCCTTTGCTGACGAGATGGAAAAATGGTCACAAAAGCGAAAGAAATGACTTCATTTTTCGAATCATTCCACGCGGCCTCATTATCTGCCATCGTTCCGGACCCGCGAGGCATATTTGCGAAACAGCCAAAAACAACACTAGTGTATCAACGAACAAAAAACAACACCACCGAGAGTGAGTAATAGATTTCGATAAATGAAGCACACGAATAAAGAAAAAGCGACGAAAAACAAAAAAATAACAACATACGCTGGCTCCCAAAACACCGCACCTAATGAGAACTGACAATTCACACTGCATTGACAAGCGCTACCCATCTTTGCTATCGGTTACATTCCTGTAACTTTAGCTTATCGCCAACCCGCGGACAACCGTCGCGCGATGTTGCACACCACCACTATCGGTACCGGGAAATCTTTACACCGACCTCATTGGGCCGGTCCGTATCTTGCCCGGGTGCGATAACACCGACCACGGGTGTAACCTGACCTCTGGCTGGGCGAGAGTGAAGACATTGCGCAAATGGTGCGAGAGAGCAAATTTCCGGTTTCGCAAGGATCAATTACTATCGGTTGTTTGGCGATCGAAACTCGGGCTCCCTTCCGATCAGCAGGTTAGAGATCACCCAAGGCGAAAGAGTGGGCGCGAAAAATCCTTCCAAAACCAACGGAAATGAGCCACCCCTTTCGAGCGGCGTTTAGAAGGAGTAGTTGAAAGCCAGCACGCTTCAAGGATGCGCAGCACGCAGCCGAGGATGTTCGCACATTTACGCACCAATCTTGCACCGACCACGCAAGTTGGGCATCACGCCAAAGGGTCCCTATTTTTCACCCAAAAACCCCTGCAAGCTGCTCAAACATCGCCGCTCGCGCGAATTCTTGTGTACGACAGCGACATTATTAATTTCCACGCATCAAGCCTTCCCCCTTTCGCTGGATCGTCATTAGCCGTGGTATCCTCGGTAGCCGGAAAGCACGTCGCCCTCATTAGCCTCGATTAATCACACGGCCATCGGTCCATCGGTGCTCGTGAAGAACCAAAGCAAGCCAAAGACACCGAACCTGGAAGCTGGTGTGAATTCGCACTCACGCGCGCGATCAGTTCCGGCGATTCAGCACGGCGGGATTCGGCGGGAACGCGATTGGAATAAAACAAATAAACTTCTCCAGGACGCGCAAAAACCCGGTGGCAATGTGTGAAAGTGCACCCTGTACATAAATAACAGGCCCGGTGGTTTTTCCCGTGAATGAAATCACCACCCCCCCCAGTAGCTGCTCCACCTTCAGCTTGCAAAGTACATTCAATTATTCGTTCAAATTGAATGTATCATTACATCCGATCGATGGAGGCAGCACGTGGGTTGTGTTGGGGCGAGGTGCGTACGTGTGCTGACATGAACAAGATTGTGCTCGAGCGCGGGGAAGCTATTCATAAAGCACTTGCAACACGAAATACGGCTTGGTAGCATCCGGTTTTTGGGGTTGGGGATTTTCAACCCTGATGGAAAGCAAACGCAAACGCAAGTCGCGGTGTCTCGCGTTCGTCTCCAGGCGGCCAGGAAAAAGGGCAAGGGCCGCGCGAAAGCGGGAGCGGGAAAAAAGATACGTACAAGTACAACAATACCAAAATAAACAAAACATGCAACCCGCGGGCGATCGACGGTCGACGGTATCGGTTGTTTCGAACCACACGGGTCCCAGTTGTGCGCGCGCTCGCGTTAATCGATAAACAAACGCGTAACGTTAATGTCACAGGTTTCACAATTTCTTGCGGGGCGTCCGGCGAGGGTCCTTGAGTGGGGGGGGGTCTCAAGCACGGGTGGGCGGGACAACAACAGTACGACAACACACAAAAGCTAAAGCAAAAGGAAAGAAATCGAAAAGAAAGTGCACAAAAAGGCACACAGCGGAAAAAAAAAACATCAGAAATGTTGTTCCGGACGAGGCGAGGACGGACCTCGTCCGTGTGGCGCATATTTGTAGTGTTTTTGGAGTCCTGGTACAGGAAGTCGACGCCCCTGTTGTTGGAACAACGAGCTCACATCGAACATTGCATGCCGTGGCGTCCAGAATGGAATTGGCGTTCCGAACGCGCGACATGAGAGCTCGATAAGAGAACGCTCGTCGTCCGCGGGAACGGCTCGTGTGGCCGGACAGGGACTTTATTCGCACCAAGGAACATGCATTTTCATCGTGCGTGTGTGTGTGTTGTCGTCTTCCTGCAAGCGGTCACCAATCAAATGACGCCATTTTGGGGGTGGGCAGGAATTTATTTGCAACCGAAATCCGTCTCCTCCCATCAAAAAACCCACCCCAAACTGCAACTGCAATTGCAATCGACCTCGATTGCAACCGAAACGGCCGGCCTCCTTGTCATTACGCGCCCGGTCCCCGGTGTGAGTGGGTCGCCTGCGATTGCATAAATTATGCACCGAACCGTACCGGCTCGCGGATATTGAAACCCGTTCGCGCAATCGAATTTAAACACGAACTCATCACGCAAACCCGCGACGTGAAGTGTAATTACTTGCGCACTTTCGGACAGCGCTCACTGGCGCAGATGCACACGCGTGCACATTTGCGTGGCATGTCAGCTCGCGACTCGGACAAACGTGCGGTCAAACGACGCGACCGAAGGTCCTTTCGTTCGGTTGGGTGGAGGTCCTCCAATTTTCCATTGTGGGCCGCGCGCGACGTGCATAATTAAAATCGCCACGCACCGGCTACGAGGAGCGCGTGAGAATTGGGAATTTTGTGGTCGATTTGGTCGCTCACGTCGCTTCCCAAAAGTGGGTGGGGGTTTTGGGATTGCGACACCACCCACCGAGAGAAGGGTGAAAACCGTATGCTAATCGGTGTTCGATCGGTGACTCCATTGAATGCCATCAATTCGTCAATCAGCACCGATAGGTGCGGGCGAAAATAACTCATCATTTTGGACAGGCCGTTATCGGGAAGCCTTCAGGTTGGGCCATCGTGGAGACACCGATAACGATGCTTGAGGGTGCGTGTCGTAAATGCTTCTTCAAATGCTCCCGCGAGCCATCCAACCTTTTTTTTTTGGGTACGCATCATAAACCGCGCGAATAATAAGACACTTTTCCGATTGGACGGGGAGGGTTTTTCTCTCTCTCTCTCTCTCTCTCTCTCTCTCTCTCACACACACACACAAAACGCACTTCCGCCTTACTACGAGCTCCATTTGCAATGCGTAATAAACGTCCCGAGTCGAGTCGTGCCAGTTGCTGCTTGCTTTTCATAAGCGTTGAGCTTGACGAGAAAGCCGTTTAAACGATCGCTCTTGTTCCAATGGGGGGCGAGTTTTCCGAGCCATTTTCCACGTCCAAACGCAGGTGGATCGCCGATCGCCAGTGGATAGAATGGGAGCATTAAAATGGGCATTATTTTTCTCAACCTCCGGGCAGCGGAAATAATGCTTGCAAATGGCTTGCCCGGGGCGCCCAAACAGTGCGCCTAGAAACCGAATAGTGCGAATTTATAATTGCTCGCTTCTCGCGAGCCGGTTTTTTTTTTCTTTTTTGCGGACGATTTCTAATGACGCCGGATCGCTCGCGTGCATCGACTTGCGGCGAAACCCGCGCGTTGGGTTGATCGTGGAAAAAAAAAACGGAGAAGCGAAATGAAAGCAAAAAAAAAAGCAAACGTAATAAACCCTTACGACAGCCGACGCGCCAGCGAAACCAGTGCACAATAATCGTAACTCATGGTTGGTTGATGAATGCAATGCATTCACCACCACCGGTTTCGGTTTTTGCAGACCGCTTGCGTCTGGAATGTTGGATTGGAAATGGAAATTAAAATCAATTGCCGGCTCTGTTGCTGCTTGCTTCACGACACTTTACACTCGCCGATGCGTTCCGACGGAGATCGAGCCCGGTTTTGGCGTTGATCTGTGCCAACGTGGCCAATAATGTGATCCGCAGGCATTGAACGGAGAACCCCATCGATCAGCAGTAAGCGATCGCATCATGAAAAACGGAGAAAAGTTTCAATCGGCCGCGAAACAGAGCCTCAGGTTGGGCTTATCTCACATTTTGTCAACCATTCCTGGGCTTATTTACCCCCTCTCGAAATCGCAACGTGGCAAAACACCGGACGTGCCGTACCGATAGATGGGGCGTTTTTTTTCTCAGTGAAAACCTCCATCCAACCGACCGGACACCGTGTGTGTTTTGATGCCATGAAACCGAGCACGCCGCGTGCCCGTTAGAAAACAATTTGACAAACTAAATCAGCAGGAAATGACGTACCATTTGCTGCTCCGGAACCGCAACTCTGGGTGGCCCATCAACCCCCTTCCCGAATGGGGGATGGTTTTGGAGCTGCGCATTGTTGTAAAGCCCATCCGTCAGCCTCAGTGTCTATTCGGCTGCGTTGGGTTGCGGCTATCGCGATCACCGTTGAAAAGTGCATGCGTGGATGTAATTTAGCGGGATTTGATTATTTCCATTTCGGGCGCGCTAATTGCCACTTAACCGGGTCACATTTTTCATCGACCCTAGGCGGCTGCTGGCTCCGGAGGATTCGGACAACCGGACGAACCCGAGCGGATGGGTTTTGTGGTCGCGTAAATTGTTTAAAACTTCGCTGCCCCATTACACAGATGCCGCCGGAGGGACGGGATACCGATCTATCTTTGCTGGGCCGCGCGAATGGGTGCGAATTGTTGGGGAGGGCCCAAAAGGTGTTGCTCTGTTTTATGGTGTGCAATCGAATCGGAATGGCACGATGGCAATTGAAACCCTGCGAGAATCGCTGGGTCGTTTGGCGAGGAAATGGGCTTCAAGATGTCGATTTTTCAATATGCTGTAGGTGCACATTTTCACACACATTTTCGAGGAAAGAGAAGACACAGACAAAAGACGATTTTCCGTTCATCATTTGATGGTGAGTTTGAGGTCACTTCGAAGCTCATTTGCATAAGTGACTCGCAGCGTGTGAGTGTGCGTTGACGTTGTTAGAGCCGGTGTTTTATGATAAAGGCACAATAAAAGTTCTTTCGTCACGTATTCTGCCCCACTAATGAGGAGTTGTCCATACTTGTTGACCTTAGGTGGCACTTTGATGAACAAACGCTATGACAATGCTATAGCAATGACGACAAAACACGATTCTAATAGTTCTTTTAGTGAAATGTCGACGAATGAAATTATATTCCCTACATTGATTCGTTTTTAGGACATTCGTCAATATCAATGTTTGCCAGTGCTTACGCTTATTTTTAATGTTGTCAAGTAGTTAATCTAAATCTCTATTTAATACAATAGGATTCAGGATGCTGGTCTGCAGTATCGTATTGTGATAAAACGACATCGACGAAAAAGATGAAATAATTGCTTTTCATTATTTTCCCTTCACTGCAAGGATTGTAGGCCGTTGCTATGAGACACCCATCATATAAAAATTTGAAATAAAAAAAAAATTCATGCAAAAACGAACTCAGTTCAGCCTACTTGGTTCAACGATACAGCTACTTTTGTCTGCTAGACGAAACGTTTGAATAGGAAGTGATTCAAACTAGAAAATTTTATCATTTTGCGCTGCTTTCCAATTACACCCAATTAACACCGAAGCTCGTCTTCATCCATTAACAACGTGTAATTCACAAAAGCGGTTGGAAAAGTGCCGGAAAAAAACACAAATCTAAAAATGAGCTCAAAAACCATGTTAACATTAATCCATCTTTACAGAAGATTTTAGCACCAAAACCTCCCCCCCCAAAAAAAAAAAAACCCCATTGTTAGCCCGCGAACAAAAGCGAACTCCAGCCCAGTGTTTGCCCAAAAGTGCACTGCATCGTTGCACCATCCAACAATTCTCGCTAATTTCGAGCCCTTTCGCGAACCCTTAACTTGCCTGTTTACTTGCTCGGTTCGCGAAACACAAAAATCATTGATGAGCATTTAATTACCCTTTTATTTTCGCGCGGTGGTGGTGAAGCTGCGCACCATTCAGCGAATCCTTTTATGTTTCAGGATGTCCCCCGTTCCCACCACCCATTCAACCTGTCAACCGAACTCCCCACCCATCGCAGTTGGTGTTGGAGTGAAGTGCAAACAACACGGCCATCGGTCGATCGGGGTTTCGCGCACGGGCCAGGGCGCGATCGGTTAGGAATGCAATTAAGCGATAATGTTTCGCCACGCTTCCTGTCGTTATCGATGAAATTCAGCTTAGAATTCTATTACACCCCACCTGGCTGGAGTGTGGGGGTGAGTGGGTGGGGGTGAATTAATTGTAATCGATCGTCATTTAGCGTTTGGCAGGTTTTTGGCCGATTTCCGATTCTAATTCATTACAACTACATTATGACCCAGCGCGCGCGTCGGCTCGGCGGCTCCAGCGAAATGTGTGCATGTGTGTCCGTGTGTGTGTGTGGATGGGTGGGGGTTAACCACCAACCCACTGGAACAGGCTGGAGGGTGGAGTGCAAAATCGAACAAAAGTGGAGCGCTATTTAGTTGCCGTCGAGCTGCACTTTTTGCTCCGCTTTTTCCGAGCCGGGCAAATGTTTCCATTTCGATGCTTTCGACAAATAATGAAAAATATGAAACGCATAAACGGCCTGCAGAGGTGGATGGAAGGAGGGGGCGGGGGGGGGGGGTTTGGGGAGTGGTTGGAAGGGGGGAACCGGCAGTGCAAATGGAAATAAAATAAAATGAAACGATGGGCTTAAAAATCATTTTCAAATTGCCATCCGAACCGCGTGCATTTTTCGCATTTGGTGTTTGTAGCCACCCTCCCTTCATTTGTGCCTCCTTTCCACCCCTCCCATCCCCACCCACCCTTTTCTGCCCTCCTGCACACCCTCCCAACCCTTTTGTACGATTTTTACGCCCCGACCGGTGGAAAATGATTTATGACCGTGGCGATACGTTTGCGTTGCGTTTATTATTCGGCCTTCGCCGGTTCGCAGGGTTTGATGCGCAATGAGTGCACGTGCGTGTGTGTGTGTGTGTGTGTGTGTAACTATTTCCCACCACCAAGCGCCATTGGCCATTTTATTTGCGGCCAAAATGCACCCTTTCCGGTTGTCGAGCGAGAGAGAGAGAGAGAGAGCGAGCGGAAGATCGACCCCAGCGCGAGTTATCGACGCCGATGCACCTGTGTTTATTGATTTTATCTGCCAATTTACACCTGCACCAAAATGCATGCATGCATTTACGCTTCGACCCGGCCAGGGCCAGGTGGAGGGGCACCCGACCGTTCGAAAATGGGCGTGAAAGGAGCACCGTTCGCGAACGCGCTCGGTGCCTATTTTAGCGATGGTTTTTCAACCCTTTTTGCAACAAAGGGGCAGCATTCCGGCGGCAGTCAAGTGCACTCTCGCACCGCATCTGCAGTATTGCATTTTTATTTCACCGGTGCTGCTGCACCCCAGCTCAACGGCAAAGTCCAAGAAGGCGAGCGAAAGAGAGAGCGAGAGCGAGAGAGAGACGTTGATGCGACTCCCCGCTGATGGGGTTCGAGCGAAAAAAAAACCCCACCCCACAGGAGCCTCGAAAAGAGGCCCGGAAATACAGAGAAAAAAAAATAAACAAGCAAAACAAAACAAAAAACAGACAGCCACCGAAAAGAAGCTACGCAAAATAAAAAAAAAACATGGCGTCTGCGAGATCTGTCTCTCGGCGTTTGCGTCCTGCGCCCATCGCCATTTGTCGCCCGCCGGGGTCCTTGCCGGGTGCGCATTTTCCTGGGTGCAGCTCTGGGCTTATGCTCCCGCAAAAATATTATCATATCTTTCCGTTTTATCCGAACCCCTCCAGGATGCGCCGCACGGGTGAAGGGGCGTAACTCATCGCGAGGGGCTTAACGGGGCGAAATATGACAAAAATAAAAGGAAAAATAATGCAAAGAAAAGCGACACATTCCCACACAGCTGGCGATCGGCCGCCGTTGCTACCGGTGCCGTTGCAATTTCGGGTGCCTGCAGCGAATGCAGCCGAGCCGCGAGAAAAGTGCAGCAAAACTGCAGCCAAGACATTTGTCTGCTCGGGGGTGTCTTTTTCCCTCCCCACCGCGCATTGGAGGCGTTGGAAAATCCTATAATCGCTCTGTCGCACCCCGACGCGGGATGGTTTCGTTCGTTGGTAGGGGTAAATTATATCTGGAATTACAGTTTTTTTCTTGCTTTTCGTTGCCTGCCGATTCTCGATAAGCGCAAACAGGCGGCCAGCCTAGCGACGCTGGTGTGTAATAACTTATGCACAAATAATCACCCTCTTAGGTATGCATTCGTGTCATGGACCTTTACGGACCTCCCATCCTCCAGCCGGGCCGGCTTTGGGGCTCGCTAATTAAACAAAGCCAACTAACCCTTGCGAAGGAAAAGTGCAATGGCAAAAAAAAGAACGAGACGTTGGGTGGATTAACGTGGCGATGAATCGATTGAAAAGTGCGCAACAACAATCGCATCGGCAGCGTGGATGAGCTCTCGCGCGAGTGGCGCGCATACGCCAGCCAGCATTAAGACAAAGCCTGGCAGCAGCTGGCAAAAACAAAAAAACAACACAGCAAAAAAAGAAACACACGCAGTTTCCAACAACGCGTCACGTGCCGCTCGCCCTCGGTAATTCTTAATGCATAGATATCGCAAACGAAAAACATAAATTACGGCGGGACCTGGGCTCTTACCGCATTTTCCAATTAAATTCCTTCGACTTCGGCATCGACCCATTTCGCAAAACCCCATCAAAACCGTTTCGGACGGAGTTGGACGAGTCGGACGAACATCGCCCTGTAGCACATCATTCCGAAACCGGAACTCCGGAATGATCGAAATGACATCGTACCAGCCCTATTTAAATGCTAGAAATTACTCCGGCTCACGCCCAGCGCTAGATAACGTCGGTCTGGGCCTCCCGCAAAAAAGGGCCAAACCCCACCCCGGCTCTCGAGGGAGGTCTCGAGGGAGGTGGACCCTCGGGGAAAGGGGTGCACTCCCGCACTCCCGCACTTCCCAGCCACCCGGACGGCGCGCGGAGACCCGTAAACGAATTAATGAAGTGATAAATTACATCGATAAAACATGCCAAATTATACGTTTTAAAAGACAACAACGAAATGACCCGTTGAAAGAAATACACAAAACCCAACTAAAATGACCGGGCCCCCGGTGTCCTGGGTTCCGATCGACCCCTCCCTCCTAGACTCCCTCCCCATTCGACAGGTTACTTCCTCGGCGCGGGCCGCCATTTTAATAACCTTCTAATCGATGGCAGCAGCTTCGAGCAGTGGGCATTTGTTTATTTGCTGTGGCTTTATCGACTCGCACGACGAGCCCCCCGTGAGTTGGTTTTGGAGTGTCATTAGTGTGCTTCACCGTGTGTGTGTGTCGAGGTCTGATGTGATCGAGTTTTTTTTTTGTTTTTTTGGGAGGGAGAGAACCGGTGATCGAAATAATTACGGCTTCTAGGTGCTGATCGAGGCTAAATGGGATCGCGAGACCGTGCGCTCAAAATTAGGGTCGAACATGGCGATTTTTCCCAGCGTTCATTGATTTAGATATATCGGACGCCCTGGGACGCGCCTGTATCATTATATCGTTTGGTGGTGCATTTTCATCTAGAGCGTGGTGGGTTTTTTTTTCTTTCCCTGTGTGGCCGCTGGGAAAAAGCCGATCGTCGGTGAATTATTCCCTTCCGCGATCGGACTGTGAGCCCTTGCAAAACGGATGGCATTTGGAGAGCATTATCCAACCCGTAAGCGGCACTTATCGGCGGCCTATCGCTTAATTGGACGTTTACATGACGTACGCCGGAGTGCAGGCACCTTCCAGCACCCTCGCGCTTTTTTTTGGCCCAAAGAAAAAAAAAGAAAACCAATCCCCGCTGCGCTGGAAATCAAGCGTTTCGTGACGTTTGGCTTTAATTGACGCCCGGGACGCTGGTCCCCGGGAGATGGGTTGGCGTGAAAGTCAACGAGATAATCCCCGGCCCCCGGTGCATTAAACCGGTTGCACCTGCGCAAGGATCAGGGCGGCCAGGTTCTCTCTGGGCCTTCTTTTTTTGTTTCCGTGACTTTCGGTATCGTTTGATTGAAATCTATTCATCGCTCGCACCGGCTGCGTACCCGGTTGTGCAGGGGATTATTGTAAAAGCTCTCGATGGTACGCCCCGCACTCGCAACTCGGAGTTGAAATCCCGGGGAAAAATCGACCGATCCCCGGGATCCGATCCGATGGCCGATGTAAATGGGCCTTTGGCTGGTCTGGCCAAACGTTCTGCCCCCGGTGACCGTTGTCAAACCGTAGCGTCAAACGGGTCGGGCTTGAAAATTGGGAGGAAAAAGGCTGGCCTTTTTTTTTTCGTGTATGAGTGTGTCTTCTTTCGAAACCACACCGATACGAGTCCCGAATGCCACCATCCTTCATCTTCCCGGACGTCTGACGGGTGCGGGTAGAGGGCCGAGGGGCAAACGGAAAAAGGACAAGTACCCAAAAAAGAGAGAGAGAGAGAGAGAAAAAAAAAGAAAGGAAAATCTAGGACCGCTCGCAGGGAACCGCCGTATGGGAAACATTTGTTTCATTAAATGTTTAATACAACAGAGCGTGAGGAGAAAGGAGGACGAACAAGAAGAAGACTACACAAAAACACACACACACACGCGCACATGCACACAGAACCTGGGAAGGGAATCAGGCGACGGGCGCTCAGACAGGGGACATAATCACCAAAAAGGCAAACGGGCAACAAATGGAAGAACCCCAAAAACCGAAAGCGAAAGCAGCGCGGCGGCTGACCCACGGCAGGATCTTCGGCATTTTTTCGTCCTCCGTCTGTCAATAGTCCTTCGTCGGTGACATCCTCCGGCGAGGATTGCGATCGATAAACGAAAATGGTTACAAATCCCCGGCTCGACTTTGAAATCGAAACGAACCGCGAGACCCCGCGCGGAGATTGCTGGGAAATGTCACTTATCGGCAGGAAATGGAACGGCCAGGACCCATCCAGGACCCAGCCAGGACACTCTCTCGCTCTCTCTCTCTCTCTCTCTCTCTCTCTCTCTCTCCGTCTCCTGGGCTCTGGGATGCTGCATTCGGCAGTGGCATTTACCGCGTGGTGGAAATAACACCACCGAAAGCGGCCTTGATTTTACGACGCTATAAAATTTAACCCCGAGGCTAAATGTTTGTAAACGCTCGCTCCCAGCGGATGTCAAATTAAACGCCGCACGCACTGAAGTATTTTGTTTTATTACCGTCACGCGGGCTTTTTGTTTCGGTTGTTCGGTTGTTGTAATGAGCCGTGTATCGGATATGAGCGACAACGGTGCGCATAAGCTGCGCATTGTGCGCTATCTAATTTATGAGCGCTGGAGAGAAATCGAACAACCCTTGCATAAGAAGCCCTTTACTGCAAAACAAAACAAAAAATGCATCAATAATAGCGCATGAAGTGTTCAATGCGAGTGTTGAATGGTAGCGCACGAAATGCGTGCCATTTAGAGGCACTTTAAAAGGCGCTTATTTCGGGGTTTGCCTACGTGCGTACAAATGCGGTTAATATTAATGGCGTCACACAGCATAGCGCTATGCTGGCAATTCATGCCCGACATTGGTCTCATCGCAGTCTCTGTGGTTGGCAGATAGCAAGCGCAATAAAATGTGTAAGCTCTCGGCGGATCGGTACGTTCGGTTCGTTATCAAAAACGGCTCAAAATCATCGGTTTGTAAACATGCTAAAATTTATTTATTAAGAGAGAGAGAGAGAGAGCGAGAGAAAACATAACCTTTCGTGTAATTTACGACAGCACAAGTTTTAAAAGGCGATAAAATTACACTAACGGCTGCATTAACGATTACCGCCGAGTGGCGATTGACACCGAAAATTAGACGAAAGTGCTCTTCGAGCTTAAAGACCGGCGAGCGCAATAAATACAGAAAAAAAAATTCGTCATACAACGCCGTGTGTCGCCGCGCGCTTCTGTTCCTTATTTATGGTTTCGCTGGGACGAAACGCACTTAAGAAAACTCAAGGGTCAGTTATCGGTCCAGGACCATCTAAACAAGCAAACAAAACGAATCGGGGTCCCTTTTCGGCACCACCGGCATTAGCGTTTTTTTTTCTTTTTGTCCTCTAAAGCTCCGGCTGTTTGTTTGCCAGCTCGCAGTTGCACAAAACCGATCGTTAACGGACGGTTTTATGGAGCGCTCCGGTTTCCCAGGCAAAAGGTGCAGAAAGCTTGATTATTAGTTCGAAACGCCCAAACCCAAGCCCCAAGCGCACCGAAGTTGTTTGCGCAATGTCAGCCGAATGGCGGGGGATGAAATGAAAAAGAAAAAGAAGAAAAATCACCCCCATTGACCCCGGTAGCATTAAAACGCATTTACGAGCTCTGATTTCGATGGAAACTTTTCGCCCGGTAGATAAATCTTTGGATCTGTTGGATCGCGTCCAAATGGTGGTGCTCGCTTCCCAACCACGTTTTGTCGGTTTTCGGTGTGTAAAATTTATCTATTTTTCCAGCGCGACCTCCGCTTCCCAGCTCGATATTAGTCAAACAAATGCCGCTCGTCGTTTCGCTCGTCGTCCTTAGAAAAAAGCTAAACGCATCCTTCGCCAACTGTTGCGCAGCTTCCAGCCCGGGAGCAATAAAGCGTCCTCCCAAATTCACCATTTTCCACAGGATGGACCGAAGCTGTTTGGCGATCGCGCAAATGTTTATTACTTCCCCGTTGGCCATTGCGCGTGTCGTCGGGACGAAAGTTCGGTGTGTTTTCGCAACCGCTGCCCCGTGCGGAAAATGCATGCTGAAAAGCCGGGGAAAAAGTCATCCACCGATACGACGGACGATGCGCGTTCTTTCAATTAGTGCTAGCTTCACTTTACTCTCCCGCACCAACCCAACGAAAGAAGGCGAACCATCGATGTGTGGGTGGGGCAAAAGCACACACACACACGTACACAAACTCAAATTGATCCGGTTTCCAACGTTCCGGAGCGGGCGCTTTGTGCAAACCACCCAACCCAGTCGAAAGGATCACACCGCGGACGAGCGAGTGATTTATGGACATTTTTGTTATGTGTGCAAAAAGGAAGTTTTTGAGCCGGGGTTGATATAGCGCTTGGGCGCGTGCATGCTTTCGCTTCCCATTGATTGCTGAGACGGCACAAAATAGCTTGACCTTTGCACTTTCGCGTGGGTGGAACGCTGTGTCGGTCGATGCGATTTGCCGTGCGCCGATCGAATTATCGAATGCAGTTTCGGAGTCGGAGCGATTTCTCATTTCCTACTCGCTGTACGTTGTGTCCACCTTGACCGGTTGGTGGTGTGGAATTGGCTTCATATGCTCCGTTCGACTCTCGTGCGCCGGAAATGCGCCGGAAAATGGGCCGCCCATCCGCAAGGGTAATTTCCCACCACAAACAAGCCCGACGGAATGCGTACCCCTTTCGGGTTCGATCGGATGCTTTTCGCTTCTTTTGGCGCTTGATTAGCCAACCTAACCTTTTTGCATCTGCTCAGAACCCCCTAAGAAAAACAAAAAAACGCCGGCCGGAAAAGCGGCCGGTAATAATTGGGCTTCCCGTCCCATTCGCGCTCGATCCAAAAATCGGGGGTTGTGGCCGATAAATTCATAATCACCGTGCTCGGAGCCACAAAAGGCCCCACCAAAAAAAAAAAAACAACTGCCTCCAAAAATTCGAAAACCGTGGCTGGCTATTAACAAATCGACGAGATAGGAATGGAAGGCGATTTGAGGACCGTGGGGGCACAGGATAACCCAGCGATTAAGGCGAAATCCTTTCGATGGGGCGCGCGCGCGCGCGCGCCACACCGGCGGTTTTCCGACCAGACATCGTGGTTCCCTTGGCGGGTTTGGCAAATTTTGCTGTGTTAAATTAAAAGCCCCCCCGCCGAAAACCGAGCGCAAGAAAGAAAAACTCCATCCCTTGCAACAGTGCGACAAGGGCGTCTCGGCGGACAATTATCCAAGCGGTCCAAGCGGAATCCCAACACACGAGCGGACGGTTTATTTTTTGGTTTTTGCAATGTGTATTTCAGTTTTAGTTTTATTTTTTTTTGTTTGGCCCGTCGAGTCGATTTGTGGCCGGGGGAAACCGATAATGAGTACGTGCCGCGCGTTCTGTTTTGCGGGATCTCTGTAGGCTTGTCTTGTCTCGAGCGGATGGATTCGGAGCGTTCCTTATCCGCGCGACCGGTGGGTTTGGCTTCGTTTTTCTCCGTTCTTTTTTTTTTTGTTTATTTCGTTCACTTTTCACCCTGGCCCTGCCCGAGTTGGGGCCCCTTTTGGAATGCTTCTTCGCTTCTCGCCACTTGATCACCTATAATTATCCATCATTTTTAGTTATGCTTTTTTTTTTCTCTCTCGGTTCAAGCGATACCCCGGCTGGGGAGCGCGTTGGTTTTTCTTTTTATTCTTTTTTTATTCGGGTTTACTCTCTCTCTCTCTCTCTCTCTTGCACACACCCGCCCGGTTGTGGGCTTAATTTCTAGTGTCAAACTTGTTACTGTTTTCATGCTTAAATACATGGTTTTTGTTGCGGTGCAGCTTCGAGCTCAAGTCCCCACACACACACACGGGATGAAACCACAAGCAAACCGCCGGAACACCGTCAACAGCTCATCGTCGTCCTGTGCCTTGTAGGCTCGATCGGTCGATCTTTCCCTCCGGTCAGCCCTTCTGCCTGGCCGTTTATTATAATGTTGTTGCTGTTTCCGAAGTCTCACTCCGCCCTCTGTGGAAAGGGCGGTTTTCTTCGCGATCGTGCACACGATCGTGCACGGACGTTTGCCTTTGCTCGAAAAACCACAAACCCCGGGCGCATCCTTCCGACGCGGATGGTCGGGAAAATGGGCAACGATCGTTGGGGGGGGGGCGATTTTCTTCCGAGCGAGAGATAATTTCTGGTCTGGTCTGGTCGGGCCGGGCCTTGGAAGGTACGGTTTAATTCGCTCATTTTCAGGAAACCCACACACACACACGAGCGAGTTTTCGCCTGTCTGCGGTTTTCCACCCTCCCCCGTCGTGTTCTGGCCCCCTACACCTACACGAAAGGGGGGGTGGGGGAGGCTTTTGATTTCCCATTAATCATACTCGCCCGCCGCTGTCCGTCCGCTGACGTCCGGGGGCTGGGTTTTGGGAAGTCCTGCCGACTGCGGTGTGCAGTTTGATGAGTGGGATTTTAATTCACATTCATGCGGTTGCTGGAACCACGCGGGACCCGCTTCGGGCAAGGAGTCAGCGATTCGAGCGGTGGCCCCATTTCCCGGAAACACTCGCCGTGATCCTCGCCATGATCGGCCAGGCTCGGAGTTGGAGTTTTTAATGAAGCGCACACACCTCGACGATGGCCATCTGCTTCAACCGGGCCAATTGGCCGGGAATTTGTGTGCGTGTGTGTGATCTAGGACCCTCTGGGAAGCGAGCGGTTAAACACCCTTTTCGGGAAAACCCACAACGACGATAGTGTCCCCGGGAGTCGAGTGGATTTGCATTTATTGTGACGTTTTGAATTAAACTTTAACGGGCGATTATCCATCCACCAAAGCCACCGCGGGTTCGATCGGGATAATGCGTGTAGTTTGGTATCGTTTCTCTCTCTCTCTCGCTCTCTGATTCTAATCTGCACCACACACGCACGCAAAGTAGTTTAAATTCCGCGTGTCGCGCAAATGGTGCGTCCTTTTTCCGGGTCCCCTCTCGAAACGGCCGGACGCATTTTTCCCGCGCGTGCATTGTGCAAGGCACCAGCATTAGATGAGAAGAACAGAAAAAAAAATTGTTAACCAAACACCATTTATGCATTTGGCACAACGCCGGCGTTCGCGTTTGGGTTTCGGTTTAGTTTTTTTTTCTCTGTTCTTTCTGTTTTTTCGCAGTGCTTTCGATCCTGCGAGGGGGTTTCAAAGTCGTCGTTAGTTTTGTTTTTTTTTTGCGTTTCCCGACATTCACCCTCTTGGGTGTTAATTTTCTTTCAGACTCGAGCTCTCGAAACGATTTCATTTTGGGAACCCCTTTTTTTGATGCGCTCGACACACGAGAGAAGCGCCCTCCTGCAAAGGCTCATCAGGCAGGTTTTCCCATTCCCGGGGCTCTCGAGGCGGGACCCTACGGAGGACGTTTTCGCGTTGGGTTTCTTTCCTTTCTTTCTTTTTTTTCCTTTTTTTTGGGCTCATTCCACACCAGGGAAAAAGTCAACACCGCCCCTTACGGCTGGCCGATTTGATTGTCGCCTTGTGCTGCTCGAGATGCTCGAGGCGTTGTCCTTCTCGCCGCGAAACACCAGGGAATAGAGCTACCGAACCCATCATTAGACCGATAGTGGCATTCCCGTTTCGTACGGGAACTCGAATAGCACCGCAGTCAGGACGACTGACAGCGACGTGCGGGATGGGCATAAAAATTGTAAGGTTCGTTTGTTTCAATTAGCCGATTAGCCGTTCCGCGCGGTTTGACGACGACTCGCGCGACCAAACGTAAGGGATTTTCCCGCCAGGCCCGTTTTCCACCGGCACCAAGAGGCACAACAGTTGACTTGTGAATGAGTTATAATTCTTCCCCGACGACGACGACGACGACGACGAGGCCAGGGAAAAGGTCGTCCTTTAGGATGTTTGTAACGTTTTCCCCCAAGCCCGGACGAATGCATCGCTGAAGGTGCATCCGGGCGGAATAAGCCAGGTCAGGAGACCGTGAGACTCGGAATTGCAACAAAACGCCACCCAAAAGGAGTTTGTGCACGCGTGCATTCGACCATCGGTAATCTCTAGCTCCTCAGGAACAACAAAAACGAGTCACAGCTTCACACAACTGACGTCTTTATCGAATCGCTGGGTGTTCCGTTGGCACCTGGAAAATGTGTCCTTGCGTGTGGCGTCCTTTCATCTTTCTGCAAAAAAAAACAAAAAACAAACACATAGGGTCTCTCGCTTGATCGCAAATTGTGATCCATCAATCAAAAGGGCGATGCCAAAGCCTGGCACCACATAACACCTGAGCGATCGCACGCTCGCGAGACGTCCGCAATGCACACAAGCAATTAACGCACCAGCTCCATCAATATTAATAGCGCCGCATAAACGGGAGAATTAAAACTAACAACCACCATCCGAGGCAGCATCCACAGGCGTTCCAGGCTGCGTGACTCGAGCTTGCCAGCACCACACGCACCAGCTCACAGCCTTTCCTAATGAAATGATAATAATTCATCACTCATAAGACCAAATTATCTATTGCATTAAGTCACGACACGCCGCACGTCTCGGAAATGAGGGGAAAGGTTCGGATAGTTGGGCCACATTTCCACGCTGCTTCGGCGTGTGGAAAGCGAGGGTTTTCCCTCCCGAAAGCCGGCAGGACAGCCGTTTTTCTTCACACCTGCCTGGTGCGAGATGGTGCCACTCTGTTTGCCTGTGCGCGCGCAGCTCGGTAGCGCATTTTGGTGCACTTGCAGCATGGCATGAGTTATGACCCACGCGGGAAAGATTAAGTACGCGCTGCGGAGTGTGCCGCGGAGATGTGCGAATTAAAATGGCGCAAAAAAGAAAGCCCCCCGATCCGATAAAACCGGGCAAGAAAATGCACAAAACGGAACTCGGAACCGCTTAGTACGGGCATCTGATTAGCGAGCGTTTGTGACCGGGACCGAGCCCATTGTTTATGCATAAATGCAAAGCGGTGTACTAATGCTGATTTATGTGGGAACTGGGTCTTTTTTGCGCCGATTTTTTTTTTTTGCCCAACCCAACCCTTTCACCGATGACGAGATCGAGCGCCCTTTTTGCTGATCGGGCTTGATTTTCCAGCAGCGCCGGCGATCGGTTCCGTCGATCTACGGTGTGTCCTTTTGTGCTGGTGCACTTTTTTTTCTTTGTGTGTGTTTCGCTTACGTTTATTACTCCCTCCCATCACCGGCGTCCACCCTCTGCTCCCCCCCCCTTATCCACCAGAGAGCCACAGGGTTTAATGTTCGATTAATAATTCCAATTGCAATTAATTGGCGATTAATGGTTGGGGCTGGGCTCGGGAAACCGAAAACGACCGTCACCGTCGCGTCGTCGCGGGCAAAATATGCACCACCGGCATTCACGGGGGGCTTCATCACGGCTACGGCCGTCCAGTTCCCCTTGGGGCAGTAGAGGGGGTGTGCAAAAAAAGGGTGCAAGCCGGTCGGGGAAAAATAAGTCCTAAAGGCTATCTGCACCAATCTCGTTTCTTGTGCATTTTTTTTTTCGTGTGTGTGTCCTTCCTGCTCCTCCTCCTGGATGCTGCTGGAGGGCCGTCTTTTTTTGCTGGCTGTTATTTGTGAGCTTTTCTTCTTCTTCTTCGTTGGGTGGGTTTTTTTTCCTTTTGCCCTCCTCTCCCCCGCACCCCTTTGTAGCTCCAGGACCTGGATGGATGCGAAACAAAACCATCACCCAGGACGGTTTGTGGTGTCCGTCAGGTTGGTCGGGATGTGTGCTTTTTTCGTTGGTGTTGTTGTTGCTTTCCTTCCACCGCTGGGGCGAGAGAGTAGGGGGGGGGGGGGGGAAAGGTAGTACAAAACCCGCGGGGACCGAAAACCGAAACCGAAAACGTATAATAAGAATGCAGCAATATCTCATCTCGCTAAATCTTCCGCGCAGGCTCGCATCGCATCGCCCCGATCTGCAGGAGATCTTTTCAATCGAATCTTCACTCTGTGGGGTAAAGCGGGGGGGGCGAGGAGGGTGAAAAGGGGGACTCCTTAAACCCCCCATTGGCAGGTTCCATCACCCTTTTGCGAAAAGGGCATTTCGGATCGGAGAGGCGGATTATCGACTGTCGCGTCAAGCGCAAAAAGTGCATCCTTCTGCGTGTGCTTGCGAGCGCGCGAGCGCGCCAGCGTTTGTGTGTGCATATAAAGAGCAGAAAGGCAGCGGGGTATGCAGATGCACCCTCCCCCCCCCCCCCAGAAGGACGGGGGATCCCCAACCCCAAGAGGGTAGAAAAATTTTTATTTCGCCCATTTCCCTTTGGTGCGCTCGTTCGCCCAAGGCTTCGGGACTGTCGGCAATAAGTTTGCATTTGCATTTATTTTTTCATTTTTTTACCCCCCTCCGTCCCACCCCACCGTTGTGAGGCCCCCAATGAGCCGCGATGAGCGTCATCATCATTACCGTCATCGTCATCGGCGGGAAGGTGGCAGGACGTCGCCAGTGGTGCGCCAATCATCTCCGGCCTCGGGGTTTTTGTGCGAAAGAAGCGAGCGTTTTGCGTGTGCTGCGCGACCATGGTTTTGCGTATAAATCGTATTTTCGACTCGCCATCTCGACCGCCATTGATTGCGCGGTACGCAACACCGTCTTCCCAGTCGCTGGGGGGATGGTGGGCACACAAAAGGATGAAGAGGAAAAAAAAACACACACACAGAGAGTTCAGCAGAAAAACGCACACGCACGATATGGGGCGCATTCGCGGATTGGTCGCGACGCCAGGACGCACCGAAGGATGCGCTTGTTTGCACGCAACGCCGCGTTCGGGAAAGACGCGAGGAAACCATTTTGCGACACGGCAGCAACACTTGTTGGAGCTCGCGCGGTCAACCCCCCCCCCCCCCCGTAATTTCCCGCGGGGCTGCCATTTTGAAAAGTGAGCTGCCAAATCAACCATCAACCGGTCGGGCGGCCGGGATCGGTTTGTTGCGAAAGGACGACAATTCGCACAAAGCCCCGACGAGAAACGGTTCGCAATCGTCACATCATCAAGCACGGCAACGGGTTGCAACCACGGAAATGCAACGGAAAAGTGTGTTTGTGTGTGTGAGGGAGAGAGAGAGAGAGAGAGAGAGAGAGAGAGAGAGAGAGAGAGCTGATGCGAACATTAACGAACGAGCTGGATTATAAATTTCGCCTTTGGCCAGCCAACCGGGCAATCCCATATATATCGTACTCATCCCCCACTATTGAGGTCCTCCCTCAGACTCACCACCCCTCTCCACCCACCCACCAGAACCCCCCTCTCTCCCACACACACCACCACGGTGACGGGCCGCGAAGGTCTCGTGGAAATGCCGGATTAAAAGAGTGAGCAATTAGCATTTAAAACATAAATTTCTGGATAATAAAGCGGACGAAGTGTGAACGCTGGTGGGGGCGAAAAGGGGGGGGGAGAGGGGTCCTGGCAAAGGGTAAGGTTGGGGGAGGAGAGAGCGGGGGGGCATGCTGTGTTCGAAAGATAATGTCCTCTCGGCGTTCGGCGATTCGCTCCATCGCCATCGCCCGGGGTTTTTCGCTGACAATGCGGGGTTGCGTTTCGATTTGGCTTCGATCGGATGGATGGGGTCGTTTCTTTGCGTCGAAAAGGTCGCCAACACCGATCATGCGTCCGAGAGAGAGAGAAAGAGAGAGGGAATCGTTTGTCGCGGTTCTGACGGATCACCACATGCAAAAAGGTACAAGCTGCGGCAACAATTGCCCGCTAAAATGGAACGCCGTTTGAACGCCCCCGGAACGAAATTAGAATGATGGAAAATGGTCTAACGCGTTCAGCAGCAACCAGTGTTTTGCTGCGTACAACGGGACTGGGGCGCGCATACGTAGCTGCTATCGTACGTAGGAATCAAATTAAAGTGTGATCGGTTTTTTTTTGTTTCGTGGCATATTCGCAAATCGAATGAATCTTTATTGGTGCACTGAAAATGGTTCGTTTCTACGATGATTATGTCATCAAATGCTGTCGATTTTTCGGGCACTGTTCAGGTGTCTCAGATGTCTTAAACTAGATGAAGGGTGGCTTATGATTGCCAAATATTACGTACCAAACCTTTTCCACACACAGGGTAAATCAATAAATAATGCCTCGATTCAATCGACCCGTTATACTGCAGTGAAGTAACGCTTGCGTAACGACAGGCAATGCCTACTATAACGACGTTACAAGGAACAGGAACACGTAGATGGTGAAATGGCTTGATTGATTGGATAATTGCAAGCTCCATGTCAGCCGGGCGCAATTTTCAAATACGATACCGCGCTGATCGTGCTTCGTTTGCGCTGATCTAGCGCACCGGCCAGCGGCAATTGCAGTTTACATTTGTCGGGAAACGGCGCGTAAGATAAGCGATACACTGCGCTAATAATGCAGCATGCTAATGTAATAATGATGCTCCGTACTGCACTCGCTAATCCTTCCGCCAGCGGTGCCACGCAGCGTATAATTTCCCATCGATACGTCCGGGTAGAAGCGGGCTTTCCAATAGGCCGGCAAATAAATTGTATGTAATCAAGCAGCAAATGCTGAGCCTACAAACGACGGCTATGAGCCGGTGCTAAGCCGCTCGTGACGTTCTCTTCTGCAAAGCGTTCTTCTGGGAAACGCGAGAAAAATGTCTTCCTGATGGGCTCGTTGAGTGCACTTGCCGTAAATCCGTCTGTTCTATTGTATCGATATTGCATTTGGTTTTAAATTACGTCTCGTACGTTTCGCTGATTCGGCGCAACAGAGCACGCGCGCGCGATGATTCCGCGCTTTTTCATTACTTGGCTTTTGGTTAAAAAAGGATATACATGGTAATAAATAAACAAGCACATTTTTTACGCACACGGCGCAGACGACGGTAAATTTGAAACGGTTTACATGAAACATTGCACACCACAAACGGCTGGGTGGTGTGCAAGTTTTTAGTCAACCACGTGCGATTGCGCACAAGTTTGAGTGCAATGGCTGCGTTCAAGGTATACAAATTCAACGAAATATAATAAAAAAGGGCACGCAGGAGAAACATTCACCAAGTATTGTAGGATAATATGTTTATTTGTCAGATTTGGCTTCAATTCGATCCTATTTTGAACATCGTGCCCTATAGTAAACCTAAAGTAAAGTTGCAATAATAATGCAACATAATAAAACGTAACCAAACTATGTACGAATATCGTGTTGTAGATGTTGAAATCATTTATTTAGTCAGCTTTTTTCTCAAGCGTTGGTGTTATCATAGCCCCTTAACCCTATCCTGAAAGTTTAAAATGCAATTCTTGCTTCAATGTAACATTACCGAATTTTATGGAATATAAAACAAAACAACTTCTATGCACTCTCGGAAACTCTACAAGGTAGTGTAAAATCGCTGATAATCCGATGCAATTGAGTTTTGACGATCCTCTCTTCTATTAGCAACCAATATCAGATACACTTTATTATAATCCACCCATTCTCAGGTAATATATCGCAAGTGGTTAACAGGTTTTAACGCTCCCTCAGCTCAGTTTGATGTTAAACATAATGGACATTCAGCCAAGCACGTGCAGAACCACTCTCGAAACGCATTCTTAACCACGGTTTCATGCAACAAACCGTCCACCGTTAAGACCCCGTTGGCTGCATTTTTCGAGCTTTTTTTATCCTCGAAACTATCGCCAATAAGCCACGCCCCCTAACTCGATCAACCTGGCGCGAACGGGTTTGATTGGTCAAACCCAGGGTGCGCATTTCGATGGATGCACCTTGCACGCACGCCACGCTTCCTTCCGCGAGTGCAACAAAATGCAATTTCCCCCACCTGCATCACCAGTTTCCCCGCCAAACGACCCCGATGGAGGGCAGGCGCCCTGGCCAGTTCCCAGGCGAAGGGAAAATTGTTCAAGGCGACAGCTTCACCGATCGCGTTCTCGATCGTCCAGGCGCTGTCGCCATCGCCTAGGCGCCCTAGGACGGTCCAAGGAACGATGCAATAAGCGCAATAAGCGTAATGATAGGGCACGAGTGAATACTCTCCCGCATGGGCGACCATCGGGGGGCCACGATCGTGCAACCGACGAGACAAAGCCCTGCTCCGGCCAGCTAACAATCTAATTCCGGTCGGAATTTCTAAGCAAATTATTTCGCATCAATTCGCCGGAATAATCGTCCGATCCCTGCCCTGCCTCACGATCCCTTCGTGGTCCCTTTCGCATGCAAATCCCTCGAGCCGAGCCCGCGCCATTCCTTACAACCCTTCTTTGGCGCGTGATTGTGCCTAGAGTTGTGCCCTTCACTCGAACTGCGCAATCAATCAAACGGGCCTGCACATGCACACGCTGTGGGGGAGAATGCGAGGCGCGCGTGTGTGTGTGTGTATGCTCACATTTCCCATTTTTATTACGAACAATTTTCCAGCAGAATTACTTTAAATGCATAAAATTACCCGGCAGCCATCGCGGACGCGTTGTCGTGCAGTGGTTTCATTATTTCGAGCAATTTCAATGATAAGTTCTTGATTGACATCCGACAACCACCGCAAGCGCTCTCTGTTTTGCTGTGGTCGAAAGAGATGAAACGCCCAAACCCGGCCACCGGAAAGCCTGCGCGGACGCCTGTGCCTCCCAGCTGCCTGCGTGTCTGCGTGTCCCTTCAACCAACGGACGGGTCGAATTTATTCAGGTACGAAGCAGCAGCAGCAGCAGCAGGGAAAAAAACACAGGAATAGCATGTGTAATAACAGCGAAATTATAACATCAGCTCGTCGCGAATGAATAAAAGCGATCCAGTGTGGAGAAAAAGGCAAACGCAAAGCCAACACGTGCCACTGGTGTGTTTAAATTAATTCAACACAGTATCCCTAAAATTTTCATCCGCACCATGTGTAAGCGGCGGCGAAATTGGCTGTTATTAATGAAGGATTAACGGTTTTTACAGGAGCTAATGCAGCAAAATTGCTGTGTGATCGTAATTATAGCTTTTTTTTTCGTTAGCTGATGAAGTGCCGCATCAACTGCTATCCGGGACAGGATGGTGCAATTTGATCTATTTCAGGTTCAACCGAAGGCGTCAATTGAACGATCAGGGGGGAATAGAAATTATCGTGAAAAAGCTAGCGTTCGAATGGGGTCAACTAGATTCGAACTCACATGTCACCAGCATGTAGAACGTTGACATTTGACACGTGATCTAGTAGGCTGTGGGACCCGATATGATCTTGACTTATTGGGGATAAAAAGGAGATGAAATTCTTTTAAAAAAAGATTACTGGAGCAATGTTCAAGTGCATGGTTTTCTAGTGTTCGGGAACAATATTTTCGGTTCGTTTTTCTTTTTAATTGTTGTAAAATAAACTGTCGTGAAATGGATGATGAAAATTCATTACTGAGTCAATCAAAAGCCTTCCTGTAAATTTGAAAGAAAAACCACGTTGTTTCGTTTGTAAAAAAAACACACAAATATTTGACAAACAACCTAATCGACATTTTTCCCTACCACAAACGCTCAAATCTATTGTTCCACCAACATTTACACACGAAAAACCACCCCACCGTGAAGCGATCGGGAAATAGAACCGCATCGGCATGCGTAGCCCGACAAAAGGCAGATTATCGGCTTTGTCATGGGTTTTCAATCTCTCCACGCTTCTTGTCGGCCAGGTTTTCCCTCCTGGATTGTCCGTGGCTCGCATGTTCCCTTAATATGATGCGTGAATTCACCACGGATCGCACAATTCGGCCGAGATGTCAAGCCGGTTCCAAGGGCGTAGCGAATTGCAGAGCTCTACCAAGACGGCCGGCTGAATTTTGATGAACGGCTTTGAACGGAGAGCTTTGAATTTTAATTTTGAAAAAAAAAACCCCATCCCCCAACGGCTAGACAACGGCTCAATGGCGTTTGTGGTGGATCATCCACGCGGAAAAGGGCGAACTTATTATGGCTGTTTGTTTCATCTAATCAGCTGGAAGAATCTGTGATAGACATCTCGGTGCCTGGGCTACTACTAGCTTGTGTGTGCTTCGATGTGTTCCCCAAAGCCTGGACCGTTCATGCTTTGCGCTACTAACGAGTTTTTTTTTGTGCAGCTGATTCCATTCCAATTTCCTACGCCACTCGAGCCACTGAAGATAATGAGCTGGTGTTCCGAATAGTCGCGTGCTTTCACAAATCGCAGATAAAGTGACCCAGACAATGCATCTCTTAACGGTTTGTTGGCATCTAAAACTGGATTAGAATGATGATATTCACGTCCGGAGCGTTTTCTTTTTGCACCCGGTAGCTAATTTCTCACGTGAAGTGTTGCAGCTTTTCTCGAGAGAGAGAGAAAAAATGGCAAAACAAACAAAACTAATTCTGACTCGTTTTATTAGAGCCAGTTTAATGGTATGCTGCAACATTTGAAAATGTTGATGGTGATGGTAAGCATAGGCTGCATGAAATTAGCTCTTCACCATTCAGCTTCTATTCATAAGCAATTAAACCATCTAATTTAGGCTTTCAACAGCAGAACAACAGAAAGGAAATATGCGAGCAATTAATTGGCATGCTAAGTCTTACAACCAATGTTTGTTTTACGATTGATGCTTTCCATCCACCTTCGTCCGTTATACAGTGATTTTACTTATTCGTAAACCTCGATATAATTCATTCGCTGTAGATTTTTTTGCACTCATCCTCTCCACGGGTACGATTTGAATGGTGTATTATTTAATACACTATTGATCTCTGTTTTGTTGTTTTATCGAATCAAAATGTAGAACTCGGACATCGGTTGACTTTGGTTAAACTTTTATTGACATTAAATGGGACGATGGGTAGAAAATTCTATGTGAGTCGAGTCAACACAAATAAGGCCCAATAAAACAAATATAGTTTCTGATCTATGGTGTTGATCCGTTTTTAGTCTTGATACTCCATATGCAATCCCCCGAAACCATTTTTTTCATTAACAAACAACTGTGTCTCGAAAATTCTCTATAATCATAATGGCAAACCATAATTCATATTATCTAAAGACTACTAGCCGTAAATCTTATCTCGCATAAATATTTACCAACTCAACACAAATTATGAGATTATATTGCATTGTTTTTAATGAAAAATTTTGTTTACTTCTTTATTTCCATACAATGTTTTAGATCATTAAGATAAGTACAAACCTCGTCAAAAGAGGTATCATCCAATACAATTCCGACTATTGTACTGCGAGTGTTGAGTAACACTGAATAAATCATTATTTTGCTAGCAGCATGACTTCAGCTTGCACGCAATCGGGCTCAAGCAAGATGATGTGCACAAGTTTGCTTGCAATCCACGTGTATCCCTTGCGTGCTCCTATTTCACTGGTGCCGACTCACTACTCGCTTCACACTGATGAGAAAGATCTCATAGTGAAAGCTACGATTTAAAAATGCCACAAAAAGGATCAGTAACCAATGAAAGCTGCTTAGATTTTCATGTACGGTGAGTTTAAAATCAACAATGAAATGGAAATAAATAAATTCAAGAGAAAAATATTCAAAATGGCAATAACGTGAAACACTGAATGAGATGCGAAAGAAAAAAAAACGCTAAAATTTACACTCAGATCGTTTATTATTCCTGTTCGTTTTATTATTTCAATGCATTGGTTTAGCTAGGCATTCCGTAACGCATTAGCCACACAAAAGTCCACTTATGTTTTTATTCACAAGCTCGATGTTTCAGTTAGTAACGCTACTACGCACCAGCGTGCATAGAGCGAACGAAAATAAACGAATACGTTCTACCTCTATTTCGTCTCAGCTCCGTAAGGTCGTTGACCCTTACATTCAGCTACTCTAACTGTATGCTTCAAGCCTAATCATGCATGTGCATCGTAAACAACAGTGTGCACATGTTGGCGCAGTGGATGCAAATTAGTTATTTTGTAAATAATTCTCCAACGCACTTACTATCGCTAAAAAGTGCCCAAAAGTGCCAGTTGAATGAGTGGAAAGCTAGCAAACGGCGTTGGCGTTTCACGACAACGATTTTATTGAGTAAAATATGCACATTTTAAGGGCCTATAAACTGCGGCCAATCATGGGCCTCACATGTCAGGTGTGAGCCGAGACATCCTCATTATGCTTCTACCGAACAGCTTCCCGGTGAGATTCTGCTCCACAGAACGGCAGGAGACCCCGGTGTATTCTAGCAGGCCGATGTAACAGTTTGCTCGCGCACACGTAGAAATAATAGCGCATCAGGCGCGTTATAGGTCAGTAAAAATGTTACGTTCAGTAATTAATCGCGATGAAATGGCGCTGTTTGTGCAAAACAACTATTGGCCACATCGTTTACCGCGTACATTTACAAATCAACCGTTTAGTTACGCCGCAAACCAGCCGAGACATGTTCGCTCAGATCGCCCCTTATATTTGCCCGCTGCAACTCCGGCGCACTCAGTCAATCTAGCGAGTGCATTTTCCGGAACCGGACGTTCTGTTCTGAGCTTTCGTGTGCTTTCCTCGAAGACATTTCAACTCTTTCGCTGCCAAACGGCAACAACAAAAATCCCCCAGGGTGTCCTGCGTGCGAGTTTGGCTTATTTGTTTGGCGGCTTTGTGTTACTGGTGAGTCTGGGGGACAGCAGTAGTTCAACCTCTCCATGGGGGTGATGAGATATTCGTCCTTTCTCGAGTGCTACCTTACGCACCTGATCGGTCGACGTAACACGCGCGGTTTGCACATTCCCAGAGCATAAATTCGGCGCGTGTTCCCGATCCGGGCCCTGTACCGATTAAATACGCACCCCAGCATTGCCAAACGTTCGATTTATGCAACCTCGTGGCCGGGGCGTGCCGTCTGGAAGGTTGTAGGATGAGAGAGAGAGAGGGCGAGAGGGATACCGAGGGGCCAGGAGTGGGTGACACAATTTTCTTCTCTTTTTTTTTCTTCTCTCCATCGCCTGCGTTCCGACGCGCGCCATTATGGTGTCACGTAAGCTTTCTTTCCCGTTCAATCAATCTTACCCCGGCGTAAGGGTTGCATCACGTGTGCCAATATACTGCATATGAATAATAAAATCCTCCCCCGGGCGTGAACACTTTCGGCGATGGGCCGTTTCGTGCGAAACGGAAAGCGAACATCCATTTGCTGTACGGTGCATGCAAAAGTCTCCAGGTGACACCAATTTCGGAGGGCAAATAAAACAACAAAAAAAGAGCGCATCGGTGACCGGTTCATGATGGCGAGTGCATTTTTTGGTGGGCAAATCGTCGATCGATCGAGCAGCAAGCAAACCGGTGGAAGCTTTTCTTCCCAAAACATCCCCCCAAAAGCTCCCTGACCGACCATCCAAATGGGCCATCCCTTTTTTTTTCACTGTTTGTGATCTCAAGGACACGGCGCAACAGGAAGTCCTAACGATCACCGATCAATCACGCCCCAAAAAAGCTCTCACGTACGAACGGAACGCAAACGAACGCAGAATTTAAGCGCGAGAAAAAAGCACACTACGATCGGGTGATGATCGTGTGCGAAAGCTGCGACGACACGTACACACCGATACACACTGGCGTGCGTGCGTGCGTGCGTGCGTCTCGTCGACAATGGCGAAGGTGAACTCTCGGATCGGTCAGTTCGAGAGCGCGCCACGTAGAAAGAATGTGGCTGCCGAACGAAGTCAAGTGCATTTGATGCACACAAACCACCGGGCGCAACTTAACGGCAGCGTGAACCCCTGAGAAGGGAGGTAGGAGGGTGTGGGAGGGAAGGGGAGGGAGGGAGGGGGGGTGTGAGAGATTGAGGGGGGCAAAAACCGCACGAAGAGGCAACGCACTCGCGCACCGTTTCGTTCGATGCCCTCCGATGAGCGTTTTCAAGGACGCACGGCTTTTGGTTTAGATCCCACCCCACACACACACACACGCACACACGCCGATGGTCGCCGTCCAAGTGACGTTGCTTTCGGTGTCGTCTAAGCTCAGCCTGCTTAGATGGTGCGATGCAGAATGCATCAAAACCGTGCAGCAAAAAAAGCTTATCCCGCCAGCAGATAAAACAAAAAAGAGAGTGTGAGTGAGCGAGAGAGAGAGTGAGAGAGAGAGCGATTAAAACAAAAACAAACCGACGCGCAAAAAAAAAAGAAAGAAAAAAACTAGGTTAGAACACACTAAGGCTCCACTAAGCGCTGTGCTGGCACACACTACACCAGTTTGCACTAAGTCCCCCCCCCCCCCCTCCCACGGGGCGTTGCACGACCGCAGCACGAGTGCACGAGTGTGCGTGCGTGTTGCGATCGGTGCGCGACCACCGTCCGTGGCCGGTGGTCGTGCGTTGCGTTGGATGCAACAAAACAAATCCAACAAAAGCTCCAACACTTCGCTGTCAGCCTCCGGGGCGTGCTGTACTGCTGTAAGCGCTTCCATCGCAGCCATTTCGTGCCATTTCGTGCCGCTCGCTCGTACCGTGCTGATGTGTGTTTTGTTTTTTGCGACTCGCGCGAGTGGTTTGCTTTCGAGACGCGTGCTAGCAAAGGGCGCCTGGGAAAAGACAAAAGAACACACGCCGGGGTGGGGTGGGTGGGCATACACAACAACAACGGCGAGCGAATAGAACAACAATCGCGCGTGCAATCGAGATCGAGAGAAGCAAAAAAAAAAATAAACAAAACAATGCGACGCGACAGGTGAAATGATGATGACCCAGTGGGTCGCGTGCGTGTGACGTTTGTGTCAAGGACGAGCCTCGTGCCGCTTGGTGTGTGTGTGTGTGTGTGTGTGTGGGTGCTAGTGAACTACCCTTCCCCTCATGCACAAGGTGGCTCCGATCCCCTCCCTCAGGTGTAACGCCATCAGCCACGCGGAAGCGGAGAAAAAGTGAGTGCAAAGCGGCATCGACCGATCCCGATTTAGTGGCACCATGAAGCAGGACCTCGCGGTGGGCATGTTCGTGGAGGACGACCGGGATGTGTACATGATCGAGCGGAAGGACACGATCGCGGACATCATCCGGATGCAGCAGCAGGCCGCCCTCTGGCAGACGCTGGCCGTCGATCTCGTCGATTGCGGTCCCGGCAGCCGGGAGGGCGATAACTACATGTCGGTTATCAAGCGCGTGGTGGCGCACTGTAAGGCGAAATCCTTCGACGGCCGTAACCACGGTAAGTTGTTCCCGCAAAAGGACCTTCTCGTGAGTTTGCATGTGCAATGACCGACCTTCGTCGTGGGGATAAAATATGTAAGCCCCTTTTTTTCGCCGCGGGTGTATCGAAACTCGGTGCAACCCGGTCTTTGCTTGTCTTGTCCTAATTACCCGGATGCAATCTCACTCGCTCTGGAGAAGGTGACGTGCATAATGCAGCTCATACTTCTTTGATGGAGACGCCCAGTCACTTTAGAGCAAGCGAGCGAGCGAGAGAGAGAGAGAGCGCGCACACGTGGGAATGTGAGAGTGGAAATGTAGGGCATGTAGGGTTGAAAAAGGCAAACACAGCTTAACGGTTTGTGAATCCTGGGGAGGAAAAAAAACCTCACTCACACAATGCATTCGGGGAGTGCAACGGAAACCCAGCCCGCCGATGTGAAATCGATTATTCTTAGAGCGGAGAAATTTCGTTTCAATGTCAAGTTCGGTTGCACGGAAGCAAAACGGCGAAATAGCGCGCGCAAACAATGCATTCACGAACACACACGCACGCGTACTCACACATACGCTCGAGGAGAAATGCACCGACCTCGAACCGGCGCCAGTGTGCAGCTTTTTCGTTTTTCGGGCTGGCTTTCGTTTTTCCCGCTGTTTGTTTGGTCTTTTTTTTTTGTTTTGCTCTCGAAGTTTTTCGCTCCCACCGCTAAATGGCGCTCGCAAGAACGCTGGAAAGCCTTTGCTTTCCCTCGGGCTGGGAGCAAGCGAACGCCGTGGGAACAAAAGCCACCGGTCGATAAACGAAACCTTCCCCATCCGGGAAAAGCAAGCGAGACAGAGCGAGAGAGAGAGTGTGCGTGTGAATGAGAAAGCTTCCATGCCCACAGTACGTACGGGTGCTTTCTTCTTTTCTTTATTCCTCGCTCGCCTACAAAACCTTGACCTATGCACATGCACCCTTCCTTGCGGAAGAGCTCCACTTCCGGGCCACTTCCGATGTTCCGTTTTCCATCCCAAAAACGCTCCCGCGTGCGCCAACGGAAGCGGGCGATTTATTGATCGAATGAGGCCGAGTTGGGGCTGCCTTTCGAAGCGATTGTGCTGCTGAACACCGTCATAGATTAGTTTGTGGCGCGTGCGATGTAATCGACAAATTCAATTCAAGGTTTCCAATCGCCGCTGAAATAATAACCCACATAAGCGTGGTATCAGCTACGAGCGAAACAAACCGCCACTGTAAATAGGTTACAACGCCACGTCACACACCCGCGCGAACCTGACCGATCGCGCTGACGCGCTTTTTCTAATCGATGTTCTCTGTGTGTATGATCTTTTCCTCTCCGATTGGAATCCTTTCCCAACACAATAAACCCAAAAAAAACACCCCCGGCCAGTGTTCACGATTTCGCTGATCTTCAAGCGGCAACTGACGAACCCAAACCGCCGGAGGTTGTTCCGGTGTGATGCGGCATTCGAGAATGAGATTACGGCGTACGCAAGCATCGTTCCGGTGATGCAGCGGATATCACCGTACGATCTGCCGTATCCCAAGTGTCTGACAGCGGGCAGCGATGACCACGGGGACCGGATCGTGCTGGAGGACCTCACGACCAGTGGGTACGGTATGGTTGACCGGCGAGTTGGTCTCACCTACGAGCAGTGTTGCGCCGTCATGAAGGTAAGCGCCAACGCCAGCGAGACGAGCGTATCCGGGTGTTAATATTCTCCTCCCACTGGCATTACAGGAGCTGGCCAAATTGCACGCGGTCTCGCTGGCCCTCAAGCGCACGGATCCGGCCGAGTTCGAGGGCGTGTGCGGGAAGGTGCGCGAGATCGTGTACTGCGCGGAGGCGGCCGAGTTCTACACGCATTCGCTCGAGTCATCGCTCCGGGGCGCCCTGGACAGTCTGCGGTACAGCAACCGGGCCGGTACGGAGCTGGACGCACCGATTGCGGCCCTCGAAGGGCTGACCGGGCGGCTGTACCGCATCATGTCCGGGTTGGTGTGTGATGGCGTGGACGAGGCGTGGCGCGTCATCTGCCACGGTGACACGTGGGTGAACAATCTGATGTTCAGCAGCGACCACCGGCACGTCCGGTTGCTGGATCTGCAAACCATGCGATGCACCACGCCCGTTTTCGACATCCTGCATCTGCTGTACACGAGCACGGAGCTTGAGATGCGTCGGCAGCACACGGCCGACCTGCTGCAGCAGTACCGGCACACGCTACTTGAGGCGCTGGACGAACACTTCCGGTCCTGTGCGGATGCCGGATCGGCGGCGGGCATGTTGCGCCGTGCTGAGGAAGAGTTTTCCCTGGTGCGGTTGCGCGCGGAGTACGAGCGATGTCTGGCGTATGGGCTCGGGATTGCGATGTGGTTGCTGCCGGCCGTCACCTTCAATCCGGACCAGATACCCGACCTGGATGCGGTCACGCTGAACGACTTCAAGACGCAGAGCCAGGAGAAGAAGATCGCCCAGATGGTGTCGGGGGATTATCACACGCGCATGCGTGACATTGCGCTGGAAATGCACGAGCTTGGTGTACTGCAACGGCTCGCTGATCCGTGCCACTAGGACGCCACGGAACGTCGTCACCCCCGGGATTGGGTTCAAGGACTCGCTCAGCCCAACCCAAGCTGTACAGTAGTAGGTGTAGGTGTTATTGCGTTAATGCGCATTGGCGCACGTTAAACCCGTTCGTCCGAGAGAGCGAGAGAGAGAGAGAGAGATGGCGCGCGCGGTGGAGGCCATAATGCATCCGCTTTACGACGAACCGGCACCGTGGCCGCGCGTATGTGCTCGGACTGCGTAATGGCGTGGCGATTGCGCAACCGATCGACGGTGATCGTTCATGTTACCATTTTAACCTGTTGAATGCGATAAGCCGGTACCGGCCAGATGAGGATCTGTTTTTGTTCAACTAAATAAACATCTGTCCGGGGGCCCGGGATTGGAGCCTCGATTCGATTAAGTGATCCCGCGTTTCCGCGTTGTCGACTGGTCTTTCCTTGGTCCGGTGTGCTGCTGTTGCCCTACGCTGAGCCAGCACTTTGTTTCGGGGAGATGGGAGGATTTCGAAACGCAATACAACGCCACAACGCTTTGGTGTTTTTGTTTTGTTTTGGGTTTTGTTCTCCCACGTAACTACAATCAGTTGGTTGGTTGTTTTTTTTTTATTTTGTAAGACAAAAAAAAAGTCACTTCGAACGAAAAAATTGTGTATGAAATTAAAAAAAAAGGCAACAACCGTCCGGCACGCAGGCACGTACCTATAACGTGTGAATATTAACGCCGCACGCTCCTCCGAAACGCTGGACGGTTTTTCGTCGTTCCACTCCTGCCTCGCCCGTGGGTCGTTGGGCGACACACACACACCCAAAATTGTAATCAAATTGCAACAAAAGAACCAAAAAAAACCGTTCCGATATACACGAAAAAGCCACGGTTAGCTGCTGCGTCTGTTCGTTTTTCTTTTGTTTGTTTGTTTGCTGCCACGTGCCATAGAATGCACTTTAAAACGATGGCTGGGGGGAACTGGGGGTCGCCTAGGATTCTTCGTAGAAGAAGTACTGTCCCGCGCGCTTTTGCTCTACATCCTGTGAACGAGAGAAGCGAGAAAAACGCCAATGAATTACATCGTGCGAAGGAAAACACTTACACACACCCCCGCCACCCGTCTGGCTTACCTTCACCGAGTGTAGCTTGTTGATTCGTGGCCGGAAGTTGTTCGGATCGCGTCGGAATGTGATTTCCAGCAGCTCCAGGAACCTGTTCATGCCGTTCAACAGCGATTGCGGGGTGTGAGCCGTCGTATCGACCGATGGTTGACCCTCGAACACGATCACCCGATCGGCTAGGTAGGTTGCCATGATGAAATCGTGCTCCACCACGAACCCGGTCTTCTTGGCGTGTAGAATGTATCTGCAAGGAGTGCGTGCGTGCGTGTATTTATTAACGGTCAAAGTGGACAGGGATCACGACGTGGGCCACGAGTGCTTACCTCTTGATGACCTTGGCCGCGATGAGACGCTGCTCGGAGTCCAGATAGGCGGACGGTTCGTCGATCAGATAAACGTCGGCCGGCTTGCCCAGGCAGAGTACCAACGCCACGCGCTGCAACTCACCTCCGGACAGGTTCTGCACCTCCTGATCCATGATCTCTTCGATCTTGAGCGGCTTCATCACGTCGGCCACGAACTGCGGGTGGATGTAGGCGTCGCGGATCTTCTCGTGGAGCAAATAGCGCACCGTCGATTGGCTCTTGGGTGAGATCTTCTGCGGTTTGTAGGAGATGTTCAGCACCGGCAGCGGTTCCGATTCTTCGTCTGGTTCGAGGTTACCAGCGAGCATGCGAATGAACGTGGTCTTGCCCGTACCGTTCTCGCCCAGCAGCACGATGATCTCGGAATCACTAAACTGCCCGTCGTTGACGGTGAGCGTGAACGAACCGAGCTTTTTCTTCATCGTCGGATAGACGTAGTGGCAGGTGCGCTTAATCTCCTCCTCCGAAGCCGACTCGGACACCTTGAACGTGAGCGACTCCGTCCGGAAGCGCATGTTCTCCGTGTGGACGTAACCGTCGAGGAAGATGTTGATGCCTTCGCGCACCGAGAACGGCATCGTCACGACACCGTAACAACCGGGCACACCGTACAGGCAGCAGATAAAGTCGGACAGGTAGTCCAGCACGGACAGATCGTGCTCCACCACGATGATGAACTTGTCCGGGTGGATTAGCGACCGGATCGTCATGGCGCAGTTGAGACGCTGCTTCACGTCCAGATACGACGACGGCTCGTCGAACATGAAGATGTCCCCGTCCTGTATGCACACCATGGCGCAAGCGAAACGCTGCAACTCCCCACCGGACAGGGCTTGAATCTCGCGATCACGGATGTGCGTCAGATCGAGCAGATCGCAAATCTCCATCTGGTTCTTGCGTTCATCCTTCTTGTCCAGCAGCGCACCTACCGTACCCTTGATGGCCTTCGGGATCTGGTCGACGTACTGCGGCTTGATCAACGCCCGCAGGCTGTCCTCGAGGATCTTGGTGAAATAGTTCTGCAGCTCGTTGCCCCGGAAGTACGCCAAAATGTCGGTCCAGTCCGGTGGCTCCGAGTAGCGACCGAGGTTCGGTTTCAGCTTACCGGCCAGAATCTTGAGTGCGGTCGATTTACCGATACCGTTCTGGCCGACCAGCCCGAGCACCTCACCGGGCCGCGGAATGGGCAGGCGATGCAGCTTGAACGAGTTCTTCGAGTACCGATGCGTCGTGTGTTTATCCAGGTTGCTCGGGATGTTGATGATGGTGATCGCCTCGAAGGGACACTTCTTCACGCAGATACCACATCCGATGCACAGCTCCTCGGACAGCGTAGCGATCTTCGAATCTATCGCCACCTCGATGCAGAGCTTGCCCATCCGCACGACGGGGCAGGACTTTTTGCACTCCTGGCGGCATCGTTTCGGTTTGCACTTGTCCGAGCTTACGATCGCGATACGCGTCTGCTTGTCCGTCTCCTCGGCCGCACGGTTTCGAGACATTTTCTACAAATCGAAAGAACAGAAAAGCAATCCGTTAAAAGCGTTGTGTTGATACAATCCGTAGTGCGAGACGATGTGGATCGACGATGTGGACAAACATCGATGAGGAGTCCGCAAGCAGGATGAAGACCGTGGGATTTCCCTTTCAACCGTGATTAACCTCAAAGCGCCAGCCAACGGGACCAGCTGGGCTGGGCTGGGCTGTTGTTTACTTATGTCCAAAAGGTGTCTTTCACTATCTTCTTCGTAGGGCACCTGGAAATAAAGCAAAATCGCACCGTATGCAGTGGAAAAATGCATGCTTACCTGTCGAAATTTGTGATTTCGGACAGAAACGAAAAGAAAGTTCGTGCGTGTCAGACGGGTTTCTTTGCGGAAAGAAAAAGGCAAAGATAAAAGAAAAAAGGTACCAATCGTGAATCCAATGGGCGAGGTTAGCCCACGTCAGAGCACGATGTAAATTGAGGAATGCCAAATAAAATCAAGGTTTCTACAATATATCGCATGTTGAGTTGTAGTAGATTTGTGATTTATCAAATGCTTTCTCTCTTAAAATGTGCAATATTAAAAAGTTCTAGTTGATTTCATAGATTTTGGAAGCTTTTTGTACACTTATTGTGTAGGCAATTCAGCTGCCAAATGTCAAACGAGCTAACCCTCATTCGCTACACATTTGGACAATATGGTCAACACGACAACCAACTGTCAAGAGAACACCACTTTTTGACTTCGTGTCAAAAAAACAACTAATAGTGCCGTGGAAATATTCGGGAAATCGTACAAATCCCCGAAAAATTGTACCACAATCAATACGAAAATGGTTGAGTCGAAAGCAGAGAAGGCGGACGTTGGCCGCGAAGATGCTGATTCCCGCAAGGACGATATGGAAGTGGACGAAACGGGCGAGGCTCCAGTGAAAGTGTTTACGGTGGAAAGTACGTCTGGGCCTAAGGGAGAAGAAGAACAATAAGTTACCTTCTTGGAGCCGCGCCTAATTAACTGTTTCCGTTTTTTTGTCTCTCGTAGTACTGCGTGTCATTAAGGACATGCAGCTTCAGCATGGGCTTCGGCATGGAGACTACCAACGGTACCGTGGCTATTGCTCGCGGCGTGTCAAGCGACTCCGCAAGACGCTCAATCTGCCCCAAGGAGACCGCCGGCACTACAAAAAGCGCAACGTGTCGGCTGCACACCTGGAAAAGCCGGATTCCGACGAACGGTTCCTGCACATTCCGCTCATGCTGGCCGAACGCACGTGGTCGTACGCGATGCAGCTGAGGCAGGAGTCGAACACCGAACCGCGCAAGCGGTTCCATTTGATCGAGAAGCTCCGCAAGTCATGCTCGTATGCGTTGCAGCTGCAGGACTTGTGCACTTCGGATCGCTGTGACGCACGCACGAAGCTGGAGGCTGAAGCATACTCCGCCTGGATTCACGGTTCGTTGCATTTCGAGCTGGCGTTGTGGAAGTCAGCCGCCGAGAACCTGAAGAAAGCGCAGGTAATCTACGAAAACCTCGCCCAAGCCATGCCGGAAGAGGAGCAGACCGTTTACCGGGCGAAGGTGGAAGAATTGAAGCCGAGTCTGCGCTACTGCGCGTACAACGTGGGTGAGAACGCGTCGGTGAACGATTTGCTGGAGATGCGTGGCCAGGCGGGACTGCTGGGCGACCTGAGCCATCTGGTCGCGCAGACGAAGGCGGAAAGCATGGAAGCGTTCCAGATGACCGAATGGCGAGGCCGCAGCGTGACAGTACGCCCAGAGAAGGTCCGGCTGTTCCTGCTCAGCATCCAGGAGCTGAGCAAGAGCATCGAAAAGGCGAAAGATTTCCCGGCCAAAATCGAGCTGCTGGAGAACGTGCTGCTCGACTGCAAGGACGCGATCGCTGCCATTAAGGAGGAGATCAAACAGGACCCGAAGCTGCGTCAGAACCCGGCCGAGGGCGGTACGGGTGCATTGATCGGAATTCAGTATCTGTTGGCGTACATGTCGTACACGCGGTTGAAGCTGACCCTTGAGCGCAATTTGTTGCTCGTAGGCCAGGCGAAGTTGACACTTGACGACCCAAACGTGGCCGAGAAGAGCCAGCTGGCCGCCGGTGGGGGTAAGAAAACGAAACCCCAGGACCTGTCGCGCTTGTACGAGATCATTCTGCAGAACGTGACAGAAATGCAGCAACTCACTGGCATGGAAAGCGATGCATCGTACCAGTCGGAAATGGAGACCATCTCGCTGTCGTTCCGTGCGTTCCGTTGCTATTACATCGCGATCACGCTTGTCGCCATGAAGCGCTGGCGCGAAGCCGTGGCCATGTACGAGCGCTCGAAAAAGTACGCCAACGAGGCCGCCAGCGCCAAGGTGGCCAGCAGTGATTTCGATCTGCGCCCGGAACTAAAACAGCTCGTCGCCACGATCGAGGGTTGCAAGTTCTCCGCCCATGCGTACAGCGTGCTGGAGGACGACAACGCGGACGATACGGTGCTGTTCGGCAAGAGCCAGAAATCCTCGAAGCCACTGTACGAGCGGCTTTCCCACTACAAGGAGGACGCGTCGCTGAATTCGCGCAACCCGAACGTGTTCAAGCTGATCCCCGAGATGGAACCGATTCCAGCCAAACCGTTGTTCTTCGATTTGGCGCTCAACTTTGTCGAGTTTCCGTCGCTCGAGGACAAGATAGAGCAGAAGGTCGCCGGCAAGGGTGCGACGGCGGGAATGTCCGGTTTCGTGAAAGGGCTTTTCGGTTGGGGCGGAGGCGCCGGCAAGTAATGCAGCCCAGTGAGGGGAAGGTTGCCTTATTTGTTTTCGTTGGACTTTGTTTTTTTTCCTTTTTTTTAATTACTCACACCACAATAGTATCCTGGCGTGGTTGAAGCGAACTATCAATAAATAACGATATCCACGTATGTTAAAACATGTTGCTCACTTGACCGGGTGAGGACAACAATCCGAATGATGATGATGCCGCTCTCCTCGTCTGCATCCGAGATCGGCCCACGCGAAGGATGCGATGCTTTCGATGCGCTTTCTCCTCCCGAAACCGAAACGTCGGTGGTCACATGCGCAGTTCGCGCTCCGAATGGCTCCCACAAAATGTGTCATCTGTCCCTAATGCGCCCTTGCCGTTTGCAGGGCCATGGCCACCCAATGGTGTGTGCGTGTACGTGTGCATCTATCAACAGAAAACTTCGTGGTGACCACGATGTTTTTTTTTTTGCGCCTGCTGCCATCGAGCCACCGATGAATGGTACGCAACGTGTATGCGCGCTTCGCGAGATTGACGGTAAAAGCTTTCTCGGTGGTGACGATTTTTTCCCTTCCTAAGCAATCGGTCACAGACAGTGCACTGGTGTGGATCGGCGTGTTGTTCGAGCTTGCTGGGCAGTTAGAGCAGTGTATGAAGAAGAAAAAAGGGCCATTTCGAGGCCATTAGCAGCACCTCGGTGTCAACTCCAGCAGGAATCCAGCTCCTTGAGCTTGAACGCAGTGTGCCGTGAGATTTGAGGTGAAAATTGCCGTAACCAAAAAACAAAGGTCTCATTCGGAAGGGCGCACATACCGTCACATATGTTAGCGAAAAGCGTCATCGACAGGCGGCTACGGGTGGGCTCTTCTCGCGATGGTGTCGCAAAGGCTCGCTAAGGATCCGGAAATAGCGTGACACACCGTGCGTCGGAAAAGTCACATTCGGTGGCGGGGTCGCTTTCTGGCAGGACAGCGTGCAGTCAGAACTGGAGCGGAAAATCTGTTGAACGTTGTGAAAAAAGCTTCGCTTTCCCTTTCTTCGTGCGCGGGTGTTCACTATCTCTCTCACTCGCGCTTTCGCTCGCTTCTCGTGCCTCGTTGACTCCTTGGCGAACGGATAGAGAACCGCCATTCCGGCCAGCCGCCTGAAGGTGGTGCGCCGTTTAGTGACGACACTAGCGGCGCGACGGAAGACAGAAGGAGGCCGGGCAGTGCAAGCGGCCACCATGGAGTTGATACGCAAAAAAATGAAACCCTACCAACCGTCGGAACAGCTGGTGGTGCGTGACAGCGTCAGTCTCAGCATGGACGAGGACCTAAGCGATGACGTGGAGGACGAAGTGTTCATCCGGGATGGGCGCACCTGCCGGACGTACGAGGACCGAGGCGCCAAGCGGCCACTGATGGCACCGAGACGCAAGTACGGCAAAGCAACAAGTGGCAACGGGAGTACGGGTGGGGCCGGGGCGAATGGTGGTCGCTCCGCAAGCCCCATCCTGAAGAAGTATCGCCGCCGGAAGTGCTGGAAGTGTTGCGAACCCTTCTGCTACGGGTTGGCCGCGGTGACGGTTCTTATCGGTAAGTGTGTGTGTGTGTGTTATTTCCGTGCAACAGTAGAGGATACTTAAGACGCAAAAACTGGTGGAGCCTTGGAGGCATTAGAGTAAGGACATCTAAGGACTTGCGTTCGATAAGCCATATGTAGTTTGTGGGAATGTTTAGGTAATGAGGCAACCTGAAAGCTCGAATGCGTAAGGACTCCTTCAGGTTTTGTGAGGTTAAACGTTGGAGCATGCCTACTTTGATACCCTCAACTACACCTTCAGTCTGGTTCGATCACAGGTTAAGGGAACTCATGACGGTCACTACTCGGTATTAACACACTATTCAATTCCCACAGGACTAATCGTACTGGCCGCTCTTCTGCTGACAGCGTTCCCTCAACCACTGCAGAAGATCAAGGTGTGGTTCCACAAAGAGTCCGCCTTCAGCAGTGCCGTCATCCGGGACAAATTCTCCAGCCTGATGTACACCGCGGATGGTTCATCCTTCGCTAACGGATCCTTAGAGATGGTCCCGTGCACACAGATCACCGTACAGAACGTCTGGACACGTGTCGTAGCCCGTGTGAACAGCGAAAGTCCCCTCCGGATGTTGGACGCCAACGGAGACGGTGTAGAAGACGTCATCGTTGGTTACGGAATCGACGAAATGCTCGATGAAGGGGTGCGTGGTTACATCCCCCAGTGCACGTCCCGGAAAACTGGCATAACGGATCTCTGTGGTGGTGGCCTGTTGGCCCTGAACGGCATCAACGGTGACACACTCTGGCAACGGTGGACTTCGTTTACGATCTTCTCGTTGAAGTGTAACATCGACATCAACGGGGATGGTGGGCAGGATTGTGTGGCCGCGGGCCGGGGTGGATTGATTCTGGCCATCGACGGACACACCGGGCGTATCCTGTGGGAGCTAAAGGATTACTCGGATCTCGAGAGTTACGCGGAGATCAGCATCGATCTGTACACGATCAACGTGGTGCGTGACCTGAACAGTGACGGTGTGTCGGACATTATTGCGGTGCATGTGGAAGAGACCCAGCGTGCCCACGGTGGCCACATTAAGCTGATTTCGGGTGCAACCGGTGCGATCCTGCGCAGCATTCCCACACCCTACCGAGAGGAGATGTTCGTGCCTATACAGGTGTTGGCGCGACCGGATGGTACGGAAGCGTTTCTGGTGATTACCGGTGGGCAGAATTCGCCCGGAGGTGTTTACGTGTTGGCACAGGAACACCTCATGAAGTATCCCGGGGAGAGTGCGTTCGAACCGATCGTGCGGTTGGAATCTTCCGGGTTTATGGTACCGGCGGTGTTGGCTGATTTGAATGGGGACGGCGTTGAGGACATTACGGTCAGCTCGTTCAACTCGACCGTGTTTGCGTTTGATGGCGCAAATAAGACGCTACTGTGGTCCTTCACGATCGCGGACTCGGAGAGTGTGAGTTCGATCGTCCCTGGGCACTTTGATCATGACAACGTGACGGATTTTATGGTGAAGTACAACACAGGGCCTGGCTTTCCGATCTACTACTACTCGCAAACGGCGATCATCAACGGTACGAACGGGAAACCGTTCCTCGACAACTCCATCAAGGATGCTGGTGGACCTAATGGACTGCTCGGTGGAATTAGCATTTCGCAAACCGGTGGGGGAGATTTTTTCCTGCACTGGCAAATGCAATGTCACAATCACACCACGGACACCACGGATGAGTACCAATTTCTGCCCGAAAGTGACGTCATCCAGCAATCGAGAGCGGACACCTGCGCCCTACGGTACAATCAATCGTCGGTGTTGAAGCTGTACGCGATCACGCGCCACGTGGAACCACCGGGAGCCATTATTTTCACCACGGATGACCTTACGATCCGGTTGAACGAAACGGGTGTGTCGGAACAACCACCGGCCCCGGGTTATGTGGCCCCAATGAAACACCCAAAGATGAAGCTGAAGAGTCGCAACGATGGCCAGAGTAGTGCTGCAATGCGCAAAAGCTCGGTCGAGGCACCAGCCATCGGAAGTCAATCGACTGGGCAAGTGACCGATGTGCATATGGACAAAAAGCTGGCTTCACCACCGCAGACAGGTGTTCCTGTGGGGGTGGTGATGGATAGTCCCGGACAGGCTGCGTCTGTGTCACACGGTGGAAGGAGAAAGGACTCGTTCCACGTGGCTCAACCGGCGTTGGCTCAGTCGATCGATACGCTCGCGGAGGAGGAAGTGAAACGACAGGAAAAGCTGGCATTGAACAACGTGTACAAAAAGTACATCTACAATTCGAATGATGAGGACGCCGAAAGGGACCTCGGAGGTGCTTCTGGGTTGGAGGAACCGGCGGGTAGGCCGGACGATCGGAAACCGTACATTTATCTGCCTTACGAACAGCTGGAACAGGACACGGTGAGTAATCGAGGTGGTTAGGAAGCTGGAGTTGGGTGCTAGAGGCGCGTGTTCTTTTTTAACCTTATGCTTTTCATAACCTCTTCATCAAATAGGTCCGAATAAAACCTGGCCAATTTCCGTTTTGTTCCTCATTTTGAATCATTTAAATCCCATCTCTGCTTGCCTAATTACAACCATCGATGTTCTTGATTTCATTTTAAGCGCAATCCCTTCATGACGAATCAACTGCCACCGGCTCCAGGGGGAAGTCTTGATTATGAGTACGGAGCACCGGTTTTGGAGGAAGATGGACGGCCAGTTCCACCACCCTACAAGCGACCACGCTATCGATCCAGCGGACGTGACGTCAGAAGCAAGTTTGGTGTTTTCGGTAATGACTTAAACCATCTCCAGCAGTCCGTGTTGTGTTCCGTAATTCCTTCATATCCTTTTCCATTCCGCAGACGACATCGAGCTGCACGATCGTTCACTAGAGGAGCAAGTTCTCAACGAGTCCAACCCAAACTCGCAGATCGTGAAGAAGGTGCTGTTGAACGACGAGATCATTGACGACCTGAAGAACGCCGACCCGGGCAGCAAAGGATCGAAGGAGACGCTCTGGGATTTGGAGATGGAAAAGGAAGCCAAGGAAGCGATGAATGGTAAGGCGTGTTGCTACGGTGTTAAGAGTTGTTTGATTTTCCCGGCTTTCGTTTCCAGACGTTAACGCGATGAATTACGAGTACGGCAACAAGGCAAAGCGACAGATTGTGTCAACAACTGGATCGATGGCAAATACGGTTGTAACAATGTCCAGCCCAATAACGACAACAACCCGCCCAACCGGACAACGCCCGATGGCACTTCCGAACGAGAACATTCTGCCCTCAATCTCGTCGACTGGCTTGTTACTGAAATCGGTCAGTAGCCCCGGTGCGGCCACTTCCTCGACGACGGCTTCCACACTCAACGCCAATCCGACCATCGACTACGTGTTTGTGATGAACATCCGAGAGTCCGAACGGTATCCGCCACTGTTTCTGGACTCCGACTTGAGCTGCATACAGGAGAAGCTGCAGGCGTACCGGACTTATCGCAGTGAGGACATGCTGCAGCTCGAGAAGAAGTTCCTGGGGCAGTGTCTGAAGGCGCGGCTACCGGACATGTCACCGCCGTACCAACGGTTCGAGACACAGATCATTATCACGCGGCTGGAAATTGGTTGCGCCTGCAGTCCGGATCTAAATCCGACACGTGAAGTTTGCTCGAAGCTGCACAGTTACGATCAGCAGCGATGGACGCAGTACATGGGTAACGAAGGGCACGGACGATACTGAAACTGCGCCGGTGAGAAGGAACGGATCTACTGAGCGACTACTTCCGTTCCGAGCACAGCTTTCTCTAACGTTGAGTGTGTGGGCTGCGATTTTTTTCAACAAAAAATCTTTGACTCTAACCGACATCAACCGATGATCGGATGATGTCCTTTTTCCGTCGTTTTTTGCCAAAAAACACACGCCACACTACGGCGATCAATTCACTTGTTTGACTCTCCCAGAGCAAGAGGATCGCAGCGAGAGGATCAGACAAATCTGTCGTACAAAATCGCGCGCGAAACGTTCCGTTGCTATGGGGAGCTGGTAACTAAGCGGTGGCCCAAAGGTGGTGGTCAGTTTTTAAGGCACAATCATACTAACCACACTGTGGTGCTTTCTTTTCTTTCCTTTCCTTGGTGTATAGTAGGCTAACGGGAATGGAGAGATACGAGGAAGGTACGATCTCTCGATCTCGATGATAAATGGAGTGTTGTAATATGCGAACGAGCGCTGCACATTTAAAAATAGGCACACTAGCATGCCGAAGGGACAGCACAAAGCGAATGGACAAATCCTTGGAGCGAACCCAGCCTTTGCTGGCCGGGCTGCTGGTTAGTGGGCTTTGGATTGTTCGATAATCGAACCTGGGAGACTCTATTGCATACTAATATCATTCATAATCGATCTAAAGTATTATACAAGAAAAACACTTTAAAACGCTAATTCAGAGAGAGAGAGAGAAAAGGCAAGAAGAAGGTTGCCCAAACTAAGGGAGGGAATATTTACACAAAAAATGAGACAAAATCATGCAATGTACTTGGGGTGGAGGAGCGTGATCATCGAAAGGTGCGGGACGCTTGGATCGAAAATGTCTGTAAATAAAATCAGGATTGGGCGAAAGAAAGGTGCTGGAATACCTGGTGTGTGGGTGTGTATGCGGAAAGAAAGCGAGTAACAGAGCCTTTCGTGTGTCTACGAGCTGTCGGTGAGCAGCAAGTTCAACGTGTGTTTTTTTTAATATTATCATAATGGATAACCAACGAAAGAACGTGAAAACGAGGCGTATATCAGTACGTTTTTAGCGTCTCCAGATGTGGAAGTTTGCGCGGCCCCACCGTGGCCCTGGGAAGGTTGATCACCGGGTCGGAAGCACGACTCGAGCCAAAGTGCAGCTTTCCACGCGTGTCCTAGGAAGAGGATTACTTTTTCACGACCTGAATGACGTCCTCGTCGTTCATGACGTGCGATATGCCAACCCGCTGGGGCGAGTATTTTGTCGACGTGCCCCACACAAGCCCGTACTTAAACTGGGCTGCTAGCGTGCGGTGAATTGCGTGACATACGTGCTCCACCGTGACACCCTAAGGCGAGAGAGAAAGCTGGTAAGATTTGTCGTCCCGTCCACTTCAAGGATTAACTCACCCTTCGCAAAATAAGGCCATCGTCGAAGTCTGGTGGCGCACCCGGTTTCTTCGTATACACGCGTATCAGCTGCAGGTGCTCCCAAAGTACTTCCAGCAGATAGTCCAAGTTGAGATGCATGTTACAGCTGACGACCACCGAGTACGGTTGCCGGGCCAGACGGTCCACCTCTTCGATCGAGATCTGATCGATCTTGTTGTACACGTAGATGCACGGTAGATAGATCCGGTTGCCGGTCACTACGTCGATGAACTCATCCTCGGTGCAGTCCTCCCGGAACAGCACCTCCGCATTGAAGATCTTGAACGAGTGCAGGATGGTTTGCACCATCTTCTCGTTGCAGCGCGTCAGCGGACAGGTGGCATTAAAGCTTACACCACCACCCTTCTTGATCTTGAAGTAGATGTTCGGTTTGCGCTTGTTCAGCCGCAACCCAACCGACTCCAGCTCGTACTCGAGCAGATCCCGGTGCACGTTTGGTTTCGTCGCGTCCAACATCATCAGCACCAGGTCGGCCGTGCGGGCCACCGCAATCACCTGCCGACCACGGCCCTTGCCCTGCGCGGCACCCTCGATAATACCGGGCAGATCGAGCAACTGTATATTGGCACCCTTGTACTCGATCACACCCGGGATGCAGGTGAGCGTCGTGAACTCGTAGTTGGCCGCTTCGCTCTCGGTTTTCGTTAGCGTGGACAAAAGCGTGGATTTACCCACCGACGGGAATCCGATTAGGGCAATGCGCGCATCACCCGACTTGAGTACGTCGAATCCATCGCCCTTTTCACCCTTTTTCGACGGTTCGAGCAGCTGTGACCGGTACTTTGCTAGCTTCGCCTTCAGCAAACCCAAATGGTACTCGGTAGCTGCCGAAAGGAAGAAAAGCACACAAACCATTAGGACATAAGTAGCTAGACACACAGAAACACGTACCGCTTACCTTTGTTTTTCTGTGTTTTAGCGATTTCCTTCTCGATGTCGGAGATTTTTTCCAGGATGCCCATGGTGATGTGGGAGATGGGATTTCTGGTTGGCTGTCGGTTCCGCGGCTATCGTTCGGGCAGTGGATATCTAGTGTTTACTATTGCACAACCGGAACGATGGCAAACCGTCCAGCCCGATGGTGGGTGCAGGTGAAATCAACAAAATGTGGCAGCGTTGATTTATTTATGTTTCGTGGGGCGATTTCTGCGAGAATTATCGCCGCAAGTTTCGCAGCCGCAATCAGGTTGCACCATTTGAAACGTCATGACAGTTGACAGCACGTAGAAACGACGTGACATTCGGCTACTAAAAGCAAGCGTTTTCTATTTGGAAAACTGGCGAGAAAAGTCGTTTTAACAGTTTTTTAGTAGGTTTATCACAAATTTATGATAAATTCCAATTAAGTTTATTGATAGTGAGTAATTGGTCTAAATCCAAAGTTATCAGACCGATAAAGTTAACAAATCCACGCGTGAGGACGCCAGATTCGGCACTGTTGATAAAAATCGTGCGACAAGAGCTTAATGATTACTATTTCGGATAACAGGAGCAGCACGTGAGCGCAACAAGGACAAAGGTACTATATTTTGTACCAGGCGACCGTAGGAGGTGACCATTGCTTGCACTATGGAGTACTGCGTGCTAGTTGGATGGACAACGTGTTTGATCAACCCGCTATTTTCATATAGTTTTATGGTAAAAAAATGCTCAATGATATGGAATGCAGTGGTTTAAGTAACATAAATACATCGCACACAGTTTAATGCTTGGTTTTGTATCGAAAAAGGATTAAATGTATGCTGCTACACAATTTATTATGACCGGCAAAATACTGCGACCGAATTATGACCGGTAAGATAAGACGCTCAATAAGATCCTACAGTGTGCTTAGAACATTGCGATCGATAGCAAACGAGAGCAAATGAGATGGGATGCTGATTATCATGCGCCGGAAAGATCGACGATATGTACTGATAACATTAGGAGGGGAAATCCATCAAATGTAGTGTGGTAATCCGGCTGGTGCATGTAACCTCTTCGACGCATGATCTCTCGTTACTAGCGAATTCAAATTTGGCGATTTTGGCGTTCAAAATCCGACGCCGAAATCCTCTCGGTTAGCGGTTGGATATATCAATCGAAAGAATTTTGTAGAATTCACGTGTGACAGAAACACGCGTAACGACGCCAGATTTGGCACTGCTGATAAAAAACGTGCGCCATGGGCTTAAAGATTATTTTTTCGGATAACAAGAGCAGCACGTGAGCGCAACAAGGACAAAGGTACTATATTTTGTACCAGGCGAGCTTCGGAGGTGACCATTGCCTGGACTATGGAGTGATGCGTGCTAGTTAGACACCGTGTTTGACCTTCCCGCAATTTCATATAGTTTTGTCATAAAAAGATGCCCAATAATATTGGGAGCAGAGGTTTAATAAACAGAAATTTATCGCACACAGTTTTCTGCTTTGTTTTGTAGTCAAAAAGGATTTAATATATGCTGCCACATTATTTATTTAAATCAGCAAAATACTGCGACCGAATTATGACCAGTAAGATAAGACGCTCAACAAAATCCTACAGTGTGCTTAGAACGATGCGATCGATAGCAAACGAGAGCAAATGAGATGGGATGCTGATTATCATGTGCCAGAAAGAACGACGATATGTACTGATAACAAAAAGAGGGGAAATGTTCGGACCGAAATCCAGCTGATACACGCATCCTCCTCGACGCATGATCTCTTGTTACTCACGACATCAAATTTGTCGCTTTCCGCGTTCAAAATCCGTCCTCGAAATCCTCTCGACTGACAGCGTGCGCCACATAATCTGAAATTCACGTGCGCAGAAACTACGCGCAACGACGTCAGATTTGGCACTGGTGATTAAAATCGTGCGTCATGGGCTTAAAGATTACTATTTCCGATAACGGGAGCAGCACGTGAGCGCAAAAAGGACAAGCTACTATATTTTGTACCAGGCGACCGTAGGAGGTGACCATTGCCTGGACTATGGAGTGATGCGTGCTAGTTAGACACCGTGTTTGACCTTCCCGCAATTTCATATAGTTTTGTCATAAAAAGATGCCCAATAATATTGGGAGCAGAGGTTTAATAAACAGAAATTTATCGCACACAGTTTTCTGCTTTGTTTTGTAGTCAAAAAGGATTTAATATATGCTGCCACATTATTTATTTAAATCAGCAAAATACTGCGACCGAATTATGACCAGTAAGATAAGACGCTCAACAAAATCCTACAGTGTGCTTAGAACGATGCGATCGATAGCAAACGAGAGCAAATGAGATGGGATGCTGATTATCATGTGCCAGAAAGAACGACGATATGTACTGATAAAAAACGAAGGTGAAATGTTCGGACCGAAATCCAGCTGGTTCACGCAACCTCTTCGATGCATGATCTCTTGTTACTCACGATATGAAATTTGTCGCTTTTAGCGTTCAAAATCCGTCGTCGAAATCCTCCCGATCGCATAATTTTCGATAGAATTTTGTGGAATCCACGTGTGCAAGAAACCACGCGCAACGACGCCAGATTTGGCACTGCTGATAAAAATCGTGCGCCATGGGCTTAAAGATTACTATTTCCGATAACGGGAGCAGCACGTGAGCGCAACAAGGACAAAGGTACTATATTTTGTACCAGGCGACCGTAGGAGGTGACCATTGCCTGGACTATGGAGTGATGCGTGCTAGTTAGACACCGTGTTTGACCTTCCCGCAATTTCATATAGTTTTGTCATAAAAAGATGCCCAATAATATTGGGAGCAGAGGTTTAATAAACAGAAATTTATCGCACACAGTTTTCTGCTTTGTTTTGTAGTCAAAAAGGATTTAATATATGCTGCCACATTATTTATTTAAATCAGCAAAATACTGCGACCGAATTATGACCAGTAAGATAAGACGCTCAACAAAATCCTACAGTGTGCTTAGAACGATGCGATCGATAGCAAACGAGAGCAAATGAGATGGGATGCTGATAATCATGTGCCAGAAAGAACGACGATATGTACTGATAACAAAAAGAGGGGAAATGTTCGGACCGAAATCCAGCTGATACACGCATCCTCCTCGACGCATGATCTCTTGTTACTCACGACATCAAATTTGTCGCTTTTCGCGTTCAAAATCCGTCCTCGAAATCCTCTCGACTGACAGCGTGCGCCACATAATCTGAAATTCACGTGCGCAGAAACTACGCGCAACGACGTCAGATTTGGCACTGGTGATTAAAATCGTGCGCCATGGGCTTAAAGATTACTATTTCCGATAACGGGAGCAGCACGTGAGCGCAAAAAGGACAAGCTACTATATTTTGTACCAGGCGAGCTTCGGAGGTGACCATTGCCTGGACTATGGAGTGATGCGTGCTAGTTGGACACCGCGTTTGACCATCCCGCTATTTTCATATAGTTTAGTGATAAAAAGATGCTCAATGATATGGAGATCAGTGGTTTAAGCAACAGAAATTAATTGTACACCGTTTGCTGGTTTGTCTTGTATAAAAAATCATTTTATGTACATAGCCACACAATTTATTATGACCGACAAAATAATGCGACCGAATTATGACCGGCAAGATAAGACGCTCAATAAGATCCTACAGTGTGCGTAGATGCGATCGATAACAAACGATAGTGAACGAGATGGGATGCTGATTATCATGCGCCAGAAAGATCGACGATATGTACTGATAACAAAAAGAGGGGAAATGTTCGGATCGAAAACCAGCTGGTACATGTATCCTCCTCGACGCATGATCTCTTGTTACTAGCGAATTCAACCTTGCCGATTTTGGCGTTCAAAATCCGACGCCGAATCGAAGCTGTTTAGCGACGAGAGCCATGTGGGCTTGATTTTTGTGCATTTGTTGCAACTCGGCCGGCGTTTGGCATGACTGAAATCTTTCGGATTGACGGATTCGTGTGCCTTTTGTGGGGGGTTTGGAAAGGTTTTCTTTAAATTTTATGAATTTTAGATAGAGCACATTTTTTCCAAACCACAAATAAAAAAGGTTTTTATTTTCAAAATAAAAATAGGTTTTTTTCTTTCAAAATTGAAGAACTGTGAAGGGGTGTTACATACGCCGAAAGTACCAGTTATAATCATGACTCTTTATTGGTGACAAAATAATCAGGAAGTATTTCTTTCGGCCCTTTATCGAGGAATTAAATTTGCTTGCGAAAAACCGGACATTCATTAATAATAAACACCTAAAATTAAAATTTCGTCAATCGTCAATTAATCAAGTTAAAGACAACATAAGCTACTTACTAATTAACTTTGTATAATACTTCTTAATTGCAGCAGCAGCGCCGCTTCTAATTTTGGTGTGGTCACCTAACATATTTGAGCACCGTTCTCCAGCAAAGCAATTCGCAAGTTTCAGCCTGGAAACCTGAGTTGCAGTGGCTAGCTTCGTGCATGAATCCCAACACAAAAATAAATAAATAAAACACCCAGTGTTGTGTGTGTGTGTTTTTTTTATTATTTATTTATTATAGTACATAGTTTCGGTTTTTTTTACGATTTCTTAGCACATTCCAAATTTACTCTAGCGTTTGTTGTTTGCGGCATAGATTGCCTAGCTCCACTGCATCCTGCAAGGAAGATGCATCTCACCTTCCGATCGGTTCTCTAGTTGACTTGCTCTTTTTTTCGTCTTTGTGACCTTAAGCGTTAAGAAGTATTTATAACTAAGATTTAATCTTCGTTTCCTTTCCTTTGCTATGAGCCAATATTTATACCTGTATATACAAAAAAAAACCCCATAATTAACTGCAGTTGCATCGTACCGTAAACGTAATTTATCTTATCTCTGTGTGTGTGTGTTTGTTTTTTAAATGCTCTTTCACTCTCCTGCTGTTACCTCTGTTAGCTGCTTTGAGCAGATTGAGCAGTTTCGTTTCATTTGCCGAATTGTTCCATCAAAAACATCAAAACATTTACTGTTTCGGGGTGTGCTTTCGTAGCCCAATTTGTCCATTTGGCCTAGGTGTTCGTAGCTTTAGGTTTCTTTCTTTTTGTTACATCCCCTTTTTATACAATTAACATTTTCTCCCATGGCTACCGAAAAGAAGAAGCCCAAAACATCCTCCCATAGTACATGCACGAATGTGTATGTGTTTTTTCTTCTTCTTCTCTCTGTGAAATGTAGTGTTTTGTCTGCATAATTTTATCGTTTTCCTTGTTTTTTGTTTTTTAGATATATCCCTTACCATTGCTCAGAACTGCACGAACTTCTCCATCGTTCTCATATGTCGTCCTGCACCCCATCATCATTGTAAAGTGTATTTTATGTACAGTTTTCGCGTCAATCGCCGTTCTTCTCCTTCTCATTTCCCTACCGCCAGCCGTGGGCGTTTTTGCTGTTTGTAACATTTGCTTTGTGAGTTAGACTTCTCTATGCTTAGCTTACGGTGTATTTATATTAAATCTGTAAAGGTGTAAATTTAGTTATCTTGAACTCGTAATGGTTTTGTTGCATGACTCGTGCGCTGTTTTTTTTCTCTTCATTCCCTCTCGTTTGTGTTGATGTGTGGATGGATCGATGAAAAAAGAAGAAAGGAACGATAGCGCAACAAGCTATGGTGTGATACTATGAACACTGAATGTACTATTTGAGGGGAGTAACACTAGCTTTCTCGTGTGGTTCATCGTACCAGGGCCAAACATGTTTACTCCACCCCTGCCGACTACCGATGATCGATAGGACGTGTTTTAGTGGCCCGATCGTTCTAGAAAAGTGTTCTAAAATTGGCATTCACGTGCATGTTGAGCTCTTTGTTCGAGCTCATGCGTTCCTACAAACCACGAAAGACCTCGGCGAGACGATGCCCTGCCGCAGGTGGATGGATTAGTTTCTGGCGATCCTTGGCGCCAGCGGTTGATGAGTGAATGAGGTTTACAAAATATTTGGCCTTACCGTGTTATAGGATACGTTTGGCAAGAGTTCCTCTGTTCCTGGGTTGGTTCGGTCGCTACTGCTACCGCACACACGCGTTGGCTTGGCTTGGGGTTTTGTTTTGTTTGGGTGTGCTTGTGAGTCCCTCTTGCCCCTTTTTCCGCACAGTTGAGCCACCGTTGGGGTTGGTTTACAGTTTGCGTTTTCCAGTCGTTGAGCAAATGTGCCATGCCCGCTTTAGGGAAGGAAGGACAGGCAAATGCTTGAGCAAAAGAACCGCATACCTTTACAAATTATCTTGCCCTCACCGTTTTAATTGATTTTTAGAGTATTTTTTAGCTTTTCCATATATTTTTTAATATCTCTGATTCGCTTTCGCGCTTTTTCCTGCTTTAAACTATTTTGCTAGCAGTAACCTCGTTCGCACTCTCTCTATCTCTCGCTCTTTCTCATAAGGAAGAAATCTGTTATTTCCTGCTCCACCGCATAAACTTGTACATGCTAATAATAAAACTACTCTGCTAAACGGACGCAAAGATCACGGGAACAAGTGTAAAATTGGGAAGGTTTTTCTCTATTTCTGCGCTACCGACCCGTCCTCGTGCTTGGTTTTGCGCCCAACAACGAAGGGATGGCCTGTCGCGTCTAACGGAGCTAAAGATTGCAACTTTCTTCCCACTGCTGGGTGCTAATTGTCGAACAGGAACGTCGAGAGAGCGTTGTTTCTTTTTTTTCGGAATGGGTAAATTGTATCTATCTACGCAGAAATTGTGCTATTAATTCGCGTGAAGAGAACTTGTGAGAGGAGGCAACAAAACAATCGGAACACCGATCCTCCGATCACCGTCACGATCCCGGACAGCCCCGAATGGAACAGGCAAGAAATGTATCCCCCCAAGAACAAAAAACGAAAGAATAACGAAACTAAGCGTTGTGGCTTAAGGAAATGAGGGAAGACTATGTATTTACAACTGCATTCATGGTTTTTTTTTGCACTAAAGTTTCACTTTTTTGGCAGGTCCTCCGCCTACCCCAGTTCCCTAGCACATACAGGAGAAAGAACAAAAAAAAAAAAAATAATAATCTCAATTATCACCGTCTACTTCAATGCGCCACTACGCTCTTCCGCCGGAACTGCTCGTCCTTAGAGTACTCGGTTCTACAGCCGTTAAATTTTGCCGCCTCTTGCCTACGCACACACTCACTCAATTCCTAACACTTTACGGCAAGGAGTGGCGAGACCGCCGACCGGTTGCCTGCGATTTTAAACTCTCCGTTTCAGTGCCTAGTCTAACTTAATTGGAAACGAAACAAAAACCAAAAAGTACGAATGGTGCTCGTAGCTGTTGCCGTAGCGCGTCGATTTACAATCACAATTACTACAAAAACAGAAACGAACCCTCTACACCGTAATCCGAAACCTGCCCGTTCCCTTCGTACTACTGAACAAATAATAATCAATATTTTACTATGACACACAGGTGGCCAAAAACAACACAAAGAAAAAGAGCAAACTGTCGCCTAAACTTATTATTGCACATAACGAGGTTTGATGTTTTGCGATTTGAAGAGTTTGTTTCAATGGCGCAAAGCAAACCCCGAAAACGAAACCCCGCATCGAGACGGTGAGTGAATCTGAACCTAAACCGTACGCTTCAATTACTTTTCTATTCTTCCCATCGTTCGCCTAGTAGTGTTGCCCTCCGATCAGCTGGAGTTTCGACCTGCTGACGAAGCTGGTGAGTTTTTCCATCATCCGTTAGTGACTCCCATCGTTACGATCGCGCTGGTGGTTTCCAACTTCTCAGCATCCATTACCGCACATTGCTGCTGCTGCTGCTGCTGGGCATCGATTGCCGATTGGGGTGGATTGCGATCGATGGGAGTCCTTTTTGGGGGCAGCTAGACAAAGTCGTTCGTGGCGGGTCGAGTGAGTGGTTCCTGTGCCTGGCAGGTGGTGAGAGAAAGAGATACGACGTTGTATTAACAAATGTGCAAAACGTGACGGTAACTAGAGTAAAAGTCCAACAAGCTATAGGTAAAAAAGAAAATTGAAAAAAATCTGTCTATAACATCCAATTGTAAGAGAATATAAAATTACTGACACTCATGCGAAACATCTGCAAAATTCAAAGAGACAGTGAAAAATAGAAAGAGAAAGAAATGCGGAATGTTGTAAACATCGTACTGCACTTTTGCCATATTATCAATTAAAAACCTGAAATTTCATAAGCCAACTGACATCGGCATGCGAATTACGAATAGAAGCAATCTTTCACTATTTTTACTAGTAGGGGCGCTTTTTAGCAGACTGTGGAGGTCAAAGTATTCAAGGGCATCCAAGGAGCTGTTGGTCGATGTGTTTATAGTAACGGATCGAAAAAGGTGTAACGCGATCATCCCGCTCCATATATCGATTCGAACGGCCTGTACCCATTTGAAAGCTTTTTTATTCTTACACATAAAGGCAAAATGAAACCAGCAAAAAAAAGCACATGCAGAACATAATGCATTGGAATCACAACGAGAAAACAACAGCTACGAACGAAGAGTCATGCATGCCGGAAGGGCTCACGCCCGCCCAGCCGGATCTACTGCATTCCAACGAGTGGACGAACGAGCGAATTGAACCGGAACCAGGCTCCGTTCTTACCTTCCCACGGTGAATGGTTGAATAGCGCTCGCGGAACGCTGGGCAACACTGGCCCGGATATGGAGGCGCATGGTGTTTGCGAGTTCCCTTTCTTGTGCGATTTTGCTGCGCTCAATGCACGGCAGCAGGCTCTAAGGGCTGTCGAGATGGTAGGACACCCGCCTTGAGTCCTTGTGGTTTGCTCCCGCGTGAAGGAAGTGAGCGCACGTGGGCGTGTGTGGGTGTGTGTGTCGGTGAAAAGCGATGGTGAAAATGATGAACACTCGGATAAGACTGGCCGACGAAGGGATGGACTTGGTGACGGGCAGGTTTGGTCTGAGAGAGCGGTTAGTAGAGGTTTGGTGGTATGGTGGATGACCGAGACCGCGAGAACTCCTGCTGCATTGACCATCTGACAGAGCCAGTGCTGCCAAACGGAGGTCCCTAGTGATGATCACTGCTCGCTTTATGGTTTCAATGATTTCTGTTTTGTTTTGTTTTACATTTCCTGCTATAAATCCTTTCTCTTCTCTCTCTCTCTCTCTCTCTCTCTCTTTCTCTCTCTCTCTTCGCTTGCGTGTCACTTCGCTCTCTCTGTCTCTCTCACTCACTTGCTCTCTCTTTCCTCTAAATCCCTCTGGCTCTCTGCTGCACTACTCGACAAACGCTTCATGTGCGATAGTGAAAGGTGTTGATCTAGCGGAGAGCGCGCGAATGATAACACCGAATCGGGATCAGAGTTTTGTCGCCCCCCAAGGATTTGCGATGGTGGAATAAATTTTGACGAAATATTCGTGCCGCGTTGGGTAGCGGGATAGGAAAAAAGGGGAGCGGTTTGGCCACGGTTTACACATTTTGCGAAGCGACAGAAACAGTGGAAGAAAGAATGGAGAAAAAAGAAGAAAAGAGAGCAGATAAAAACAGATGTAAACGGCGTTAGCATGTGTGATGGCCTACTACGGCGCAGGTTGGCACTGCATAACACAGCAGGCTGTGCCAGTGCTCAGCACAGTGTGTCTGTGGCCGTGCTGAGTGGAGCATGTACATTAGCCAGCGAGTTTAGGTGGGGGTTTATTTTACACTCCCCCCCATAAGAATGGATATTTAATCCTTTCAACCGTAGAAAGTACGCAAACAGATTCGAACAAAATGATTTCGTTCCTTATCTACGACGGACTCGGCTTAGACATGCATCGGTTGAATCTTGCATGGATTTTTCTCTGAGCTCTGACTGCGCCTTGGACTGTTGGACGGACTTTTGCTACGGGGGGATTTTGTATCGCGTGCTTTTCATTCGTTAATCTTGATCTAACAGCGTGAATCACCAAGGGGACGACCGTTGGTTTAAAGTATTTATTTTGCTTCTCTTCTCCACCACTCCGGAGCGGCTAATCCTCGTGACCGTTCGTATAGTCAGTCCGGACTTTTTCGCTCGATGGATGCAGCGTCAGTCAGCGTGAGTCAGTTTTCTTTGGCTCGTTCCCGTGGGGCAACAAGAATGCACCGTGAACACGGGGCAGCTGAGCAAGCAGAAGGACACAAAAAAATGCTGCTTAATCCTTTCTTAGTGCCAGTTCCAGGCGCACGGGCCGCCTTTGTGCGATGTGCATGTGAAAAGAAAGTGCAGGAGAAAAAAATAGAGCACACAGACTTTCGCTGGGAGGCATTTGGTTGCACATCAGCCTTGTTTTCCTTTTCAGTCGCCGGTGGCGGATGCAGCATTAGAAGCTAGACGACACTCGGTTACGGGATTGCGTCTGCAGAGAGCATCCTTGCGGGAAATGTCGTGCTTTCCACCGGCTTCGTAGAAAAGCCCGTACAGCAGCGTCCTTTAGTGCAGATTGCGTGCTGATAGGAAAAGCACCAACAAAAAAAAACAGCGATCACGTGTGCGATGCAACGGACAACAGCCAGGAACACCAGTGGCACCAGCCCGTTTTGGGTCCCAAACGGGTAATTTTGTGTCCCGAGCAAACGCTTCTTTACGGCATGCGGATTTGCAAATCAAAACAAAAAAAAACGAGAAAGCAACGCTCAACAGAGTTTGCAAATCACAAATCACTTGCAAACACCTGCTTTCGCATGGCTCATCATTAAGCTGTTTTGTTGTCTTTTAGGACCGCCCTGCGGGTCTGCTGCCTCTTTAGGTCCGGCCAGACCGAGCGACCGATTCCGGCCTGTTGCTTTAAGGCTCGATAAAGTTAGCCGATATGCTTCGAATGCAAAGTTTTCCACCTAATTGACCTGGGTGCCTCGCGCGACTAGTGTGTGAGGGCAGGAAAACTACAAAAAAAAAACAAACAAACGAGAAAACAAAAGCAAACAAGCAAAAGAGGGCAGAAAATGGAAAGCTTCGAAAAACTTCCATCGAAAGCGGTGTGACTGTGTTTGCTTAAAACTTGCAGCCCGTATGTTAGCTTATTTTATTATCCATCTGTGCGCCGCACGGTTGTGAATAATTCATGCGCTCGACGGGGTGAGGACAGCTCGCTAGGATACGGAACACAAACTAAAAAGCTTTCGCTTACACACTAACACACGGCGCTCTCCCTGGCCCGCACGCAGGGTAGATTCATTATGGTGGATAAAAGTTTGCGTCCAGCTTGCGAAGGTGCGGAGAATAAGGATCAGTTAGGGGTTTTCTGTCCCAGCATCCCGGCGAGAACCGGCGTGGGAAGGAGGAGGAAGGATAATTCCGAGCAGCGCTGACCCCAAACACTTATACGCCGGTGGAATGGTGCCTTCGGTGTCGCTTTTCACACAGACAGATGGATCCCGGAATCGGAACGCGGGCGTGAGGGAGAGCTCGGGGAAAAACGAACATGCTACACCCGGGATCCCCGAGCTGGCCTTTATGTTTACTGAGGCACACTGATAAAAACGGGCAAATGAATAGGGGAGCGTTTTTATTTTTTGCAGCGTCGAAGAAAAAACTTTTAGTTAGTGTTTTAGTTGTCCTTATGTGCCGTCCTCTGCTTTACAGTTCCGAACACCCGGCGTTCGGATGCCTTGGGCGCGCACACACACACACACACACACAAATATACGCTACAAACGGGACGAGTGGCACAAGGATTTAATCAGGTTAATATCCGCTCATATTCACTCATATGCATCCTTTGCGTTTTCATTTCACACTCACGGCGCCCTTGGGCCAGTCCCAATGAAAGTTCCAAGCACAGCCACCGGCAGCTTCGTAACGCTGAAAGAAGCCCGGTGATGAGTTGGGTGCAAAAAAAAAAATCATTAAAAGACCTTAAGGGACCAAACGCCCGAACGAGCCTTATGTGGTAGTAGACGACGGTTGACACAGGGCGTAGGAATCGCTATTTAATTGGAGCCTTGTATTTTTTTTTTAACTCTCTCACACCAATTCAACATTCTTCAACGAAGTGCAACACTTTGAGCGCATGAAAAATGGTGCTTGTATTAAAAATGGCTCCAATTCATTATGAAAGTATAAAAGCTTAGCAACTAAGGGGGCCAGCTTATGTGCAAACAACTGTGTGGTAGATTGCCCATCGGCGCAGTTACTGAGCTTGTTTTTCGTTTGTGAACAGAAAATGATGTACCTTAGCCTTAAACGAGATCATGAAGCAATTATGAGCGCGGAAACGTCCCATTAATGCCGTTCAACAGACAACATTTTCTTGATAGCTTGCTTGTGCACACAATCAGAGTTTCAAAATTCGACGGGATCAGTATTTAGCGTGCAAAATAGAACACTTCCGGAGTGTTGTTAACAAGCTTAGGGAGGTGTACGAAAATCATAGCTCCTTTCGAAGACACTATATATACTATTTGTATACTATCGATAGCATTGCCATGTACCAGCGTTATCGACGTGTTTCGATCCTACATCCACCTAACACTGATACTATGTTCATTTCGTAATGTTCGGGACACATTTTCTGTCCAATTTGTTGACTTTGGCGCTTGGGTTTGCTTTGGCGGATTGCTGCTTAATTTAACGGCATCTTAACGTCGATCAGTTTTGCCGCGCAAATTTGTAGGATGATCGCGGATAGCCTCACGATCGGGGCTTTGTTTTACAGCGCAAATTGCTGTGTGCTGTGCTGCCGGTGTTTGCTTTGCCCCTTATTGGGCACACGTCGGTGGCAACAACACCGCTTTATCTTATGCTGACGGAGTAGTCTCGGGCTAACGCTCTTACCTCTTCGCCCACGGTGCTCGGGTACATGCGGCTTTGCATGTTCTTCTCCAGGCTGAACTGGTCCTCGGTGGTTTTTCTGTACACGGGATTGTCGAAGTTTATCGCCGTCGAGCGTCCTTTCGTGTAGTGGCGGTATATGCAGTACGCGATCTGGGAAAATAGGAACAAAAAAAAAAGGCACGCATAAGCCACATGGTTCCGCAGAAATGTTTGTTAAGGTTATTGAATGGAGTAACGCTCCACTCAATCCAACGTGAAACTCAGCCGAACTAGCTTCAGAAAAAAAAACAAGACTTTCAACTAAAGCCCGAGAAAGTGACAATAGAAGAAAGTTATTTAAAATTAAAACAGCTACCTCAAGTGAACGGAAAATGAGGTGGGCAAAAAGAATGGAAATTGAATTGCATTGCATTGAAATTGATAATTGAAAATTTCCCATCAGCGCCAAGACATTCGAGACACTGACCGGGGGGGTCTCGTCCACTCTACGACAGCTTCGTGTTTATAATGTGCGAAATTCACTTACCATTGCTAAGGCGCTGACTCCCGCCAGGATGACAACGATAGCGATGAGGGCCACCTGGCCCGAGTCATTCTCGACCACGCCCGGATGGATGATCGTACCGTCGGTGCCATTGCGCATCGTTGCTATTATAAATATCCATTTATTAGACAAGCAGGTGGAAATTGAGAAACAAAAACAGAGAGTGGCCAAGGGGAGCAGGGTGAGAAAAAAAAGAAGGGAAAATGTTAGAAATGTCTTGATTAAAACCGGTTGCAATATCTTGCCGCCCGATCGTGGGTGGTATGATAGGAGAAGGTCCTGATGAACGGTCGGGTTGTTAGAACAATTACAAACACACCACCAAAGCGCGGTTCGACCCTCTCGATTAGGGTCGCCACCGGGTGTGGAAGGATGATACGGTGAGGATGGTAGGACGAGCACGAGAGCACGAACACGAGCACCACATGAAGGGAGAAGCGAAACCCAACCAACCCAACACCGGAAGTTAGTAGCCCACGCAATCAGGAAGATGGCACGAGCGTTGTGAGAGAATGGGCGGCAGTTTGGTTGGAATGTGGCAATGCATTTGCGCCAAAGGGATCGTGACCGAGGGCTCGGACTCGGACTCGGAAACCCGCGGCGGGAGATTAGGGCTGGGCGTCTTTTGCGCGCTGGAAATTCTTAAGTGTTGCGTTGGGCGGAACGCCCACGTCCGAGACCGGCCGGTTGCATTATCTTGGGCGATGGCGGGTTCGGGATATTAAAAAGCGGCATAAATAACGACAGTAATGGAAACCATTAGCGCCGCAGGTCAGGGCTGCCGCCAGGGAGCTGGTTCGCCGCGGGGCACACCCGTCGTGAACCGCAGGGAAGTAATAGTGGTGGTTTGGATGAAATGTTAATAACTAAAATACGGGCTACAGGAGCAGCGAACGCCAGCAGGGGTTTCTGTGGAGCGTGAAGGTGAAATTGCTGTGCTGCTGTCCGGTGGCTGTGTATATATATATAGATCATAATTAGGTTCAATTAGTGGCGAGAAATGTATAGAGTTTATTTTTTTTTTGTTTCGTTGGTTTGCCTTCACTTTTTGTTCGCCACCAACCATCCATCGTGGCTTGGGCGCGATCTAATGGGTGTATGGGGTTCGTTTTGAAATTTTCGCTATTAGATCGTGCCCATTAATCAACGCGTTGTTGGTGCGGCATAATTGGCACCCAGGCGCTGTTATGGATTATGGGAGATTTTATTTATTCATCAACCAAAACCGTGTCCGGTGTAATGACATTAACAATTTCATTATTCGGTAGCGGTTTTGCTACTCCTCGTGGAACACGTTTTAACGCTGAATTTTAATAGAACAATGAGCCTAAAGTCCAATCTTTCAGAGAGATTTATCATGAGCATTCGAAATGAAGGAAACCCAACCGAAAAATCCCCTTGCACTCGTAGCTGATAGATAAAAGACCGTTCGGCCATTTGGCAGCCGGAACCTGACGGTTGAACTATTCCAAGTATTCGGACGGCTTCTGAATGTTAACATATCGCAAGGGAAAAACGCCTCCCCGAGCGGCATCGAATCGGCTTCCCAACTCGCACAGCAAGCTGCCGACGACAGCGATGAAATTCAAACCAAGCTGACAAAGTGATAGATGAATTGGTTTGCCTGCCGGCATTGAACACGATTCGTGCGAAACGGGACGGAGACTTTTCCGATGTGCAGCAGGCGGTGGCCGTATGTTATTTGAGGAATTTTAATTAAAACCGAAATGAGACCCGATTCGAACGAAACGGCCATTTCTCGCCGGAAGCCGCCAAATTCTTCCGGCGGCTTGACGAGCTCGAGCACGACGACGACGAGTCCTGACAAGGAGCCCGCACGCTCGTTGTAAGCGTTCGACTCTTCGAAGGCGATAATCTTTGACGAGGTCTAGCGTTTTTCTTCTTCTATTTTCGTTTCTGCCGCCGGTCGTTACAGGAAAATCGATGACAAAAATTAAGAAAAATAGAGTAAATATGGTCGTAATTTTGAGCATCGATCAAAAGCGCACCCAGCTTCGGGGGAAGCATTATGATTTGTGCTTTCTTTCGCGCTCGATTGCGCTCTTCCTGGCAGCGTGAAGAACGCAAAACTTTACGGCGTGACCGATGAATGCTTGGCGGACCATGCCAACGAACCATAGGTCGAACGAGCGAGCCGCCATGCATGGTCGGTGGAGTGTGGTAAAAATTAAAAATGGAAAACTCCTGCAAAGCGTGGAGCAAAGCTACACCCACACACACACAGGTACATACAAAAAAATGGACATCTCATTCCGCAACCATCAATAATATCGAAATGAATTTACTTTCTTTTTTTTTCTCCCACCAACCATCGCGGCACCATCGGAGATGGTGTTGGGTTGCAGAAGGAATACAAAAAAAAAAATAGAGAGAAACCAACACGCCAAAAGCAATTCTACGCATGATGGACTTTCACGGTGTTATTTCGGCACCGGTCGGTGGTTGGAGTTTCCCGCGGTCACCAAACGATTGGCCGTGGGGTCCGTCAACGCCTCCTGACACCATCATCATCATCATCATCATCACCGCCACCATCATCGTCGTTTCGATACGCCTGATCGGTTCGTTTGGCCGATAACGGCCGGTCCGTCGCTGCGTGTAGTGGCCGCCGCAGCGATGTGCCAATTTCAGCCATTTAGTTGCCGTTGGATGCGCACCAAGTATTTATTCGTCCGTTTCGCCAACGCAAGAACCATCGGAACCGGGCCGGGTGAACGGGAACGATGGGGAAAAAAAAACTGTGCTAAAATGATAAACCACACACGCAGGAACCGTTTCGCGACCGCAAGAAGGCGAATTTTCGCAAAGAAATTATTCACTTGCACGTAAGTCCAAAACAACCTCTGGCTCGTCCCTGAGCGACAGCCCGAAATCGGTGGGAAACAGCGTGCTATGATTAATAGCACGATTCCATAATGCAATTACGAGATTTGGCCGTATTCACGGCGACATAATTTCCGGATTGTCGTGGCGTAAAATAAGCTCGTCAATTACGGGTGCACAGGTTCGCGTCACGGTCAAGTCGACGGCGACACGGCTTTGATGCCGTTCGCCATGGTTTGGCAACCCTCCCAGCGTGTCCTGAGGCGTGTTGAGCCAGGGACCAACAGTGAGAGACACAAAATTATCCATATTATCGCAAACTTCCCAGCCACCGGTTGGAAGTTAACGACGAGGGCTGTGAAACGCCACACTATCCGTACCGTTGGTCGGTACGGAAATGCAAGGAAATCGAGAAAACCCACCGAGCTCCACGAGAAGATGGTGTGCCTGATGTAGTTTCGCATCCGCAAGAGATAACAGCTGCAGGCGGGCAATAAGCAACCCAACCCGTACGGAAAATGGCAACTTCTCCGCGGTCCCGGGTGTTTTCATTCGGTCCCGGGTGCTTTTTTTTTTAGTTACACCATCCTGACTAAACTGGGCGGAAAAACGCGAGAGGGAAAAAAGACTCAATAGCTTCCGCACCCGGTCGGTCGGTCGGTCGGCGAGTGGAAAACAATTTGGTAACAATTTATTGTAACACTTAAACACTTACGGGGCGCCACCACTAGAGGGCGCTCTACACCGTCAGCCGGTTGCTAGGATGGGTTGTGATTTCCACACCCAACACACGAGAGCGTATTATTTACCCATCGCAATATCGCAATACCACTCCCACTTGGGTGCCTTATGCTGTGCTCATAAATAACGCCTGATCCCCCACCCGGGTCTAAGCGTCTTGGCGTCCTTGTCCCGTATTCAACGGGTGCTTCCGCGTCAAGGACGTCAACGCGCCTTTATGCGCCTGATGGATAGGGATAAGTCATGAAACGCACAGAGAGCGAGAGCGAAAAATGTCCTCCTTCGGTGACGCTTCGATTATGAAAGTTTTTCGCTTCTCCATCCGGGTACCCGGGTAACTCACGGTTAGATCGGAGGCACCAACGGTAGACGCCATTATGTATGCAAAAAGCGCACAACTCGCCGGTGCTGGTTCGTCGATTCACCGCCGTAAAAGTTACATCAAAAGTTATGCTACTCCCATGGCTCGTCGCGACCGACGGTTTTAACGACGGGCGTTGGTTCACAACACAGCTCGCCGTTCGAAATCACGCCAATCACGGCAAGCACCAGACGCGGTGGACGAGTTGCAGCCTAATTCCCCGGTCTGCTGTTGCGTCAATTGGTTCTGCTGCTGAAAGTTGCAACAAAGCAAAGAAAAGCTGGCCGTTTTTCCGCTTCCCAGTTTTGCGCGTTCGCAAAATAGCATCACTAAAAAGTCCAAACTTCCGCCCCGGAACAACCGGAACGCTGTTGCTGTGCGGTGTGATGGGGGAACTATTTCGTTATTATTTTTACTGCTCCGTTCCGTTCCGCAGTGCATCGATGCAACGCGATGCAACCACGCTGGGAGGCAGGTATTTTTTTTTTCTTTTTTCGATAGGAGTGATGCTGTTTTTTTATTTCGTTCAGCGCGTTCGAACAGATCCTACCTTTTGGGAAATGCGTTAAGGAAATTTCTGGCCGAACGCTTCGGTGCCAAACGGGAAAACTCGAAGGAAATGCAACACGGGTCGCAGTTTTCGTGTGGCAGCGCCAACACCGGCAGCACAGACGGAACCGGATGCGGTCGGATTGCACATTTGCACATTTGCATTCGCTGGCCGGGCGACGTCTGGTTCTCTTCTCGATCTGCCGGCCTGCACCAATGCCAAATGGATTGGAAGCATCCCGGGAAGCAAAGGCAAACGGGCGAATCTCCCGTGTGTTCGGAGGTTTCTTTGCTCAACATTTAACATTCAAAGAAACTCTCCTCGGGTTTCCTTCCCTGGGGGAGAGAGTAGGTGGTAGCAGCGATGGCAGCGGTTTCCGGCTTTTGGGAAGTAAACTTTTCGGCGGGCGGGTAGATTGTGCCATTTCGGCCGGTCGTTGGAATCGTCCCTCCATATCGCGGTGGTTGGGTTGGTTGGTGGATGGGTTTTTACGTGGCTTTCCACCGTCTTCCCGGGTTCCGGTACTCGTTAGTCACCCTCGATTTCATCCGAATACGACCGGAAATTAAAGCCAGCGGGATAGTAGCGGAAAATTGGGCAGCGCATGCACGAACGAAAGTCCTTTTTTTTTTTTTTTTCATCATCGCGGGCGCTGGTTTGCGTTTCGCTCACGGTCGTCCTGGTTTTTTTGCTGATGGGGGCGGTGCAACTTCTTTTTTAACTCGATTTTGGCGCCCTTTTGCCTTTTCTTTTACCGGGTTCTTACACCTAGCGCCCAATCTCCGAGAGGTTGGGATGATCGTAGGGCACAAGGCACCACAATTTGATAGCCGCTGAGTGCGTCCGTGGAACCGTGGCTTTTGGGAGTTCCTGTTGAGGTTTTCGCACCGAAGCAGAGACCGCCGCCCCCGGGTTTGTTCCCTTTTTCGTGTGATTTTTAGCTTCTTCTATTTCGTCTGCACGGGAATTATCGCGCGGTTGAGCGCGCTGTGAAGGATTTGCATTTTTGTGTCTGGTTGACGAAACGAAAAGGCAACGAAGAAACCTAAACGAGAGCACGATGATGCTGAGCGAACTACAAAGCGCCCGGTGAATTACGTTATTTCCCGGGTATTGCTTTGCTACTACTGAACGTAAAAATGCTTCTCGTGTTGCCACCGAGCTACAAACGGTCAATGTGCAAATGGAGAAGTGCAAAAACGAAAAAAAAAACACCTGATGCGAGTAAAAGCACACAGAAAGCTCCCAGAAATCGTAACATACAAGAGAAACGAAAAACGAAAAAAGGAAACGCTCGCGATGCAAATGTCGGCCCGAGCGGGACGTCTTCGCTCGCTGAAACACGTTTGCATTTCGATGAAATGGTAAAACAACGTTGTATGCAAAAAAGCAAATGCAATTTGTGAATGAATGAATACACATTTTGCAGCGAGCCGCTCGGTTGGGGCAAACAAAAAAGGCATCTAAGATTCGCACGAGTAATGCCATTTTTGCCGTTCTAATGCAACGAACGTGCACGTTTTTTCCGCTCCCTGTGCACTGTAGGATAAATTAAAAATAGAAAAAAAAACAGCACAGTCCAGTTCCGTTGCATGCGCATAATGGAGGCGCCTGGTGCGCTTTGGCCTCAAATGCGTCCCATGCACGGAGGTGATATGGCTGAACAAAACAAGTCACCACGAGCGCTGTTAGCGACACGAGCACACTTTTAAGCAGCAAATAAGCTGACCCAAGCTGCTAAGACAATGCTCGTCGGCCATTGTCTCAGACAACGGGACACTTGCGTCTTATCGCTTCAACCCCGTGCATTGTTTCACCCCAACCGCACCGTTTGACCTCGGCCAAAACTAAAAGCCCGCTCAAGCCAGGAAGTGAAACTCGCAACACAGCTAAAGAACGCGGCGAGAACTTCTTTCCGGCGGGGGAGTGGGTTTTCCCGGGTTTGATAAAAGAATGGCACTCCCGACGGTGCGGACAAAAATCATTTCATCTTCGGTCACACATCCCTGCGATTGTCGGATGTCGAGGGTCGTCGGTGGCTGAAAAAAAAAAACGCACCCATCGGCACGGAACGGATGGCATTTCGCGAGGCACGGAACCAAAGGATTTCCTCTTTTGTGTGGCTGTGAATTGCAATCGGTGGCGTCGGTGTGGTAACAAATAGAACTGTCCCTCCGAATGATATATGGAGTGGTTCTATTGGCTGGCCGGTTCGTGGTGCCACATTCCGCTTCCAGTTGCTTCGTTTGCAGGCACAATAATTGCCCGTTTGGCGGGATCGGTACCGGACAGGTTTTGAGGTGTTGCACCTATTTTGTTGGTAATTGGATTTTTCGGTATTCCGCATTGATCGACCGAGGGGTGGCGTTTTGTGAATTACTGGAATCCCAAACGGATTTCCAAGCACGCCCGCTGGAAGCCACTGTAATAATCCTGAATTGCATCGTTCACCAGCGCGGAGGATGTTCGCGTGGGAAAAGTTTTAATTAATAAACGGCAGAGAAATGATAAATATTCCACAAGCTGGCTGTGCGGTTGGGGTTTGCCACCGGTTGCCGCTGAAAGTTGGAAGCAATTCCGAGCCGATGTTTTGTGTGTGAAAATGTGTGGGCGTGTGTGTGTGTGTGTGCACTTAATCGACTTCCCCTTACCTCTTTTTTCAATTCCAATTACTGCAGCACATTGTGATGGCGTTTAGTTTGCCCTTTCAAGCCGGCAAAATCGAGCGTACACTGGCGCAACTGTGCAATTGAAATTCGAAATTTGTTTTTCGTTTCTCATCACAGTGTGCTGGGTTCGATGGAACGTTTCAATTCTATTCCCACGTACTGCAAATGACTAGCGAATGGTTTGCAGTGCGATGTAGCAACGCTTCCAGCAACCGGAGCATTTCCCACGAGAGAGGATTTCTTTTCGATAATGGTGTGTGCTTTACATCCTGCTAAAAGTACTCCCAAAAAACCCCCCGCCGGATAGCATGCTGCTGGATTATGGCGTTAATTTGCGGATTTATTGAACACTTCTTTTCTTGCTAATTGAAAAGGGTGCTGTTGTTCGGTTCGTCACAAAACAAAAACAAAAAAAAACGCGGTATCAATTTACAGTGCCAACCAAAAAAATAAAAAATAAAAAAAGGACAACACAAACCATCATCCACGCCCTAGGGGCACCCTTTTCATCACCTTTACGCTACCGAAAGTGAACCGCCGGTAGCGTATGGAGCCCGTTTGGTCAGCCGTTTGGGTTTTTGTTTTTGCTGCATGTGGCCGAAAAGCTGGTTTTTAATCTTTTAATTAATATTCTGCTCACACCGAGCGGTCATTCAATTGGTTCGCCAGAGCCACCCGTACCGGTTGGCTTAATTCCGGCTGCACGCAGCACTCTTGCCAGTGCGTCGATACGTTCCACCACCAGTGAAGTGGCCCGGTGGTGGGAAATCCATGGTAATTTCGCTGTTCATTCAATTAAAAAAAAAGGACAGCCCTTGCAGTGCTGCCCCGGGGGTGGAAAATCACGATTAATTTATTAACGTGTCACACACTACTTCGGCGTGCCGATTTCGGGCCGTTGTTTTCTGTGCGTTTTTTGTTGTTGTTGCTCTCTTGTACTATTATTACACCAATCCCAAACGCTCCATTCTCGAGCACGTCGCACATCAGGTGGGCACGGCGTCACGCGCATAACAAAAAAAAAATTCATGCCACACTTTGCAAACACAAAATCCCGCCCTTTTTTCCGCGATCTCGTGAAGTGGTTTTTATTTTGCATTGCCGCACCGGGCAAACGAACTTCAACGGGTGCAAAACAAAAAAGGGAAGAAAAAAAAACTTCACTCACGGATTACGTGCCTGGTTTCGTAATCGATTAAAAAGCGAGTGCTACTTCGCGGAAGTAGGCCACAGGTCCCGCACTTTTCCGGATGGAAAGCTGATGCGGAAATGTGTTTCGATAACACCCTCGGTAGCTTTGTGCGTACGAGTGCTTGTTTCTTTTTTTTTTCGTGTGTGCTACTTGTTCAGGCGCACAACCATGCACAGTACATTAATTTATAAAGAACAAACATTATACGGCTAATAAAATTGCCACTCATCTGCGAAGGGTTGAGGGTTTGGGTCTAGCGAATGAATACCACGCATTGGTAGTCTTTTTGTACGATGTATTTCCATAGAATGAAACCGAGCCTGAATTTTCATTTGTGTAAACATGCGATACACGCACTTCAGAAAGCGAATAGCTCTCCTACCTTTTCGTTCGTGTGTATGCCTCAACATAACCCATGTGATGTTTGTAAGACGCATGACGCCGCAACACCGAAGGTCAGCTCAGAACGGCAAATCGCAAACAAACCGTCCCGATGGAACCGTAAACTTGCAAAACGATCACCCACTACACTAACGCGTGCGCGCGGACGAAAGCCAAAAATAGATAATGCGATTTTGCTGCGCCCATGGAGGCGCCTGGTGGTTCACTCGCACCGTGATCGATAGTGGGGTGTGTTTCTCGACGCGAAACGTAGCGCAAAACGTGCGTCCGATCGACACGCTGCACATTGACTGACCGGTGAAGAGAGAAAGAGGACCTACTTAGCAGATGCTATATTCTACGGTAAACTAAACCCGCCGGGCCATGGGCGGGAGAGCTAGTGAAATTTTATTTTGATCTCCCCGTCCAAGCTGGACAGCGAATGATTTATTCGTTTTGTGTGCGAGCGTTCTAAGAGCAGATAATGAATCAACCCATTCAAACGGACGGCAGTGGATGGTAAATTATGGCCGCGAAGAGCAATCAATCATCGGTATCGGGGAATATTGCAAAAACGTAATTTAAAAAGAGGAAATAAATCGATTGTAAAGAGAGCTCATTTGGGTGTTTTTCAAATTACCCACTGCTAACATGGGACCTTGAATTGAAAACCTTGTTGCGATTACATTACTTGAAAGTAGATCAAAAAAAAATCACCAATCACAGTTGAACTGATCAATGTAGTGTAATGTAATAAATTCGAAAGGGAAATTCCTTCCATTCATTCCCGTAAATCAACCCTGCCAATTGGTGGACGTTAGTATTCGCTAAGTGACGCAACAAGAAAGAAAAATAAACACACTTTTATGTGCACGTTACGTGAACGAACAAAAACGAATTAATGACAATGACATAAGTCAGGAGCTGGAGCATTGTTGTACAGCTTATACAGCCATACACAACGGGCTACAGAACAACAGTACAACACAGGTACAACTAATAAGAACGTAACACATTACAGCGAGAAAGTGAAGGATGAAAAAAAAAGGACAAAAACCACGGACGAAACACGGAAAACGCAAACGGGGGAAAATGAAGAGACGAACACGGTTACCTCGGTGCCGTTCGCAAATCCACCTCACATACTCGATGGAGGCGGACAGCTCGTTATCGTAGAGCGCGCGATGGCGGGCCGCGGTCGCTTCGTTTGCCTGCTCGATGGCATCGACCGGGACCCTCGGGAATAGGTTCTCGAGCAGATTGAATCGCTTGCGCTGCTCCCAGTACGAGTACCGGATCGGGCGTACTTCCGTGTCGTTCTCCACCGCCCGGTGCATGTACGAGTGGTGCAGAGCCGCCCGATCCGGCACCGTACCGGTGGACGACTTCAAACTTTCCATAATCGCCACCACCCGCGTCAGGTTGGTGCAGATGGCGTGGATGTGCAAGCTGTTGGTGATGTTGGACGCGCTCGGGACGAATCCCGGCGGGCTGAGTCCCGGCAGAGTAATGGCCGATTGCCCTTTTTTGGGGTGAGGTTGGAAGGTTCGTTCGTTCGTTCGTCCGATCGAGCGTTTTGAGGATTTCCCCCGCGTATCGATACCCGTGCGTGAGCGAGACGAAAGACACACCGAGTCCACAAAAGCGATGCCACGGGATGCGGAAAAACCGGATGATGATGATGATGATGATGGCGGTGGCGGTGGTGGTGATGATGATGCAAAGTGGTAGATGCGAAAGGATGAAAAAGCAGGATCAGGATATTTATGTTTGGTTCGTGACGTGTTTCTTTTTGCACCGAGGGGATGCACTTAACGCGCCGCTCGGGTGGAAAGTTCCGGGTGCATGATGTTTGGATTTCTGGAAGTTGTGCTTGCAGCCATCATCCGTCGAGCTTACTAGCTACTGGGGTCACTGGAGTGCCGTGCAATGCCTGCCACGGTAATCCCTGGCTCCGGTAGGGGGGTTTTTACTGGCATCGCTCAAAGCAAGTCGAAGTGGGTGAGTTATGTTTTTTCCTCTCTTTCTGCCTATTCGTGACTTCATGTGGCGGATGTGCATCAGCCACCCCCGGCAGTGGGTAATTGATTCGCTTGGCTTACTACGGCTGGGAAATGGGCAATGCAATGCAATCCCCAACTCCCAGCAGGATTGTTACGTAAGCCAACAAAAAGCCACCCACCGCTCGAAGGCTAACCCGTGATTAGTGCTGATTAAAGGACGAAACGCCGCCGCTCGCTGGAGGTCACGCGTCAAAGAGGCACGGGTGCAACTATTTATTAGCTAAAACTTTCGAAACTAACAAACCTGCTCACGCGCTTACTTCCCCCAACCCGATTTGCCTTCCGCGCACGCAGCCATAAATCACCGGATGACCGGAAATGGGTTTCACCGTTGCAGAAAAATCGTTCGATTAGCCTGCGGCTCGAACAACCACGTGAAACCGGTGGAAGGTTGGAACCGGTTGTGCGGTGAGCCACCAGCACATAAAGTTAATTTTGCGCTATAATTCACAAATTGCATTGACACCGGAACTGGTGCCGAACCACCGGAACCAACACCGGGGGTTCGCCTCCAGCGAAGTGGATCGGATTGGAACGCAAAACCCGGCTCAACCGGCAGCCGGCTTGGCTGGCGATGCGAAATTCGTCGACACACGTAAACTATGAACGGAAGACCGGAAGCGGGAAGACCGGGCGGGCGGTTCAATAAATGACACGAATTATATGCACCGTTTTCCCGACCGGGCGGGGAAAACACGATTCGGGCGTGGAGTGGCCCTTTTGTCCGGCTGGATTGAGATTAAAGTGCAGCGCAGGAAGTTAACTCAACAAACAAGGCACTCACTTCCGGCCATGTGCTGGCGAAGGGAACACGAGCGGGCGTTGTATAATTAGGCACGCAATATGTCCGATCACGTATCAATGGCTGGTCAGGTCGTTACATAGCATGCAATAAATTATACTTTCGCTCGGTCTGGTGGTTTGTGCGCCTCCGGGCGCTCAGTTTAGATGGATGAGCGAGAATAAATCAGCGATATTTTCCGACCAGCCGCATCGTCGGCTTCGGCTCCGGGACATTCAAACATCCGCGCCCGTTACAGGAAATGGCAGATTGTTTGGTATGAGCACACGCAACCCGTGCAACGCACACCGTCGTTTCGGGGACCGTTTTTGTACCATTTTCACTCGACAGCGAACGGCTCCGAGAGGCTCGGGAATGGGAGTTAATTTAACCAAATACAACCCCACCGGAAATGCATGTGCGGTCGCGAGATAACATTCCCGGCTAACCCGGTGCAGCCGATTTGTAATGGTGATTGGCTTCAAACGGCTCTCATCTTTTATCCTTTTTTTGTTCCTTCACCCGTTAGAGCGCACCAGATTTTCCACGCACGCATCCTTCCCCCATTTGCGGCTGATCATTGTCCAACAGATCGAAAGTAATTAAACCGTGCAACAGCACGAAAATCAGCACTCGATGTGCATAATTTGTTACCACCGCTCTGTGTGTGCCCTCCACGCGGCTTCATTCGGAAATGACATAAAACAAGCGAAACCAATCCACGCGAAGGGTGCAAACGGTAAATCAAATTGTTTTAAATAAACATTTATAGCACCAGCCGCCGGGAGCGCGGTCACCAACCACCAACTGCATGTAGGGGGGTCCGTAAACCTGCGTAAATTGAACCCAAACCCGCCGTGCCGTTAAAAGCTCATTTCGGGTGACCAAAGCGAGCCAGCAGTTGTGCTTGAAACAATAAATAAAACAGTTCACGCACAGTGACGGCACCTGATAAGTGCTGTGCAAATTGAATTGTAACGAATGACAGCGTGAACCGTGTGTTGAGCAGTTTCCCGGTCTCGGTGATATTTAAACGATAATTTCCAACCAATCGGTTCGTGCGGGTTGTCTGTGTTAAGGGTCGGATAAACGAGCTGGTGTGGGCATGCCACGTGTTACGGGCACGTCGGTATTTATGTGTTTGCTTTGGCTAATCAACCACGACAACCGCGCGAGGCTCTTGACGTAAAACGTTGACTTTTTGCTATCGATGGGTTTACCCACACACACACATAAACTGCTGGCTACAGGATGGTAAACAACACGGAATTCGATCGCAAATATTTGCTCGAAATTCAGCCGCGCACCGGAGGTGGAGCGTTCGTTCAAAAACAATTTCATAATTTACCCCTCTTGTTTAGCGTTGCAAGGTTTTGTAAGGCGAAAAATCCCCGTTCCCGGGAAGAGAAACTCCCACCCACACTGGCAGAGGATGATTAATCATTCAACTCGGGAGCATGAAAACCAATTCCCACGTGGACTGGAGACGGACTTTTCCGGAAGCTCACCCACCCACCACGGCCGATGTAGACACAAGATTTTCCCGACCCAATTGAGAACTGGCTCGTCATGTCTGGTCGGGCCACCCATCCGAAGCATTGCTGTGCTTTTCCGTAGACTAAAATAACTCCGAATCAGTTCGGCCAGCAATTTCTTAGTTCAACTTCGGAGGGGAAGCTAGTTTTAGGCCCCGTGGGTGGGAGAGAAACGTCTGAAGCAATTAAGTGAAGTTGAGCATTTTTCGCATGTTCGTTCCGTTCCTGGGAATTATGATTCAATTTTCCGCTTTTTCTGCTCTTTGTTCCCGGGAACAAACCGGCGTCCGGGTTGAGCGCTAAACGTAGCGAGGGCTTCAAATTTATTTGCCTTTTGGCAAACGACGCTCGGGCTCCGTTCAAGGTGGACGTGGAAAATGGCCGAGACACGGCCGGGTCAGGCGGGGCGTATAGATCTTTTGGTAGCCTTTGGCCTCGGGAAGGCGCCCACCGTAGTGAAGGCAAACTCTCGTGGCTTCGCGTGGTGCGCTTGTACACCGTAATCTGTAACAAGTCCCGGGAGGAAAATTAGCAGCGCAAAATTGCACCTCCGGATGAGGTCCGGACGAGCCGGGCAAAAGCTTGGGATATGGGAGGGCGTTTGGGAAATGGTTCACCGACTTGTCGGTTTGGTACGGGGCACGAGCGAGGTTATTAATTACTATTACGATTCTAGGTACCGCCCGTTCAAGCGCCGTTAGCCGGGGTTTGGGAGAAAGTTTCACTCTCCCAAAAAGTTACATCAGAAAGAAGACAAGCAACATCCATAGGCTACTTCGATTAATTCTGTACGCCGTAGTAATCGCGAACAATCGAAGGCACCGTCCTCGGGAGAAGATGGGAAAGATCAAATGATTAACTGCTCAAACAGAACGCAGAGAACTGCAAACTTTTTCTACTTCTATCGATAGTTATGAAGAAGTTTTTCGGTAATTAGTTTGCTCGCACACGAGGTGCCTCTTAAATAGCATGTTCTCCTGCTTATCCGCTTGATGCGCTCCAAAATGGCAGGTGTTAATGCAAGTCAGCGTTAATTCGCCCATTATCGCAATGACATATTCCCTCAGAATTAATCACACGTTATAGGCAACGCGGGTACGTGGCTTTTTTCATTGCTTAACGCCCGCCATTGTTGCTCAATCGCACTAATGATGGGAATTAATTAGCGGCATTGAGAGTAAACGCAAATCAGGGATCAAAATGGGAACTTAAAAGGACACTATCTAGTCGCTCGATCTGTACCGCATCCAGTGAAGCAAACCAATGTCCGTGCTAAACCACTGTGTGTTGGCAAATGTACGTGCTAAACCACTGCAAATGCGTTGTGTGAACCTTGTGCAACCGTGTTGGGGGAGTTAGTGAAGGTTTGTAGAACCAAAGCGGCCGTTGTGTACAGCTTCACCGATGATTAGAATGCACTGCAGTGCTTTTTCGTCACTATCAGAGTCATTGACAAAACGCTCATCAGTGACGTGGCGTGTAATTTGCTGCGTGTCAAACAGTGTACCATCGTTGGCGATTGCACGTTTTGGTGTTGCCATCGACCAAACGCCATACTCACAGTTTTGCTTCCCATTTTGCACCGGAGACGACGACGACGACGACGATGCAGATGAAGATGAGGGATTGGATTGGGGGAAGGATACGTTGGCGGATGAAGCGATGATGTCCTTATTGCTATCGTAAATGTTACTCGAATGGTGCTCGATGTGTTTGTTGGCACCGCTATTATTCATACCGTTGCTGCTGCCAACGTCACCGGGGATGGTACCGCCTTCGCCGACTTCTGCACTGCCCGCAGACTGGACTGCGCTTTCTGCTGGCCAGTTTCGAGGGTGTCGAAAGATCGACAAATGCGGCGCATGTTTGCGTTGTTGCCCAACCGGCCCATCGAACAAAATAATGGGTTCGCATGGAGTGCGCATTTTTTTTATTTGTTCGGTAAACGGTGGGGTGGCCATCGTTTGACCCACGAAAATGGCCGGTTAGCGAAAAGAAATGTGATTATCACACGCACGTGGGAGCGCATTCGTGCATATCAATTCAATCGGGAAAAATTAAATACACAAAAGCGCGCGCAAAAGGATTGCACGTCGCACCGAGCGGTTGAATAGTGACGACGACACCAAACGGATGCCCAGCAGTGGAATCGGGAATACAAAAGGCCGAGAATGGAAGGAAAAAGAAAAAAAAATGGAAAAGAAAAAGAAAAAAAAAGAAAATGAGCAAAATCAACAGTGCAAATAAAATGAATTCATAAATAAATCAACAAATAAACAGCACCAGCTACAAAGCACACGAACTAAGAGAAAAGCAACAACACAGACACACACAGAGCGACGGAGCCTACAATACTATTGACCGAGCCCATTTGCCCTGCGTGGTTCCCATGCGTGTACTCCACTGGCTCGACCCAGGTGGCAATCCACCGCCGAATGCCACCCCCGGGGCCCCGGAAAAACGAGCGAAGGAAAAGCATTTAAAATTCATTAAAAACGAACATACAAAAAGCGCAGTAAAACAGCAAACAACTGAAGATGAATAAATAAAACTCGTTGCAGCCGACAGCGGGACACAGGCGAATGGCATTTTACCGGAGACTCGAGCGGACAGCGAGAGCAAGAGAGAGAGAGAGAGATAAAGAGAGAACTTTCAAGTGTAGGATTTGGGGGTTTTTGCTCCAACTCCGCTGACCCTTGGAGATTCGGCGGTTACGGGTTCGCATGGGTGGTAAGCGAAAATCTTCACCCTGCCAGGTTTGTTTCCCAAGCCACGGGTGACGTGTATATGCTCTCTACTCTGGCGGCTTTAACGAGATTCCTACTCGGAGGACGGAAGTCCTACTGGGTATGGGAAAGAAGGCAAAGGAGGGAGAGAAAAAAAAGCAACAAATCCCACACTTACCGTCTTCAACACACATTAAGCTGTCGCTCATCAGTTTCAGACCGGTCGGGCACGCACAGGATATCTTGGGGCTGTTGGAGTTGATTTGCGGTGCCGGTAGACACAGGTGGGAGCAGTGGCCATTCACCGCCTGACAGTGGTTTACGCCGTCCGGCTGCCGGTACGGATGGTACACGTGGATCGTCATCGGGTGTTGCAGCTAATGGAGCGACAACAAATTGTGAATGAAATGAAGATTATCTTGCGGTGGAGTTGGCGTCACCAGAGCGTTAGATATCGGACCGCTCAGTGGTCAAGTGACGGTACGCAGGATATTGTTGCCGGAAATGAGATATTACCATGTGCAGCGCTGTCACCGGTTCGATGTCTTTTCCGGTGAATTTGTTTGCCTTGAAGACCGCTTCCTTGTCCCAGTCGGTCCAGTACACGTAATCCTCGAAAGTGGTTATCGAGAACGGATGCCGCAGGAAGTCCGCCGAGTAGAGTATTACCGATCGCTTGGTGCCATCGTAGTTGCAGGACGATATAACGTTCAGCTTCGCGTCGACCTGCGTGGGATGAGCGAAACCACAACGCGTTAGCCACGTGGCGAAATGATGGGAAAATGATGAAATGAGCTCTCATCGAGCGCCCGTACCCAGTACACGCGTTTGCGAACCAAATCCAGGGTGATACCGTTGGGCCACTTCACTTCGTAGCTGACAATCACTTGCCGGTGCGTACCGTCCATGCCGGCGCGTTCGATACGCGGATTAGTGCCCCAATCCGTCCAGTACATCCATCTGGAAAGGACGCAAAGTGGGCAATTATCGTTTTTTTTCTCCTCTCCATATACCTTAGACAACCAAACATTTGATCACACTGCGACATACCCGTCGATGGGATCCAGAGCGATTGCGCGCGGGATTTCCAGATCATCCTGAATCAGAATTTTGCCCATGTTGCCATCGAAGTTCGTCAGCTCGATGGTTGACTTTTTAATGTCGGTGTAATAGATGTGATTGTAGATCCAATCCACCGCCAACCCGTCGGACGTTACGAGTTGATCTTTCACGACGACCGTCTTGTCCGAACCTTCGTCAATCGGTGCTCTAGGACGAGGCGTAACAAGCAATGAGGGACACATTTAGCGAGAGACACCAGCACGAGGGACACTTACTTGTAAATGCGTTTCTCCGTTACGTCACTCCAGTAGATCATGCCGGTGCGGAAAACGAAATCCAGTGCCGTAGCCGATTTGGTATCATTCACGATCGATGTCATCTCGCGATGATCGAGCGAGATTTTTCGAATGTCGTGGCGCCGTGCAAACAGCAGTGAGGCGTGTCCTTCCGTCGCCTTGCATCGCGTATGATCTCTTGGATCGCGCAGATAGCCATCCATGCATTCGCACTTGAAGGTGCCGATCTCGTTGGTGCAGTTTTGGGAGCACGATCCGGATTCTTCGCATTCGTCAATGTCCACACACGTTCGATTGTCGGCCAGCTTGAAGCTATGCGGAGTGAAAGTCACGGAAAAATGTCGATTATTGCCACTCGAATGTTCAAAATTAATCTCACAAAGCTTATCGACACAACATACCCTGGTTTACAGTCGCAGTAGAAGCCAGCAGGTGTATCCACGCATAGCTGCGAGCAGCCACCGTTACTCTCCAGACACTCGTTCTTGCCACACTTATCGGCGGGTTCGTCCTGGAACTCGGGGCAATCGGGCTTCTTGTCACAAACCTTCGCTAGCGGTATGCACATTCCACCACCGCAATCAAACTCCGTCTTGGGGTTGCACTTGGCAGTCTGTCGATTGCCTGTGGGAGAAACAATCGAAAGCGTCAACCACGCATCCCACCACGAAGAATTCGCTATTTCCCGCAGAAAGGACACCGTTGTGGAGTGCTCACCATCGCAGTTCTGCTCGTCGCTTCCGTCAGTGCAGTCATTCTTGCCGTTGCAGTAAAAGTGCCCGTTGATGCAGGTTTTGTCCTTTTTACACTGGAACTGGTCCGAGCGGCAGGTCACATTCTGACAGATCGGTGGCATCTCGTCGTCACCTCGGGGGCAGTCCTTCTCGCCGTCGCAAATCCAGCTTCGATGGATGCAGGTGATCCGGTCATTGCATTGATACTCCATCGGCAGACAGGTCGAGAAGGTCGGTGGCGGTGGATTAGCACATCCCTGGCGAGTGAAAGCGTACACCAATGTGGGTTCGCATTAGTGGGCGTCCATCGTGGGGGGAGAGTTAAATAATGCGGCTGGAATTATTTATACCGTCTCGTCGGAACCGTCTGGGCAGTCGGGTTCCCCGTCGCAGCGCCATTTGCTGGTGATGCAGTAGTTCTCCGCACAGGAAAACTGCTTCAGCGGATCGCACGTCGTCGGTTGGCAGTTCTGCTCGTCGCTACCATCGCCGCAGTCATCATCACGGTCGCATACCCAGCGCTTTTGGATACAGCGTCCGTTACCACAGGTGAATTCATCCGAGCGGCAAGTTTCATCTGGGAAAAGGACGACCAAAGAAAGCGCGATTTAATACAAATGAAATGTCAAAGCCTGCACAAAACAGGGAAACGTTTCGATGCTGGTACGGCGGGAATGATACATCTAGATAGAGAAGAAAATGAAAGAAAGATAGAAAGAAAAAGAAAAACAGAGGGGAAGAAAAAAGAAAAGAAAAAAAAACGTAACAAGAAAGAAAAAGAGGAAAGAAAACGGAAAAAGATATCCAGTATGTAAAGATCAAATCGAACGATGAATTGGGCATCTGCAGGAAAGAAACGAAAGTGACAATTTTCGTATGCAACATTGTGGCTAATATGAAATTGCTATATATTTATTTTTTTTTGAATTCGCTCAATCAAAAACAACAACGCTACCTAAATTGCAGGATATTTCCGTGTGTGTGTGTGTTTATTATTGTAACCGGTTCATATTTCACAGAATGGTTTGCCGTTCGTGAATCATTAATTTAACCAGCGAATAAGTGCCATCCAGTTGGACAGTGTCATTACACATTACCGGAAAGTAATGTCGGGCAACGATGCGGAAAGGCTGAAATTCCCGGTGAAGGCATTTCGCACGTATTTACGCTCCCACGCATCACGGCCATCGGTGACAGTTGGTGAGCAGCACCTTGACGTTGGAACATGATCTCCACCGTAGCTGGGAGGAAATTTGAGACGCCGAACATCATCATAATGCCCGCCCGGGAACTAGCGACTGTGCGAAGAACGCTCATGCGGTGAACCCAAGCACCTTTCGCAGGAAACTCCTCCGTGGACGGTGGAGCATAAATGGAATATGATAACTTTTTATTAAAGTTTGCAGTAAAGTTTGCACCATGTGTGAACGAAGCAACGGACCTCCCGACCGGCGGAAGGCGCGCTCGCATTCAAGCGAAAACGAGTTTATTCTCCCGGCGGTGTCATCCCATCAGATTCCGCGAAGCAGTCTACTCGGCGACCTGCACACCTCGTGGCTGATATGCTGGGGCAGATTTACAGCGCTGCTTTTTTTCCTCCATCCGCTTACTCCTCCAAACGCCGGGGAGATTGTTTATATCCGCGTGTGCATACAGCTGCGCCCGAACACGCGGAAGAAGCGAAACCCGATAAGAAAATTTGTCCGTTCCTTATGGCGTTACAAAACTCGTTGTTCCTAATGTACCCCCTTTTTTGCGCTCAGCACGACGCACATCATGCCTCGTCTGCGAGACGCAGCGCTACGATGGAGTAGTTTCACCATTCAAGCGGAATCGAGGAGTGAAGGAAAAGAAAAAGAAGAAAACGTTCCAAAGTTTGTTACATCTTGTAAAATATTGTGCAGCGCGTGTTGCGGATGTTTTCCTTCACCGCTAGTTGGGTGGCACCATTTTCGGAACCATGCACACGAGCGAGTTCGCCCTCCTTCCACGCTGCGCAACCGGCGATGGCAAATGATTGACACAATCGAATTGTTTGATAACTCTGTTACGGGTAACCGGTGCCATGGGTGTAAAATTTGCTCCATCTTTGGAGCTGTTGCAGCTTCAACGCCTGCTTGGACCGAGGAGACAAACCTTTTTTTTTTTGTTTTTGTTTGACAGCTTAGCGCCTTAAAGCTTTGTGCGCTAAAACTTTTAAAGCCCGCATGGAGACGCCCGCGAAAGGAAAGCTCAACGGTTTAAGGGTGCCAATCCAGTCACGCTAGGGCAGGTTTTAATTGATTTTACACAACAAAACAGCGTTAACAACTTTCATTAATACCGTAATGGGCTTTACTACCCCCGAATATGTTGCACAAGCCGAAGGAGGAAAAAACAGCGAACCCACAAAAAAAAAGCTCCCAAGCGTTTATTCCGGCTCACTGAGCGCGAATGAAAGTAAACAAAAGAGCGCGCACTTCTCGGTTGGAAGGCTCGGTAAAATACGAAAATAAGTATCATCGAAAACGGATAAACTAAACTGGACCCTTTTTCATGTGCACCAACCACTTTCCAGGGTTTAGAGGCCAATGCTGTTGGGCTGTAATGTTTTGGTGTTTTATACTTTTTTTTCTCTTCTTTGCATCGCAACCCCTATTTTTGGTATTCCTCCCTTAAGAAGGTCGTGTGGAAGTGAAATGGAACAAGCTGAAAAAAAAAAACGAAAGAAATAAGCAGATCCCTACCCAAACGATCCCATTGTGATCCCAGTGGCTAGTGCGGGTTTGTGCTTACGAAAGGGTGCGTTGCGAGAAGTGTTTCACTCGCTTCAGTCGAGATGATGATGGCCGCTCGGTACGTTAAATGATCGAAAAACACGAGAACATGTGCTGCGGATGAGGAATTGTTTGTATGCGGCGGCAGCATTAGACGAAACACCGGCACAAAACCCCGAAATAAAATTCATAAATGGATTAGGGAGTGCCAAGTGTCGGGTCACTCTTCGTGTGACCTTCTCTCGAGCGCTCGATCCCGGTTTGTATCCGTTGGCACGATTTTGCACTCGGTTCTGTTGTATATTGCCCGCACATGGAGTCAAATCAATTTTCCACTTGTAACCGGGCTAATGTAAGCATTTTTGTTTTTTTCTTCTTGTTTTTGGTGGATAGGACGGTGTTTGGATAGGGCGGATACGGGTTTTTTCCCGGGTGTTGCGGTAGGCCAACCCAAGTATGATAAGCGCCGTAAGGGTGTTAGTTGAGCTGTTTGGAGCCTCTCAAGCGGAGCGCCTGGAAGGTGGAGTTTTGTTTTTCATAACCTTCACAGCAGCTCCATAAAATAGGACACGTTACAAGATGGCCAGATTCCTTCGCCTTTGGTGGTGACCGAAGCCCTCACTCCGCTAGGCGCTTTGTGTTTGTATTTCGGGGCTCGAGCTGTGGTGGGTTCACTCAAAAAGGGATACTTTTCTGCAGGCGTTCGGAGGCATATTTTAAAACCGACATTACAGACTTTCTCCCACCTCGTGCACCCGTAGGCGTGTATTAGAAAAGGCATATCAGGCGTGTGGGAGTCTCAAACAACCAGGAGTACCAGTCCGGTACCAGGCGTACACATATCGCATACACACACACACACACACACACACACACACGTAACACAGTGACACGCACAAAAGGTGTTACAAAAGCACTCAGAAATTTTGGGAGGGGTTTCGTTTCGTTTGATAAACACAACCACCCTGCGAACGGTCGAGTCCGTTTCCAACCAAAACCAGATCAAATAAAGCATCGATACTGGGGGGGTTTTTCTCGCGAAAACATATGCTCCAGCGCGTCATGCGAATGGACATGACCAGATGTTTTACTTGGTGCATGCCGCCGGGAGCGGAATATCTTTACGATAGCACACTTTTTTTTCGTGTGTTATTTACGATCAATCTGTCGCCTGCCGGCGCCATTGTTGAGCCATTGTCAAATGATGTGTACAATCGGCGCGACGCATTCTCGGAATCGCGCTCGTATGTATATGCGCCGTGACGAGGACGACGTGTCGCGCCACTATGGCGGTGGCCCGGTTTTTTGTTGAGCCACTCTCACAACGCCATAGTTTTATGATAAATGTCTAATAAAATTCCAACTGTTTCCCAGCCCGCGTGGTGTTTTGTAGCATGACGTGTACGAGAGCCCGACACGACGGAGGGTTTTGTGTGTACAATGTGTACTTGGATGTGAGAACCTGCGCTGGAAAACCCCGCGTGTGTGTGTGTGTTTGTGGGTGAAAAACATTCCGCCAGAACATTCCGCACAGCATGACGGGTATGTGCTTTTAAGCTTTCGCTCATGCAGACAAGCCCTAAGGCCATCCGCTTCACACAAACGTTTGCGAAGACGCACTCCACTCGCACCGAAAGCTCGCTTCGAGCGGCTGCTGCAGTGGGTGGGTTTGCTGGCTGGATTGTTTGTAAGAAAAGCGGGAACGCACTCGGGCTCGAGCTTACGGTGAGCAATTTATTTTTCGCTCAAAAATTCCTTTTGAAGATGACAAAAAGTCCGCCACAGGAAGCACCGTGACAGGGCGACGAGCCATTCTTATGACGAAGGCTTCGTGGTTCGTGTGTCGCGACACAAAGCAGTAAAAACGGGACCATGTGCATGAGGTCAGTGTACAGCCTTCCGGAGCCCTTTTCCGGACGGCGGGCGTTTTAAGAAGCGAGAGTACTTTGTTCGGAGAATCTTTCCCACTGGCTAACGTGCACGAAAACGTGCCGGCGTACGTAGATACGACCAACCCAAAACCGAGCTTTTTCGGTGTATGAGAAACAAAGGATGCAAAACTAGAGACCACCGGTTGGCCACCAGCAATAGAGTGGTTCATGGCTTTGGTCATGAGAATCGAAAATAAATCCTCACCGCTCGATTCGATGCCTCCGACGACGATGGCATCTCTCCACTGCGCCGTTTAGTACTGGTGGCACATTTTCTCAAAATTGTTTTCCGATGTGTGTGTCCCCCCCCAGGCCAGTGACCAAAAGCTGGCCCGAATTTTTGGTCCGATAAGATCCCTTTCGACCGCAGAAGGCGTGACATTATTACGTGCAGGCAGGCGTCCATAATCGTTAGGAAGTGTCTATAAATTGGAACGGGAGTGGTGTCTTATCGTGCCGGGTCGTGCGGGTGCAGCAGCAGCACTGCGTGCTTTCGTTCCAAGCATAAATTTAAACACTTCACATCGCACCGGAACACAATTGGCCACGCACGTCGATGATGTTCCGCCCGGTGCGTAAATCGGTCGAACCGCAATCCGACACGGACAATCAGCCGCACCACCGATCGAAGGCTGGTGAACGAGCTTTTTTATCGCTTAAAAATGGCCTTCAGTGCTCGTCTAACAACGCGCAACAAAAAAAAAATACACCAAAAGCACCTTATTCGAGCTGCTGTCCCTCGACAGCAGAACATCTGCCTTTTTTCCCTCTCTCTCTCTCGTTCGCTGCACCATGTGACAGATCGGATAGATAGGTGAACCAACACACGTAGGCCACCAGGAATGGCTGCTGCGTGCAGCATTAGTTGGGTGGGTGGAGGACTCCCGATGGGGTGCTTCCGGCCAAGTGATATGGCCTGTCCTCTGAGCTGACAGGCGTTGGAGCGTTGTGAAGCATATTCGCATACAGCGGTTCGGCATGGCGTGATGGCTTCGTGGAGGAGACTGATCCGTTTAAGGCTTGTCGGAATCGCCCACTTCGGTGGGTGTTGCGCTCGGACGTCCTTTGCCGGCCTTAACGTTGATGGACGTGTGGGGGAGGGTACGATTTTCTGGCACGTGAGTGCGTGCGTGCGAGGCACACATACATGCGAGTCCCGTCAAGCCAGAGGTCCCAAGCCCCATGGGCACCTGGGTGGGAGGTGGCTTCGGTCATGCACACCATAGCCATGTGGCTCTCTTCGAAGGTACCGCCGCCGGTGTGCTTGCGGTATCGTAAAATAATAAATTGATTGTTAATGCATCGTCAAGCTTGATAGGATTTTGACGCTCGGACGCTTCGACGGATGACAGGCACCAGGCACCTAGGGAAGCACCTTCATAAAGGGAAAACGAGAGCCAGGGAGAGAGAGAGAGAGCAATAGAGACGAAAAGGATGCTGTCGAGAGAACACTCGGGAATCATTTAGTTGTGCCCTTGGGAGGTGGGTCGATGGAACCGGTGGCATGCTGAAAGGATGCGCATGTCGAAGTCCAAAGCATCGGGGGTGTGCTTGTAGTGGTGGTTTTGGGTAACGAAAATAAATTCGGTGACCAGAATTTTCAATCCCCATGCCAACATGTTCATGCACTTTGGCGGGAATCCTGGCAGCACTGGTTGGTGTTTGATTTATGATCACCGATCCACCGATCCTGGCTGTCGAACAGGATGTCGAAAAAAGATTTATTCCCACCCTTCGGAGGTGTATTATGCCGGCGGAAATTATTTATTCCGCTCACACACGCACGCGTGGCCACAGTTCTTGTGCTCGGAAGGACAAAAATAAACCCCTAAACGCCACCGCCTTTTTTTGTTGTTGCCGAAGCGATTTGCGGGTTTCTTAAAAAGATGTCGCAATATTTGCACGCATGGATGTAGCGGTAATTCCCCCATCGATTGCGTTCATTCGCGTTATGAGCACAACAGGTCGAAAAGGATGCCGCAGGCCGGCAGTAAAGCTGGCGCAAACTCATAAAGATGCAACCGAGCGTTGGTGGCATAAGCAATAAATGTAATATTGTCACTGCAAACAAAACCACAGCCAGCTGGCGGGCGAAGTACGTGACATCGCACGGTGGTGGTGTGGGTGCTTTTAACGGTGCCTGGTGGAAAAAAAACCCCCACAGTGCAGCATAAAAGCCTCGGTCACGTGGTCCCGGCTCGACTCGTTCGAAAGAACAACAATCCATTGTGCGGTGGACGGATCGGCCACGGATCAATTTCACGGTGGTTTTCGCGTTTGTCATTAGTATGCAGCCTCTTTCGGTGGTGCGGGCGCGTCTTTATGCCTGCAGCCGGTTCCGTTCACACGTCATGGAAAGCAAATAATCATAAGAACGTTTGGGCGGGCGCAGCTACACGCTTGGCACGCGCACGCGTTCATCATCATTAGGCGACGGCGACGGTGGCAGTAATTACAACCGTGCACGGGAATCGGCTCGAAAAGTGCCACGTGGCACGGCCAGCCATCCGTAAAAGTGGCTCGCTTTGGAGTGCGTTGAATCGTTAAAATTAGCTTAACGCTCTACCGTGAGGGAGGCGCATGAAACATGCGACACACACCCGCGCGTGTGTGGGAGGTGGTTTTGCATTCGGGAAATTTATATTGGAAAAGTTTTACGGTTATTTTAATCGCTTAGACTTCTCCATCCCCAGTGACCACCCAGTCGTGGTGGTGGGCGTTTGTTCATTCGTTTGGGTTCGTATGGGTTTGCCTTGCGATTGCGGTGCTCCGCGAAATTCGACGCCCAATTTCGCATTCCCTGTGCATGACGACGATAGCGACGACGACGACGACGACGACGACGACGACGTTGGCGACGTGGAAAGGATACAACGTTCGATACACGCGCGCAGAAATAGCCGATTTTATTTCACACCGAGTTCACCTGCACCGACCCGGTGGGACGTGAAATTGGTTTTTCGCAGAGGTGGGTAGCTTAAATTATGGCAACATTTTTCAACACCAAACCACCGAGGGGGGTGGTGTTGGCCGTTTTTCGGCCGCTACGCCTGCGAACCGTGCCGAGTGCAGTCAAATATGTATGAGCAGGTGTTTCTAATCGGTGTGCGATTAGAGCACGAGTGCGAGAGAGCGCGTTTCTTTATGCGCATTTGGGCGCACTCGGTGCGCCTAAATCAAACAGCCGTAATCGATTTCCGCGTCATGGGAGAACGTTTGTGACAGCAGGTGACAAATTTGGTCCGACTTTCGATTTACTTTTATTTTATACCGCAAGGGACGAGCCTGCCACCAACGAAAAAGGATGTCAAAAGGAGGTGAATGGGAGTGCTTTGAAGGTGAAATGTTATTTGCTTGTTACGGCAGCGAGAGTGCTCTCGGGAACATTTGCAAGCCTGTGCCTGTTCCGGTCGCCTGTTCCCCGGGCCAAGGTAAGTGCATATTATCAATTCGATCCGTTCAATCGTTGCATTATCCGGAATAAATTGCATTACGTTGTCATCTTTCGTGTGCGCCCGGGCGAGCGGTGGCCCACCGGTGGGAGTGATTGCGGAAGAATGGGAGAAATTGCTTCTGTTTCAGGAAAACAAATTGCAAATGCAAATATTGAATCTGTCCGCTTCCGGACGTAGAGCACGGTACGGGTGCCTCCTTCTCGGTGGGAGCCGAAAAGAAAGCAACGTGCTCGCAGTCGAGAGCTTATGTTCGGCTGGACTCGACGGATCTGCCCATCTTCTGCCGGTATTGTTTGCCTTTATGTTGTGCTTCTGAAAGCTAATCCTTGTATGCGCTGAATTCCGGCATGAATATTTTATTTATGCAAAAGTAAACATTGTAAGGAAGACAACAACAACAGCAACTGAAGAACGAAACAAAAAAAAATACCCCAAACTCATCCATTGCATAAACATTATTCATTTCCCGTGTTTTCCCTTCGTTATATTTCCGGTCGTTTGGCATCATTTCGGCCATCCATTTTCAATGAAACACGGCGGAGTGAGCAAGTTTTCAGCGGAACGATGCCATCTCGTGGCGGACGGACGCGTACACTGAGATGTGCTGCACTGAGAGGTAGCATAAATTTTCGTCAATAAATTGTTTACCAATTGAAGTGCATCCTCGGAGTCTATGCCTTCACTCGCCATTCCTTACCGTGGGTGTGTGCATATGCCGCGCGTACTATTCCTGATTGCACTACTTGGGAGTGAAGCGGTCGCGAGGTCCACGGACGTTGCCCTTGAGGATAGCGATGCTATCCGGAAGCAGGCGAACGGTCCGTTTCGCAGTTGGGCATTGGGCGGTTTTTGCGATGGAAAAAGGTGAGTTTTTTGAAAAGGTGAAAAGGAGCAAAAGTGCTTCGCACAACGAGAGGGGCACTTGATGGAAAACAGAAATAAAAAGCAAACAGAAAAATGACGAACATAATTCGATAGAGAGCGTATTTGAAGCCTTGAAGAACACAGAAAGCCGGCTCGGTTCTTGAGAATTTCGGGAGCACAGAAACAGATGAGAAATCGTGAATCTTATTATGGGGCGGAAAATGCATCTTCAAATGCAAAAGAAACGGAGATAATGCAGAAGAAAAAATCAACAGGAGAGCCGACTAGTGAAATGAAAAACGACAGGTTTTACAAGAGAAACTACTTTTATAGGTTTCAATTAACCCGATGGGTGCGTTTTTGTAACCTTTTTAACCATTAACAAAAGCTTTACGAAATTGTTATTGCTCACATTTAATCGCGGTTTCATTATATTCAATGTTTTTAGATCAAAAAACTGTTACCAGGTAGCCATAAAAGGTTTCGCTCATTTCGAAGATGCGTAATCTCATAATGTATCTCACCGGGAATTGCTCTGCTCTAGAGCCGATTCCGATTAGACAACACGATGAACGGGACCCATTCCCATGCAAATGGGACAACACTCAGGGCCTCTAAAGGTCGGATGCTGATTGTTTATGAAAGTCATGAATAATGAATTCCGCCCCTCCAAGTTAAATTGTGATATATCACACTGTGACAAAAGTAGGATGGTTCGGTGGCAAAATATGACACCGAAGTCGTCCCTGGCAAACCCTTTCACTCTTGCACACGCAGCCATTCTTTTGCAAACTATGAAATGCTCTATGATAAATTACTTTCGTGCCGGTATTTTCCATTATCCATCGCGCTGGCAGCAATCTATGCATGCTAGCTAAGTTTCTGTTGCTAAAGATTCTCACCGTAGGCAGCTCTTTGTCAATCTGTGAGATTGGAACCGTTTAATTCATATTTCAAATACCGCAAGCCATTAGCTGATGCAGGAAATGAAAAGAGCAGTCCGGCGGACGTGAGCATGTGTCAAAATAATCCCTGGAAAGTGACTAACATGGTGCTGAGATGCATCACATGTATTTTAGTTACTGCTAGAGTGATATTCTCAGTAAGATGATGATACGATACACGTTGGAGGATCTGTTTCAAAATCGGAATCGATTGACAATAGCCGTCATTGCTCAAAAGCCTGAATGGGCTTTAGTGAACTTTTCCAAAACTGACAGGGTGAGTGAATAAGCTTGATTGGTTCATTCCGCATCAAACGAAGGCAATATTTTACAGCCGATAGCGAATGCGGTTTGAATAGACTAACGAGAAATGTGTTACTTTAGCTCACCATACGCAAACCCGAGAGATCTGTTGTATCTATAGCATTTTCATTTCAAAGTGTTTGACGAATCGATAGGCTCCGGCGTGTTTCTACCGTTGTTGCGTTATTCGCATCAGTAACACGCGGTAGGTGAATACCACACGTTGTCATTGAGCGGATGGACAAAAGTGGAAGAGCCGTAGAATATGCAAAAAACTTGTAAACGTAAAAAAAACACACTTACACGCACCTCGATACATTTATATTCTGCATCTGTTGCAGCGGTGGACCTCTCGATAGGAAAGAGGATTAATCCGTGCTTGTACGTGGCGATACCGCATGCGATAAGGGGAATGTCGCGTTTTACACAGTTGGTTCTTTGGGGCGTTTGAATCATACAATTTCACTTGGAGCATTTATAGTGCATGTCAGTAGTACTATTTTACTTTTATTTTTTAGTAGCATGGCGATTGAAGCGAACAAACAGCCATCAAAACATTGCAAATTGATTTTAAATACATTCGTTTAAAAAAATTAAAATTGTAATAATAAATTTAAATTGCAACGCAAAGGAATGTTTAGATTGCAGTGTGATATGTCGTTTTGCACCAGACTCTTTTTTACTTCACATGCTATGTTTGTGTGAGCTATTTTGTTTTATTTGCATGCGCTTAAAACACTACAACGGCAGCGTAGCACATCGATGCTCGTTCATCAGAGCTGGATTGCAGTTTTCCGCATTGGCACCAATTGAGATCTCCATTCCAGCAATGCAGTGTACATATTTCGATTGGCGTTCCATTTGAAAATAAACTGGCAACAAATGGCACATACAAACACAGTTATGCTAGCTGTACAGGTGGAGCCAGTTGTGCTTGGGTTTGAATACATATTTGTACTGATCTTTCATTTTCTGTTCGTTCAATATGCGCTCGTATTCGGAGTAGTGCCTGTGTACGGCAAAATGAAGTACCTTCGCGGAATGGCTCTTGACTGACTGATATAATGTTATATGCAGCATCGTTTTCAGCAAATTTTCATACGTTTGCAAATGAATCGTCCAATGTTTAAATGTTCATACTACACAACTATGAAGGAATCTCATAGAAATCATATCCATCCACTACGACACATGTGACGCATGCCACAGCGTAATTTGAAGAATTATTCATAGTTCTCCTCTTCTAAATGCGAGGCTAAAGCGTTGCGCAATGTCTTGGATTTTCTTTGAAATTTTATGGACATGCATAGTTCGCCCTTCAAAATCTATTCAAAGTTATCATTCCACGGGCAATACGTTTTTCCTTTCGACGGAACCATATCCTATGAATGGCATTTCATTGGAATCATTCAGAGCAACCACTCAGCCGGAGCGATTTCTTCGTATCAGCCTTTTCCGCATCGATTAGCTGCCTAATTCGATTTGGATTTGGTAAAAATATGTAGAGCGGAAACTAGAGCACTCATGCGCTTCATCGAAACTTTTGCCCATTTTCAGGCTCAAAATGATTCTGCAACCAAACACACTACGCATTGGATGATTGAGTAAAAGCGCGATTGGGAGAAAATTCGAGGAAGAGAAGAATTTGCCCAGTCGTGCACCACTTCATTGGCACTGGTAGCTTGTAACAAAGCTAACAAGCTTTAGTTATCCTGGCCCTAATTCTACTGATGACCGGATGTATCGAATTAACAAATAAATTCGAATTAAATCCCGTTCAGTAACGATGCATAATGAATACTTAGAGTTTCTAGCTCATAAGATTGTTGGAAAAAAAATGAAAATTGAATCAACATACGGAATCAATGAGCGAAACGAAGCATTTCCATTGAAGCATATATATTTATTTTTATACTGAACATTGGGCAGCTATTGAAGCGAGATGGAAGAAAAACTAAAGAGGCCGTGATTACTGTTGAGGTTGGGAAAGGATTTTGAAATCGTTCCAATGAAAAGCAGAAGATTGACCAATTTGCGGTCGATTTAATCTGCTTTAGTGCCTGATCACCCAGCCCAGGTGGGTGGTTAAACTCCGTCCATTTCCAACCAACCGCTCTGCGTTGTTATTTATCATCGTACATTTTTTCTCTACCGACCCCATCATCGATTTCTTGTACAACATCATCAATAGAACAGAATTCGTTCAAGGCATGTTTGTGCCTTTTGCCAATTGGTGAAACATTCCATATCCATGCATTTCAACAACTACACCGTACACGAAAAACGATGACTTGAGCGTTGAGTGCATCGTCGGCTCTACGGCTGAAATAGAATGCGGCCATAGTTGTTGACAAAAGAGCACACTGTACCGTGTTGTTTTCTTTCCATCCGTTTCATGCTATCGATTCCAAAAATTCGCTCCAGCTCATGCTTGCGTCGTTTGACCACCAGAGGTGTACACAGACGAACAAACGGATTCGAAAGCTCTCGGTAATCGCAAGTAATCGAGCTTGCCATTCAAGGAATCGAATTGAGCCGCTCATCACTAAATCAGTACAGCAAATATGGTTTAGATCGCCTCGCAATCACCTTTTTTTCACAGCAATACGCATCGATGGAGACGCCTGGTACTTTTGACGGACTATTGTGATCTCGGATTAAATGCCGGAATCACACAGCATAGTTAATTCTATTTCAATGTCTGCAATGCCGCCGTTTGTCACGAGTGAAGTGTTTGTGTAGTCAATTTCATCAACGCAAACATAATTTACCTCACCATCGTAAGCTCACGGACGGTGTAAGCGACCGCCTGAAATGCATCAAAAAAGGGATCCCAAGATGACAATGAGTGCCGTCATGAGTGGCGTGTTTCATCAGTAATGGGCGTGTGCACCGCGGGAATTAGCCGTATAATCCTTCAACAACCAGCTGCCCTCGAATCGTTTGTTTTGCGTTTCAACCCGTGAGAAGACGCGCCTGAGCGCTACGCCAGTGTGCCGCGAGGCGAGTGAAAGGATGGGAAAATTTAATTGTTTCCAGAAGAAGAAAATTAACTGCCACCCCGAGGCGCGGCTGTCGAGGGATGACTTATCGAGGCGAAGCGAACAATCACCAGACGAACCGCGACAGCTCGGGCTGAGGGTCTCGCTTCGGCACGCTGCGAAAACAACCCACCGTGAAATGGAGCCTCACAAAACGGCTCTTCATTCGCGAGGCGAATGGCGCACTAAAGCGGAACGGTACGGGGGTGGCCATACGCGAAACGACGTGCGGCATTAAGCCACTGGAAATATGCACTTATGTGTAATTATCGTTACAAATTATTAATTCAATTTTCCACTTCATCTCAACGCAAGCTCCTTGCGAGTGGGGCGGTAAAGTTAGTTTACTTTATATGGCACCTTGGTCCCGTCGTGCTTTAAAACGCAACTTACGACGCCTTTTTCACAGTTTCTCCCCCCATTTGAATGATGTTGGGAGAAAATGTTGCTTCGGGCTTTTCGAGCAACGAACAACATATGCTTTTTTTCCGAGACGCTTGAGGCATTGAAGACTAAGAAAAAGCTACCACAGGGGAAAAGAATAGATGTGGGCGTAAAATAAGAAAAACGTTCTTTTCCTTTCGCGAAGATGAGCACATTACGGATAAGATACCCGAACCTGTTGATAATGAGTAATGTCTGTTGAAATAAATAAACACTTCGCATAATTAGCTTTCGCGAGAGAGACGAAATGACACGCTCATTTACCCACGTTTATTCAGCACGTTTCATTCCGAATGAGACACAGAGCACCGTGCCATATACGCTGTCTCAAACCACAACCACCAACAAGCGCACATTACTCCGCAGCAGCAGCTTACCGAGAAGCTTAATCGAGGCGTAAGTGGAAGAAATTGAATTTCTATCCGACACACGACGGCCCCCCAAAGGTGGCTCGGGTCTTATTACGAGACCGAGAACCGTGGGACCAATACGCGCCCGGTACATGTCAGAATTCTGAACCGGTGAACCATTTTTGCACTAATATGCACAAAACGGCAAATGGTTCCGGGCAATCAGCATGCCCACGACCCTGACCACGCACGTGAGAGTACGCCCGGCGGGTCGAAGTGCTCACCACACCAGCAGTACAAACTTCGGACGGCCAAAGCCTTCGGACGCTTTCGAGACAGTTCTCGATCGGGAGCAAATCGAATTCCGGATCATAATGGCGGCCATAAATACAATAAAAATTAATAGGCAATCGTTGGGGTTGCCGAACACGTGCGCGTGGCGTGCACACAACCGGCATCGCGTAGGAAGTTTTGCACCGTTTCGCGCACACACACACACACACACGTCGCATCTTAGCCTCAGATCGAGCCGCAGGTGAAGAAAACGACTTTCGGCTGCAAATGGCGCACGTATGCGGGTGGTTCGATCGAGACTCGGCCACAAGTTCCACATTAACATCCCTCCGGTGACCAGACCGGCCTCGGTAGATGGCGAGGTCTACGAAGACAAGACACCGGTTCGACCGGTGGAAATTGGTTCTCGGCATTCCGTACGAAACACCCTAGTGTCCTTATCGGGTGGGGTGGACCGTTTCCCGATGCGTGTGTTTCACCGATTGTTCGACGGCCGATCGTAGCCCACGAGCCGAAATGGAGCCTGTCCGACCGTCCGTCGGATCTTTGAAAGTTCTAATTTGATTTTGTTTTCTTCTCGGTCCCAAACGTCCACCCGGACTACCGGGCTTTTAAGCTCACACGTTCTTCTCGATCGCTGCGACAGTCGTCTGCCACTAAGCCACTGGGAAAATGCAGACGAACGTGTCGGACTTTCCCACGGGCTCGACAGTGGGCATTAATCGAAAAGCCGACGAGCACGAGCCAATTTTGACTTTAATTGATGATTTTCCATTATGGCCCGTAATCCCGCCACCGGGATCGGGAGCCAGCCCATCCCGGTTCGTTTACCGATGGAAAATGGACGATGTGTGGGGCGAAATTGGCATGACTGGGAGGTGATTTGATTATTGAAATCTTGCGACCGGGAAAAGACCAGACCGGTCTAGTTTAACCTTCGCCCTTGGTCGGGGGCTCAAAAGGATCAGCACGAGGCTGCACGACGGGCAATTAACTAAAACATTCGCCCGCGGAACGAGATCAGAACCCGGAAAGCTCGGGCACGGAAAATGGCACACATGTGTGGCGCCTTTTCCCGCTGGTCGCCGGCAAAAACACTCACAAACCGCAGTGTGTGAGCTGTTAATGGATTAACAGCTTCCCAGCAGCCTGGGCTTCGGTGGGTGGGTGGGAAGGCTAGCTCTAAATCCGGCAATCCCGGGAATTCGGAACACGATAACGCAATAGACGGGGATTTTCCGGGGTATGCGCTCGCGAAATGGACGTGCCACGCGAATTTCCATTATCGTAAAATAGGGTTAATCTTGACGGATTTGAAATCGCCATCCTGCGGTCTTTGTGGCAGTGTTTTCCATGCCACGTGCTATTAAGGCTATTGTTGTTGCGGCACCGCTGAGCTATTTAGTGGATCGTTGAACCGGGAAGCAGAAGTGGCCACAAGAATGCTCCATCGTTGCGAGTAGATCACCCAATCGGTCCGCCCGTTTGATGGAAAACGACGCTCAACGCCCATCAGCGTCCATTTGTTTTGTTCTCTCACTCTTCCGCATGGTTTCGCTCTCTCTCTCTCTCTCTCTCTCTCTCTCTCTCTACCTATCTCTTTCTCGCTCTCGCTCTGGCAGCCAGCTGCTGTAACCTCCGACGGGCGGGCTAATGAACCTATAAAAATCACCTGAAAGCTCGCGCGGGAAAGCGGTTTTGCCACGACCGGTAAGTAGGAGCGATAAATCTAGCCACGCGAGAGCAACACCGAAGCGCCCGGCAGGACCACATGGGAAGGGACCACCCCACCGGTCTCGCACGCGATCGTCCGCAATAAAACCCGTTGCCGCGGTTTTTGCGCATCACAGACCCCGTCAGGCTCGACAACCGCAATCCAAAAGTCATCATAAATTGTTTCAATTCACCAGAATTTATGGAGATTTCTTATGCCCGTGGACAAACCCGCACTCGGAGGCGGTGTTTTCATGAAGATTTACTTCCCAACCCTGTGGTGTGGCGTGGGTTACCCACCCCTGAAGAAGCCTTGGCCTGGCAACGGCAACCCGAAGAGCTATCCCTTCCAGCACCGGGCACCAGGTTTCCGTTGCTCAGCGCGCAAGAGATAAGAGACGGCCACTTGTTTGCAACGGTTCTGGCCTCCGGTGGTGGTTGGGTGGTTTCCGGTTGGGCAAACCCAGCGCGAGCTCTGATTGCTAAAGCCGTGAGCGCGGTTCCGAGCGGGCCCTGACCGCTGCGGGGAAAATGAGAACCCATAAATCACTCCGTTCGAACCATTTTTCATACCTGTGCTTCGCAACCGCCGCCTCTGTCGGGGTTTTGTGAGAGCGGGCGGTTCTCGAAGCGCCTTTGCCGCAGCAATTGGGTTGAAATCTGTTCCACGGGGTGTGGCTAAATTGGCTTTCTTCTTGGGCCGCAATTTTAGAAACTTCCGAGCGAGTTACTCCGTGGCCACGAGGGCCATTCCGTTGACGGTATGGAGGCGAAGTCAATTAGACTCGCCGAGGAGAAAAATCGCCGGTAATGCCGCGCATGGTGAGAAAACCCACCCTTCACGGAAGAGTCCCGATCGGCCGGTTTTTCTTAGCCGTTCGTGGTTTCGTTCGATTGAATCTTCCGAAAATCGGATTCCTTTCCGTGGTGATTTGGAAGATTGATGGCCACGGGCGAATAGCGAAGCATCCGTCGATATAATGCTCCGTTCCGATCGGTGGTTCGAATCGAGCGGTTCGAAGGAAGCTACCCGACCCGACGACTATGGACATTGCTGCAGTGGCTTTCGGTGGGGTTTTGACTTCCGCCAGGAAGCCCTTGGTCGGTGGATTTTGACCTCAGGTGTGTCGCCGCCAACCCGACGCAATATCGATGATTGATGATCGGAATCGCGCCCGCCACGGCAGAGAAATCCTAAGCTCCAGCCCGGCAAAAGCACCGGAAGGTCCTGGAGGGAGAGAGACCGGGTTTACTTTTCGCGTTGGAATGTTTCGCGGAAGGGATTTGCTCTGGCGTGGGTGTCCTCCTTCCCCCCATTGTTGCGCGCTAAATGAAGCCTGTGAAATGTTATAAATCAGCTTGATACGCTCTATTTGTCAGTGGTGAGTCGCGGATTGCGTGGGTGGCATGGCTTGGTGTGGCCTGTTACGGACAGTTCCGGTTCGCTTCCGGCGGGCGATAAAATATTAAATCATTTGTTTCACGGCAACCAACCAGCGGCAGGTCGGCAGGTTGGTGGCGAATGATAATCTCTTATTATGAATTTTACGGTTTACGCGTAGCAAGCCGTTTTTTCGATGGCACCCCGTACCTTTTTTAGGAGTGCGATTTTCTCTTCCAAGGATTTTGTAAGACCTTCGAAGCTGCACGAAATCGCACAAAAATATGACAGCTGCTGGAAGCCGACGAACTAAGCTCGAACTTCCCGAAGCCGTAAGATGCACACACACACTGGGGTCTCTTTCACAAGTGAAGTTCACGAGCTTCATCGGAATCCTTGCCATTGTTGGAAACTTATTATACTTCGCAGAAGGAAATTAGAAAACTTGCCAAGATTATAGCAGCCCAATCAACCAATCGTGCCCGTCGTGCTTTGATGATGTACCGTGAAAGTTGCTCATAAAATAACATAAAACAGAACCGATGGCTAGCGATGGCTGGTGGAAAGGCCCAACTTTTCCACAAACCCACGGCAGCACGGTGGACCAGCTCAACTGGTTGAGGGCAGCCAGGACGTGTTTTCTCGATTTTTTTTATTTTAAAGTAACTTGTGCGGGCGTTGTGGACGAACACGGAACCCCGGGGAGGTTTTCGACGTTCTCGACCCGCTGTAGCCAACAAGTTGACCACGCAGTCAATGCACAACGAGGGCCGGTACGACGCACCACTGCTGGACGGTGGGCAGTGTCAAACGTAATTTAAATTTCCTCCTACAGGCATGCTTTTTTTTCGGCCTTTTGATATTGGCTGCCTTCTGCAAGCCATGGGTTTGCGGTGATACGACGGACCAGTAGCACCCCGTATCGGATCTACGCGGTGAGTGGTAGAAAATAAGCCGAAAAACCAAAAACGAAAATAATACGTCCACCGGCACGAGATGAGTAATTCAAAACTAATGTAGCCGATGCATAGGAACAGCGGCCCATGTCCGGCTGTTCACACGCGCGTCGTAACGCGCCACGAGAGCTCGAAAGTTTTAATTTGATGCCAAACTTCGTCCTGTTTTTTGGCAACTGTTGGGATGTCAAAGGTAGAGAGAGAGAGAGAGAAAAAAAAAGAGAAAAACTTTCTCTACACCCTGACACCATCGGTGGTGGCAAACTCAGGAAGAAGAAAAAAACACGAAGAATCAATGCCAATGGCTCGTCCTCGCACACGGAGCATGCTAAAATCGGAAAAGCTCACAGGTTTGAGTGGGAGGAAAGAGGATTTTCTACCGGCACCCGGCAGCAACACCGAATCTGAACGATCTCGAGTGATTGGAGTTCGATTTTACGTCCGGTGGGCGTATAAAATCGTCCACATACCGTACCTATCCAACCTGTTCATGATGGAGAGCACCGAACCGAACCGTGACCGTCGCGTTGTCGAACGAGAACGAGAACGAGAGAGAGAGAGAGAGAGAGAGAGAGAGAGAGAGAGCGAGAGAGCGAGCACCATGCCGGAAAATGCACTTGACAGCTGGCCCAAAATGGTGGCTTTTTCACTTGGCCTTCGGGGCGAACTCTGGCTTCCTGGCCACGTCCCCGAAGGGGCTCAATTGACCGGTCGGCGCTTTGATGAAGTTAGCCCCACATTTAATTTGGCCCGGATCATCATGCACCGGCGTACCATAAATCCTCACCGTGCGATGTGTTTTTGGGGCCGAAGTTTTCACGTCCATGAAGTCACCTGCCGTCGTTCGGAATGCATGGTATGGCACTGTGCCCTGCTCCCTCGGCCCGTCACGGGTCCTTGGGCAATGGAACGCCCGAGGAATGGTGCAAAGGATAGCGGAGAGTTTGACCAGGACGTATGGACGCACCGCTAGACGGCTGGCTGGCAGCCGAGTAATCTTGTTTGCTCATTACATTCTCGGCACGAGACCACACACAGTTCATCATTATTCTTGCCAGATCATGGTACCGGGCCGTTCCGGTTAGCCAATAGGCGAAAGAGTTGGCCCGACATGGGTAAGCCTTTTGGTGGTAGGTGGGCGAGGTGGTGGGCTCGAGGACGACCCGTGATAGGGGCGCTTTCGCTGGTGCTGGGAAAAGGATCTTACACCTTTTGCGCTCGAGGCTCCCTACGGTATGCTCACGCGTTGGAGCGATTATCTGCATAGAGAAGCAAACCAGGGAATGGCAGGTCGGGGCACACACAACAAACTTTCATGGCCCTCGACCCAACTCTCACACACAAACACACACATAAACCACACGTACGGGTTGGTACGGTTCGGTACGCAAACCAACCGGAAAGGAACGCGGGTGTTTATGCTGAGATAATTTTGACGGATGTGGCACCTGGGGAGGCAAAAAGAAATTGAGATTCCTGCGCAAGGTTCGCCCCACCCGAGCGTTCACAATTCCGAACACGTCGTTCCGGGAGCTGTGCAAATCTTTGAGGCATCCGAAAAAGTATTCTAACCGAGCGACGTTAATGAGTTGTTGTGCTGGCTCGGTTTTGTTCGTACGGTGCAATCGCACCCACTTTTGGGTGTTGCGAGCCTTGCAGGACTTTGCAAACACGACAAAGCTTTGTGAAAGAATGGTGGAGAAGAAAAAGCACGTGCCCGTGCAGCGTACACGGATAATCTGGATCCCGTTTTGTTAGATAACATCTCGGGGAGATTTATCGGCCGATAGCAATCGCTAAATGTACACAACCGCCATCGATCGACGTTCCTGTCTCTGACGTGTTGTATGGATACATTTTTGTTTTTTTTTTCGCAACTGCTTTGCTACTCACTCAAACAAATAACGAACGAACGTGTTTGGTGCCAATTACCCCACCACACCACCGCCAGCCGGTCGTTCTTTCCACCCACCGATATGAAGCTTTTCAATGTTGAAAAAAGCTCATAGCATCACAGTTGGGGCTTGTTCGCCTAAAAGGCATAGCTGAATGAGTGAGGTAAAAAGGAAAGCATTTTAAATGAGCAACCAGCGACGGCCTACTAGTTCTGGTCGATCGTGGGCTCAATTAGGTAAATGAAAAATCACTCGTGAGCTACAGCTTGGATAGGGAAGGTACGACTCAAAGCGTTCAGTGTGTCAAGCAACAGGTACACGAACCTGGTAGAGTGCGTGGTAGGTGGAAATAAATTTTGTACGAGTCGTAGAAGCCATTCGGTAATTCTGACGCTAAGAAGCGCACTCGCTGAAGAAGCATTGGACTGGATTTTGCCCATGGGGTTTTGAACATGCACACCGAATGGGTAAGCACAAAAGCAAGGATATACTTCGTATCCTGAGTGCTTACAGGTAAGAGGGATAAAAGATTTGAGTTACCGTAATGGAAAAAAAAAATTGATGCGGATTCTCGATAGCAAACATAAACTGGTTCTTTTTAAAGGCTTCATGCACGTGCTCATTCGACGGAAGTTGATATGGGTTCGGCTCGGTTCATTACACCGCTTTTTTGTGCAGGGGGTTTATGCTCAGTAGACTTTCTACAAATTCCATCATAGCACACAAATTAAGCGAAACAAATCGTACTTTTCAATGCGGATGTTTTCATCATGGTGATATGCTACAAGCCACTTTGAACAATGCAAATATGTCACAAATTTCCACTGATTCTATTCGAACTATCACACGGATGCTATGACTGTCTCTCTTAATAGCAATAGTTGAGTGAAAGATAAAGGGGAAAAAAGCTCTGCCATTTCCGGTAACCTTCGCTCCATGTAAAACTTTTCTATTCCCAAATGATCCCACCCAACCAGAAAGAGGTCCATGCGAGTTTATACAGCCGGAAAGAATTTATGGACGGTACAAAGAAAGACGCATTTTGAACAGCCCAATACTTTGTGCACGAAAAGTAAGTCAACAACATTAATAAAACGAGATAACAGTTGCCTGACTCTCAGGCGGACAGTTTTCGTACGATAAACTTTGCATACCTCACAGGCGCAGCATACCGCCGGTTCGGTCAATACGAAACCGTGGGTCAAGAGCGCAGCTTGATCCATTATTTTCCTTTGTCCCCGTAACAAACGAACGGGAAACGAGTGCATGTGCATCGCGCGTGTTTTAGAATCGCTTTTTCTCCTCGCTCCCTGTCTGATCATTCACTTGCATCTTGAGAAGTGCCCACATTCTCAGCTCCCTAAAGCCCTTCGTCAGACAAACGGAGCTGAGTTTCACAGGTGCTCCCTTGGCAGAAAACGCCGCAGCACCGCCGGCGACAGGAACGCGTGCGAGTGTGATATGAATGATATATTAATACGGGTCGCCGTATGCTGATACTTGCGGAACCGAGTGCATACAGGACGAACCGTCAGCAGCCGTGTGCAGGCTGTGAATTCGATGGTACCATCTGGCGTGGGCCACACCACCACGGTGAAGGTGTGACACTGTGTGGGACTGAAAATTGCACAACCCAATATTCGTTCGGGTTTCATATTCTGCATTCAACTTCATCGCTTCCCATCGGCATCGGCTCGCAGGGTCGCTCATCTTTCCGACGGCATGTTCCTTCAGCTCGCGGACTGAATACGAAATATTGTCTTTCAGGGGTCCTGTGCCCGTAGGCAGATACACACAAGCGCACACATGCCCGGAATCTGTCGGGTTGCCGTTTTTCATCCGCACTATCTCGAACGCTGAATTCGGCGCCCTGTGTCGGCTCCATCGTGTGCGCTCTGTTTGCTTGCCAAGCGTCCGTTGGGTTCCAAGCTTCCAGTGTCCTTCCGTGTGTATGCGAGTGGCTGAAGCTCGAGGAAACGGCGCATACATTTTTCATAACCATCCTTTTCCTCCACTTTTTTTTTGTCATACCCATCCCCGTCCGGTTGCAGTCGGCCGTTCAGGCACCATGGTGTCGTCGACTTCACCACGGGCACGGGTTTAGGCATGCGAAAACAATTTGCGCCGTTTATAGGTCTGTTATATCATCTTCACGAGCACCTTCTTCGCTGGTTGGGTGTGGTTCGATGGGTCGCTGTCGGTGTGCCCCATGGCGAACGGTGAATGGCGTATGAGATGCTGCCGCCGGTGACGATGCGCGAGAAGAATTGTTTTTGAACATTTCACCTGTCAGGTGACTTCAACAAATCAACCCAACTCACAGAACGGCACACCCTAAAGCGCAAAACGTTGGCTTCCATGGGCGGCTCCACGGATACCCACGGGTAATGCCGCTTTCGTGTGCCAAAGCGAGCAGCGAGTGAGCGAGTTGGCGCACATTTTTATGGGGTCATTAATATGAAAATTTTAAAATTTATGACTTTTCATTACTTTTATGGCCGGAAAGCAATCCCACGGTGGCTCCACGGCGCGATGGTGTCGATGACGGCCGCCCACGGCCGCTTTGCAGGCCTGACAGTTACGATTTCAGGGCGGCTCATCTTACGCCTAAGCCACAGCTGATTCCTCACCGTAAGCTCCCCATTGGCGTCCGTACATCGCGGTGCCATTTTGATGGCGAAAGATTACGATCCTCATTTTCATGCCCGGGCTCATGCCTTTGACGACGGAAACGGCGCGCTTGAGAGCTTCCCCACTGGAACACTTTATCTCGAAACGCGTCGCCTCCCGTACGCCGAGGGAAGGAACTTTTCCCTCGCATAAAAATAAGAGCAGGACAAAACGGCGGCCTATCAGGCTGGGAGCACGTCCTTAATCTCGCCGTGAAGGCGCGACACCGTGAAAGCCACCATTCGCGAGCCGGATCCGACGGTCAGTTCCATAAATCATGCTCTTCTTCCGGGATGGGCGCTGGGTGGAGAGCGAGTTAATTAGCATGACAAAGGATTTATGCCCCCAGAAACGAATTGGCTATAGGTCGTCGTCCCCTCACCTAAAATGGCCGCTGGACGAGTGAAAGAAAAAAAAAACACGATCAAGCGGTAACAAAAAAAAAAGAAAACGCAACCCAAATAAAACTCAATCAACTCATCGCAAAAGGGACACCAAAACGGTTTAACGTGCTCCTCTCATCATGAGGATTATGTTCTGCAAATTGAAACTGACCTTTCGTTACCGCGAACCACCCATAGCGAGCCAGCAATGAGGTTGCGCGTTAGATCTTGTTTTGGAATTATTCTGTAACCGGTCGGGGTCTGATTACAGGAAGGCGCGTAACCGCTTGTCAGAGTTTCCAACGAATTGCTCTAAGGTAGCGTGGCAAATGAGATATTGCAATGCTTAATCCCAGGGCGCCTCAAACGACACAATTACATCAAGCCCTATTTATGTTATTATGCTTGCTTTATAAACTCATTTTATCCCCTCTTGAAGAGAAACCCAAAAGCAATGCTGTTGAGTCACACCGCATTCGGTAATGATAGTTGTTGAATTGTAATGGAAAACCAAAGATGGCGTGCAAGCACTTGAAACAATATGCACTCGATCGTTTTGATGGTTTGACGCACAATCGACGGTTAAAAACCCTCGACTGCGGTGGAGCAGAATGTCACGATTCACCAACACTCCTGGCACACTGTGGTGATGGGTAGATGATGAGCTATTAAAAGCTGTCAATAAAATGTGTGTCGGTGGGTGGCTCTTTCACAGACGGCTTAACTTACATGACTCCAGGCGTCTCACGTTTCAAAGCAGTATGCAACCGCAGCCCACACCCAACAACACTTAACGATAACACACGGCACATTCAATCCTGCTTCACATGTTACTCCGAAATGGGTCTCAGTGGTGAGCAGAAATTGAATAACATAATTAAACGTTGCTACGGCCATCCGAGATCAAACGCAAGCTCTTGAACCCACAGGGTTGGCTGTAGAACAGCAATTAACGAGGTCAATCCGGCTGGACCTACATTGCGGGGTCGTTTTATGCCGTTAAGGTTTAATTGCAAGCCATAAATTCGTTGCGTACATCCATATACTCTAAAAAGTTGCAAAAAATATGAAATTTATCCGGACGCGTTGGAAATATGAAAGCATTAGCCGGCCTCGGCTTATCGCAATTAGAAGCTATAACTCTGGCGCACGCGGTTTATCCACGATTCGGTTACAACCATTCAGAGAGGGATTGTTCAATCAGTAATTCTTCTGGGGAGTGCGAATCATCACCTCCATCGGTCACGAGACGGTGACTCGATCGGTTCAGATTGGATCGTGATGTTTGCGCATTGTTAACACTTTTACACTGATTAGCAAGGCCGCAGCTGCCTCATCGAGCCCGAGCTAAGTAACGGCGACATCAGCCCTTCGTGCAGGTTTACGAGTGGGTTCAGCTGGCAGATGCGCCCAGTGATTAATTTGCCGAACCCAAAACCCGTCCGAGGGCACCAGGAGCATTTCGTCGGAAAATTATCCCATCACCAGGCTACCCCAATTCTGGTAATGAGCCAGGCTAACGAGCCTCGGGGACGCCGATTCGGTCCCAAAAACTGCCTCGAAAGGCCAACCAGTTAGCTGCTGTCCAAACCCCAACGGACGGGTTCGAGAAAACCCGCACCGATGCGACTTCATCAACGAAACGCTCTCAATCAGTCGCAATCAAACGACCGTCCGCCCCGGTCAGACGATCACGACCGAATCGGGGATGCAGCAGGCGTTGTTTTGGCGATGTCATTTCGACTAATACACGCGATTGACCATCGGAGGCTCGCAAACGGCCAGCCCGGGCTGTAAGTGGAAGAGGTTTGCCCCGGTTAGTAAATGAGATTTTTAGTTTCCAATCACGTACGGGCGCGATGTCGCTGGGCCCACTCGGACCGTCGGTTTGGCCTGCTGGCACACCAGCAGGCAATAGATCCTGCCATAGGCATTCGTCCTGCTGACCGGAGGGTCCATTGTTGGATCCCTTTTGTTGAGGGATGGAACCATCGAAGGAGTGCCCGAGAATAGAATTGATTGGAGGAGTTCATAGGCGCACAATTCAAAGCACTCTCGCTGCGCAACAGAACGACGAACTTATAGCTTCCCCGTTCAATTAAATTATCTTTCGCACCATGCAAAGTATCGATCGATTTCTCGTTGAGCTTTACACATACACGTCTCTTGCTTTAATTGCTGCTTCCTTTTTTTCCCCCAGCAGTGAAAGGGAGTTTTCATACTAGCACATTGGGCTCCTGCTGAACGACACGTGACACCATTCGATAGCGGTCTCCCAGCAGTGGCGTGATTGATTTAATGCGGAATACAATTACCTTATTTTTAATTTGATTACAACCGGCTGCCAAAGTGCGAGCGGAACCGAGAGATAACAGCACCATGCTGTGGGAGTGCATTATGGGCCCTATATACGTGCACCAGGAGAGTGGTGTTACTTAATAAATTTATTTGACAGACCAAACTACCCCCGGCTCATGCTCTATTTGCGTGGGTGCACCACGTTCTGGGCGAACAGTGGCCGGGGAAACTCGACACGTAAATGGCTGGAATCTGCTGGAAGCATGAAAAAGAAATTGTACTCACTGCAGGACACTTCATCGGATCCGTCGGCACAGTCGCGATTTTGGTCGCACATCCAGCCCAGCGGGATGCAGTTTCCGGTTCCGCTGCGACACGTAAATTCCTCCGACGAGCATACTTTGCTTTCTGTGGTTCCAGCGGTGCGTATCGTTGGCCCGATCGTTCGTACCGTCGTATTATACACATTTTCCAACCCGATCCAAGTCGGTTGCGTCATGGTTATGGTGATTTCGGGGAGTCAGGGTGTGATGCGGGTTCGAGGATTGAAGATACGGGGCAGTGAGAAATGAAACACCCAATTAGTATTTTATGTTATGGAGCCCCGTTAATGTAATTAAAATAACGCATCGTATGCGAAAAAGAGCAGGGCTGACGAACTTCAACAGCACAAAAAAAACCTGCATTTTGGCTGGTAAAATGATGTGATCGGCGGCCGGAATGGCTTGTGGAAGAGGAGTTAATTGAAGGGGAAAAATGAAGAATTAAGTTTTGAAAAAATGGTTAATGTGAAAACAAGGGCAGAAAGGGTTGAGGTTGAATGCAGATGGAAGTGTTTAAAGCATGCATGAATAAACCGGAGATTATAGTAAATAATAAGCGGGCGTATGTTAATTAAAAGCAACAAGCAACGCATTCTATGGCTTGTATTAAAGCTATGTTTAATCTAAATGAGTTTTTGTGAAGAAAAATAAACAACACACGCAATTTCTCGAAAAGTATGGAGATAAAAAGAACATCCAACACGACAGGAAAACACTACCAACCGAATAAAACATGAAAAAATGTACATCAAAGAATTCATTACACAAAAACGCAGTGTAACGCGTTCTTTGAATTTGACGTAGGCGTGATTGGTGAGCAGTGAGCATTGATTACAGCAAGATTACTCGATACACAAGGCATGTAAATCAACACGAATACACGGCAAATCATGAAAATCGAACAGGTACACATTATTCCGTAAAACTACACTACCGTTTGGTTTAATTGAATTCCATATAGACTCAAGAGCCGTAGGGCTTCGCATTTTCAAGCATCCATATGTGTTTTATCAGTAAATTTCATTATGAAAAAGAGTTGGATCGCTTGTGTTTACAGCATCGTTCTCATCTTTTATGAAAATGTTGTGTTTACGATGAATGAGTGTTACTCTATTAGTCGGATGTGACAATTACAGAAATGAATTTGTGTAACTGAATTTCGAAGAAGTCATGTGGCAGGGCATATTACGCAGCATGATGACGGGCGACACGCATCCACGAACGTACCTTTATCGTGCCGACGCTATCTGTTCGGTTCGAGAATATCTTTAATCTCACTACAGAACGCTGAATAATTGAACTGATTTGAATAAATGATACGGTGAAGATCCTGTGTGCAGCCTCGATGCAGTTGTCGGTGCGTTTGCTGTGGTTGTTGCATGAGTCTAGCTAGAATTGGTATGTGTACGAAGCGGCAGTAAATGAAAACATTTGATCCTGACGATTGCTAACTTATTTAAGAGAATCGTATCCGTTGCGTGCTGCAGAATTGACGCCGGATAAGATCAACACACTTGTACGAACTAAAGTATGTCAGATCTTTTCGTGTGTGCAGCTTATCTGTTGGTTATGCATGTTCTGTGACAGTGGTTTTCTACCAGTGCATTCAAGGAAGTTGTAGCACAAGGCATGCATAAAGCAAAGGGTTGACAAAAAAGATCCTTATAGCATCATTCATAGTTTAGTCAGAAGAGGAAGTCTAATTGCTAGATTGCTATTGGTTGACTACTAAATGGATGGAATCAAGCTTAGGATACATTTAGCTATCAGAATAACAATGAACAGAACGCTACGTGGTTAAGTAGAAGATTCTTCAAGCTTTCATAGACGGAGGGCAACTCCTTCAACAAAGATCAAAAGACGCATCCTGCTGGTGGCACATTTCAGAGGGATAATCGAAGAAGAAAAAAAAACAAAGCAAATAAACATCATAAAGGATATCGTACAAATTGCCACCATGCATTTGTTTCACCGTTTATGCACAAAAAAAGTACAGCAGCATGCGCTTGAAAAGCAGCACCGTAAATCAAGTACGGTCGTACGTTTCATAATCATCAACATCTGAGCTGAAAAACCGCCACCGATCCACGCGGCAAGGAAAGCCTCAACAATCTGTGTTCCGTCATTAAAAGTACAGCCGAGAAGAAAGACGAAAAGCGAGCCCCATTTACCACTTTCAGCGCTTGCCGGCCTTCGGGCGCGGTTGTTGGTTCAAACTTTAATTACAAACCATAAAAATGTCGAGCCATCAACAAATACCCAGCCAGGGCGGCCTGCGGCAACAGCGGCCTCGCGCGGTCAACGAAGGGTCGCGCTTCCCCACGGCGGTTCAGGACACGAGAAAGGACGAAAATCCCCCACTCGCGGCCCATTATTGCTGACCGTCTGTTGCCGCTATCATGGTGACCGGACAACGACGACGACAACGACGACGATGGCGGCTTGCTGGCCGGACGCACCAAACCGTCGCCGGATGAATTAACCGGGGCAAACTTTTAAAATGTTCCATCGCCACGCTCGATCGCGTCCTTTTGAGCGGCCATTATGAAACAAAAAAAAAAAGAAGTAAAATGAAACCTGCACGGGACCAAGCATGAAAAGAAAAGCTAGAGCACCGGTTAAGAAACCCGGAAGGAATTTTATCATCCAACGTCCAGCACGCCCGGCATGCTGGTGTGGTGCGGGAAAAGCGGTTGCTTTACATCGATTGTGCGGACGCGAACGAGAGAGCGCCCACGCGAGAACGCAAAAGGATCGCCATTTAGATGACCCAACCGGGGGTTTTACAACCCGCCTTGGGCGTGTGCGCGCGCTTTAGCACCGAAAATCTAGCATCAGTCGACGTTGCTGCGTACGTTGCTCTACGCTAGGCAAACCCCAGGTTTCACCATCTTATCGCATAGCATCTCGCGCGAGTTGGGACGACGAATAACGGCGAATAGGAGACGAACACGGTTGCTAGCTGTTGGCAGTTTTTACGACTTTACAGCATGACTCTTTTGTCCGGATCGTAAGATGGGAAAATGGCGCTTAACTAGGGACTAAAAGGATGCTTGGCCCGTGCCGCCTACGGTCGAGCGCAAAATGTTTCATTTAGTCCCCCATCGGTGGCATCGGCCTTTTGCGGTTGTTTAACCTTCGATTCGGTTTCCGGCCGCTTGCAAACAAAATCACGCCACAACCTTCCCGGAAGCCCTTTTGGCCCGATGCACGGGTGGCTGTGGGTGCAGCACGCTGTGCCTGGTGTAAATATAATAAGCATAATCATGAAACATGCCATCATTAAAAGTTATTTTCCTTCACCAACCGTCGTTGCCGGTGCCGGGGATGTTGCAGTTGGATGGTTCATTGCATTTCCTGCTCCTTGCTAACCACCGAGCGGCCGAACGTTTTCGAGCATGAGCCTGAGAACGTCGTGGTTGCGGTCACGAAAAGTCGGAACGAATGAATGCAGCGTTTCGTTTTGCAGCAGCACAACACGTACACATCCTCTGTGCGCGTGTTGAACAACGTTGCTCTCTTTTTTTTTTGGATTCGGCAGGATTCGGGAAATGTCCCACGCTACATCCGGTGTTAATTCCGCACACGGAAATGGTAGAAAGGTGTGAAAATTCCGGATGGATTAGCTCATGGTACCGTCACCGTGCCGGCGAACCGAATCAACTGACCGATTTAGGGGGTTCCCTTTGGTCCCGAAGCGATAGTTGGCGAAGGGAGTTACCGGAAAAGGTCATCCGGTAAATTGCCGTCGACTATCCAATGGAAGGAGTGTAAGCGAAGAAGGGTGGCTGAAAAAAAAAACGAGTCATAGCCACCTTCACCACCTTCGGGTCGGATGCTGTAGTCCAAAAGGTTGGCTTAAGGGTTCCTTTTTCCGGAAGCGAAAGTTGGGATTTTTGCGCATGGTGTGGTAGAATTTTAACCGATCGACCCTTACCCGTGGGGGGGTTGTTATCGGTACAGGAATAGTTCCCGGGCACGCAGGTAGCAGCCAGGCGTGCGTAAAATAAACGTCACACCCGCAACGAACCGCACAAGGAGACGATTCACAAGATTTATGCGCTTCACAGATACGACGGACCGCTCGGGTCCTGGGAAGCATCTAAATCCCTCGCACTTGCCGCCGGTGCTTGTGTCGGAACATTTGAGGACGGTCATGATCGTGATTTAAGCTAAGCAAAGACGCACGACGATGGTGCGCGTGTGCTCGCGTGAGCCCCTTCTCCGGGCGGGCGTTTCCGGGCGTCGGATATTGATCTCCATCAATTTGTCGGAAAATGCGGTGCGTGCAATGTACGTAACGGCGATGATGTGGGATAAGCTGGCATGAAGCGCATGGACGGCCGTTGCGTGTGTTCCAAAGCCCGTTCGAAGCCCACGGGACCGTGCAGACGTCAGCTCGCGTTACTAACGGGATGATCCGGGGCGGGATTTTGCGGGTGATTTCCTGTTTCCTTCGTACCTTCTTGCTGATTGACGATGTTGTCTGTGTGTGTGTGTGGTGCGGCTTCGTAGTCGAGCCCCGTTTTTGGGGGGGGACCGAAAAGCCAACATCGAAACGTTTTGTGGACCTGTTTTGGATGGCGCTGGTTTGGATCGCCCCCGGACCATTGAAAACTTACCACAATTCTGCTCATCCGAACCGTCGGGACAGTCCGCGTCACCATCGCAACGCCACGTCTTGGGAACGCAGCGGTCGGCGCTCTTGCAAAGCATCTCGTTCGTTGGGCAGGTTTTAACAACTACATTGCCGAGGTGTTGAGGGTAAAATATTAGGCACCAAAACCACACGAAAATAAGGTCAACAATTCCCACACCGGGCTAGTTAGCGAATTAATGTCTACGAACGCTACCACGAAGAGGAAAAATGCAACGAAAACCTGCTAACCGCAACCAAAGGCAACATTTACAAAATCATACACGGGAGAAAAAAAAAAAGATTGTTCTACCGAGCTAGAGGATAGACAATGCATACTCGTGAAGCAAGCGCAGTGAATGGTTGCAGCGAGTAAAGAGAACAGAAAGAGGGGTTTTGGTTTTGGTGCGTAAATTGAACTAAATCGGGTATGGTTTTTGATTGTGACGAAGGAAAACCATGATGGCTTTTCCGGGCACCGATTGTGTGGCTGCGTTTTTCGATGGCTGATCTCCACCGATTCCACGATCGCTAGCGATGCTGGTGGTGGTTCTCTACTTACGGCATTTTTCTGCATCCTCATCCGACCCATCGGCGCAGTCCTTCTCACCGTCACACTGCCAGCGTTTCAGGATGCATCTACCGTTCTTGCAGCGGAATTTTTCCGGCGGGCAGGCACTCTCTGCGGAAGAAAAAATCGACCGAAAATCGGAAGTGAGTGTCAGGAAATGCTGTTCCCGGTAGAAAGCGAGCGATAATGTTGGGCAAAAAGGATCTTTTTTTTTTCAATAACACGACTGTGCTGATTATTTGTAGCACGCGAGCTTGTGTTTGTAATTGTCGTGTATCAGTATATTTAAACCATGATCATTTAAAGGTTCATTTGACTAATTGATTACAACTTGATACTGAATTTGAAACAACGCAACAACTGTTGAAACATGCATTTATCCTGTTCCAACATAATGTAGCCGGATTATTTTAAACTAATTGCACATTCCCAGAAACTAATTGCAGTCAATTTGCAGTTCTCCGTACACGGCTCGAGCCTGCAGTAGTGATTGGTTGCAACTCAGGTTGGTTTCAGCCAGCGTTTTCAGCGAGCTGTTGAACTACATGCCGATAAAGATTTTCTAGAACCCCTCCGAGAGGACCTGCTCCCGGTAGGATATTAATTCGCTGCGTTCATTTGACGCACTCCCCGGTAGCGACTCCCCTTCGCGGTGGTTGTTAAAACCGCACCGAAATCGATTTGAAAGTCCAACCAAACCGCAAACAGCAGAGCATCGTGTGTCAAGTGCACGTTCTCGCAATAATGGTGGCAAATTGTCACTTCGTAGCTGACAAATTGGCGCGAGTTATTAACGAGCTTACATCAGACGGGACACGCACATCTCACCGTAGACCATCTCACTCCGACTCGCCTGGGTCGAAGGATGTGTACACACGCTAACGTTTCAGCACGGAGGATTGGTAAATATAATATTTACCATGGCGTTTGAAGTGGCGACGGAAGCGAGAGCTGACCAGAGCGGTTTACTTATTGCATTTTATAAATTTTACGGCTGTCGGTTACGGCCACGGAAGCAGGGAATCAATTGCAACTCTCGTTTTACTGGGAGGATGTTAAATTGGCACCGAAAAAAAACCCTTGCCACTGACGGATGGAACGAAAGAGATACATTTTCCTGCGGATCTGCATTTCGTGATACACATTTTTTATCTACACTCTACATTATCGACCACACTCTACACTAACGGCACTAACGGGTGCTGACATGCGGTGAAATGGTGCTGACTACTCGTCGTCAACGAAAAATGTACCGTGCCGCCGAGGGTATGGTGTCCATATTTTGGGGATAGTCATGTGAAACACGCTTCAACCATCCCGCCATTTATAAAGCCACCCCGGCGATGCGCTTTGCGATACCGGAGCGTGAAACTCCTCGGAAACTGGCCACTGGACCGGCTCGCCCGTACGATGATCCGCGAGAGCTCAGTATCGCACGGACAAAAGCCTTTGATGCCCCCCGACAACAACCCGACTAACACCGTATTTAATTAAAAACTGTGTTGTTCGCGCGCCGCAAGTTACACGACGCGCCGAACCCGGGCGGGATGTGCTCGATATAGTCGAGCTTGCTATTTTGCAGATGGGATGATGCCCTTTCAGAGTCTGCGAGTCATGGAAGCGTGCAGGATAATGGGGAATATTTTGATGAAATTTATGGGAAAATGATCTATCTCGTGTATGCGGGATAGCATCGGTACCGCATCGTGGCGCCAGTGTCCGAATAATGAAGATTGCGTTAATTTAAAATAAACCCTGGTTGTTAGCTTTAGTAACGATGCTGCGTTGAAGCGGGAATTAAAATGCGAACCAATATGTTTAATATTAGATGCACACACAAAAATAAACGCTTTAGAGTTGGCAACACATCCGTTTGCCCTGCGGTGGGTGATATTATTTGACCTCAGCACGAAGCCGACAAATCATCGCATTCACCGACATTTCTCGAGGAACGCCTTGGCTCGCCTTTTGCAGATAAAACAGACTCATCCCGCGTATCTCGCAAGGCACGACGGTGTGGTGTTTTTGTGTGTTTTGTTAAGGCTTATCGTTGCCCGAAGGAATGTCGAAAGGCGAGCGAACGTGCGGGCAAAAGTTTGCCAATCAATCTTCTAGCCATTGCCGTGCGGTCACATCATCATCATCATCATGTGTCCGTAATAATCAAGCATTCTCTTACCTTGCCTTAGGCGATCGCCTGCCAAACTCCCGATTCGCCTGCCAACCAATGCATTGCAGGTGGTCGATCGATTGGCAGCGCCAGAACCAAACACAACACAATCACCCAATGCCGAGAGCCGGCGGGCATCGCGTAGGGGCGCATCGAATGGCAGAAGAAAATAAAAATAAAACAAACCGTGCGCCTGTTTTGGGTTATGATTGATTGCATTTCCTCTGGCAGGCGGTTTCGGTGCCATCTTCCAGTTCCGGCCAATTCGGTCGGTTCGCAGCTTTTGCAAATGGCCCCCTCCGCTTCGACGAAGCGGCACATCATAAAGCCGGCTTTAAATTGGGTTGTGTTTCGAGCGAGAGATTGCGCGCACCGACTTGGTTTTGATTTCGTGATTTGCTAATCAGCCCCAGTCTAGAAGGTTCGCGTTGCATCACATCGTGTTGCAGCGTTCATTCGGCACACCGATTGTTTGGCAAACCTGTCAGACGGGCGAGCTGTGAAGAAAAGCGCTGTTTTGTATTTCCCTGCGATTGCGAAACGATAACGCAGGTCAAGCGTATCATTCCATAAGGCGCGTGTTGTGATATGAGCGCTGCTTATGGATGAATTCAAAAGCCCGATAACCTGAGCAACGATGCAAAGTGGCCTCGTTGGTTTATTTTAGGGCTGGCGCGAAGGTCTTCCCACCACAGCTGTTGCTAGACACGCGTTCGCGAATGCAACTTTTGGTTGAATGAACCTTGCCCGGTGGTGGCGTCTGTCAATGGGAGGATCGTGAAAAAGTTATAATTTCAATTCAAATAGCTTCCCTCTCTCGGTACGGGTACGCGGCGTTATGATTTTCTCATCATTCAACTTTCCGCGCAGCTTTCAGCTTCCCCCCAAACGGCACAAAGCAAACGTGGCAGTTTCGATGGCCATTATGCTTATCGTATGCTAAAACCGCCAAGCTTTAGCTTCGTTTCGGGAGCTTCTTTTTTTTGGTTATTCCTCCCCCGTGCACAGGTAGCTTGAGCGATTGAAACGCAGCCACAAAGAACACGCAAAGAAAAGAAGAAAAAAAAAAGAAGCGCGATGGATGTGACGGAGCGGAGGTCGGTGATGGTTGCATTATTAAATACTTATTTTCAAGATGTCAGCGGGATTAAAACTTCACCGTAAATATTCCGACCACCCACCCGGTGGGGCTCGTGACGCACGTTCGCTCGGGCGTGTCCGATCTCGGGGCGGGAAAAGCTGCCAAAGCGAGGCGTGCGGTGGGAAAAAGCGCAGGCCAAGAATTTTTGACGCGTTCTTCGCCTTCATCTCTCGTCTCCCGCGTTGCTCGTTTGTGCGACGGGGCTGCGAGGATGGAAAATTCTGCTGTAAATTAAGAGCCACCCTTGGGATTGGGCGCTCGATTGTGGTGGAGGCGCCCAGCGCGGCACTGAACTGTGTATGAAGAGGTGTATTTAAAATGACATTCTCGACACCGCACCATTTCGACGGCATTTCGACGGAGGGGGAGGGCGAAAGTTCAACCGCCCCGTGGGGGGGGGGGGGGGGTGGCAGAACGATTTTCCCCGGGTTGCGATCTCGCTTTGGTACTCGCCTTATCAGTCGGTGCTGCTGATTGTCGATTGTGCTAAAGTTTCTCCCTGTTGGTCCGGGGATTGTCCGCGCAAGGGTCGATTGTGTGCGTTTGTATGAGTGTGTGTGTGTGTGTGTTGATTGAGGTAGAAACTGAGGGAAAACCCTCTGGGAGACAACCAACTACGTAGAAGCGAGCGTATGAGTGCAACGGAAACAAGAAAAAAAACCACTCCAAGGAAATAAGTTTAAATCAACCCAACAGACACACCCTGACCTTCGGATCGGGCCGGGTTTAGGGCTTAAGTGCCAAACCGTACTCCAGGCGACGTTACAATAAAACCGAAACGGAACACCTTTCGATGGCACTTGTGCCATTGCACACGCTGTAAATTTGCTAACCTGTTCACAGTCAATTATTTCCCTTTGCTTGCCAGCACGGCCCTGGGAACCGGTTACTCCTTCTCCGTGGGCCGTTTTGGGGCGACAAATTTGTGCTAACAATTTCGTTTCGGGAGCGCACAGAATAACCCCGTTAGGGACACACACATACACCGGTGTCACCTCATCGAGCCTTGGGCTGCCCTTGTCCTTCGGGCGCAACTTTAGCAGTTCCTGTGAATTACTTACACATATATAGAGCGCGACCGCGCCTTCCCCGAAAGCGTGCTAGCTGCTACTGGATGTCCTGGTGGGTGGAATCTTCTCCTTTTTTTGCTTTTGTTAGTACCGCTCCACCGACCGGAAGGCTCACGGGGATACCGCGTTACCGTCATAAGTTCGTACGTAGAATGGCACAATAATAAAATCATTAGATTCCATTCTCATTCCCGTCACGTAGCGTTCTACGACGACCAGAACGGCACCCGAATAACGAAGTATTTTACAGTGTCGACCGCTTCCGAATGATGGCGTTTTCAAAGTCTCCCACCAACCAGTACGCACGCAATGGGTTCTGAACCACCACACCAAAAGAAGCCGCAATGCGCGGAATGAGCAGAACCACTTATGGTCCCCGGGAGCGCCACCCGCAGCAGTGTCACAAACGCAGAGCAAAACTTCCAACGTCTCGTCGGTTTGCTGCCGTCCCTGTGCAAGAGGGAAATTCTTTTATTGGTTTCATTTCAATTTTTTGCTCGAGCGGCTCAACCAAGCGCCCGGTCGAGTGGCTCGGTGGCGGTGATCTTCTCCAGCCAGACCATCGAACGGAAGTTAACTAACAACCGCTTTCGATTGTTCGAGAGGAGCACTATTTTGTGCCACTCCACGCCGGGGGTTTGATTCGCTTTCCTTTCTAAGTCTCACCCGAGCCGTGGAGAGCGATGCGGTTACAACTGAGCACCATCCAGGATGACCTCTTGGTTGGGGCAATTTTCCAAACCACCGGCCAAGCGGCCGGCTGGGTTGCCCCCTTTCTGGGATTGCACTGTTTTGGGAGGTCTCGAAAGCGCGCTCTTCGAGTCGGTTTCGAGGAGTTTCGGAAAATAGAACCGCGAAACCCTACCGAAAAGGAGAGACGATTTGAACGCGCGATAATCGAGTCAGCACGATTGGGAAGCGCGATATGGGGATGAGATAACGGCGGGAAGCTCGAGAGTTTCGAGCTCCAGGAAAAAACCCACTGTCCACTGCTAGCTCACGGTAAATTCAATTTTCTTACAATTTGCGACAATGATCAACGTGATCGGCGATAAACGAGATACGGCAAAGTGAATTTCATAGATTGATGGTGCTTCTTTTGAAAAGAGAACAATTTTTCCCCTAAACGCACAATCGTCGTTCGAACAGAAACCCTTCGGGTGGAATCCATGCTCGTTTGAGATTGAGATGTTTTGATGCGAAAAACATACCACGAACGGAGGACGAAGCTTAATATCGTGAAAATGTCAGCAAGCTTATCCGTAGAGTTTTGCAACACAATCGATGGAAAACGGACGATGAGTACACGTTCATCGATTGAACATCTGCGTCGGGCAGGAAATCGCGAATAATCATAGAATCCAGTGAGCCACCGAAGCCGGTTTATACACCGGACATGTCGAGCCATCACTCAGCGTGTTCCAAAACGTGCGATCGTCGAATGATGATCGACACGCACGGACGGCATCCGTCGTGCATAATGAGTGGCAAATGTGACGCTTTTCCGGCAAACACTCGCGACCGGTGCGAAGCGTTTCATGTTCTCGAAGCAGTAAACAACGATAGGAAAGGGATGCCGGGATTGTGTGAAAATTTCCCACCCAACTGAATGCCCAAAAAACAAAACAAAAAAAGGCGAAACTTGACACGAAAAGCGCATCGATCCTTCGCGCACCATCGCATCCTGCAAATGACACGTCCGTGTGGTTCGCGAACGGGTTTCGCGACTTGTGTATGTGAAAAAGCGCAAGCGAAACCCGCATTCGGGGACGAGTAGGTGATTTTATGATTATTTGTTTATCGTTAATTGCATTCCGCCAAACGAATGGTGGCGGACAAAAAACAAAAGGTGCAAAGCATCGCTTCGTTTTCACCCGCTCGAGTGTGGCACGATTCGAAGGAGGCAAGAATTAGAAGCGAACGGACTTTGGGGGCAATAAAAAAATAAATAAAGAAAAAAGCCTAACACAAGCAAACGCTGCCGAAACGGCTGTCATAAAACATGAACTCAACCGATACCGAGCAGCAGACACGAGAGCTTCATCGAACGGGCTATTTCGCAAAGTGAATTATTTCAGCCCACGTTTGCTCGGACGCCGGCCGGTCGCTATCATGCGCTGTGGCCAACCACCACCCTGCCCCAACTCTCTCCCACCCACAATTTCCTCACCCCTTTCTTTAGACAGGACGATGGCGAGTTGAACGAACGAAACCCCTTGCCGTATTTGCCGGTTTCGAATGAAGCGACAAACTACGCAAGCATCGTGTTTCGAATGCGCTCGTGCGGATGACAGATAGCCTCGCCCGCAAGAAGTTTCGTCCTGCTGGAGAAGCAGGACCTGGCACTGAAGCGGATGGAACTTGTATCCGGTGCGGTTTGCCCATGCTGGCTTACGGCTGTTTTGCGAGAACTGTCTCACCATAAGCAAAACGTGAGACGCAATGTGGTGGGGAGTCATTTGTGAATGATTTATATTTCGCATAAATATAAATTAATTCATTCTGATTCACATTCATGTGGTGGTGCAACGGAGGAAAAAGGATTCGTTCGCTAGAAGACGCTGGTGCTACCTTCCAAGCACGATGGTTTTGTTGTTCTTTCGAAGACACGCTCCACACACACACATGAGGGCGCTATCGGTCAGAGCGAGAAAACGTTTGATGAGATTGAATTCCATGCGAGATTCCAGTTTTAATACCGAGTTCCTAATCAAATTGGTTCGGTAACGACGTCCTGGTCGTTAGAAAACGTACGCCCGAGCGCATTTCGTAATGAATGTGTTGCATTCGAAGAAACATGTTGCTTCAATCTTATAACGAGTTTCCATGGGCTACTATGGTTTCGAAATGCAATTTCCTTCGATCGGCAACACGTTCGGCGTTAGTGTTTTTTTTTTCTTTTGAATTTGCGTATTCTTGCGCATTAGGTGTATAAATGTTTCGATGTTTTAAAATCACGGCACCTGCCACGCCACTCATCTTTGCCTCGCCAACACACCAACGCTCGGCCAGTGGAACACGTTGGTACGCCTTGGGTGGGGGGTTATGTTTTAATTAAAACTCATTTACATACCGGTCGCGAGATCCTGCCAGCTCGTCCCAAACCGTCCCCGGCAGGGGGACGATTTTACCGTCACAAAAGCAGGCTTTCAACTGGTGGTTAAATTTTCCCTCGTCGAGCTGTCCGCCGATGCAGATCGGGGTTGCCAAAGAAAGCAAACTGGCGTGCCAGCAGCGCAAAGCCCGCGACAAGGCGAAGAACGAAACTAGTTGCCCTTGTAAGTTTCCGCGCGTCCGGAGGACACGTTCGCTCGGGCACGCAAGAATGGCGACCCCGAAATGGAGACGCGCAAAAATCGCTGCATAATGGCGGAACATGCACACGGACCCGTGGACGAACAATTAGCCGGTGGTAAATGATAGTCCATTATCGTTTCGTGCCCTCGCCGCAATCCCTCCTGACGAACTGTCCCGGTGGGGGTCAAACCGGTAAGAGGCGGTTTTCGATAGTCGATCGATCGGATGACGAGAAGCTGCAGGCGCACGAGATAATGTGACGTGGTGAGAGGGAAAAGCGAGAGAGAGAAAGAAAGTGCACCAAAACTTTGCAGAAGCAGCCAAGAAGACAATGCACTAGCCGGACAATGGCACAATGGCTCGGAGTTTTGCCGTAAGGAAAAAAAGCGAGACCCCTACAGCCAACCGCAAAATTAGTCCCCGGTCACGAAGCTCCAGGACAGGACAGACAGACCCCGAACGCCCATGGGGGCTGGAGTGAAAAACATCTCAAAAGCACGTCCTGATAGCAGGGCCACTTTGCGGTCGGGGGCTAATTCCTTTGAAAAGGGTGAAAAATCATTGGCGCTTGTTAATGGGACCAATTTCGGACACTCTCCGTGTTGTTCGGGTTTGAACAAACACAAAAAAAAGCGCACAGTCGAGTAAAGGCACGCGGTGGCTATCGTGTCGCTAAAGCTAAAGCCGATAATGCTAATGAGCGGCACACGTCGGCACAGCGTATCATGTTGCGGGTTTTATCGATTCATCCATCGTTTTAACTACCGCTTGCTCCGGGAGGTTTCGTGTGCCAGCGCACGTACGGCAGGGTAGCACAAAAAAGAGGATAAACCGCACTCTGGTCGAGCACGTGAAGGAATATTTCGTCAGCGCAACAATCGCACTCCAGGAGCTCCACACGGATGGTACAGCAGGAGCTTTTCCGCTGGCTTGCCGTGTATCTTTCACTTCCGATGGCTTGGTTGATGTTGGTTAGATCAATTTCACCTTCGCACGGGTAACTGCCGTGGGTTGGGTTTCATTTTTCCACTCAACCGAACGTTAGCCTCCACCCACGCCCAAGGGAAACGCCCAAGAACACGTGAGAGAAAGTGAGAGAGAAAGAGAGAGCGAAAGTGAACCACCCTTGCGGAGTGTTCACGTAAGAGTGTCACTTATGAATTAATTTAGCACAAAGCGTCCATCAGAAGCCAGAAACCGAACGTGCTGGAGTAGATGATATCGCCTTAGAGCGGGGAGCTTATGTGACCGACCAGTTACAAAGGCGTGTATGTGTGTGTGCGTGTACCATGCGGATACTGATACGCTGCGATACGTAAACAGATCACTGGCGCCGATGGCGGTGAAACATAAGCCACAAATTCCCATCGACAAAACGCGCCAACTGCCGTGGGCAGGAATGAGAAAACCAGCAAACTCTCGCCCACCCACAAAAGGAAATGACACTGCCATGAGCGACCAGGCTGCTCCATCGTCCGCGTGTAGGGAACCGCGTTTGACGTAGCCGTGCGGTGGCGAGATGTGTGCGCTGGTGATTAGAAAATGTTTGCAACGCTCTGCGGCAACACGATTCGATGTAATCGACAAAGCACAATCTGCGTGTGCGATAATGCATATTTAAACACGTCTTGTTTGCTTGCTTCCACGAACGCCGCCATTTGCTGCGAAGGCACTGTCAAATTGGACGATTAAAAATCTCACAACCACACGTTGCGTCTTATCATGCGCTTTTTCACGAGGGAGACGGTGACGTTTTTGCTTATTTGATCAAGCCGTTTTGTGTCGCGGCAAATTTGCCGAAAAGAATGCACAATATTTATTCCGACCGTAATAGATTAATTTGATGTGGGGTTCCGTCTGGAGGGTTCCCATATCCCCGACGTAGAATCGTCTTTCGACGAAAACGACAGTATCTGGGGTTATCTGCGGGCAGTGCGCTTCGTTAGCAAAGAGAAAAGCGGTAAATCCTTCATGCTCATTGTGCGCAAACAACAAGGGTAGCATAAATTCGCCAGAATTGGGACTTCCGTGCTCGCATGTGGGGTGCAAGTTTTGCGTCGCTCCGTTTTACTACCTTTCGTTCGGCGCCCGAACAGGTTTACGGTGAGGGGTTCAGTGATTCAGACGGTTAAAATTTATAAGCCAAAACAAATACGCCAAGTCAAGAATGGCAAACGTAGGGGTATGGGCTCAACATAAGCAGATACAAATAATAGACAAATTCCACGTAAGCCCACCGTCGGCGGGGACAAGCACCCGAAATAGATTGTGCGTCTTGTGTGGGGCGGCGTTGGGTACATCAAAGAGATTTGTGGGAGATTATTTGGTATTTTCCTTCGCCCGAAGCAGCACCGCGTGCCGCTGCGACCAGCAATCGTTTAAAGTATTTGAATAGTTTTCTTTTTGTGCTGATAGCATTCACCCGAGCCGTTGTTTGTCTTTTACTCGGATCACACACACGCGCGCGCACGTTTCGAGGGCTTTTTGTGAATTGCTTTTTTATGCGGGATCCCGTTTTGGGGTGCTCCGAGCAACGTAATCGAGTTACGAATTCATTTGCGTAACCCATCAAGTGGATACCTGAGAATACCGGTGGGTGAAGTTGAGCCGCTCTTGAGGCAAAAAGCACACATTCTTCGGTCGAATGTACGGTACACAGTGATGCAAATTATTGTCAAGCACTAAGAAGTAAGCAATTCCCGGCGTAAAACATGATCCTTAATTACGCAGATAGGTTTGTAAACACTCAACGTAAGGCGGCGCTGCTAAAGAAGGAAAGGTAATATTCGCAAAAGTCTTATCCTGCGTTTTAATATGCAGCCATTATCAATCACTTGAAATTCGCCACCGTCTCGCAGGCCGATCGATTTTCTCACCTGAAACGAAAAAGCGAAACATAAATATTTGGTTAGAAACTTTGTCTATTCGACGTTCGGCGCGGTGAGTAACCAAAGAAGTGCTGAACGCCCGATTTGCGAGTAATTGTTTTGTCACTTTGCGGTTGTGTGCAGCAACGCAACAACTGCCGCTTGAGGTCAGTCCGTTTCAATTCGCCGCAAGCTGTCACCAGATGGCGCTCCAGCCGTTGCTGAACTGCGGATGTCGTCGAAAAGGAAACAAAACAACCACACGACACCTCGAAACGCGTGATCAGTTGATCGACCGGAAGCAATTCACACACGCATACGCATTTGCCGACGACGTATGGTGTTGGAAAAATGTTTTTGCTAGTTTTTTTTCCGTTGATGGTGAAAATGCGCGTTGCCGAACTCATCGAACCACACCGAGATGCGATGTGTACCGACATCAGCCGCGTGAGAGCAAACGGACCTGCCGGCGAACCGGGCTCCTTGTTCGCCTTTTCCGTGTGTCCTTTTCTTTTCCATTTTTTTTCTCACCCAACCCCGGGGGGCGGGTTCAAATATTTATCAAATTCACTACCATCACGCCGCTCGCAGGCAAGCGAAACGGTGGCCTAAATCCTCCGGCCGGGACCGTTCGGGGTTTGAAAACATTCCCCGGCCAAAAAGAATGAGCGGAATGTCGTACACCAAGTCCTTGCCTTGGCAGGCAACACCACAGTGGGGAGGCGAGAAAACCGTCGGAAACCCCGGTGCCGGAGGTGGTTTGCAAACAATCATTCGTCTTCCAAATAGCACGGCCTGCCGAACGGCACACGACACACTAGCAACGGGCGGAAAACTCGATTCGCGCGCCACCAGCAAAAGGCTGCTGGGTGTGGCGTAAAAGACGCACGACGAGGACGCAGTCGTCCCGGTTTTCTGGTGAAATGCATTCCTTCCGCCGAAGGGAAATGTGACCGACGTTCGCTGATGTGCCGCTCGTGATAAATCCGGCCAGAAGTGGTGGATCGCTTAAGTGATCCAAACCAATCCCCGCAGTGACGATGCAAAAGTGCGCTTCGCGACGTTCCATTCGCCGCTGAGTTTTGGGTACGTTTCCTTTCAGTGGGAGCGCTTCAGGGTACATCATTGAAATGTATCCAATACCACCGCGGTGGTGGTTTTTCGTGACACTCACTCGTGCTGTCACTTTGCTCAAGCGGAAAGGGAAATGGATGTGCGAGTTTACGAGTGCTGCACTTTCGCTACCGACCGGAAACGGGCACGGTGGCTCTGGCTGTGGACAAAGTGAGTCCCGTGCTCCCAGAAAGACGCGCGGCTAGGGTTTTCTACGCGCACTCCATTTTTTTTGTTCAATTTCATCTTATGATGAGTGCGCAGAGGCGCTAGAATTTGCACAAAACTGCAAAAGGCAGCAGCCGAACGAGTGTCTACAATAATTCACCACCATCTCGGACGTGTCCAAAGCTGAAGAATCAAACGAGGGATGAGCGAACAGACACGATAAAGTGAAGCCTATACGTTGTTTAGCTCCAACCAAAAGGCAGAACAGCCAAAAGCAACCAGTAGCGCACGATTTATGGAGCGATACCGACATCACATGAACGAAAAACTCATGCACGGAAAAACGAGGACAAAAAGAGTCGATGCTCTTGATGAGATGAGCGCAGTAGTTCCAAGTAAATGAAATTGAACCTATTTTTGTGTGCTTACATCTGCCGGTTGCTAGCAAAAAGCGCACTCTTTTCAATGGCTGACAACTGCCAAACCCATTCCGCTCACCATTAAACTCCTTTTTATAGAAAAAAAAATAATGACCCCGACATGCAAACAAGCAAAAAAAAATTCCCAAACGCTTTCACTCGCTGAGCGATTTAGCTGGAAAATGGAATCAATTTCAATTTCGCAGGCTCAACGAAACATGAGAACCCGAATGTGCCGATGGAAATTTTCCGCGAAAAGTCACACCACGAGTTCACGCGAAACGGCGACAATAAACTGCCTTTCTTTGGAGCCATGAAGCCTGATAGTGATGCAATGCCGCAGACAGGAAACTAGTCGGGCGTAATAGTCAACGGCGCGGATGTTAGATTTAAAGACGAGCGCAAACACTCCCCGCGATCCGACTCCTCCGGGAAACGTAAAGTTAACCAATCATTGCCAAACGGCAACCGCCAGGGCAAAACACATTCGATCTCATCTGGCCGTAGGAGATGGAACGTCAGCCAGACACTTCCAAGGATACGGTTTCGATGCTGAACGGTAGCAGAAGAAGCAAAAGCACCAACCAGTCGAGTTGCTTGCGATTTCAATTAGACGTGCGATCTGAGAAACGAACGCAACGGTGGTTGGTGAGATTGATGGGACGAGCGGGATTTCTGGGTATTGGAAAATGAAATGCCGCCCTTTGGTTGCTTCGCTGAAGCCAAATTGATGGAATCGATCGAATCGACATCGAGCGCGGCGATGATACGCTCCCAGTGGGCGCTTTGTATTACCGTTTCGAGCGCAACTCGCAGCTGCTTGAAATGATTTTGTATAATGGTTTGTTAGCAAAAACCTGCGCCGTTAAAGAAAATGTTTCACCGGCAACCCCCTAAGAAGGCTAATGGGATGAGAGAAAAAAACCTTTTAATTATTTTTTGCCAAAACTATCTTCGGATTCGCCGTACAGCCCAAGCACTTTGTATTTCGTTTCACAAGTTAATGGTCGTAGCCACTTTTCGCTTAATCTGAGCTTTTGCATCGCAACGACCCGGAACACAGGATCAGCCTTAAATGCATTGCCAAAGATGCGCCACCGGATCCGTATGACGCATCCGGTAAAACCCACTGGGGCACGGATATCGAACGACGCGCTTGTTCGATGTAATCTACGATTCATTATCTGATAACTGTCATTAGGATTACGACCGAAATCCAAGTTCCGTCTTTACGCTAGCGCTCTCTTGAGCCCCCTTGAAACTGCCATTATATTCGCATGGGTGCTCTGTCTCTTTCTCTCACCCGGTCGCCATGCCAGATCGGTGGTTGGCAAATATTTTCGAATCGCTCTCGGTGCGCGTCGATTCGGCCATCATAACTGCGACGTTACCGTTGCACGAACTCAAGCTCAAGGACGACGATCTCCAGTAATCCACTAATAATAGTTTCTCCTTTGCCCGGCTGCTGCCGGCTTTCCTCGCCGGCCAGATGCACTTTCATTTGTCGTCCTGCCACTTCTCGACGACGAAACCGGGTGGGGCTGCTTTCCAATGGTTCCCAGAACATGTCCTCTCGTTGCTAGAACCCGGCCGTGGTCTGGATGCGAACCGTTGGTTTCTCTTTTCATGCAGAAAATTAACAATTTCTACCGTGCAGCCACGCTGCCGGAGCACCGGTAAATGAGGTACTCGTCCACATAAGCTTCGAAACGAGGAGCGGAACACTTTTGCTCCATGCCTTCCTCTGCTGCTCGTGTCCTTGCGCCGGGAGTTTGTTTAGCCGCGGTTCATCCGGATGTTGAGATAACGCAAGAAAACCGGATCACTGGCCGGCATCGAGCAACCCACCGCAAGTCCGTTGATCGGAAAGGTGACCATGTACGTCCATGGTCGAGAGAACACCAAGGCGACAGTTCAGGTGGCTGCTTCCATTTACGACCACCGTGTCGTCCCGTAGTCCACCCGGAACGATGAAGAGATGATGGTTGACTGATTGACTAGATACCGGCGATGCCGGGGACGTTCCGGGCGCAGGCTCTAGGCTCATTTGTCTCGTCCACTCATGCTCGAGAAAACCTATAAAGCCATCGCGCCCTCGGTGGCCTTCGTTAAACGAGATGCAGCACTACGGTTTACCGAACGATGCATCGCTCGTGCTGCATGACTGCATCTGCGTTCCGGGGTTGCACTTCACCCCATCGAGCTTAATGTACATTTAATTAGGATATTGACCGTCACTCGAAACGTGATTGTTGAGGCGATACGAAGATGAGACTATCGATGAGATGAGAACAAGCTCGATGTGGCTGCTAATGGGCCGGTTTTTTTCACGTTTTTATCGAGAAAGTTTCCGGGATCTACCACACGAGCCGTCCAGAGTTAATGATGCTCGAATTGACTTCTATTGGCAAAGTAACACACACCAAAAAAAAAAAAATACAACCGAACTTCATACCCACTCACGCAGCGTGTGATTGTTCCCCGGGGGTCGAACTTTTATTGTCGCCTCTTTATGGCCACCGAAAGTGTGTGCTTATGGGGCACAAGAAGCACTAGGCGCTTTTTTCTTTTCAATTGGAAACCGAACCGACTCGACGGTATTGATCGTTAATGAGCTTTGACGGTTTCGAGGGTAAAAGTGACACAACTGCAGTGTAACAACAGTCCGTACCCCGTTTTGGTGTAATCGATTTTCGAGGAAGTTTAAAAATAAATAAATAACACACCCATCCAGAAAGCGAATGATCAGTTCAATATAAAAAAAGGACATAAATATGGAGCTCCTGTTCGCGTTCCACCCGAAACGAAGCGAGAGGTACTAAAATGAAAGTAAAAATTCAATGGAAGCTATTAAACCTTCAATTCTGCTGATAACCAGAACGTTTCAAGTGATTCTCGGAACAGGGGTTTTTTTAGGGTTCCATAAAATAACACCGTTAGTAGTAAAAATCAACCAACCGCTGGCATCGATTTCGTTTCTTCTCGGTACACTCGGTAGTTGTGACAAAACGTAACACAAGAGAGAGAGAAAGAGAGAAAGAAGAAAAAAAAAAACGACGCATCCAATCCACGAGAGGATTGTTTGGATGGTGCTGCGTGAGATAAATTAGCGAAGCTGCATTATGCGCTCGCTTGAGCCGGCCCTGTCGCGGTGTAATTACGGACAATGTAGCGATCCCGAATTGGCCAAGGGAAGCTTATGTCAGCCAGGCAGGCAGCCTGAGCCGCAACACCGTACGCCGTACAGCATAATTACAGCCGCTTGCTGTGCGCGCCCGGATGGGTACTCGTGATCGAGGGAAAAAAGTGCAACGAAAAACGCGCGCTCCATCAGCGACAAGCAAAGCGCGACCCGGGACCACGGTTAATCTATGTAATCACGCAGCCAACCGGGACCGGTCCAGTTCGACAGGTCCTGCGTCAATTGCGCAAAACCGGCAGCGAGAGCTTACGAGTCGCGTATCGATCGTCATTGGTTTGGTTTCCTTTCGCTGTCGTACGCTTCTGATGACCGTTGCGACGGTTGCAGCAGCACCCTGCACACAATGCATCGTGGCAAAAAGGCAGTTGCAGTCCAATGGACAATGGACGCTGGGGTTGCTGCGTTGACCTTCACGAGCGATTCGCGTGACATTCATCATGCCGGCGGGCATCGAAACGAGGCAAGGTTTAGGAATGCTCCATTTCGGGCTGTGAACAAATGCCACAGATGGTGAGGGCAGCTTTTGGGTTTTCGTACGCAAGCGTTCGCGAAACTGGGTGGTCTCGGTCAAGGAGGAAAACCACACGCGCAAAGGTCACCGAAAAGTTAATGAACTCTTCCGCGTGCCGGTTCGCGTTACACCAACCAAGCGGTTCCCTATTGAAGGTCCTTGACTATGAAACGAGATGAAATGAATTTTGAAGAAATTTCCACAACAAATATGGCTGCCCGAGAGATGGAGCCCATTGCGATGCTTTTGGTACACGTTTAATGTCACACCATTGTTGGTGATAAAGTTTTGCAACACACGCGGGTCGACATCGCGATAAAATCGACGCCAACGCCGTCGAACGGCGCCTGGAGTGCTCGGTCCCCGTTTTAATGGCCCGGCGAGTCGAACTCAACCGATGTTGTTACCATTTTTCGCGGCTAAATACACGCATCCCACTCCCCGGCGGTCGCTTTCGCCTTTCCGTCGGTCGATTACCACGCGGAAAAGCTCTGCAACCAAAAACTAAGCCCATTCTACCAGGTTCCAACACGCGCGCTAGTTCCCACGGGGATCACTAACTTTCGGCGTAAATGTCTGACAAGGATCGACTCGGACCACAGCTTACGGGGCTGTGCAGCAACTGGGCTTCACTATCGCACGTTTGCCGGTGACCATAAAAGCCTGTGCCATAATACCCGCAGTCATCTAATAATTTATAGCAGCTCATCCGCCTTCCCACGGTTCGGTGAACGTAACCACGCGCGCGCGCGCGCCAGTTAGTGTGATTACTTTAGCCCACAGTGCACCTTATCCGATTCGCCGGAAACGATGGTGAGAAATCTTCTGATCCTGCGAGAGGGATTGTGTTTCGGCACAATGGCACGCTGGCCACCGGCAGAACCGTTGTTCATTTGCGACCATTTTCTGGGCTATCAAGGACACGAGCCTCCCACCAAAATGGGGCTTCCGAGAACGGAAACACAATAGACGCTCCACCATGTCCTGCCCGACGATGACGACGATGATGAGCGAAAATTGGACCTTCGGTGGCCCCGTTGGAAGGACTGCGGCCGCTTAGTAGGCCCGGTCCGAGTGTGAGCCCATTTGCTGTAACACTGGCCAGCTGGCTGGCTGGCTGGCTGCAGTGGTGCTGATGAACTATGTACAACGCCACATCGTGCTCAATTTAGAGGCTATACCGGGCGGGTCTAAGAGCCGGCCCAGCAGTTGACGACCAGACGGGCATGTTTATTCGCCCAAGCCGCCCGTGGTGGTGGCCCGTTCGGGACATTGTTCTGTTTTCACCTCCAACTCGGCACCACGGTCGCAAACACATCCCAGTCCGGATGTTTGTCTTTCGGAGGCGTCCCTCTTTCGGCAAGCTGCCACGCGGTTGCTAACGGCGTGGTGCACGAGAAATGGCACGGGTTACAGCAGTGAGTGCAAACCACATCATTGCAAAATTTTAGCTTGCATTTCGCTTACATGCACCCCGCACAATTGCTGCATCGGAACTGACCGTGGGCTTGGGTTTTTTTTCGTTTCCTTCTTTGACTTTTCCCACACAGCGATCCACCGGTCTCCGCCGTTGCAAACACTGCACAAAGTTGGAAAAGCTCCAATTCAATGTGGCCTCTTTTGCCGGCGCGCGCGCGCGGAAGCATCCTTGTGCCCGTGCTCGGGCGTTTGCGTTGCAAGGCATTCCTGAGCTTGCTCCGGTACGGGGCCGGGGTTTCCGTTTGCCAATTGTGTTTGGGCGTCTTGTTTAACCTCGGCCACCACCCCATATTGTTGGGGCAATGTTTATTGAGTGCGGAACTTTCACTGACTTTGATTTATTTCCGGACGCAGCTTCCCGCAGACGCAGCTGTTGCTGTCCGGCCGCTGGCCCGTACGGGGTTCGGTGGTCAATTTCTTCTCGGCATAATGTCCCTCGTCTCGTGGCGAAAAAAGCCTCCCTACTACTCCACCATGAAAGGTATGCTGGGCCGTTCTGTGAGGGCGAACCCAACCCAACCAAAAAAAAAAAAAGTGGAACAAAAAGGAAGCCACGATTCACGTGCTGGAATTTTTGATAAACGAAGCCATGCGAAGGCTCCATCGTGCCACTCTGCCACTTGGACCGGCGCGCTCGGTCTCGGGCAATATGATTTTCTCGGACACAATTTCGATGCCCGTCGGGCTGATGCCACCCAGCTCCGGGTGGACCCGGGAACACGTGCCCTCGTGTCGTGTGCGTTTCTCGACGATGGTGCCGCAGCCATCAGCGGAAATCTAATTTGGCATTTGCTTTTCGCACCGAACGTGCCCCTGGTGGTGCCGGTACCGGTCAAGCTTGGTCGTCCGATATTTTTCTCACATCATAAGAAACCTCCCACACCTCAGCGAGTGGGGCTTTCCTTACAGTCCTTACATCTTATGTGTTGTTTTTTTTTCTCCTCGTCCACTTAACTTTTGATGCGCCGTGTTTTATGCCTCCAGAATGTTTCGATTCGCATGAAAGCCGCTACGGGGCCGTGTGACTCGATTTGTTTCGCACCTTTTCGCCGTACCGTTTATTTGAAACAATGTGCAAACATTCGGTAAAATATTGACGGCAAAAAAAAAGAGGCTCTGATTACCTGGAAATGTCTCGCGCTGAACCTAACCAGAATTTTTCAATGATCTAACTTAGCATATCGTCTTATTCGACAGCATCTCGTTTAGTTTTTCCAGAACGTGCTGCGAAAACCATACCATTTGCTCAACGATCTCGCTGTGTTTCTAAGAATTTTCCTGCTTCTAACATCCTTCCTTTTGCCAGCAGAAGGATTTTACCCGACGAAAATCCCACAAACCCGGAGTATGCGTTTGTTTTAGGACTTGTGTCCAGCAAACACTTGCTAGCGAAACATTCGCGTTATGCTCCATTTATTATTTCCTTCCCTTGTTTGCGTGGCTCCATACAAACCACTTGCCAGTGCTTGTTATGGCACTAAGCACCAGCCATCGGTGCCAAGCGGAATCTAATGGAGCGGATGAGAGCTGCACGGAGAAATAACACGGAGGGTAGAAGAAAAAAAAACATAATAACAATAACGAAATGGATACTCAAGCAGCAAAAATGGTGAAATATACTTTCCCGCATAATGGGAATCCAAAAAATGATAATACAATTTATGGCCCTGATTGTGAGGGCACTACCGTTTTCAGCCAGCTTCGAACGACGCACAGTTTTTGCTTGGGTCAGCGAACCGGCGCCACCCGACGAAAGTAGCCACACTTTAAGGATTATTAATCTAATCAATCTAACACAAAAATCCTGCAAAAATCTTTTCAGCTGAGCCTAATATCTCACCATAAATGGTTGGCAGGGGGTGGAACTGTTTAAAATGCCGGCCTCGGGAGCATAAAAGCGGATCGGTTATTACATAAACGTGAACATGACGAATTAAAATAATCAGTTGGCGGCTTAACACTATTTCTTTTCATTTCCTTGCTATTTTATCGTTATCCCTTTCAATTCCGTGAAATAGATAACAAGGAAGATAATTTCCCGAATTAATTGTTTTATTCAGCGTTTCAAATGAAACTGTCATTGCTCTCGGTTAGCCAAAGGGTTAGTATTATAGGTTTTTGAATTTTACTGACAAGCTGTGATTTTATTCACATTGGGAACACTTTAAACAACTTTTTCAAACGTAAAAAAGCGTACAGAAAAATAAGCCAATGTACCTTGCCTTCATTGCTCTTTTTTGGGTCTACAACTTTGTTTGCTGCGTGTTAGATGTTGTGGTTTTATCGCGCATGACTCGCTGTTCAACTTACCCTAGCTAAACATTTATGTTTTGGGGCGAACTGACTCTTGCGTTTGTGTTTGTTTATAATAATATCAATTGCTGTTTATCCATTGAGGCGCATTGGTATTTTGAGTGACTTTACATTGAAATCCTCACAAAATGACGCATAAAAACTAAGTGATGCATGCAGCAGAATAGCGACTATTCAAGCTTGTGTGAAATTTAATAAAAAAAAACCATTGAAAACTCATAAAATAAAAAACAATAATTCATAAACATATTTCCATTATGCTAGGTATGTAAACAAACTTTATTTACTTAGTCGCGGTAGCATTGCTTTGTATGCATAACACGTCATATCTATGTTCCCCTGTATTGATTGAATGCAGCAAATATGCTTCCGTAGCTTATTGTATGCCTGCAAGTGCACATCAATAAACACATACAAACCACAAACATCCTCAGTGTACAAATAAATGTGCATGAAAAAGAGCAATGTGGGAAAACCGGTTGAAACACCACTCAAAGTTTGCTCCTACACCGAACCTGGTGATGCTCGGGACAGTAGTAATCAGTGCGCAACGTTCTGCCCAGCACCGAATTCATAACCAGCTTTGCCAATTTTCGAGCAAACATTCTCTATTTTATCGACCCCGTTTAGGCCCTTATTACAACGGACCGTACTTACTCCGCCGGCGGTATGATAAATTGGGGTAGAAGCGCTGTGGTTACGGTAGGATATACCTTGGCCCATTGGGTCGGAGGACGTGTGACGTAATGTTAGGAAGTGCTACAAAAATAGTCACCACAAAAACGGAGCGGTCGGAGGCCGTTAAATGCTCGAATCCTGGATGCATTCGTTTGCCCTTTTCGGAACCACGCAAAAATAAATGTTTCGTCCTAGCTTGACCACCGACCGATAGCTAGATTTTTACGCTTCCTCCTGAGATGGGAACACTTTCGCATAGCAAAATGATAGTTACAATCCTCCCTATCGTCGGGCCAATCGTTTCCCGACCAGAGAGCCCTGCAAATTGTGGTCGCATTTCACATACAATATCACACACACAAACACACACACACACATACATAAAAGATAAAGGACATCGCAGTGGAAGCAAATGTGCAGAGAGTGAAGGGCCCAACTCCTGGTCGATGCGTGCGGACACTAGCACGATAGGACTGCTTTAAGCTCTGATTTATGCATTCAAGCTATAGCTTTGTGCAAATTAAAAGCTTAATCCTTACGGTATGGATATTCACGCCGGGTATCCCGAAGTGGTCCACTCGACCCAATCCCTATTGTCGGGTTCGGGACGCTGAGCCTGATGCGCTTCACAGTAGCGGAGCCTAACTTGCGATAGTTTATTTTATAACATGTCCTTTTCGTCTCTCGCGTTAGGGTTGTGCCGAGAACGACAATGATTTAAACCCACATTGTTTCTCCACCCACAGAAGAGCTTAGGGATAGCCCTTGGGGAGTAGAATGCACATTGAAAGTTTTCCTCTGTTGCGTCAAAAGCAGCTTGCTTCGCTTGCTACTGGAACCATCAGCATTGCAACAATTATGTGCATCTTATCGATGCATTTACTGCTATGGATCGCTTCTGCGGACACTGATTAAACATTCGAGCTAGAAATCCAATCTATTACGGTTAATCAAGTGGCCCAGATACGTGCATTGCCACTCACTAGAGCACAACAGGAAATAGAAGGATTTGCTCTTAATCCCTTTGTGAGAGAAATCAAAGTATTATCTTTAGATATAAACAAAGGTCGAAAGGAGCATGCATCTTTTGTTCTTAGGCAGCATTTGCATTATTTATTGACGCATTCATATTAATGAGTTTTATGCAAAGGTAAATTGAAAGTGATACAGTACTGCATATTGATGTACAATAATCTTCTTCGAAAACATACTAGTATTAGTAAATATTAGTTATAAAAAGCAATCGAATAAAAACTTTATCATAAAAATTAACATGAAAATATATAGAAAGCATGGTGTAAAACGTAAAAATTTGACTAAATTTTCTATTCAAGCAAGCAAGCACACTTCTGCTCTTCCAACATCATGCTCAAACAATCGACCCAGTATGTGCTGAACAGCTTTGTGAGGTAAAAGTTAATAAAACATTTCACCTACATCGGATCCTCGCACGGAAGTTAATAATCAATTTACGTATAATCGAACTTCGTACCTCCGTACCACCAAGTCCATCGCCGGAAGCGAATCGAACGCGGAAAGCTTTCGAGCGCAACGAAAAACTTTTAATAAAAACCATCTTCCCCTTCATCGATCCTTGCGCGCCCGGCACGTTGGACTGGTTCCGCCGCAATATATCACTGATAATAAGGAAGTCCTCACCGTCGAGACTAGTTCCATTCCGCAAGTCACGCCCAACCAATAAGCGATAGTGACCTTCGTAGTTTTCTGTTCGCGAGCACAACCGGAACCGTCGCATCGGGGAAGTGATTCGTAGATTTTGCAAAACCTCCCCGAGCAGGATGAAGGCCGAGAGATGGACCAGAAGTGGTCCACAATCAGATCACGCTACGATGGATCGAAGCAATCGATGGATCAGTGGCAAAAAAAAAGAGGAGAACAAATGAATCCATTACCACTAAATGGTTGTCACTGGCTGGGCGCGACAAAAAAGGGCAGCAAATTTTATCGAGCTCCTCTGCCATTTTTCTTTTGGGTGTGCGTGTGTTGATTCAACCACCACGGGAGCGGTAACTACGGCTCCAGGCGTCGGCATCGTCTGGGGGAAACTTTGTCAGTTCGACACTTAATTCCCCGCAGCAGCAGCAGCAGCAGGAGCAACAGCAGTACGGCATTAATAACGGTTGCCGTACTGTCCCCCTGCGACGCGACGAGTCCATTACAGCTCCCGGTATGGTTCGCGAAATTAAGTTCAATAACGATCGCTTCTCGTGTCCTTGAACATTTTTCCACTCTCGGCAAGCTCGCCGAAGCGGAACCGTATTGAATGGGACCCGCGAGCTGAGCGATACCGGTTACGCTAGGTGCAGCGAACGACAGACAGAAAAGAGAGAGAAAAAAAAGGTGGAGCTTCAAGATGATTGCCGGAGTACACTCAACTGGTGGCGAGAATTACATCAGGCAAAGCTCCAAGAGGAGGTGGGGGGAGGAGGGAGGCTCATTACACCATTCACTGTCCCTTAGGCACCTTATAGTCCATTTTCCGGCATTCTGCACGTAAGCGGCTTGTCGAGCGCTTGAACGATCGTCAAGGGTTTACCCCGATTCTCTATCACACCGGCTTGCGTCTACATCGGTCAGGTGCGAACGGAACCCCATGCCGCAATTATGTCCAATGAATTTACACAAAACGGGTCGTCACAAACCCCTCCGATCCTTGGGTGAACCTCGATGAAGTTCTTGCAATTTCCAACCCATTCGCTTGTCGTTCGGTTTGCATGCTCTCCGTGCTCCTCGCTGTGCTTTTAATCGAATCTGATTAAGTGCTGCAAGGTGAACGACAACTGGCAGCTGCCCCAATCACACCTGTAAGGGCGTCGCCTGTCTGATGCAACATATCCTGCAGGTACCTTGCGAGCCGTAGCGAGAAGGCTGCGGTTTTCCCGCGAGAACAACAGCAACCGGCCCGTTTTCAGGGTGGCAAACAGAATGGGTTTCTTCTGCAAACATTTCAACATCCCAATGGCGACCCCATTCGCAAACCGGGTGAAGATTTACGACGGATCGAAGCGATAGCTCGAGCGCGAAGAGTGGAGGATGAACAAATTGATCAATTCGAGGCTCACACCGGTACGGAAAGAAGCTGTAACACGGGCCAGCGTTGGTGCACCATCCGTTGGGTCCACACTGCGTGTGGTAGAACCGATGACGGGCTGATGTGATTTATTGGGCTTCTTCCGGGCTTCCGGCGGCGCATCCGGGGTCACGGTTCCATTCTGCGTGGCATCCAAGAGAGAGCCGGATGTTTATTGTTTGGATTTCGTTTGCATCTCAAAGCTTCGCGCGACAGACACGCACACACACGGCGATTCGTTGCGATAATTCCACCGCTCCAGCACAACAACAGGTTTGCGGCAGCAACTTTTTCATCGTGCACTCGTCGTGCAGGCTACGCAACAACACTCCCACAGCGATTTGCCCCATTATTAGCACGGGTCAAAGGGCAAAAGTTTACTCGTTACCTCTCGCAATCAAATTGGACAGCTACATGAAATGAGAAAACTTCCATTCGCCTGTTTTTTTTTTGCGGTTGTTATTTTAGTTCTTTAAAACATCCTGACCTCTCCGGGATCCCCCGTCGGTCGTTGGTTGTGTCGGTTGGTTTTAATCGAAGCTCACGTGAGCGATTCATACGCACACGGAACATTCGGTGGAAAATTAACAGCCTATTCCGGGCGGGGCGGGATTTGTTTCCGAGTCGCAAGGAAAGCCACTTCTCCCGTTCTTTCGCGTGCAATATCTGCGCACATCCGTAATCTAATTTTTCTACCAACACAGTATAATGTTACAGCAGCGCTCGCGAGAGATTGGCGCAAAAATTGGCCCCACACTTTATGCGCTACCAGCGCCACTAAATGCTAATACTATCCGCTATCCGGGTTCGCAAATGTAGATTATCCACGGCGATAGTAAATGTTACCGCATCGAACGCTTTACGCGCCCTAACCGAAGCCAAGTGAAAGCCACGAACGAGCGGGCGCTATCATATCTCGCACCATCGCTGAGCTGACGACTTTGCCAACAGAAGACTTCATTTTACATCCTCATCGTACCGGCAACGGTTTTTTGAGCTGCCGGTTGGAAGCCGGAAGCAAGCTGCCAGCAGCGAGCGCGGGCCACTGGAACTTATTATGGTGCTGTGCTCAACGCAACGAAAGCAAAAAAAAAACTCGGTAATGGAAATGGGAGCAAAAAGAACCCCTCCCAATACTACGCACACCACAGCTTTCGGCCAGGGCAAGTTTTGCAGCGAAATTGCCCCAAGTTTTCCCGTGTCCGGTCACCACTGGCCGCCACCGGCGCTTGCCATTACTTGTGCCCGTGTATAGCCGGTGTTTTTTTTTTTTGGACTGGGAAACTGGCCATCTTTGCGCCCGAAAAGCCAAATCATGCATTATGCTTAATATCGAAGTTTTTCGCTTACCGCACACTCCCGCCGGCCTTTCAGTGCTTGTTTGTTTCGTGCTACGAGACAGACAGACAGGCGATACAAGAGCCATCGGAGGCCATCGATGGTATTAAAGGGCACGGTGTAGCTATCGCACAAAGTTCGAGCTTCAAGCCATGCTGGAGATTGCGTTTGGGAGATCTGCATTCGCAGGGGAGACACTGCGCTAGCCGAACAGGCCGCTGGTCCCCGAGCTTGGCACATCGAAACGATGACTAATCGCTTTTGATGAAGTGATTTGTTGGTAAATGTCGTCCAGAGCGAAGACATCGAAATGGCCCTCCATCAGCTGGTCTCCTTCGGAAGCGAAAGTCAACTAGGCTCGAGGGCTGCCACGAGTGACCGGAAGGTCGGAAGGATATCTTGGAAAAACTTTTCAATCACCACCTCGCGAAGGCAGCACCGTTGTGCACGGAAGCAACCAACCTCCTGCAGGTCAGCATGGTTCGATGGAAGATTGATCGCAGCTGAGCGCCCACATATCAACTCAAACCCCCGGATGGACAAAAGCCCACGCAAGGACACCATAAACATCGTCGGTATGAAACACCAGCTAAAAACGTACGAGGGGATATTGTACGAGACACACGTACACAAAAAAGCACAAAGAAAAGCACTCCATTTGAACGCAGCAACAGCAGCAGCACGGTGGCGGCATGGTGTGTTTGTTTTAATAAAAAAGTTTTTCGATTTTGACGAATTAATTCATTGCTGAAGTTTGACGGCTCGGTAGGCGGGCGGCAGGCTACCGAAAAAAAAACCCCGGCGGACGAGTGGGTGGTTGGGTTTTCCCTCGACATGAGACCCGTGTGCCGTTGAAAGTTGCCACTGGTACAAGGACGCGCAGCTTGCCGCGGTGAAAAGCGAGGGAAAACCGAGCTTTGCTGTCAAGCAGACACGCGGGTGAACGCGAGTGAACATGAACACACGTGGAGGCTGGCAGCATTTACAAAACCGAATCCGAAGCTCCTGGGTCTGGGAGCTCGAGGACGAGGTTTTAGTTTAGGTAATGTTCGTTGTTTTTATGCGAGCGTGCGCGCGCGCGCGTCCTTAATGCTGCTGGTCCCGTTTTCCCTACGCCAAAAGCATTAGAAGGGGGTTTGTAGAGCACTCGGCCGAGGGATGGATCGGAGGGAAAACATAAAACAACAACATGGTCCTGCGAGCTGGAGCTTTTCCAGTCCGGCAGACGGCCAGTCGCGCCTGCCAACGGCAAAGTTTTGCTTTTTCGCTTGAACATGTTTTGTTTGTTTGCCTTTGCTAGCTTGCCTCTCGACCGGTATTAATTCGTGGTGGTTTGTTTTTGATCATAGCAGCTCGATCTCGGACCAACGCTGGCGATAAGAAAGTTCGACTAGTTGCTTGGATACTCGCAAGAATTCCCTAGCAACGCCTGGCAGCCAGTTTAAGCAGCAGCGTTAGCAGCACTACATTTGCGCCCGGTGCAGCGTTAAGAAACGTCCAGTGATATTAGTTTTCCGAGCAAAACGGGATGGGCGAGAATGCGAGCCCCAGCGAACGAGTGAATATTTTATGCCCCAGTTGGCGCGCGAGTACACCCTCAAGACATCGCAACCTTCAGCGAGGTTTGCTTTTATTTTACTCCTCTTTCTTCGCGCTCGACTGACAGTAGTGACAGCTACTATGGGCACGAGAAAAAAAACAGAAAAAAATCCCCCCTTAAGAAGTGCTTTTTCGCACTCGTCGACGGGGCCAACCTACCTTCGCTCGAGGACGCCAATTTTCCGAAAATCCTGACCGACGGCACCACCGTGGGCGTCGACAAAACGATGCCCTTTGCCGTCGTTGTCGTCGTCGTCGTCGTTTTGGCCGTAGTCGGTGCAATCGGGATGGCAGATTGGACGTAGCTGACCAGCACGATGCCGGTCAGGGTAAGCGCGATGGCGAAACGCAACATGGCGCGATAGCGATGACTGGGTTCGATTAAAGCTCCTTCAAATCACGGGTCCTCTGCTTTGCCCAGGCAGCGGGCCACGCGGACGATGAACTGGCGCTGGCACGCGAATTATCTCGCGTGAACCTTCTCGTCACCCTTGGTGACCCTTTTGGGTGGTGTTTTGCGTTCGCTGCGTTTCGTTACGCTTGCCACCGCGGTGTCGAAATGGTCCACACACACACGCACACACGCGAGCGCGCGAACAAATTCCCCAAAACAAGATCGCTTGCACAACGAACGGCACGATTTGTTATCAATAAATTTGCAATATTTTTCCTCACAGGTGCTTATCGTCGCACTTCTTCACCTTCTAACCACGCGGTGTGGTAACACGCGAACAGGAAGCAGACCAGGGTGCACCGTTTCCCCCCACCACGAACCCTACCCTTGCGACCCTTTAATGGTGTGGGCACGCGTTGGGCGAACGGCGGGCTTGACAACTTTCACAAAATTAATCAATCTTTCGCAACTGGAGCGAGCGCGCGCTAGTCTTGTTCGGTTCCGCCGAATGATGCAATTAAGTCGCTACACGTCGCCAAACTGACAGTCGCCGAGTGTGTCGGGCGGAAAACTTCGACCGGGGCTTTCCTTCCCCGTTGCAGTGCGAAAAGCGAAAGGGAAGGAGAGTGATCCTTCGACGCACTACCTGTGCAAGCAAACACAGCTGTTTACACGGTTCAGCGGGGCTAAAAAATAGGCCCTCCCCGGAAAATGTCTCCGAAGCCGCGTGGCGAGCAGAGAAAAGCTCCAATTTTCCACCGGAAACACCCCACGCAATCGGGCAGCTGGGCAGTATAGAAGAACACACGGGTACGCGCGCACCTTTTCCAGGCCTTTCCACCGACACTAGGCTGCACACGAGTCAGAGTTGTTCACACGGTGCGGAAAACCCACTGCTGCTGAACGAAGCTGTGTGTGTCATTACGCCACGAGATGCTCTAGTAGACTGAGTAGTAGTCGTCCTCGGCGATCTCGGCAGCCTCCGCAAGGGCTGCCCGCTGTCAGGAACAACGCTTATCATCGATTTTCTCTGCCTTATCCCACTCGTGCGCTCACGGACGCGTGCTCTCACGCCGGGCAGCTCCCAGCATCCTAGAACGATGCTCTACTTAGCGCTCTCACGCACCGATAGCATCGCTCCCTAGCCCTTTGGCTCGCCTCGATGGCCCTTTGCGTTCTCGCTCGAAGGGCCACAACCGCGTGTTGTGGTTGTTGGGGCTGCGAAATCTCTACGTACGCTTTTGCCACGGAAACCCTCGAGGAAAGCCAAAAGCCTCAGCTGCGTTATCACCAGAGACCCACCGCGCTGTGTGCTGTCGGAAATTGGATCAGCAAGAGAGCGCTCTGTATTGCGCTTTCTCGTGGGTTTTGTTCACTTTCTCGTGCTCTTATCCATCCGGTAGCTGCTCTCGGGCACTCGTTTGGACCTCGGAATCGTGTGCCTGTTTTGCACACGCTCTCCAGGGCGGCCCTTTTGAGTGACTCGGCTAAACGGATGCGAAAATGGTTCCAGTTACGCGGGGATTTCTGAGCAACAACAAAAAAAGGAGCCCTTCTAATCGCAAGTCGCACCGCACGTGGCCGCAAGTAGCGCATTATGGCGTTGAAAAAAAAATGCCATCTCCGGAGAAGGGCGCGAAATTCAACATACGAATGCATGAGTGAATAGTGTGGCCAAAAAAAAAACGTTCACAGCATAAAAGCCAAGATGTTATAAGCCGATCTATTCTGGCATTATATTCAAAGCGTTTAAATGCGCATTTCGCCAGCAGGTGTTTAGTTCGAACCGATACGAAAGCACGCTCTAGGCCAATTGCAATGAAAGAGAAAGCTACAATCCCAAAACAGATACACAACAAGCGAAACACATGTCAAACAAGCTGTTGAATCTAATTATTTATTCATGAACGCATGGAAGGGCCAGCCGGTGGCGGATCGCGACCATCGTCGCCGTACCGAAGCCGTACGGGGTTTCAAACTCCCGCAGCAAATCGGTTTGCTGCGTCGAGCGGCATCCCCGTGTTAGCCCGTAAATGGAAGCTCGTTGGCCCGGTTTTTCCTCCCCACTGGCGACAGCTGAGCCATCTATTCATAGTTTTCGCGACGCTGTGAATGAGTTAACATCGCAGTGGCGTTATTTTTTTGCGGCACACACGTTCCAGCGCAATCAGCCGATGGTGGCGGCTCCATCTGTACGTTAGGCGCAAATATTATTTCACCGCAAATGAAGAACCTGCTCGCTGGTGTTACGCGCTTCTCCAGGTGACATGGCTCCAAAGCTCTGCTGCTACGGCACAGACCGTCACTCACATTTCCAGTGAGAGTCCACTCTAGTGATGGCAGTGCTTCCCTGGCATCCGTGCTGAATATCTATGCGAGATGATAACAAGGTTGCGAGCGAATCTTCAACCAAACGAAGCTCGCGTTGCGATAGCAACCGTCGTTTCAACATACAACGCACACATGCACGCGCAAAAACGGACGAAAAGTGTCGTCCTGGCTACGACAGCGTGGTTAGGTGGGTTAAAAATTGAGGGAACATTTTCGACATATTCCTGGCCTTGCTGGCAACGCTGGTTGGGAAGAGTTTCGCCCACGAGAGTCCTGGCAATGCCTGTGAGTGTTCGGTAACGCAATGTTTTAGTAGATCTCTCTCGCTTTTCGAGCTGAGAGAGAGCCCGTATGCTTCCGTTTCTATTCGCCCACTGGTCTTTGGGATCGGTTTGTGCGCGCCACGTTGACTCAGTGTGTTGCCACGTTGCTTCCTTTTCGCCAAAACATTTTACCGCAATGACTTCAATTTAGCTTCTGCGAACAGCAGAAATTCGTATCTGGACAATGTTTTTGCTCCAATTAGAAATTTGCTTTGAAAGCTCCCTTTGTTTCTGAATGTTTATGGAAGTTAACCGAACGCTCTGTACGTACTTGTTTGGTGTGCAGTTTATTGGGCTTGTTAATTAACATCCTACCTGCCAACCAGCCAATCTATCATGCTTTTCACGACTGACAATAATGATACATTTCGTACACGAGGAATGTGAGCTGATAAATCACTTCGCGAAAACTTGCAGCACATGGTGATCAATCGTTAAGGATCGCTAAGTACTAAATGTAGAAGTTACAAGACATACTGCACGATCACACGCTGTAGTGGGACGTTGAGAAGACATTATTTCACACCTGTCTCACTCATCAATCTAATACGTACGCGTTTCACGTGTTACTCGCATTTCAGCCGGTTAAAAGCTCAGTAAATGAATAGTTTACAAGAGGCATGATGAGTTTTGCTCGATAACTAATTGACATTTAACGGGGTTCATTGGTGCACTCAAACCAACGACGGCAAAAGTTACGAGGCAGTGATTCAAAAGCTACTCGAAAAATATACAGCTAAACTTTGCTTCAGTTTTCCCTCGCTTGGCCACCTTCGTCGAGGGAGCGCACAAAGCTAGCCCCCAAGTCGGGAAAGCTGAGGGTTCAGAAGCAAAAAAAAAAATATCAAGAGACATATATATAAATTTCAAGCCGAAAAAGTTGTTTTCGAATGCAACAAAATAAAAGTGTGCCGAAAAAACGCCGCACAGCGGAAAAACCTGTTCGGGGGTGACGAGCCGGCCGGTGGTGGAAAATCGGATCAAGTCCTCGAAGCACACGGACATGTTAGGGCATCATTAGTACGGAAACTTTGTTTCCCGGCTGACGGTGGCGCGCTTTGCTGAAGAAGAACGATGATGATTACGTTCACCAGGCGCAAGGAGTGCGTGTGGCTTCTTCATGCTTCTCGATTTTGCTAATAAAACCGTAAAACAACTTCGGACTTTTCCCCCCCACGCACATTACGCCCATTTGTACCGGCACAACCGCGGCCGGGGACACTTTCTCCTTCCCTGCGCCCCTTCACTCAAGTGCGAGTGCGAAGGAGGAGAAGCGAAGAAGATAAAGAAAAAAGAAAGACATCTATCTACCAACTTGCTTCCGGACGTGTTGAAGTGGTTGTGGAGCGAAAAGTGAACACGATTCATCTTTGGTCCCTTCGGAAAAAGACCAACGAATCTATAGCGACAACCCGAAAGAGCGCTGGATGGATAGAAATCGGTGGGCCGAAGCTCGCCTGGGCGGACGCGAGGATTATCTTTTACGGAACAAGAAATTCAATCAATGTCAACGACGCTTCCACAACGTGTTGTGCCCTACCCGGTTGGTGTCTACTTTTCCACGCCGGGATGGTGTGTTGGCAAAAGTGTTCTCTTTTTTCACTCCTACTCAGCGCAGACCACTCCATATTTCAGCGCCGTAGGCCGCCGTGCCGTAGGAGATGCTTTTGAGGAGTCAAAATGGAATAAACTTAACCACACCTTACATGTGCTTGTGTTTCGGTCCTCCACCGTTGTTAAGCTCGTGGGAGTCTTTTTTTTTTTCGCGTGCTTCAAACGCTGAATGCCATCAGACACCTGTGAGCAGCCGCGCTTCCACGGGTAGGCGCGTGCGATGGAAAACAAAACAAAACAAAACATAAAATAAAAAGTTCCTCGCGACAAAACCCCCGCAGGTGCGTCACGAATATGAATCTCGAACGAGCTCGGCGGGGAGTCTAATGCGAACATGAGCAGATAATGCTGCCTGACAGTGAGCTCGAATCAGATTTCAACTAAATTCCGCTAAGATTTATCATGCGTAGCAGGGATTCCGATTGTCAAAGATGTATGCAACAATTGTTGAAATAATGTATGGGAAGCACATGTTTGTGCTCTAAGAAACAAACAGTAAACCGGTGGGATGCGTGGCTTTGAATGCATGATTTTTTTTTCATTCAATTGTTTCAGGATAATAGACCAACAAGTGTAATCCATGTACGCTGTATTGCATTGGAAAATTAATCCGAAACTTCTTTTCGGAAGTTTTCGTCTATCGATAACACTCAAATAGATGATAGTCCACTGCACTGGTGGTATTGGATCGCATCGAAATTCACACCGCCAGAAACGAACGGCGGATTGTCCCGGGCATTATGCCAATTTTCATAAGAGAGAGTAGCTATGCTGAAGCTTCCAAGCTTATCGTCACCTGGCAACGAATCGGTGGCAGCATAGCCATCATTCGTACGGAACACGAACAAAGCAAGCTCTGCTCTGTCACCGGCTCATCATGCGGAAGCAGCGACATCAGTGGGTGATAAAGCATAAAATATTCACGACATCACAGCCTACGCGGCACATTTCGTTGCTTTAAAAATCGGCACCCACCGTGTCCATTCTCGAGATGAATTCCAGGGGCGAGCTTTTTGGCAGTCGTGCACATTTCCTCGGATCTCCCATTTCTCGGACCGTCCGTCAGTCGCCCTTAGCAGGTGACACCTGCGGAAAACCGTTTCACCCATCCACAATTCCTCGGTGCCTTTGGACGCGTACGGATATCTTTGGGAAAAATCTTCGGGAATTTTCGCCCCATACCCGGCGGAGCACATTCCACTGAGTGCTCGTTTTGGTTCGCGTCGCTTGTTGCTTATTAAATTTCCTATTCACTGGTAATTTATTCCACCGTATGCTAATCATGCACGCCGGGAATGGATGGATCTCCCAGCAGCACACACGTATCTGTGGGTCTAAAAAGAAAACCTCCCTCCGATATTCACCCCGGCAAAAGTGTTTTGTTACAACCCCCGCGGTAGCCTTCGGGAGCCATCTGGATGTCCGGGTAAGACTGTTCATTCGCAAACTTGATCCGATCGAGCCCGCCTACGACGACCCGTCGGTCTCGAGTCATATGCGCGGCGAGATTGAAAGCGTTGTTGCGAATAGAAAAGAATCCGCGGGGAAATGAAAATGGTGTCATGTGCTTGCATCGACACAATGTGTGGCAGGTAAGCTATTGAAATGTCTAGCTTACAGCCAGAAGGGTAAAGCGATACGGCAAGGAACCTTATGCGACCATAACGAACAGCCTTTGGGGACATTCGTCGATCGAGCAGGTCTTCCGGGGTGGGAGAGTACTCGCATAGGGGGACAGGATCGCGCCGGTCGAATTTACGATGGATCTCAGCGGAGTTTTCCTGTTTCGAGGGAAATTTTAAAAAATATTCTATATGAAAAAATATCTGCGTTTTTTTTCCTTTTCTCTCACCGCCATCAAGGGATCCTTGACGGCGGTATACATGTTGCTTTGAAGATGTAAGACAAGCGCTGGCATCCCACGGGCCGTAACCTCGAGAACCCTTTCACGTAAAGCAAAGCATCCCCCACATGTCTTACGCTGCGGCTTAGAATTTGACATTTCAATCTGCACATTTTGGTGGCCCTGTATATTAATCCCACGAAGGTATGTAGCAAGATGAGAGCGCTTGTCGTGGGGCGCCCCATACATGATTAGCATTTCTGGAACGCACCACCAGCCAAACGTCGATGCCAACGGAATATGAAAAGCTGTCCCTGCTAGCTGTTGAAAGTAAAATACAACCAGCGCAAGGTGCTCCTGCGTGACTTGATTCAAGTGACGAACAAGAAGCTTCCTGTTCTTCTTGTGAGAAGATGAAAACACTATTTTATGCACTGTCGATTCAAGTGATTGTATGGCGCTTTGGAGCGTTGGCTGTCACATCACAAGAACGGTTGTAATTTTCAAAAAAGCCCTGGATTTTTTTAATGCAAAAGGGCTTTGTGAAGCTGCCTTCATATGCTGATCTAACCTTCCTCTTCGATACCACCAGACAGCTCCTGCTCAACCAGATGAAATCATTTCCACATTACAGTAAAAGGAACCATTATTAGCCCAAAGTTGGAACAAATTAAAACAAATAAAGGGATGTTAGAAGTTGCGAGATTGGATGCAAATGGTGGTCAAGCATTAAATTAATCCTCGTTGTTCCGTTCCCAACTGCTTACATTCTGCACGAGCTACCGGCCGGCCCAAGAGCCCGCTGGATCCGGTGTGAGAAAAACTGGTGAATGCTTATCCACCAAAGGACGAGAGCAGGGCGCGCGCCATTTTGTCTTAATTTATTCGCAGTCTCACCGGGAAAGCTCGGTTCGCTGCGTTCTGCACGGAAGCCGTAATTTCTCTTCATTCGCCTCATATCCAGCGCTACCGGAAAAGGGGTTCCATGTTTAAATTATTCCCAGCGTGATCGGCCGATAAGCACCGGGAAGAAGCGAGAAAACGAAAGCGATTGCCGGAGGAAGTGTTAAAACGGAATGAATAGCGAAAGAGCGACTTGTTTGCATATGCTCCCGGGGTAGCTTGGGGTTGCACGAGAGTACCACGATACCCACAAACTGTGGCATACTCAATGACCCTAACTGCCGTTTAGCTCGGCTTGAAGGTAATGGGTAAAATGCATTTCATCCCGAGATGCAGCACAAGCGGGACTTCTAGTGCTCGCTGGTACCGGGATTGATAATCGCGATGAATCGGGTTATCGATGGTTTACACTTGCATGTTATGACTGTTGGTTGTAAAGCAAAACACTAGGACTAAACGTCGATCATTGTACCATGGATATTTCTCTACGCATCACGCTGTCGAGCTAAAGCGAATTGCAACAATTCCAAGTCATAGCATCGTTGATAGTGCAACCCGTGTACCAAGCTGTTCGGAGAATGAATAATCACCCTTCAGTAACTTCATAATAAGCGCCAAACAGAGTGCACTCGGCGCACAGAGCCATAGAATTACACCCCGCGATCGGAGACTGGCTAATTGCACAGGCTACGGAAATAATCAACTCGGCTCGGCGGATGATGCACAAGACGGAAAAACCGTTCTAATTCTAATGCGTAGTGGTTTGTTTTGCGCATTTCATGTTGTTTGTCGTTCGCTGCTCGAGTTTGTGTAATCGAACCGCGTTTTTACACCACTTTCGATTAACTCTCGTGTCGGTCTTATTGAACCGAGGCGTGAATGTTTGTAAACATCAATTCTTTGCATCATTCTAGTGGAGTTTGCATCATAGCGTGTCGTTTGTTTGTTGTTGCTCGCTTGAAAGATAATCGGTCACTAGGCCAAAATGTGCGTGTGTGTCGTCCCGCGAGAGATTAAATTTCATTTGCTTGGTGGCTTTACTTTTTTGCTCTTTTAAACTTGCGTTGATCCCACCGTTGATCTAGCAGCTGCATCATGCCGATGCCGCGATTTGCCATAATAGGCCACACGGCGCTTCATTAAAATTACGTTTGAGTTCGTCGCGTTTAAGCCACCAAACCGACCCGGAGTTGGCAGTTTCTTCCCTCTGGTCCGGCTTCTTTCCACTCTTTGCATCCCCCCCGCCCCGTGTCCTTGGCCATCAGGCGCGGGATCCGTGGCTCGACCCCAAGGCAGTGGGGGAAACTTTTCGCGAAACTCAATATCAATTACGCACCGACCGCACGAGCCGAACCGCCAGCCGCAGCGCCACCATCGACCCTGAGGGACTTTTTGTGGCGAACCGCTCACATTTTCCGCGTCCCGCTGCATCACTCCCAAGGGCTTCACACACACACCGGACTCGTTCGCCGGTCGGTGGGTGGAAGCGTTCCTGGATGTATGGGAAAGTTTTCCCAAGCCGGTGGACGGCAGCCGACGAGCATCCTGTTGGCGGGAAGCCACCAATGGCTAAAACTGAGCAACCGAGCGATCGAAATCGGTGGTGGTTTCAATGCTTTCGCGAAGGCGTCATTTGGGGAATATAAATTGATGGAGCTGTGGCGAAAACGAAAAGCACACGGCAAGAATGGGACATGCACGTCGCGAGTGGCTACTACATCGTCAGCGGTGTCGTGTCGAGTGTCGTTTGGGGGGTTTAGATTATCATTCCGCCCTGTCGCTTTGCTGCTGTAATGACCGTTAATTTTTACCGCGCTCATGATTGCGCATGATTTTTTGGGGCAGCGAAGGAATGAGCAAAGGCAGCAACAAAAAAAAAGCAGATGAGCAGATCTGCGCGAACGTAAAGTTTGATAACCCAGTTTCTGGGCTATGAATATATAACACGGCAAAAGTTGCATCCTACAAGGTGCGCCTTCTGGTGGATTTGAAACGTCACGGTCGGTTGAATTTGGTCGAAATTATTGGCGTTAGAAGCGCGCTAAATGAAATGAGGTCACAATCGTACCGAACACTCTTAAAATGTGGATTTTAAAGTCAAATGAAAGCCATTGACAGTATGTCCGTCAAGTTGATGGAAGATCGATGTAATAAAACCTTGTGTAACACTATCCTAAGCACTAAGCAACGGCAACAGACGACCACCAAAACGTCCAATGAAGTTTTATTATTCATCAAAATCCCGCGATTCGTCGGTTGACGGCTTACAACCCACGCTACCTGTTTATGCTGGCTTATGCTAGCCAACATGCGCATGCTTTCTTAAGCGCACCAAATCGATGGAAATCCATCTCGCCACGTCTGGCACCACCGCCAGAGCAAATAGAAGGTCTCCCCCCCCCCCCAGAAACAGACCACATCCAAAATTCATCCTTTCAAACCCACCAATGTTGCAAGTGCCAACGAATCAACTCCACGCCCGTTGCAAGGATCTTGACGTCAGCGCCATAATCATCATCATTGGGCTTCATTGTTGTTGTCGTCGTCGTCATGGGTGCCTAATTGTGAAGCCATTTGAAAGGGCAACCACCGGCAACACGGGCCCACTCTCGAATGGTTGGTTTCCTATTATGACACATAATTATTCGCCTCCCATCGCGGTGAGTGACTCCTCCCGAGCCTCGATGGACCATTTTCATTTCATCAACAGCATCCTGCGGCTTTCGGACTGGCGAGCCAACAGCATCCTTCGGCCGCACCACACGTGGCCGGTTCGAGAGCGGCGGTTCTGGGAAATAAGCCGCTTTCGGTTACCCAGCAACAGGATCAAGCCCGCCCGCGACGTTTAGTTGGGCCCCGTCATGCATTACCTATGCACAACGGAGTCGGTTTACGCTCCTTTCTCGAGGTTTCACCCAGTGACCGGGACTACGGCTTTGGACTGGACGTACGCCTCACGGCACCGGTATGCTATTTGCGGAAGATCGTGCTTCTGATGATGAGTCATTAGAAATTCAGCTAGCAAAGGGTTCGAACCGGAGACGGTCCGAGGGAAAATGCTGTTCCGGTGGGGGCTAATTCCAATTAGCCTGCGACATGTGACGCACGGCGTCGCAGCGTTTGCATAAAACATCATTTCATCCTTTCCCGTGCAGCGCATGAAACTAATCGTGCCACCGGCCATCCTGCTTTGTGGCTCGCGTGGGTTCACTCAAAGTCACAATATTTCAACCCGCTCGAAACCGGTCAGCTCGTCTGGTAGCCACTCTATCGCTCTCTCTTCTATTTTTGGCGTGAAGTCTGGGGAAGACGATGCTGCTAATTAATTTGCAGTCCTGCCGAAGGCTCCCGGACGCACCCGGAAGCCACACCGATCATGCGGATCATAATTATTTCAAAACCAAACTTGTACCCGCTGAACCGGCCCTAATCCGGGTGACCACTTCGCTCGCTGTTGCTTGGAGCAGAATATTCGACATGTCATCATGCTTCTCCTATCATTAGCCAGCAGCGTAGGCAGTTTACCCTCTCGGCTTCGTGCTCCAGATTGATCGTCTTGGAGCAGTCTTCATCGTGAGTATGGGCGCCGTCTTTTTGTTTGAAAAAAAAAAATCAACCCAGCTGCCGGATGCCATCCCTTCGCAAAGTGCTCTTTCTGCCGCTGCTAACCCAGAAAGATAACCGATTGCGATGTGCGCACTTTCTGCGGTCAGCCGGGGCACGGATCGGGAATTGCGCAACTCGACCGCTGTGGTCAAAATACACGGAAGTTAACTGGACTATGCAATGCGCTGCCGTCGACGACAAGAGTGCAAGATTGATTACAGACCCGAATGAAAGAAGCACAGCGCCTAGCAAACAGACGATGGCCAACAGACAACGATCTTCGACGCTGAATCATGGACTTTTGCTAGCGGGCTTGCGAGGGCGCCTGACCTGTTAATAAGCGATTAGTTTAAGCGGCTCGCGGAAACACTCTCTGCGCGGATGTAGCAATAACTCTAATCACGAAGAAATGTGCAGACATCAAATAGATCAGTTGGGCGATTAATAAAATAAACATATGAAGCAAATGAGTGAAATGCATTATAAATCGAGTTGATGAGAAGAATTTCCATTCCTTATAATTTGACATTGGATTATTTGGTATAGAAAATTTAAAAAAAATACTAGATATGGGAATCTATTGAGTAATGCAAAGCGTGTGTTTTAAGCTGAATTCAATGAATTCGATTCAATTCATGAATCAAGCCAAATCCAATTTGTTTTGCTTAATTTAATGCCCTATAAATATGTTTGTTTTACAAGTATAAAGTATATAATTATATAGTGAGTTTCAGTGAGCTACAGAAGCCTGATATTACACAATACTTTTGATGGTTTTATATTGATTTTATCAAACAATCAACATTCATTTCCCAATATATTTTATACATTTACGTAATGTATACAATTATATTACAATCAACTTATGGTGTATTTGGTCAAAGAATTTGTACAACGAATGGTTGAAAGTATTATGTACATTATATGTGAAATAATCACCACTATTAGATGTTGCATAGCATTGAATAGATAATAAAAAAAATTATAATATACAAAATATCGCCTAAAATTTGTTTTAAGATTTCAACGACATTGAACATACAAGTCAACAGTGTACATGTTAAATAGTTATACAAAAACCTATACTAACTCATAAAAGTTCAAGATCGGACAAAGATATCATAAAAATTGAATGTGGCTTACAGCAACTGTAACTGGCATATTTCAAAGCAACAAAATAAAAAAAATCAATCGTAAATTTTCCATAATCTAACGCATTGAAACGCATTGTACTTATTGTTATTTAACGTACAAACTTTATCAAGCTTTTTTATTGGTGTTGTTTTTTATTTTGTTCCAACTAAATCTGGGGCGCTTTTTTCTCATCAACATCCATCGAATGCGTGTTGATAGCTTGATTACTATTTACTACCCCTATCGATTCCGATTTTCAAAGAACGCTCTAACGCTTAAAAGCCTAACGCAGCCCGAACGATTGTTGGAGACAGTTCGCGTTTGTTTATTCACTAAAAGACGCAGCTTACGTCAATCGATCGGCAGGATTTTTTTTTCACTTATATCGCCCTGAGGGTGGGATTTTACTTTTCAAACAAAATCGTTACGCCGTATCGAACGCAGCGCAACACACGTGCCACGTAACCTCATTCGTGAATGCAAAGGTACAAATGTCATCGCGATCGTTTACGCCTTATCTCTGACTGCTTTTGAGCTTCCGGTTTCCTCGGGGCTACGTATTTGCCTATATACGCGCTGCTCCACGCCCTGAATCAAATGGCCACACATTTGAATAAAAGAAAATCCATTTTCATTCCCGCCACACCGGGGTTCTTGCTCCTTTTCTTGACTCTTCTCCGAAAAAATGCGAGTCGTTTCGTGGCAGGCTTGTGCCTTAGCATTGTAGGGCTTTGGCTTGACGAGACCCACCACCTGCCTGCCAGTGATTACCGCGAAACTCCTTCGTCTATGACTTTGCAGGCGGATCCTTGCAAGGACGCAAAAGCCCAACTCTCCCTCCCACCCAAGCACACATGCTGTTTCGGTTCTTTATTTTTTTTCTGATACCTCCACAAAACGGAAGCAAAAGGAGCATGGCTAAACGCAAATGAATTTTAATGATGTTCGATTCGATTTCGTCTCCTCGAGAATCCTGGCCCGGGCTCGGGCAACGAGCACTCGGTGCAGCGCAACGCAGTTCCTAAACAGCTCTCGAGCGAAATTCCGAATGCGCAGGGGAACGTTCGTTTGCGTCGTGTGGTGTTGTGCTTCTTTTTTTTTGTTCATCCTTTCATCATTCAGCTGGTGGCGAATCGATTTCCTCAACTGGAGAAAAATGGCATATATCTGCATACGCGAGCGGAATGGGCGGTCCGGAATTTGCCTGACTGTCACGACGCCGACTCGACGACGACGTCTTGTTCAGCGGTCCGTTTTGGAGCGTCGAATTCAATCGGTATTCTCGCAAATGCAGACGACCCTCTGTTCGATGAAATCTAAACAGGACGCACGCCCTTGATCTATTGATGCAGTGGGTAGTGTGGCTTAAAAATATTTTAAACTTGGCCAGCCCTTGCGCCTCTTACGTTCGACCGAATCCACTCAGCTCATTCGCAAAACGATCACATTGGCTGTATCGTTCGTTGAAAGGCCATTCACAGAGCAAACACAGCCTCCCCGCTCGGGAATGGGCACGGTAAGCTGTGCTTCATCCATAACCGCCAAGCCCCGTTCATTGCCTCGGTGTTTGTGCGGTAACTTTTTCCGCAAACCGTAAAAGTGTCGTTGATGGCCCTCGCCCGCACCAACCAACCGCTCGATGGGTTGACACTTTTTGCTGATATTATGACGTTTCGTACTGCAGCTCGAAACTATGGGGAGCAGCCCTCGCGATGGCTTGCAATGAAAATATACCCCGTTTTCAAACAGCCGCTTCGGCTTCAACGCGTCTCTCGAAACGATGCGCTCCCACGATACGAAGGGCTCAAAAGCTTTAACTTTACTTTGCAACCACGCGAAGCAAATAGGGAAAGGCACGGTCGAAAAGTCATTTTACTTTTAACAACGATCGGAAGAAAGCGTTTCCCTTACCAATGATGGTCCTCGAAAAGTGGCCTTCTTTTACGTGCTCGTTCGGGAGGGGTTTTCCTCATTCCCGAGAGCTCACATTTTGCGCTGGCGAGGATGGCGGCTTGCGAAAACGGTATAACTTTACGACTCTTGGGAAGGTTCGTGGCCCTCGCCCTTTTGCTGTCTAGGCCGCTCGGTTCTAAATGGCGCTAAAAGAAGTCAAAAAGTACGATTTGCGATTCTTCAAGCGAACGGATTTTACTGTTGATGCTGTTTCGTTCAATCGGCAGCTGCTAACACCGACCGAAGGGAGCAGAGATGATGAATTCAAATATCCTAGCGTCTTTTGTGTGCCGCTCGGCGACGCTACCGAAAGGATTATGCCGCTACTGGGACGAGTGGGGCTTGTGGAACCACGTAGGGAGCAAGTCATCTACATTACGGGTGGATGAGTTCGGAGTACCAAAATGTGGCTGAAAATTATGCACTTGAATTACAGCTTTAGTGGAGCTTATCTTACGTATTTGCGTTATGCCACAGCAGGATACAAAATAATTTAAATGGTTTTTATTGAGCAAACGTTGCATAGAACTTCCGCAAAATAGATCACATAGAGTATTCAAACTCTGTGCAGGGCGAGCTACGGCATACTTAGTGAGTTATCCTGAAAGTATGCAATGTACAAATAGCTATGTCGTACCAGGCGTATTTAGTAACAGCTCGTAGCACTATCAAACTTAAGGCGGTTTCGATTGATAAACACATAATGTACTGAGCTTTACTACAATTTTACCCAAAAGATTTTCGATAAGTAATAAATATTTATCTATCGTTCTATAAATAAAATTAGTACAAACTTTTGTAAGCCGGCTAATCATGTAAAAATATTTTAAATAAACTTTATGCAATATGTTTATTTAAATATGTGATATTTTCCAACTCATCAAGAACTCATCCAAGAGTATGTGATCATCTTTAACTTCACATATACCCCAGTGGAAATGTGATTAAAGCTTACCTAAACTTCACGCCAACAAATCAATGAAGTAAAACTAAAAGTAAATTTCAACGATTGAAATAAAAATTTCTGAGGAAATTGATCAAAATAAAACAAATCTTGAAACAAGGTTATCTGCCAATCATACAGTGTTGGATATTGCAGATCAATGTATCAGAAATAAAAGATACAGTACGAAGTCTTGCTAACTTTATGGAATAGTTTTGTAAAACCTACGTTGATAGGAAAATATTTTATTATTTTCAGTTCTCTTATAAATTGTTTCCTAATTTTAATGTGATAATCCTAATTTACAATTTAACGGCTGGTAAACAACCTTAATAACACCCAAATGTGATTCTGCAAAATAAATGGCTTCTTGCAGTTACTATTCCGATGCGTTCATCTAGCGTTCATGCACATGCATACAAATTGGATGGAAATTAATTGATTTTTATTTGAAACAATAACGCTTCGTGAATTTTATCAACAGTATCGCCTTGACATTTTCTGATGTGAAGAAACGCTCTTTCGCAGACTCCAAGCCTTCTGCCTTCCTCCACATTTCGAATACAATTCTTTATACCTAGTTTATACGCCTTCTCGTCCATCGGCAGCATGTATTTTACTCGCTCGTATTGTTTATCTACATTTAAACCATTTGTATCGTCATAAATTCCGAGCCGCATTCCCAAGCAACGAAAAACGCACCACGTGTCAGGTTCATCTGGATAAATTCTTGCCTGGTACAATGAAATTAGTTCGTTTGATACACCTACTTCTTTGGCACAACGCAACATAACGTAAAAACGAGTGTCTAGCGTAACTTTAGAGATGTCCAATGCTCGACAAACAGGTTCTTTTGTTGAGAGTAGGAAAATCCAAATCATCGCTATTCGCTTCAACAAAGACTTGGCTTCTGACTCCATGTTGCGATACAAAACACAAAAGAAACACTAACAGAATTGTGCGTAACGACATCAAATTTTATGGAAACCCCCAAACACCTTTAGCGTGATTTTAGTGCCATGAAGACCATTATTTGCATGTTTGTGCGTAGTTTCTACTGGATTAGGCAGGTGCCCGTTGTTAAAGTTTATCAAACACGTGTACATTTTATAAAACCAAAAACCAATGTTTTTTTTTAATAATAAGCTTTGAATTCAGCAAATAAATTGTTGAGTTAGGTTTAAGAACTTAGTATTTGGTATGAAAAACTTCATTGCATTACAAAGATTTTTCTGTTATATTGATTCGATTGACTAAAAACGTTGAAAAATATTATTTTTGCTTGTTAATAAGCTATACAACAATATACATTATTATGATAAATGATTTATTATATATTAAATGATTATGGTTAAAATGCATTATTTATCTTGCTCAAAAATAGACTTCAAACGGGCTTTGGATTGGTGTCGTGCAAATTCTAATAATATCAGCAGTGTTTAGTTCACACCAATCGACACATAACTACTCCAAATATATATATATATATATATATATATATATATATATATATATATATATATATATATATATATATATATATATATATATATGCGCTTTAAGTAATTTAACATGCTTTATTAGCTTAACGCTATTCACATCTTCTTTTAGCTTATTTCGTTTATTATATACAAATGAGTTCTAACAGAAAATCTAGAATGAAATATTGAAAGGTTCTTATTTTACCAAAATTATCCACAAACTTTTATTTCGTTGAGTAAATTTTTAAGAATATCGTTCAGAGTACCGCTTTGACACTTTCTAATGCTCAAATAAGCTCTTTCACAAGCACCCAGTCTTCTGCCTTGCTCTACGTTACGAATGCAGCTCTTTACGCTACTCTTGTAAGTATGCTCATCCACTGGTAGCCTTTGCTTAAGACGCTCGTACTGTTTATCCACATTAAAGCCGTTTTCATCATCGTAGACACCAAGCCGCATTCCCAAGCACCGATACACACACCACGTGTCCGGTTCATCCGGAAATATGTTTTGCTGATACAACGATATTAAATCATCGGAGACCTTCAAATCCCGGGCACAACTCAGCAAAATGTAGAACCGAGTGTCCAGCGAGATTTTAGAGACGTCCAGCGCCCAACATCCATCGTTTAATGCTAGGTACAACGCCATGAGAATAAGTGGAAATCGAACTGAGCGATTGTTAAACCGAGCCATGTTGAAGGATAAAAAGCAAAATAATCACTGTCGAAGTTCTGAACAACGACATCATAATTTATATTAAAAAACATTCAAGGTGCAAACAATTGGTGACAATGGTCTGATAAGTCACGTTGCTTCTAGTAGAGTCGAGCCTTTTTTTGATTCGTTCAAGGCAAACACAGGTTTTTTCAACACAAGCTCTAATGCAGCGTGTTCAGTGTTGACTTCAATCGAAAACGTGTGTCTTTTTTCAAGACCATGACTTATCTTATACCTTTTCAAAACTAGTGTAACATATTTGTTGCGATCGGTACAATAGCTGCAAGTTAATTTTGAATACAAAATTATAGAAATGCACAATGTCACAATAAAGCACCATAAATCATTTCAAGACCATTTTACGGCACTGTGGCATAGAATGAATTAGTATAATGCCAATTTTTACACAAGATGTATTTATTATAATATATCGAGGCTCGAGAAGATCGAGGCTATAAAGACGACGAACGTTCGGTGTCGGTGTAACAATAATGGGAAACCTGGTCGCTAAAGGGATCATTATTCAATCACATCTGTACGCATCACAAAACTAGGAATTTTGTGTCTGCAACGGGTGCCACTGATTTTGTCACGAATTTTGTGAGCCCCAGACGTTTTTAGGAAGGGTGGAAATGACACTCGCAAAAATGGATGGCTCTGCCATCCCCACATAAGTGGGAATGTGTGTATGTATTCCTCTACGTTCGCTTCTACTCACCGAGGACGATTTAATAGAGTTGCATCCACCAAAAACCGGGGCGAAGCGGCTGCTAGATGGTGAAGGATATAGTTTATGCCAGTTCCGTTCTGGCCAAATCGAAAGCCATCTTTTTTCGTCTTCCATTTCCCTCTTTGAATAGTGGCCGGTATCGCATCGCATCGTTCCTGCGCTGTTACTGCGCACTACGGGAGCAACCTTAACGACGGATGCTTTATCACTAAGCGTTGGACGATTTTTCAAACGAGTATTTTCCAATAACCGTCAGCGCCAGACGGTTGCCCTTGAGTGCAAAGAGGGATGCTCGTTTCTTATGTGTCCCGGTCCTTTCTACTAAATTGGCCCCCTTTCGAGGTATGATCATCTCGTTTTAACCCTTTCATCAGATGGTTCCATTCCATTTCTCACCCGGCATCATCTTACGGGTGCTGGAGAATAGTGCAACGTCACCAACACCATGGTAGCCATCCAAACGAGTTTCGTCCTCAAGTGATCCGAAGAGTTTCGCACTTTTTGTACCAACAATTCTAACAAACGAATTTGTCACAATACGCACGATAGCTGGCTTTACTGCCTAGCATCGATTATGTTCTTTTTTGTGAAATTAAAAAATGTCTCGTCAGCCATAAATGAAAACTGTTTGCTAGGTCCAGTAAACATCAGGTAAGAATCTATGGTTTAACAATAACTAACAACCTTATTCTTAAAGAGTATTTAACAAATTATTTTCATGTGGTTTTTTACAGCGTTCAAATATGCTTTCCGCTTCTTAAACTTTTATTTAAATTTAACAAAGTATCATACATTTACATTTGATTCCAGCTCCAAACACCCCTCATTACCATAGGCTGTATTTTATTTCATCGTGAATCAAATAATCAATACATAATAGCAATAAATATAAACAATACTTACAACAATCCGAAAAATCAAAACGAAGGGTTTTCCATGTGCAATTGTATTTACCTACCTAGAAATTTGGATAAAAACAAGAATGATGTAAGTGAAAACTATACTTTGGTAATTTCAAAAATTTTCATTTATTATTTAATAACAGTAAAATAGTTTACAAACAAGTTAATTATAATTCGTTCTTTTACAACGAAATACTGCAAACAGTCTTGGTTCTTTAGTTGCGTAATATGTGATGATTTGATGCCAGCGCATAACAAAAGACTGCGAATGAGCTATCGCCTAAATTACCGGGAGCGCTACACCAAGGATTCTTGCTTAAGAATTGCAGCAATTTGTGCTACTTCTGCAAAAATGCTTCCTCATTATTTCCACCCATACGCCGTACCACGAGTAGCGTAACAAAACTGCGGCTGCATCATGCGGGAGAAACAGGAGAAACCCTGACGCAACTTCTAGATAACGGCGAGCAAGAAGATTTTTGGCTCCAGGAAACTTTACCATGCAGAAAATGCCACAGACTTGTTCAGCCAACCACGTAAGGAAAATTGGCTAGCCGCGCAATGAGGAGATGGTAGTCTTGTCGGTACGATGCATTAAAAAAAAGTAGTAACTAGAGATTCAACTGAATCCGGTCAGGGTCAGGTTTAGACAACAGGTGCATTTTGGTCTGCAAAGCAGAACGATGCATGGCGATATGGCGTGCAATAGGCTTGTATGAAAATAAAATAAAAAACAAGCCTTCGAAACATTTTTAATACATGAAACATGGCTTAAGCATTGTTAAATTGTCTCGTTCAGCTTAAAAAGTTCGTAAGTAACATATGTCACTCATGCATTGACCTAATCAAAAATGTACTTAGATTCATTCAAGTACTTTTCATCAAATAAAACAGTCAACGTATATTTGCCATGGTTTTCTCACTATGACTTTGAAAAGTCGTGGAAATACTCGCATAAAAGTTTGCTCCTTGAATCCATTACATACACATTTTTTACACCAGACAAACGTGTTTCAATTAGGTAAATATCTATATAAAACTACTTTACCAAGCTATTATGACTCGTGCCAAGCTTTTTTGGCACTTATGCAAAGCAACCAGCAGCAGGATTATCAGCCAACACCGGAAAAAACTTCCAAAAAATAGACTTGGCATAGCCGTGTATGACTTCCTAGTAGGATGCCTGTGCACAACACGATAAGGTGTTCGCGGCAGCACCACGTCCACGTGGCTGAAGCTATTGATACCGAATGCAGAAGCTCCAAATATTCGTCAACATCGAAAGTTACGCTATAAATATCCTACCAGCACGCTCAAGCTCAGCATACCACGACCGCCAAGCAGAGGCAGCGAATCGAAGCTTGCAAACCCCAAGTCTCCCATCAATCAACTCGAACAGAAACGAAAAATGAAATCGTTTGCGATCGGTAGCTTGACCGTGCTGCTGGTTTTCAGCATCGCCCTCGGTTCCACCAAGGCGGACTCGACCATCTTTGGTCACGATCCGGTGCACTATCAAATGCCAGCCGCCTCCACGTTCGTGGTGTCCGACTTCTTGCAATTCCTCCAGACGGCCGTAACCTGCCTCAACAAGCTGCGCATTCCGGAGGAACGGTTCCCGCTCTATCTGGCCGGTGTGTTCCCGAACTGCCCAGAGACGCAGTGCTTTGTGCGCTGCCTTTCGGCCAACCTGCATCTGTACTGCGACGAAACGGGCTCGGACATCGATCGCCACTACCTGCAGTACGGCATGGGACAGGACTACAACTGCTTCCGGCAGAAGGCGGAACAGTGCCTGGCCGCCAACACCTCGCCGTGCAACGACCCGTGTGAGTCCGCGTACAAGCAGGAGCTGTGCTTCCTCGACGAGTTCCGCAAGTACGTCGACACCAACATGAACTCGCTCATCGCTGCCGTCGCCGTGGAAAAGGCAGAAAACGGTGTCGTCCACTACAACATGCTGGCCCGTTGCTAGGCCACTGTCCGCTCGCATCTCTTTAGCCAGATGAACACCGGCCGGCCAGCAGGCTTGGTGGTTCGGTGAAATGAATGAAAATAAAGTATAGTAGTTTTAACGAAAACAAACCTTCGGCTGATGTAAATAAGTCTGTTTGCCAAACACGCGTTCCGGATGACGGAGACGCCACCGCGCGAACCGTGGGACACATCCGCTGTTATGGTGCCATGTACCCTTGGGCGGCCAGCCACAAAAACCAACGAAGTTAGTGCAAAACTCACCCCGACACACCTTACACGCTCAGTTGTTATAAAGTCTCTTCGAAAACCGCGGGAAGTTTGCAGTTAACCCGTGGTGTTTAGCCGGTAAATATGGCAACTAGCAGCTGGAATTCGGTCACTCTCGGAGCAGCATTGCTGCTGAGCATTCTTTCCACGGCAGCAGCATCCTTTGGCGCTCGTCGTCCACCACCGCTCGCGTTGTTAGAGGCCCAAGCAGTTTGCGTAAAGTACCTGGGCATCTGTGAGGATCGGCTGGTGCAGTACAACAACAGCGTGTATCCGACCGATCGAGATACGATGTGTATGGTGCGTTGTGCGGGACTGATTGTCGGCTTCTGGGATGACACGCATGGATTGAAGCTGGAGGGTTTGAACAGCTTGTTCCCGGATCTGGCAGCCGACAGTGGTGCTCAGCATCAGATTATGAGCTGCGCTGAACAGCGATCGGCAAGCTGTCCACCAGAGGATGCCTGTGCCAGAGCGTACCACGGATTCCGTTGCTTTCTGCAGGCCAACCAGGTCGGGTTTGGCGTGAAGGACTCTTCTCAACCACAAGCGATGGTGTCTCCTTCGCAGCCATTTAGCGGGATGGAGTTCATGAGTGCGGTTACTGCGTGTACGAAAATACTGCGAATACCGCCCAAGCTCGAGGAGCTGTACAGGAAAGGTGTCTTTCCAAACGACGCCCACACGCGCTGCCTCATCCGATGCGTGGGCATACGGACCGAGCTGTACGACGACAAGCAGGGTCCGAACTTGGCCCGATTGTATGGGCTCTTTGGAGGCGGCCAAACGGAAGTCGATTTCCGTCGGCGTGCCAACGTCTGCATGGACGCCAATCGGCCACTTTCAGAGGCGCAAGACAAGTGCGCCCAGGCCTACTACAAATTGTACCTGTGCTTTAGAGACGGTTTTGGTGCGTTCACCCGCGCGAACTGCAACGCCATGTAGTGGGCTTTGGGTGGCTCGTTTGAGCGCGAACATAAAAAAAAACTCTAAACAAAAAAACAAACAAAATAAACAGTCATGCCACCGAAACGGAACTCCATTATCTGTGTTTTTGGCAATGTTTCCTTTTTCTACGGTACGGTACGGTATTTCCCTACGCGGTCGTGTCCGAAAACGTGTCCTACCCGCGATCGTTCCCGCGGGACGTGTCTTATCTGGTGACGTTCATCGTTAGCACTCCTCTTTTACATAACATCCGTCTTTTAAAACCGATCCTCGAAAGTAGCGTGCGCTCCAGTACAGTACCGTCCACCATCAACCATGGAACGTGACCGTCGTCCAGTCGTGGCTGTCGCAGCAGCAGCTCTGCTAGGTTTCTGTACGATCGCATCGATGTTCCAGTCCACCGATGCACACGTCTTCTCGGGGAAAGCCTTCCGGAAGGCTCAGCAAGACTGCCTCCAGTTTCTCGGTATCAGCGAGTTTCGGCTCTCGCAGTATAACAAGTACGTGTACCCTCCGGATCGTGACACGATGTGCTTGATTCGTTGCATCGGCATAACGCTCGATTTTTGGGATGACACGCTGGGCTTCAATCTGAGCTGTGTCGAGCAACAGTTTGGACCGTTGGTTGACGCAAGCTTTAAGAAGCAGCTCAATGAAACCATCGCGAACAAGCTTGACTTGATTGACCCGCTGGATAACTGCTCCCGAGCGTACTACGCCTTCCGAACGATGCGAGCCCAGCTGCGCCAGCTACTCAATCTAGCTCCCGGTACAAGCACCACCACACCGAGTGTCGTGTTCCAACCGCTGACGGCGGTACAGATCGTGAACGTTCTCAGTGACTGTGCTCGGGATCTGCATCTACCTGCGGCCTACCTTACGGCCATGACCAAGGGTATGTTGGTCGATTGCCCGGAGGTTCACTGCCTTATTCGTTGCGCCGCGATTCGCAGTGGCGTGTACTCGGACGATGGAGGCGCCCAACTCGACAATCTGCACCGTCAACTCGACCCACTCGGGGAGGATCTCAGCAGCTTCACCATGCGGCAGAACCTGTGTCTGCAGCGACATCAGCAGCCGGCCTGTGCCGATAAATGCACTCGAGCATATCGGCAATTTTTCACCTGCTTGCGTCCCGACTACGAACGATTTTTCATCAAAAACATCGAATCCGTAATGCAGCTGCCATTGTTCCAGCTGGAGAGTTGCGCTAAGAGTACCCCGGCGGAAAGCAACGCAATGGCGAATATGGATGCGATAAGGCCACTGCTCACCTCTTTTTAGTCCCACATTGAACGGTAGCCGTTAAGATATTCGTTAAGTTTTGTAAATAAACGCATAAGCTTCCGTACTATTGTTGCATAATTGGGAACGTAAGCGGTATTTAAGCTGTTTCGAATTGCGCTCCTGCCCTTCTCCGCATTGTATGAAATAAGGGCAATTTCATGCCACAATGATGGATGTCTCCTACCTACGCCCAAGAAGTAACACAATAATTATCCTCACACAATCGCGAAAGGCACTGTAACAATCGCATTATTTCAAAATGGGACTCTAACCAAATGAAGACTGTTTCCTTTTGCTTTCTTGGAAAAACACGCCTCGAGGGGAACAAAAATTTACATTTAATGCAAACAATGCTTCGAATCGCAGACCTCCCTATGCCTCTACGGTGAGGCGCCAGCGAACCTACATCGCAGACGATTTAAAACCATCTTTCCTACTTTTCCATCTCTCTGCCCTTTTCTCTCATCAACGCCCTCAGAAGCCAACGCTTTGAATAAATAATCGGAACTGAGGCTGCTTCACCAACACCGGAGTTGGTCGGTGGCGGATAATGCACTTTCCCACCGTGGTTTGGAACGTCTGGCTTCGAGCGAATGCGCCTGCAAGATATGCAAAAGCACACCCCGAAACAGCTCACCAGAATGAGCTTCCGGGGGTTTCGGCACACAATGCTGCAGGAAAAATGTAAGCTCCGTCAAAAACGAAAAAGTGCTTACATTTACATTTCATTACATCGCGCCGAGTGCAACAAACCGATCGCGGCAGCAGGACGGACAGGTGCGCCAACCGTAAACTCACTAACGAAAACTTTCCTTCGCTATTGCCATAACAAGGAACGGTGGCAAAAAAATGTGGAAATACCCTTGAACATACAGTAGCACATCTTTCAGACGAACCTGTGAGCCGCTAATGGTGCGCATCAAGCAACATTGAGCTCATGTTTCGTCACAAGGAGAGACAGACCTTGATGTTATTAATTTCATTGCTTTGTCTTGATTTTGTGGATAGAAAATATGGATAGAAAAATGAAATCATATAAATGTGTTTCTCAATGTATAAAATATGTTCCTAAATAATTTTCTTGAGCAAAATCGTCTAGTTTTGACAACTTACTAAACCTTTTGTAGAAAGAAATTCCGGAAAATGTCTATAGCAACGAATGACAATAGGATAACGAACAAAACAAATGGCCTAGCTCTTTACGAAATGGTACTGCTGAGAACATTAGTTATTTCACATTTCTTTGCACATAGCTTACTTTGCGTTTCCATTAATATTCTTCACTATTATAATATATTCTTCAAATTTATGCTTACCAGGAAAACCACTCATAGCAATTCATATAATTCTTTCCATGTGAAATAAATTGGAGTATATTACATTCTCTGAATTACATCATAACAGCATATTTTTTGGAAACCCCTTTTATGTCCAAAAAACACATTAGTATGTGCAATACCTAGGACTAACACTTTTTCCATACACCCAGCGTTCTATAAGCAGGAGATGTTGAGTTACGTGTTGCACAAGATCTGAGTAAAACATAACCATTCATATGAATTCGCTTTTCATTAGTTATCATTCGTTCATGATATGTAAATGTGTTCATTAAACTTTAACTATAACATGTATATGTTTTTATAAAGTATATAGAGACTATGTCATACCAAACCAAATATTTACGTAAATTCCTTACGAATTATTAATAACTGTGATAATTTCAGTAGAACACTGTCAAATTTTCCGTTCATGGCACATTCCAAGTCGAATAAACATAACACAAACGAAATTCTAGCGGAAAATCATGTTCGTTGTACAGTACAAGCTAAATTTCATGAACACTACATGAACATTAACTATACAGCACTGATGTTAATGAATTAAATATAAACAAAATCTTTTATTAATTCCAAAAACTTTATTGTTGTAATAATGTATAAGTAAAATCAAAGCTATCAGCATCAATAAATCCTTGTATTCAAAAGAGCCGGATGGAATGCTAGAATAATTTTTGTTCCTGACTTATTGTTATTATTATTAAAAACTATTATTTTAAAGGATTAGTAAACTCAATACATACGTATGAATATGGGCTTGCTAATCAAAACAGTATGCAAATATGTAGCACATCTCCACTTCATTAGAGTATTCTCTATATTCAACGCATATGACTATTGACGATCACGTCTTTTGATTTAATTCGAACTCATCAATCATATAAATTGGATTGTGGCAATGATTAGTCAAAGCAGAAGAACAACAGCATTGCGCCAATGGCGTTGGCGATGATTGGATTGGCCTAGATTTGAGAAAGCATTGTTTTGTTTTTTTGTGTTGAACCCTGGCATTAATGAATAACGCAAATAATTTATTAATAAATAATAAAATAAAGTTGAATTTAAATACACATTACGATTGGCTCGAATTATTATACATAAACCTTTGAATCCAGTATAAAAACCCCACACCATCGCAATCTATTTTCAAGAAAAAAATTCGGTTTTACTTTAAATCCATTCTACACACTAGATCACCAAACCAAACCGAAAAAGCTCGTGAAGCAATGAAATGACCCGTTGTAGCCGACACAACTGCAAAGAGGTTCAGCTCAAATCAATTTCGTGATTCAGAATGTGCAGAAAGCACATTCACAAACCTCTTAAGGGCTCTCAAGGGAACCATTTCATGTTGATTAAAACCAAACGCAACGTGTTTCCGAGCCTTGCTAGGCACACCGATCAAACATCCGATGTTTGAGCCTTGCTAGGCACACCTCATAGTGAAAATTATATCCCAAGCCAAGCCAAGTGTGAGGAAGGAATTTTTCGTGAGATCGTTTTGGGACCTCCAACGCTGGACCAAACGCTGGAAAGATCCGAAGTATTTTTCACACTTTAAAGGCCTTAATTATCAACGACCAGTAGTGGAAACAAGCAAATTTTAGCCCCACGTTTCTGATTGCCAACGCATCGAACGTAGTTTGAAACTATCGAGAAAACAAATTATTTCCAGGACGAACTCAACAGTCAAAAATGTGTTCAAATAACTACATCACCGACTAGGCCTTTATTTCTAGCTATTCTGAGTCACGCATTTAATCTGACCGTCTAACTAAGATGATATCCGAAAACGTCGTTATTGATTGTACCAAACTAGAGTTCATACTACCGCGATTTCTCACTGAATTGATAAAAATTGGCACGACATATCGTTGTACGCCTACACAATATAACTAGTACGACTATCTCTACCACTCAGGAACCCAAATGGCAAAATCATTCGACCTTTGGCGCAGAATGCATTCTCAGTCAGCCCAATATATCATTTGGCCGGGCCAGTTTTCAATTTGATAATATTTACTCGACCATATGTCGGCAACGTGAGCCGGCCAGCATATCGTGCATGCTGCAGGAGTTATAGAGCTTTACCACTACTGCAGCCAAAAGTGTCGGAATCCTAGCATTAGATGCACAGCAACGTTTTAGATGGGGAGAATGATTTTTCCGAACAAAGGATGAGAACAAGTCGAAAAGTCTGCAATGGCTGTAGAATGCTAAGACCTTCCGAATATGGCAAATGATTGAGTAGGCTTTTTATCTGCGCTCGATAGGTTGTGTGGGTTTGGATGGGAAAACCTTCGACCGAGGCTCGTATTTATGCAAATTTCGCACAAGCGCTAGCCAATTTTCGTTTCGCCGCCTCACTGGATCTAAATGAAAACCTGCATCTGCACAAATGAACTCGAGAAGCAAAGCATTTGTCACGGGACGCATGTACCAAACATTTTATCTACTCGTGCACGATAGAGTATTCTCTACGCAATACCATCAGCATATGGGACATACATCTTTACTCAATTTCAAAATCAATAATAGACACGCATGTATTAATGTGGCAATCTATAACATTAAATGGCGGATGATTTGATTCTTTTACAAGTTTCCTTTGGACTTTAGTTGTGCATTTAACTTTATTGATTTATATACTTATGTTATGATAACTCTTCAATGCGCTTTTATCGATTTGGGCATATTGTCAACTTTATATTGTGAAGATAGTTGTGGATCCTTTATACAAGAAATGGTAGTGATTAAAGCTATTAGACAATTTATTTCATGCTTCACTTAAAGCTGCTTCTGTTTTTCTTTTAGGCGACCCATACTTCTTCTTATTTCCAGAAAGAAAAGGAATGCATTTTAATCCACGTGCAGAATCGAAAATCGTCGATTCTTAGCGGATTAAAAGTTTTTTTGAGGCTTAAAAAACTTTCCAAGCCCCAACCAAATGGAGAAAAAAGTCACATTTAAACCATTCGGAAAAATCGGCTCGCATTTCTGGAAAATGTGCAGTGAAAATTGAATTGTGTGCAAAGTAGAAAAAAAAACACCCGGATTTACCAAAATTATCACAAAAGCTAAGGGCAAAAGCGAATTTCTCGCAAAGACGTAAAACTGTACTTTGGAAAAGTATGCTCGATGGAAAGAAGAATTATTATCTCTGGTTTAGGAAGATGGATAACCCTTCGGAATAGTGGACGAAAGCGGCGAAGAATGGAAAAAGTTTTCCAATTTATGTATAGCATGTCGCAACCATAGAATGATTCGAAAGGTTAAAAGATTTTTATTTTCTCCCCATGTTCGTTTTACTTGACTGGAAGACGAACAATTGAATCATGATTAAGCGATACCTTCGCCAATAATTGCCGCGTTTATCATTTTCGGCGAATTTTCTGTTATGGCAAAAAGAAAAGCAAGCCCCCAATAGCTTCAATGACGATTTTGTTTCGAACATTTCTAGTGCGACGAATATTCTAAAAACAAGTTTAAGCCGAATAATGCATAAATCATGAACAAACGCTGCACCAAACGCCTTATAGAATTATACTTCAAATTAGCGCTAAATTAAAGCAAATACTTAGTATTGAATATCATTTGGGGCAACTGTAAAAGTGGTAGCAATGTCAATTAAGGCGTAATGAGCATTCCTTCGTTTGATACATGAAACGGTTTCTGGTGTATGGATTTCAATGCGTCAGTTTGCAACGATTTCATCGCGACAGATCCCTAATAATTGCTAGCCTTTTGAAAGCACTAAACATTTGCCCTGCGGGAAACTATCGCTATACCGAATTTCTCGATCCCACCATTTGTTTTTGTCAACAGTTAGAGTTAAATCAAAAGATCCACTCCTCGCGCAAGGACACCCGTTTGTTTGCTCGTTTACTGGCGAAGCATAAATCATCATCCTCGGTCTCCTAAAATAACGCCCTTCACTGGATCGGTGACGAAGGTAACGAGCTGAAAACGGCACCGTCCAAATCGCATAAATAATCATCATGCGGTGGAATCGTTCTGAAGCGGAATCTCGTTCCCAAATCACTACCCAAAACCAGCGAAATGTCGGAATTATTTTGTTTTCAGATTTTGCAGCTCCAGCGATCAAAAACGCCTGAACTGTACCCCAAGAGTAGCGAATAAATGTGCAGGGCAAAGCAGCACTGAGCAGAGCACCGAAATCAAGTACTCCTGCCTAATTACAGCAAAACAGCCCGAGTGCTTGGAGTGCGATCATTACGATATGCTGTCGCGCTAACGAGCGCCAGGATGCTTGCGGATACTGCTACTGGTTGATAACTATTCCCAAAGGAGATTAATCGCGATTGCCCGGTGGTACTATCGTCGAAATTGTTGGGCGCGTTAGTACGGGGTTAGCAAACAGCTGGTGAGCTTCCCGGCGAATTTCCCATCCGAACGTCGACGTTAGGCGATGGAAACCCAAGGCCATTTCCATTAAACCATCACCGGCTATTTGGGTGGGCTCGGAGAAGCTTGTGGTGAAACGAAGACGAATTGATGCATTTCCTTGATTGCACTTTGCTCGATGCAATCCAATGCCTTACCGGAGCGACGCGTCTAACCGGGATCGATATACCACCGTGCACAAAGGCAGAACGCTTCATCCAATTTAAAATTCATGTCATTCTGCGACTTGCTTACGGAACACTTGGCCGGAAACACTGCTTCCCGGGGGCAAAATAGGAAAAATGTCCTCCCAGATATGGTTTCCTCTCGTTTTGATTTATAGCGTACTTTCTGTTTTGTTTGGTATAAATATTTACGACCGGAAAGGGCACCGCCTGGAAAGGTTCACCAACCAACACAAGCACGCTAGTTACTGTTTACACGGCAACATTGTCGCTGGTTTGTCAGCACGGTGTGTTGTCGTAACACTGGACAGATCTACAAGAAAGAAAACCTGCCGCACAGAAGGGTTTCACAAGACAATGAAAGATTCCCATTTTTAACGTCCGTTGCGTGACGTTTATTACGATTTGCTTATGCTGTTCGCCATGAACTTCAAACAGGCGTCGCGAGTAGGACGAGTTTCCAGAAAAAAAACAGCTTCACACTTTTCGGGATGAGGTAGTTAACAGGAAAAATTTCGCATTTGTCTGCACATTTTGGCTGGGGTTTGCGACCACTTTCCGACCTGTTTGCGTTGCAAAACAGTTCCGCGACGATAATAGGATAAAAAATCATGCGACCGAACGCGTACGCACTTATGCGTGCGGCAAACCGTTCAGCAACAACGCCACCGGCAGGGTTTCTACGCAAGTCGACTTGGTCCTTTTTACGGTATCGCGTGGCAGCGTGATGGTTTCGAATGGCTGTATAGATGGATCGGGATGGAGCTGGGAAATGCCTGAGAAAACATGATATGCATGAGCGTTTTTTAGCGTTTGCGGAATTTATGATACCATTCACGAGATTTTTTTTCCACGAGTCAAACGCTGCCCATGCTTTAACGGAGCTCGCGCATACGCTTCCGATGGCGTGGTGGTACTAAATGTTTGGTTGTGTTTTTTTTTGCGTTCTTTCTTTTTAATGTTGACTAACCGCACGTTTACCACCACCTTTAAGAGTAGCATGCGTTTTTGCAATTTTCTAAAAAAAATCACACCCCCATCGTACCACGCAGATACGAATCAAAACCCGTCGCAGGATATCGTTGCGCTATCGGGAAGGATTGTACCCTGCGACAGCTTGCAAGCAGTGACGGGACGTTGAATGAAATGCCGTATCTTCCTTGCAAAGCTACTCCGTCGTTCGATAGGCTCCCACCACCGAACCATCTTATGGTCCTTCATTTTATCCTTGCTTTCGCGTATCGAGCGATGCAAGCAGCATAACAACACCAACAAAAAAAAGGCACGAGAGGGCCCAATAAAATGTAATCGCCTGGGAAAACTTTCTCGGCCACATCGTCCTGGAACCCCCCAAATCCCATAACTACCGATTACGGACTGGTGCCGTTGACAGGGAAACAAGCCCGTGGAGGGCTCCGAGCGTCAGCTGTGCATACAACCGAGCCAGTACCATCGAGCGACATCGAGTGCGAAATCCAAAAATCGAAATCCGCCCCAACGGAACGTGCCAGCAGGCGGCTTCATGGCGATCACGCACGGCTAGCAAAGCGAGAAACACGGGTACGGGCAAAATAAATAAGCGCCTTGTTTATCCTGCTCGTTATCTCCATGCAGAGTATCGGAGAATAAACCGCACGCACTTAAGTCAGCCAAACTGGATGCGCGAACAGCATCAAGGCCTCGGCCACGGCATTAGCGAGCCAGAAATCGGCACCGAAACGGGAAGGTGCCAAGCAATCGCAGGAGCAGCCGCTCACATAAAAATACCCCTAAATTTATACTAAAAATGATTACACCCATCATTCACCAAAAACGCACGAGCAAACAAAACCCAAGCGGTATCATTTTATTCCGCACTCTTTCGCCGGAGACAGTCATCGGCTCGTCGGCTCGTGGACCCTTCAGTTCATTTTCCGTTCCGGGAAAACCGACGGGGCCTTTGTGTTGACTATCTGCACGATCCGGCGCGTTGATGTTGCTCATTGAAGATCATTATTTGTGCGAAAGTTTGTTTTTTTTTTGCTTCCCTGTTGCGTTTTCGGCAAACCACCCGCTGAACCGATTGGAACCGATAGCTGGTTTTGTTTGGGAATCACCCTTCGATTTCGGGGATTTCTCTCCATTTCCTTATATGTTCGTTTTTGTTGGCTCACATTATTTTCCTTATCGACGGCGGAGGCGCTTCGGCAGAGAACAAATTGACGCAATTAGGCTACCACTTATGCGTTATCGGCACCGCCTACTGGGAAGATCGAACCGAGGGAATGTAATACACTTTTTGCTTCAGAGTTTCGGTACCATACCTCAAGGTATCGCAAAAAGGGATTACGTGAGATTGAAGATGCTATCCAATATCGATTTGGACTGCAAAATGAGCGATCCATTAATTTACACGTTGTTTGCGTAAAGAGCACCATTTGTGGCTAAATAAATACTCGAGCCATAGTGTGAAAGCGATCACTTGCGGAAAGCGCGTGTGATTACGGGGAAATGGTATCATAAATGTCTAAAACAAATTGCTAAGAAATATCAAAATGTACCTTTGTTTGCTCTAAAGCTTCGCTCATCGCTAACACATCTTTAAACATAAGCGAGCGCTTAAAACATTCCGAGCAGACGTTTGTGGAACGAAATATTGTTCCTGTTTGCTGAAGGTATCGTTTGCCTTTCAGAAGAGTCGTCCTTGAATTTGCATTTCATCATCGCAGGGATTTTGTTTGCACACAAGTGAATGTTTTATTTTGTTGTTTGATATTCGTTTTAATCTTGCTTTGCTGTCCCGCCAAGTCTTGTGTGTCGGTAGTACAAATAAAGACTCGAATGCCCATGGGGAGCTTTTGGAAGAAACTTTACATAGCTTGATATTAAAACAAACATTTTTATGTTTCTTTCATATGGACCTCTTCAGACAATACTCATGGCTGTTTCTAAAGGGTAGAATATTATGGGAATTCCAACAATGTCCCCTCCTCTTCTAGGAAATGAAGTTTTATTTGTTTTAACGTATCGTAAATGTATTAACAGTACAGCACAAAAAAACATGTCAACCAACGCAACGTCCAAAAACGAGTTTTTTATCAAGCAACATTACCGTAATCACGGCTCTTCCGTTCGCTTGTGCAATCTGCGAATCGTTACACTAAAACAAATAGCTTTGTCAAATTCTAACAAGCAGATTTAAGAAGCGATTTTTGCCAAATCCACGACTAATTTTATCATTTTAGTATATATTTCTAGGGTGTTGCAACTAAAAGGCAAGCGTTAACCTTCACAAAGAAACTCAAAGGCCGTGTGTTGAAGTTTTCCAAAGCTGGTTACTTAGCCTAAGCTATGCCAAGCAAATCACCAATCGCTGGCAATTCTCATAAGACCCAACTCGAACTCCATTCGAGTCTACTGTTTCAATGTCCCGAAGACGAACTTTTGCGAAGCGCTTCGATTTGGTTCAATAATTAACCGGCAAGTTCCATTTACAAAATCAAAATAGCCCAAAGCACATCCTGTGGCGCATCGCCGGTTGAATAACGCAGAAGATCATTTTGGTTTTATACCAAACTTTGCCAAGTTTGCTATCGACATCAAGAGAACTAGCCAGCGATCTCGACCTTAGAGGTGAACGGCGCCAACCAAATCCTCGAAATGGAGAATTGAAGCGCAGTGGCAAGGAAAGTTGTAACGTTGGCCCAAGATTACGAACAACATGGAATAGAAAGTTATTATTGAGCACAGTAAATGGAAAGATGTTTCTTAGGTACCGCGATTTGTTGTTCAAACCAACTTTGGAATCAATGCGGCGTATTGTATAGACTTGAACCACCAATCGGTTATCTACAGTGAGCAGATTCATGTAGCGGTTGTATCCCCTTCCATTACGATATCCTATGCCCGTATCAGCGTTGTAGAAATTTGTTGGCTATGGTCAATTCTGTTGTGGATTAGGCGAAAGTAGCACACTTCCATGATTGCCATAGTATTCATCGTCGCGTTTGTTTTAAAGGTATTTTATTGAGATAAGAAATTTCATTTTTCCTACTGAATTGTAGAATGTGTTTGAACTCAGCATATAATACAATCAAATGAACAATAAGGCAAAAAACACACAGTTTTATTTCAGCTATTTTTGATCCAATAATGGGTATAAATATATGCATGAAGCACACATGAATTGCTTACCTGTTACTTTACACACGTTCACGTCTTCATCGCTGGAATCGATGCAATCATTTTCTCCATCGCATACAAAGCTAATGGGAATGCATTGGCTACTGTTGCAGCGGAATTGGCGCTCAGCACACTGAAGTGTCATATTAACTGAAATATATAAAACACAACTCAAATTAATTAATAAGCTATTTCACTGTGATACAAGGCAGAAGGTGAATTGATTGAAGATTCAACTATACATATTTTAAAAAACAAATCCCTAGCATTCAAAAAGGATGAGAGTATTTTTCATACCTTTTATTAAAGCTTGCTAAAAGAAACAAACAAAAAGATATCTGAAATAAATTTATGTCTTCGCATTTACTTTTATTTTACCCGTCTTCATTTTTTGTCAAACGAATAAAATAAGTGACGTTGTTGCACAAGCTTCATCAAAAAGTGAATGAATGATTTACATCATTTACGGGTCTACAGACGATTCCCAATTAAGACGTATCACTAATGTACTACATTGAGACAGAAACAAATAACTTGTGTGGCTAACAATCACATCTGATTGGTTATGCTTCGTTTCACCAGCATCCGGCATTATATTTTACAATAGTAACGCAATCGTTTTCGGTATCAGTTGCTTCGAAACATCGGTTTAGTATAGACGAACAACGATAGAGATGCTGCGGTACTTTATTACCTGCCTGGTTCTCGTTGGTACTTTCCATCTTCAAGCGTTACAGAGAAAACAAGTTCGTTACATGAGAAGAATATTTTAATTCAGTGCACTGCAAAAAAGCAACTTTTGCAAATTGATTCTTTCAGCCATTTTCGATGAAAAAACTTGAATGCTTGGGTCAGCCGTACAAGTACACCACGGTTTTACGGTGTGATCTGGAGAACCCCCGTCATGGTCCGCAAACAGTACATGTCGTCGTTGACTTAAAACAGCCCATTCCTAAGGTATACATCAATACTAATATCTACGTGAAACATTTTCAAAGTCGAACCATTCTGTATGGAACCACGTTCGAATACTGCGATTTTTTAATGCGCAATGAATCGCGTCAAAACAACCCGGTTGCTGTACTCATATACAACTATGGAAAACATAACTTCCCACAAGTCATTAGACCCTGTCCAGCGCTAGGAGTTTACAATGTGAGCAACCTTGTATTGAGCGAAAATATGATACCCCCGTTTGTGACTCCTGGCACATACTATGCCATTCAATGGTTCTATAACAAACGAAACGAAACGTTATTACATTACGAATCGGAATTTACTGTCGCTGCACCATCCATTTTCAACAGGACTATGTCCCTTTTCACGTTAAAGTAAACGTTTTGGAAAAAACCACATATGTACAAGGGGCATTTCTAACAAATTGAGCACACACACAACATATTTATAATAAAAAAATGCACCAAGAAACATATTGACCAACGTTTTATTTCACGGTGCTTTTATTTTTCTTTTACTATGTGTATTTTTAGTTTTATAATTTCTTTATCTTTATTGAGGAGTATCGAAAGTAAAAAAAATATGCCTTTAACCTTCATAGTTGATTTTAAATAATTATAAATTCTACGCAACAAAGAAATCGATTAGAGAGAGAATTTTTTTTTCAAAAACAAAAAATATACATTGATATTTACTGCCGGTCAAATCCAGTCGATTACACATTGTTGAATCTTCCATTAAATAATTAAGAACGTAATCGTACATTTACATTACTGATATACACGGTATTTTTAAAAACATTGAAGATAATTATTATCACCATCAAAGTAATAAATCGTATCCAACCAAAAGCTATAAAAGACAACAACATTGTATTTATTGTCCTCAGCATTCGAAAGTTAGCAGTTACAAGTACTGTAGTGCAAAAATGAAACATTTTCATTCTTTAGCATTCGCTCTTACTGCATTTTGTTTCCATCGATACGCACTAAGCACAAGAGTAAGTTATTATTTTGATCTTTTTTGGCAATCACACATCCAATACAGACAAACAATTTCTATTTTGCTGCAAGGTTACTTTGAAGCGATTTCAGTGCACAGGTCTACCCTATGAGGCCAGCAAATTGCATTATTGCCATTTAGAAACATACCGGAACGGAACTCAAATAGCTAGTGTGGTAACCGAAGTTTTGTACACCCTCCAAAAAGTGTATGTTGCCGCTGGCTTGTATATACAGTACTTTCGCACGCGAACACAACTGTTGACTACTACGATGGAGTACTGCCAACATCAAAGAGATAAGATACCACTGCAAAGCTCTTCAGCCATCTTTGCTATGGGGTATGCTCAGCAACATTTACCACAGCTGTTAACAGAATGCCCTGTTCGAGCTAATAAGGTATTTAACATTACTGGTTTGCGTATCGATGACTCGATGGTTCCATCGTTCGTACCTCCGGGAACATATTATGTGGAGCTGAGGGTATGCAACAAACGCAACCAAACTGTCTTCCAAGGATCGTTGGAGGCAAGCATCAAATAGATACGATACTAAATTAGTTAATAGTGCAAGGAACAACATCAACATTACTCTGCGAACTAACAACAATACAGTAACATACAAAATTAAAAGCAAAGTCACAACAACATTCAAAAAACAAAATGATCGACGTCTCTGTTTGACAATTTTTCATATTAAGTATTTCCTTCGTATCGTTGTTTTTATCAACTACAAATAGCTGAGAAAACTCAAATCCTCAAGACTTATATAAGAACTTTAAATAACTAGAAACAAATGCAAAAAATAGAGTAGACTACGTCAACATAATCTGTTTGTATATAGAGCATGTTGATAAAGATACGGATGTGAGTAGAAAATTTAATACAAGGTTTGAAATATTCGCAGACACGAATAATTACTGTTCCCAACTCAAAGAGTATGAGTGACATGGGAAGATGACGGATGTGTGCAAAATCATTTTAGAGATCAACTTGGTATACCCACTTGGTAATACACTCAAATACAATAAAACAAACTGTACCAATAATAAACGGATTCATAGTAACTACGTTGAAATTCACCTCCATTCTTCCTATCCAAATTACAAAAGTGGAAAAATGGTAATACACTGTCATTCGGATGATGTGTATCGAATAATTATAAACAGACAAAATTGGCAATCTGTTTGTCAAAAATTAAATAGATTATAAAGTCAGACAGAATAATTTTCTGCATTCTCTCTGATGTTCAGTTCATTTGAATTCTGGTGAATCTATACAACCACAGTTACCGGTTCACAGCTGTGTTAATTCAGCATTGTGTAAATTGGAGCTAACGAGAAATGAAGCACTTGTTCGTCTTGGGGTTCATTTTAAGTCTCGTTCAGTGCCTTCAATACGCACATAGTGCAATGGTTATATTCAAAATCGAAATAATGTGGGATAAGCATCTTATACGAGCTTTCTTTTCTCCCTAGGTCATTGTGAAACGATTACAGTGCACAGGTCAACCGTACGAAGTCAGCAAACTGTATGCTTGCCATTTGAAAACGTTTCGTAACGGAACACAGCTTGCCAATATCGTGCTGGAAATTTTGAGCATCCTTCACAAAGTATATGTGACGTATGACTTGAGCATACAGTACATGCGGACGCGCACGCATCTTTTAAGTACCACGTTAGAGTATTGTCAGCACCAACAGGATTCGCTTCCGCTCCGCAATGCCGTGTCCATGTTCATATTTGATTTCGCCCGGCAGCATGTTCCACAGGTGCTCACGGATTGCCCTGTTCGACCTTACAAGATGTTCAACCTCACTAATGTCCACATCAAACAGTCGATGATTCCACCGTATGTGCCGATGGGGTCATATTACGCAGAACTGAGAGTTTACAACAAACGAAATCAAACTATCTTCCAAGGGTCGGCCGAAGCTGATTTTAAGTAAAGGGCAATGAATCTAGTGGCAATAAAATATGTAAAAATTAGCTTACAGCGGTTGCTATTTAGTAATTCATCTATATTTTAAGGGCTTTACTGACATCTCAGAAGTGACATGACTAAGCTACCCAATTATTTCAAGAAAATTTAAAATACAAATAAATTTCGAAAAAAATGGATATATATTATATATATTACTGTGAATTTTCATAATAAAAAATACCACATAAAATACCAATCATGATAAAAAATACCACAAATATAATTTTTTCAGCAGCACATTACCGAAGGAGATATTTTAAATTACTAAACAGCCGACGAAAAAAAAAATAACACGGATTATAAGCTGCATAATTACATTGTAATCACTCGTACAACACGCCAAAGTAGATGATTATATACCAAACGATTACACTAATATGACATCGTTTCAATGAAGCTAGAACAATTATATTAATGATAATAATAACCCATAACAACACAATCCGCTTTGATAGCGGCTTCTTTGTCGTTCACCGCTCTAGGTTACCATCAGTAGATTCAAAGTAGTATGTTACGCCGAATTGCTCAGTACCATTTCCAACGATCGAGAACAAGTGTTCGATATTATGAAATACTACATTGCAAAGATAATATACAGTTTTCTACTGTTGCATTGTGAGCTACGCAGCACCAACAGAATAGGAAACGAAAGTAACAGTTATATAGTTTTAAAATTGACACTTTTTTGCCTTTATTTTCAGCCATTGATAATAAAGCGACTTGTTTGTTCAGACGAAGAATCCAGAGTAAGCAAGCTGATCCATTGCCACGTTTCTACACCTAGAACCGGACCACAACTGGTTGACGTTTTGCTGAATATTTTCGAACCGGCGACTAAGCTTATGATTGCGTTTAATCTACACACTCAATACTTTCGCTCAAAAAACCTTCTCTACGGAACGACATTTGAATATTGCGAACTTTTGGAAAACTCAGACTTCCCAATCAACCCAGTGGTGGCGATAGCGTTGAAAATTGCCCAAGATAATTTTCCCCATTTGCTCAAACCGTGCCCAATTCACGGGATGATCAATGTGACTGGGCTTGCTGTGGACAGCAAGGTGGTGCCTCCGTACGCACCACCGGGGACGTATTTCTTCGACATACGTGCATCAAACAAGCGAAATGAAACGATTATCGCTTGCACGTCAGAGTTTGTCATCATACAGAAAGCCTTACTGGCCGAAACATTTTCAATGTTTGGAAAGGGATATGAGCAATGAATGCATATTTTCTTAACTTTCTATACAACGATGGAAATAAACGTGTTTGTATGCATATGTTTGTTTGGTACATTCAACGCTAACAATGAACAACAGAGATGACAAACCGTGTCAACATACACGGAAATTTTACAAAACTGCAACCAAGAAAATTCTATAAATTCCACACATCTCACCAACCTATAAGCTCTGGCGAATTAGGGCAAACACACATGCAAGACACATATTCCTCGTCGGAATGGTCAGTGTGGGTCACCATAACTTCAGATCATGATAGCATGCTCTTGAGGAACCTCAGCCGATAACAGTAAAGATCCGTAATGAGGACTCGGAAGCAGCTATTGCATGTTGTGCTCTTGTAGGGCAGCCTACCGTTGGTACCCATTCGTTCTCAGCATCTGATCCTCTTTCCTGTTCTTCCATCCGTGCCCATTATCCTTTCTACAACTCTACAACCACCTTACGATGGGTTGGGGACGTCTTTAAATTCCAATTAGCTAAACAAGCACGAAAGCGTCCATTGAACTTGCAAACTTCAGCACTTACGGTAGTATGCTTCTCTAAACATCATCTAAAAAAACCGGTGAAACGATAGGTTTGCAGTCCTAACAAAATCTTCAACGGAAGCCTACTAATTTTGCGGTGTTAGATTTTCAAGGACAACACTTTTATGCATAAAGGCTCGCTGGTTGCCTGGTAGTAAGTTTTCGCTGACCGATGATGTAGCTTACCACCTAGACGGCTGCAGTCGATATCAATATTCCGGTCACGTCACGTCACCCGAGAAGATAGTTCACTTCCACCGACGATAGTCGACATCAAGACTGAAAATTGAACCCGCCGTAAACGCTCGGCAGCATAAAAAAAAACGACAACCCTATCGATGTAATGAGAAAGAAAAACGCGAACAAATTATGCACGGATTAGCAAAATGCAGCGGAAATTTTCCACTTAGTTCCAGGAACAGTGGCCTTGTGCTGAGCAACATTCACGGTTCGCTCTTTGCGAACGCTTGGGAGTCCACCCGAAGGTGGAACTTTCGCTACTTACCCGCAGGAATATGCCACACGCGCAAGGCAATACCAGTGAGGCGCGGCAAAGTCCCAAGACTTGAGGTGGAGTCAAGCTGGACGAAAGTTTAAGCACATCTTCGGACATTTCGCAAACGCTCCATTGGTGGCATTGGAAACGAGCAGAAACGAGCGTAGAATTCAATTAGGGGAGTTTTCTTCAACTTCATTCGCCAGTCAGCGAACGGACCACGGATTGATAGCGATGCACCAAGGTGGAAGAGAATTTATAAGATGCGATACTTTTTTTTTGCACAGTCTAGCAAGTGCAGGACGCCAGATAACCATAAATTGCATCACACAGAAAAATAGAGCAACGACTCCATTGACTGACATCGGCGATGCGGTTACTTACGATTTGCTTTGATATAAATAATATTTCTCATAACTTTAAAAGAAATGGCTCAGAGCAGGACTGTTAAGTTCGTTTATCTCAATCACGAGCATGCCGTACATTTGAAAGACCAAACAATAAGACACTTTCCATGTCTTAAAGATCAATGTGTCAACCACACCCATCATCTCGTAATCGTGCGCAGGTACATTACCGGAGCTCACACTCACCTTCTGCAGAAGTTGTTTTTCTGACAAATTTGCACCAAACTTATCCGTCAAATTCCTAGCGCCTTGGACGAACTCGAACAAGCTCTCCATTAACACAGCACTAAGATGACATGCTGGAAGCCATATACCCACACACTAGCCGATGAAGTAAGAACCGTTTCCCGGGAAAGCGCTTCGACCGACGGGAAAGATTACGTAAAACGTGTAAAACGCTCTTGGCTCTTGTCTGCGAGCGCAATGTAACCACTCTGGTGAGCTAACATTCACGGCCAGGCGGAAAAGCGTGTGATGCGTGAGAAAAGGGCTTTAGCTGCCGTCAGTGTCAACTCGAATCGTCGAGTTCGGTAAGGCAAACACAAACAAACTAACGCGCGCGTAACCCTCCCAAACTGGTAGTCAAACAGGAACAATCTGCTCTTCTGCCAACGTGTACCGCCCAGCTACAAATATCATGCAAAACCGGCACACAGCAGCCAGGTTCACCTGTGGTGCCTACACCCGCCGGAGTCGACAATGTTGTTATTGCTACTCCGGCGAAACGCGAAACACGGAAAGGTGTAGGGCGCGAATCGAAACGTGTTTGCGATTCTAGGATTCTCGCACACAGCACCGCCGGTTCCCAGCCGGTTTCCAGGATGCAGGGTCATGTGCCCTTTCAATTATTTCCATTATTTCAATGATGGGCCCCACCCGACCGATCATCGCCACTGCCGGTTTTCGAGCGAGGCACTGTGCCAGCTGGGCGTTTCAGTTGCCGTGGGGTTTTGAATGGCACTGCGCTCTCGACCACTCGGCACACTGCAAAGCCGAGATGAAAAGAGAAGAAACACTTCCCCGGGGATCCTTGGTCCCACTGCGAGCGGAAACGGAACCCAAAATGTATCACCCCAAGCTGCCCAGCACACTACCGTCTGCTTCTGCCGCGCTCTGTACATAATGCTCCTCTCGATGTTTGCTCAACGAGCTATTCCATAATTAATGATGGAGCAAATTTGTTTGTCGAAGACGCGTAACAATAACACTGCTTCTACCCCTTTCGACCCAACTGCCCTCCCCCTCACCCCCCGGGCGGGTGTCCACTTGCCTTCCCGTCTCTATTCCAACACTTTTCCGCACTGCACCGGGGATTCTTTCAAGCATTCGTTAAAATGAAAACATGCGGAAAACCGACGGCAAAACGGCTGTGGAACGGCTTTGTGGTACCTGCGTTGGGAAAAGCTCCGCACCACGAGCCCTTTAAGACACCCGGTCGATCTTGGTTGGTAGAGGGTGAATGGGCCACCGTGGGTGGAAGACCGCATTTTGCTTGGTTGAAACAAACGAAGAAAAAAAAGCTCCCCACAATAGAATCGTTTTACCGAGCCGGCACGGAATAACATAAGGGTAGTACTACCAGCAGCTAAGAGCATCGGGAATCCACTTATCAGGAATCTGCCTGCTTTTGCGTCTGTCTTGACGCAACCCACAAAGCTCGCCCGTTCGAGGAGGTGGTTACGCGTGCGAGTAAGACAAGCAGTAGCTGGAAAAATAAACTCATTTATCACGGTGTGACTCGTGCAAGTGGCAATCAAACATCGCTCCCAAAATCCATCAAGATGTGAGTCGAAGTATCACGTCTATTCAGCTGATGCCAAGTGAAAAGGATTATTTTTCGGATCATTACCATGGCAGCTCGTGAAGTACCTCGTTTTAATAAGATCTGTCCGATTTTGTTAGTTTCGAACATTTTGCGCGGTTCAGGTCAAGAGTACGCGTTCATTGGCAGTGGGTACACTAGCATCGTAGGTTGTACTATCACAAATTTAATCAAGCAAATGAAAGCAGACCTTCCTTAACTGCATACGAGCGTTCTCGTTTGAGGTTGTGCTATTCTGATAACATGGAATCTTGTTTGGATTCAAATATTTAAAGGTTAGGACTAATAATTACACTAGTTTACTCAATCGCAAGTTTGGCAGGAAACATATTGAGTTAGAAACAATTTTTTTGAAATTGTAATTTTCATCTTCCTACTCACATCCGATGGAATGCGAATTGCTTGGAATATTTTAATATGTAACGAAACATGTATCTGCAACAACTGCAAAAAAGGAAACCCCGACAATCAAACCATGCTAATTGCTCATACATAGTTGTAGATGGATCAATGCACAGAAAAAAACGCACCAACAAAGTAAAAACGTCATCTATAATACAATTTAATTATATATATATATATATATATATATATATATATATATATATATATATATATATATATATATATATATATATATATACATATATATATATATACAATATATATATATATATATTGTAATTTTATACGTTCAAGTCGGAACAACGAATGGAAACATCAATAATGTTGGATAATATTGCACATCAAGGAGAGTCGCATTATCATAAGAACCAAAAAACGCAACCAACCTAACACCAGATTGTAACAAATGGTGGAAACAATAATGTTTAAGCTTGCAAGGTTTACGATAAAAAAAAACTTATATTTTGTGGGCTTTAAGATTAATTTCAAACGAGACCTTTAAGTTAGCTAGCATCAACATGCCCGTTTCTGCTTTGTATACAACGAGAGCAGAGCAATCCAGAAGAGCTACAGTTTGGGATTTTGGTTTGATTAAATTTTAGAACCTACCTCCAAGTGCCACAAACATCACTGTTGAGGATGATTATGCTTGAGAATCTGAACACGCCTAAGCAACGAATACAAATCAGAAGCATAATTAAACGGAACGGAAGAACACTGGCACATAAAATGGAATGCGACACCAGATTTAAACGATTTCGCCCAGCGCCTGCAAATCAAACAATTTTTTGCGACACTTTTCCACAATATTCCAGCTTGCCCTTAGGATATGCAAGAAAGGACTTTTTATTCATTGTTCACTGTTCGCTGTTGCCTTGCTAAATTATTCCAAACTACACTACCAAAATTGCTCCAAAAAGCGGACATAAACGATTCTTCGTTTCTACGCCGGACGTTAGACCGTTTAGTTGTTTTCCTTTTTTGTTCATGGCAACAGAAAAACCGGATTCCTACATTTCTTCTTTTCGGACAAGCTGTGGCCTGACTTCGGTGAGCCAGAGTGATAAATGGAAACAAATCATGAACAAATAAGTTGCTTTCGAATATTTGCAAACAGCTCCGTCACTTTCTTACTGTACGCCGACGGATAATTTCTTCATTTGCGAACTTTAGCATAGAATCAGCCTAAGCTAATTAAATATGTATGCATAAAACGTTGCAAATGCGCGCATCGAATAGCAGGCAGCAACGGTTGAATAAATGAAATTATGAAATCAAAGCTTAATTCAACTTAATCATTCAATTTAATATTTTAATATACATCGAGCACCGATCAAGCACAAAAAAAACATTTTAGAAGTCGTATGCATTGAACAACTATAGCATAATACCATAACAGCCAAAACAACTGTCATAACGCTAGAGATTCAAACGTTTGCAAACTAGGCTGATAAATTAAATAATATATATGTGTACAATTATTACTAGTCACTGTAATTCTGTATCCATGGTTTATCAGTTCAATGTTTAGAAATACATTGAAACACAATTTACTTATACAACTCAAATACAACGAGCTTTTGCGGCTAAAGAGGTCGATTCCCGAAGGAAGAAAGTCTTGCAACGTAAAGCGCGGCACAAGAAAAGCATAAATTTTCATGATACTTTATCTCCATCAAGGTGCGTAGCGGTCGTCGCCAAACGTGGGAGCGCCAGCTGAGGGCTGCAGTCATCTAAGCTTACGGTTTGCGTCCTCATTCCGACAAACCCGTGAGCCCGTTCGAAGATGTCGCTTAACAGATTACGTTTTTATCTTGCCACATTTTCCTTCCAGCCATCGCTGAAATGTTGGTGGGTGTGAAAAATGAATTTCAAACAAAAAAAAACAACCGCACCACAACAACCATCACCGCGTGCGGGAGGACGAAAGCGCGTCTTCGAAGCATCATCGTTTGCTGAAAACGACAGAAAGTGCCAGTAAAAGTATTTTCGTACAGTCATGAAAAAGAGATTTCAACCAAATTAACGCTCTGTCAGCAAGAGGCGCTAAGCTCGCAATCAAAGATGGAGCTAATGAGAACGAAGAAAGATGAAACGAAATAAGGCGATGGCCTTTCAACTTTGGCGGTCTAAAATAACGACCGGTCAGGTAAATGCAAATTACATCGCCATGAAGCATTGCCATCAACAACAACGTACTACAATAGCAAACCATATACATACAGGCACCTCACCCCACCAATTAGGTAGTATTTATGTAAGGCCAAGAAAACACAAAACAAGACCATCCTAATGGATCAATGCGCGCGAACTACGAGAGTGTTCTAGCGACGGAGCGGCAAAACTTTTTCCGTTCAGTGCGAGGCATAGAAGAAGGCACCGTAACATTAGGACCATGACCGCCGACCGGCAAAGCGCAGCGATGGCTGATAAACGAATAGCACAACCGACGGAATGGGCAATTTCTCGCCATTTTTGTCATTAATGTTGATAGCATAACCAAACCAGCGCCACGCATTAACTAGCGACGACATGGTGCGTGAAAAATTGGCTGAAGATGTCTAACGGTAAACAACAACGGGCAAACTTTCTTCCGTCTGCTGGCGAAGTTTCACGGACGGACGAATTTGCTTTCGGTTTCGGCGTCATGAAGAAGCAAGCTTTGAAATGATGATTTCCCAACAGGAACAGATTGCTCACGAAGCTTCAGTGCTACTGATAAGTAGTTACAAAACGCAGAAATCTGCTTTTAAAATTTTTATATTAACTTTACGAGCAAACACAAAATTTATAGCTATATATTTAACATTACTGTGGCCGATGTAAATCGAGAAGGATTTTTATACGAAAACCTTTTAGTGGCAACAGGCGTGTAAAAAACATTCTGGTCATTAATGACATTTTAGCAATTCCTCATTTGAATTTATTTTTAATATGATTTTCCGAGAACTCATGAAAAGCCATTGCGTGAAAAGCGTTATAATTTGCATTCATTACAAACTGGTGTACCAAATCATTAATCAATGGATAAAAGGATGCCATCCTGCTCTATGGGGGGCCAGCATGTCATGTACACTTTGACCAATTTTCCGAAACGTCTGTCAAACGACTGTCACCGCTGAGGCTGCTAAAGATACAAATTAATAATCATGATAACAAAGGAGCAGTCTGTTTCAAGCCTCAGAGCCGAAAGATTCTGACGTTAAAATCCTTACTCTAGCCCACCCATGTCAATAAAACTGTGTCGGTTGAACTACCGACCCGCCTGCAGGCTCTACCAGAGTGTTGTAAAAGTAAAGAGGCGACTAGATTTTTTTTTATCTTTAACTATCGTTTTATTATGTTTAAAAGCCCAAAGGAAGGTCTTATCAACAACCAAGGTTGTGGAGTCGCATTTCATGCTACGCAGTAGTGAACAGGAAACTAGATTCTTGTGTCGTACCGTGAGCAAAATTTAGCAAAGAAGAAAAACCGCAGAACCGATGAATAACATGTTTACTCGGGTGCTTAAATAATTACATGGAATTTTTGTGATGATTTGTAGAAACTGAAATTTTACTTGTTTGTAAAGTTTTCATTCAATCACAACAATATAGCATTATGTGGCAGCTATATTAACCTCATCAGTTTACAAAAAAAGGAACAAAACGTAAGAAAGCAAAAAAAAACAACAATGCAAATGTATTTTTAAATTTTCTATTGATTCCGATTCCTTAAATTTTGTTACATAGTGCTATGCGACGAAAGAGAATTCACATATACTACAAAACAAAAGGTGGGAAAAAATTAACATAAACGATTACCATGCGCCTCCATTGTTAACGTTTTGCCACAATAAATTACCTACAATGTCTAGGAGAAAATTTTGACAGGCTCATAAGTATCGTTTGTTATAAAAATAATAATTATTTTTATGAAACTAGAATAATAATAATATAAAAAAAGAAAATAATAATAATAATAATAATAATGGTAATCATATATAAAAAATGACTTAATCAAATTGCGAAGGAATTTTAAAATAAAACATTTACTGGTTGCATCTCTTTCCAAATATACAAGTAATTTTTCAATAATAATAATAAGTTTTTAACTGATGTTGATTATCCATCGCCTCAAAATTCCCCATCAACATTCCATTAATGTCTCTTCTTTGTTTATCATCGATTAGAAATGGTTCCAAGTCTGATGAACAAATAATTTAAAACACAAGCTTCAATCCAATTGGTGGATTAGCTTTTCCTCATTTGGGGAAAAGATAAAATTACAACAAACGTTAAAAAGATAAAAAAAAAATTTTGCAAAAAAAACATACAGAAAAAGAGTTCAGGATCAAAACTATATTTATAGTTTTTTGCCGATTCCTGTTGTCAACGTTAAATTTTGTCACCACAATTTCTTCTTTCAAGTTCTTTCAAGAAGGCTTGGTATATTCCTAATCCTATCCATAATATACATCTAACTTTCAATTGACCCAATTTCTAACATTTTCATAACGCTCAATTCTATCCTCCTTATTCAATACAACGCTCTTGATTTTATCTCAATGTAGCTTTCCTTTCCGTAGCTTCTATAACATATCTTTCATCAAGTATTTTCTATCAATTCTAGAAAACCAACGCGATACAAAAATATTTGTTGCAATATCTAACTATTTATTCTTTAAATGTATTATATGGAAATAACGAGCGTTGTTTCCGTTACAAAATCATAAACGGATTCTTTTTATTTCCTTTAACACCGCTCAATATATGGTGTATTGCTATGATAAAAAAAATCATTTTTTGTAGCTGTTATTCCTACTGGTCTATAAACCACACGTCACATTTGCTTTTGACATTTAGTGCTTCGTAATAACATTAAAATTTTATTGATAATAAGATCCATTACTGTTGTTCTTCGGTATTACGGGATACTTAACTGAGCAGTTTTTCTTCTTGGATCTATAAAGTTACACTGTTTTGACCAAAGCTGAGCATTATTTTATTGAATCGAAACGAAATGATTATGCATAATAGCTAAGTATGTCCTTGGTAGGTTTTATCAGCGTCTTGCACACCATTTAATAACATTCGGCCACTAACGTTAAATCCTTGGCTCCAGTCGCTTCACATGAAATGCCATGGGAAAGTATACTATTTTATGATTCCAAGGGCAATGATTTCGTTATTGATACAAGATCAATACGAGTAACTGTTTGTTAAGTGAAATTTTTTGTTTTCACTTTCTTTCACTTTTATGAATCAAAATCTAGATTTCACTCAATGAAATGCGTTTTTCTTGAACACTCGAAGTTCGTTCATTTATTTTTGTTCAATTTTATTTTTTGATTGAGTTCAAGTGAGTTCAAGAAATGGTCACAAGCAGGTAGTAATCTAAATCAACGAATTGTGTCACATATCCGTCAATTTCGGCTTCCAACCCCAGCTCAATAAACCGTCATAACATACGCAGTCAGTTTGATCTAGGAACCGATATGTATGAATACACGGATGTATGAACTCCATTTCATGTATAAATGAAAAAAGCTATACATTCCAGTTGACAATAAATCATGCAATCCACCCAAAAAGGATCACATGCAATACGCACCTTCAGAAAAAAAAACTAACAAATCGGTACACTTTGATATCCCGCGTAAAAGCATGGAGTACAAGAGAACTGATGAAAAATTCAATTCGCCCATCCGGATACATTACTTTTGCTTTGGTTTGCCTTTTTTTCATTTCCGGTTCAATAATTTTCAATGTGCCATTTGAGCCAATCATGCGTAAATAGCATTGTTCCAATCAAGAGTAAATATCGTTAATGTCAAGTCACAGGCAAGCAAAGATGTGACACGATGCATACAGAAACAGCCACGAATTTCGAATGAAAAGCACCATAACGCACTTCACACTACATGTTTGAGCTTCATCCAAAGCATGGAATGACTTTTTAAGTTCTCTTCAGTTATCCAGAATACATTAAAAATGCCATCCAAAATCAATCGAAACGACGCCAACCGGTGAATAAAACATCAACCTAAGGGCATCTCCAACACGCTCGACACGTTGTACCAACAAATACCAGCACAAGTAATGAAAAGCAGCCAGTGTGGACTGAAAATGGATGCTCTGTAGGCAAAAATAATATCAACATCTAAGCGTTTCCCATACAATCGAAACTGACACAAAACAACGAAACATCAGCATCATCCATTGCAACGAAACCTGCTATCAATCAGCAGAATCTCCTTGATCTACGAAAGCGAAGTGAACGAAACAGTACCGAGAATGCCATGAATAAATCCAACGGAAAAGAAATACGAACAAAACCAGAATTTTTGTGATAGCATCGCAGCGCAGTCACAACCAACGTTCGCGTTCAGTGCCAGCACAAGACAACCACGAAACGCGCGAACGAACGGACACCATTAGAGCTTAGTTTTTAATTTTTCATGAGTTCATCTCGTGGCCACGAACGCTGCAGCACACGCCTTCCGGCTGCCGGAAATTACTTTCCATCAATCGGTGTTTCCGGTTCAACAATCAACACAAGGACCTGATCGGACTGGAAAATAAAGCGGTGTATGCTGACTCCGCAATCAAAGGATACGACACTTTGTACCGCACCGTCTGCGATCGATAGCTAATTCGTCATTTCGCTAAAAGAAAGCAAAAACAATCAAAACGCAAGATTATTTTGCGAAACTGCTGCTTGCGTGCTCAGTTCGCGCACTCACAAGCAGCGCCTAATGCAAGCAACATCATTTAAATTCAATACCGTTAGAGGGAGAACAAAATATCGTCACCGAAAAACACCCACCGGAAAAGGGAGTAAATTATTTATCTTTCCGCGATCGTGATGGGGTGGTTATTTTGAGGCCACCATAAATTGACAACACGGACCCGGTTCGACTGCCGGAAACCTGCGTACAACCGTGCCGGAAGTTTTGCTTTCATCTCGATTTATCTCGGCTTTCCGCTGATTCTGGGCGCATAAAAACGGAAGCCCCTTCCGAAAACGGCAGCAGCAGCAGATAGCGCCCGGTCGGTAGGGTGCGGGTTCTACCGGAGGCCGGAAGTCCGATACCATGGTTTCGGATTTTCCGGTATCGTTGTTTTTCGTTCGACCCCGCTGGTCTACGGTATGGCGACGTTTCCGGATTGACAAGCGGAAAGTCAGCCAGCACGCACTTGCACGCATGCCTACGTTTGGTGACGCACCCGAAACGTCCGGATTTCTTCTACGAAGCAGCATTCCGTCTGCTATTCTTTTTTTTTTTTCGCTTCTTGAAACCCGAAACGCGATACTGGAACTCACTACATCATTCACTTTGATGCTTCTGTTTCGCGTTACAAATTGGGTTAATTTTATGATCGTCATCGAATCAGCCAAATTAAGATTGATTGAACTGGACCCGGAGGCACAACGCCGTGTGCGGCGAAACGAACCCAATCAGCTCGAGGAAAACTCGCAACAGCGCTTACCATAACCGGCACACGACACGACAGTTCGCGCTTGCCGGTTGATGGGGGCTTTTCTTAGAGCTTTTGTCGGATTTTTCACCACCCCACCGTAGAGAGCTGCAGCACGAACTTCAACCGATTCTTTCGACGCAACAAAATGTGAGGCCTCATTCATCGGTACGGTTGTACGGAAGGAAAGAAAAATAAATCCGCTTTCAAACAGCCGCCCGACGGTAAATAGGGGAAGCGTAAAGGAGAGCAAAAAAAACCCTCACAATATCCCATGATTACTTTTTCGGTTTTCCGGAGCAGTTCCATCCCACCCGATTCGTGCGCCGTTACACTTCCTTCCTGATTGTGTTTTCAGTTTTAATTGGCTTAAGTGAGGCCCACGAATTTGAACCTTCCCGTCAGAATGCGAAATGAGATCCCTTCGCGTCGGAGATGGGTTCTGAGCGGTATGGAAGATAAACTTATCACATACACCCTTGCGTAAGCTGAATGAAAAATTTATCTCAACAAAGGGATTACGTGCAGCAACCCAAACGACGCCCTCGCGATTCCACGCTACCCACGCGTGTGGCGGGACTTTGTTATCAATTGATTATTCCTGCCCTCAAATGCGTTTCTTGAGAGCCGTTTTCCGCTTGCGGCCAGTGTTGTTGCTGCTGTTGCAACCCTTAGTCTTGATTCCGTCGGTCGTTTGTTGGCTCAGACGAATCCCAGAACGAAATAGAAGGCCCATTATGATAAAGAACGCGAACAAACTAATACAGAGGGCACATGGAAGAGATTTCCGTTTCCGAAAAGGTTCCTGCTTAAGAACGAAGTTTACAAACGGTCTACTTAAACGAGAGATGGAATAATGCCAACAAAACGAAACTTCAAATAGAGCCGCCAACAAGAGCCCGAATGATGGTGTTAAAGTGGCAACAGTGCCGCTACCGGGAGTGAGTCTTTTAATCTGATTAGGAGATTGAGTCGTCCAATCATTTTCACCGCCCATCACGAGTCCGTCCGAATGGTAGCACGAAACGGAACCCCAAAGAACGTGTACACGGGGATAAGAACAAATATTGAACAAGTATAGCAGGAGGGCGCTAGAGTTTTCCCCATAAAAAAGAACAAATTCCACACCGCTATTTTGGCTTGCCGACCCCATCGCCTGGTCAGCGAGGGAAAGCTGTAGTTGATTGATTTTCATTTCCGCCGCCAAGTTTGAAGGATAAACAAAGAATCAAAGCGCTAGAAGCAAGCATGGGAAAGAAGCAGGAGGGAATAAAAACGTTCCGTGGGAGGAGGTTTCTTCGTGACTGACAAGCCCACAAACACACGCTGCGGGTAGCCGGAATTGAGAAGCAATCGTCCGGTTTTTGGCCGTGGTTTTCGGTTTGATCAATATTGACCATTACGCGTCCATAGGGAAGAGCAGTCTTTTCTTGTGGGAACCTTTTGCTGCTATCACGATGGTAATTTATTTTCCTTGAAATCTTATTAAGATATCAACAATGTGAATCCAAGTTTGTAGTCAAAAGTTGGGTGTTTGTTTATTCATACCTAGTGAACAACCCCTAAGATAATATAAGTAATAGCTGCGGCCGTTAATTTCCGAGCTAACATCATTATTATTTTTAACGTAAGAGCCAACTATTACTTGATCAGTTCAACGGGCGAATGTGTATTTCAGCTACTCTCAAAACGAACGGTATGAACTCTTTCCAAAGGCTCCCTTTCGGAATACCGTGGAAAAGTTTGATTTTATTTCAATCCCAACTAACCAACATTTCGGTACAAATTATCTTTTTGTGACTACGGATCTCGAAATATCTTGTGTTTGATTTCCGAGAAGTATGAATTGATTTCTCTTCGATTAATTTTTCCGCTATTTTTTTCGAATTTTATGCTAACACTACTACCACAATTATTTTCAATCGATCGAACAATTGTTAGTAATTTACTATTAATCCTATGTTCAATGACTATTATCTTGAAATCCGCAGGAAATGAATAAAAATCTCGATAAACTGGGCGTACATTAGCTATGTTTCTTTTTTAATTCTCTTTCTTCTTATCTCAGTTGCTAAAACAAAAGTACGTTACATGGCACGTTATGTCTGCTTCACGTGAGAAAGTTCTTCCCGCCATCGTTCCAGTGTTCGTGCATTCGTCCAGTCTTCCTCATTGTTCGATGAAAACAAATTTTTCAAAACATAATCACAGTGCTAAACGGGAAGTGGAAAGGCAGAGAGAAGGCAAATATTTGCCATAATGTTCGCAAGACCACGGCCACATCCCCCGACACGAGGGCTTTTTTTTCGTCGGTTGAAGTGCGGTTTGTGAGGTTTCCTCAGACCGAAACCGACAACCACTGACGTTCGACCAAAACCAAAGCAAACCGAGTGGCGGCTGAAGGAGGGAAAGGATTTTTCCTTCCGATTTCCAGCCTCCAGCCGAGGAACGGCTCTTTACTTAAAAACCACGCTTATACGCCCGACAGCTTCACGCTAGCGTTATCGGTCGCAAACAAGGCGGCTAAACTTTGGCGAGTGTTTTCAGCTTCAACAGCAATAATCAATATTTTATAGCCCTAATAATAGTCTTACAGCACATAAACCGCCGGTGTGAAGTGTTCAATGGTCTTTCTCTTATATCTTTCGACGTATTATACTGACGAATTGTAATATTCACAGTTCGAAATTTGCAACCCATTTTTATCTTATCAGTTGATATAGATACAAAAACAGTAATTTAAAGCATGTCACAATATTAATAAACGTTTATCATTACGATTATCAGCATTGGCGTAATAGTGTAGCAAATTGAAATTGGAGGTTCTTTTAGATGTTGGCCCGTTGAATCTGTATGTAATACAAATAAATAAATAAATATATAAATTTAATAATTTATCAACGGGTAGTAAATACAGCACGGCACGTGGAATAAACTTTGTAGAAATTGAGTTGTTTGCAACGAAATGCTCAAAATAAATAAATTTAAGAGAATAGAAAATATTTTTTAAATTTGCAATTGTTTGAATTTAAATGCTAAGCGTGATTCACTGATATTTTTCTTAGAACTCATCAAACAAATCTTTGTACAGAAGTACTAGCCAACAATGGCTTAACGTTGCTTAAGAATGATCAAAAACAACACTTTTCTAACCGATATTGGCAAGTTTTTGTAAACTATGAGCCACAGTTCTGACTAGAATCTAGAATCAATAACAAATACATTTCAATGTAAAATCCCCACACAACATTTTATTTAATTCGTTATTCACTATATACGTATGAATAAAGTCATACATTGGCCTCAACCCGACACTAATTAACGCTAGATTTCAATATTAAAGTACATTGTGCAATAAAATAAACAGTTAAGGGATGTTGCATCAAAGCAAATTTGATATTCTGCGAGTAGGCGAAAGAAAAAAAACTCAAACAAACAAAAAATCAGACACTAAATACTAGAGCGATAAAATAAAAATTAGAAACGCATTGCGGCAAAATCAATCGTCTGGAAGCCAAGAGGTAGTGGGGATGATCTTTGAAGAAATTCATATATCTAATAACTCTCTCTGCAGATGAACGGTTAACGGAGGCATGACCTGAAGAATTTCGAAACAGCATTTGTTGAACATAGAACACGAATGCTTATTTGGACATAGAAAAAGGCAGGAAAAATGGGAAACAAAATTCAGACAGAGAACGGCGGTGGTAGTAGATACGATGAATAACATAATCCCACCACAGTTTCCGCATTGAAATTGGCCTTAAGACTATTTTCCCAGTTCTTTGGCGTTCATCTATGAGGGTCCTGAATAGAAGTCTGCTTTAGCACATGCTACGCATTATAATTAATTTTACTGCTCTTGGGATAATGTCATAGCGCATAGCTATGAGCGCAGACATCTCATAGCGTGACGGCTAGGGAGGTTTGTCGCATTATTATAATTATCTCTAAACACAGTAAACATATCTTAATTTAGGTAATGACGACATAAAAGAAGCACATTATAATAGTGTAAAATTATAGGATAAAAATGAGTGCACTATTGTTCGTCTAAACCACATTGCAATCATCTCAGTTTTAAGGCAAATAATATTCATATGAATAAAACTATGACAAAAACTAAATAGAACTTGCTTATTTTAAAAAATGTCTAAGCCCACATATCTATCCGCACACTTTGCAGCTCTAAACATCACAATATGCAAATAGTTTTGAATCGAAACTCAAAATGTCGTAGCACCGTGGCCACAAAAGCGCTTTAAAACAAGTGCTAACACTAAGCACCACTTTGTGTTGTTATAACTGAAAAATATGTACTTACACGCAGTGGTGCAAAATGCAACTAGTTCTAGCATGAACAAACAAACTAACACGCCGATTACGTGCAAGCTCGTCTGATGCCATCGAACTAACGAAATGCTGATGTCGCTATGTTTTAGTTCAAAAACGTGTATATTTTGCCGATTTCCACATGATATAGGATGAGTAACAAATGCGATTGAAAAACTGATTCCTCCACATGATGCTACTTTAAGTAGCGAGGCGAAGTATATGGTTTGTTTGAAATTTTAAAAAACCTATACTATTGGAGGATGAAAGCCCACAAAAACCTGGAAAGGCTTCTAGCGCAAACAATCTCTTGGTGGAATCCCTCTGATGGAACTGGAAGCTGTTGATGGTTGCGATGTAACATGCAATTTCGAACAATAGATACTTTTAATAGTCCTTCGATGTCTGATTTTTGAACATTTGGCTAGGTGTACATAAAATGCTTAAATCATTTCATTGCATTTTCTTTCAAATTTCGTTTGATATTCTTTTATAACACAAATTCATCTCATTCTCACCTAACTTGGATTTTTTCTTATAAATGGTACTATCTGCTAACAAAACAATGACATATGATAACGAGTTCGTTCCAGACGAATGTGTGTACGCAATAGTACCGAATATCTGCACACTTTCGTCTGGAATATTTTAAACTTTTAACATCATCGTACATTTGATATTCATGTGGTTCAAATATGATTGCTTGGTAGTCAAATAATAAAAATAAACTATCTTTTATATTAATATAATATTTATATAACCTAGAGCGCATGCTTTTAGAGCTTCACATCTTCAACTATTGTATAATAAATTGTATTTATATGCTACATAGAGCAACAATCAAATTACGATCCACACATACAAACTACTCTACCGTACTTCCTTGTTTTCATTAGAACTACTAAACACAGTTCTCCTTACAATTTGTGCAAGCACAGTTGGTAGCATTCATGAGCGTAACATACTGTTGCACATTCCATTCAATTTTCAAAAGCAACACCCACATTGCACAATCTGTTTCGAAATTGAATAAAACCTCCCCGACCGGGTGAGAAGTGCCACCAACAGCACGGATAACTAACCGCATTTGGCGGTATAGTGTTCATAGAAGAGATTCATTATCAGGGAATGGTTTCCAAGGGGTCGTACATTTTAAATCCTCCACGAGATCCACCGTCAGCTCTTTAGAGCAGCTACAAATGTGGACGAGAAAATAGTATAAATAACAAAAGCAGCGCTGTGACACATGGAGCATCCGAGGGCTAATTTGTCATATTTCCCTTCCCAGTGGTCTAATGAACTTACGATAAACTCTCTGCAATTAGCCAGAACGAAGCTAATTGCATTCGCACGTAGGAACTTCGGTGTTATTCTTACCGTCCGCACAAACAACATCGTTTGTGTGCAGCACATAATCAAAATCACACACACACACACATTTGCTCATATTTATGCGTTGCATTTGTTTTCCTGATACTCACCTGAAATAGAAAAAAAATATTGATCAAAAATATGCAAACAAAATGGCTTCACATAATTCGTATTTGTGGGAAGTATACTATTCTCGATTATTACTTATAGTTGCTCATGTAGTATGTCTTCCAATGCTCAAAATTTGCAACTCTACCAATTGATAAGTACAAGATTACTGTTATCCATGTAAATATGTGCATCTATCATACATTTTGGATTCCATTGCTTAAAACCAAGCTTCAGTGAGTATACATTTTTTTCATTTCCCTAATCATCTGATCATAGTTGAAAGTTTTACATTTGAATCCACATTTCAACCTTCAGAAAAAAAGCACTTGAATATTCGAAAACATTCGGATACCACGATTACACCCAAGGACAAAAGTTCTCAGTTTGGGGGAAAAATTAACCCGGACGCTTCGTACATTTGCTGGTAACAGTACACGTCCTTAAGCTGTCAACTGAAAGGCGGCTAGGGAACGTGCCTGAACAAGTGACTCACATCACTCAATTTGTCATTCCTTTCTGGATGGTGCGTATTCTGTCGCATCGGTCATAGGTCATCGGTCCATTGGAGAAGTGTTGAAACCCACACTACATAAAGTTTGTACAAACAGACAACGAGCAGTTTTTATTAACATTATTGTGAATATTATGTTTCTTTCTAGTTTTGAGCATAAATATAGTATCGAATGGGTAACAAAGCAAGTCTCCTAAAGTATCTTAATGGACGATTGTTTTGACGATGCCGGACATTTCTTGCGATTCACAGGAATGCAGACACTGATTCGCTTAATTTACAGGCTATGATTGATTTTCAATATGAAAAATTTCACTTCGTCAATAACGCACGGTATTGATTCTTGTCAATCATCCTATGTCAAACAATTGTGAACATAGCAATTCAACATTCCCAAACAGAGGTATATAAAGCGGAATCGTATAAAGAAAGAAAATTTACCAATAGGCAACATGATTTCTAGTTTTATTTATTTTACTTAGTTTTACCAAAAAACTAAATGATGTACTTCAAAAAATATATAAATAGATACATCAAAATGATTGTCAAAATTTTTTTGTTGTGTAATAAAAGCCAATTTTAAATTTTCATTTCAACATTTTAAGCATTGTATAACATTTTTACGTAATACATATACTTGAAAAAATAAAATTAGAGTGGAAGCTGCTATTACTTGCTAGTGAGGCACGGCAGAATTCCCGAAACATAGATAAACGATCGATCCTACATGCACTGATGATGCCTTCTGGTATGAAATTGCGGAAATAATTAATAGTAGCGTATAAAATTTTGTCCGATTCTAACTGTTCACCGCGAATACCGCTTGCCACATTATCATGCGAAGTACTTGTCCGGAAGATGAAAATTTATTACCATCGATGAAGCACAACAATACAAAGGTTGCTCTGCACATGCTAGCCCGATTGTGCATAATACTATTTTACGCTCTTGGGGTTTTGGGACATTTTATTTGTGAGGCAATGTGTCGCATTCGCCAGTGTATTCTCTATGAACTTGCACCACCAAACCCCGGAAACATTTGCTGTATTAAGCAAACTTTATGCTCAGAATTTGTGACACACCCTTTCCTGTCTCACTATGCTCATGCTGTGCTACTCGGCGAATCGAGAATTGAACGCATTTGCGTCTTTTCTATTCCCGAAATGTTTGTATAAATGAAGTGAAATATGATGCCGACTTCATCCAAACCAAACAGAACGACCACCAAAATCAAGCAACAAAAATAGGTCACAACAAAAGACCCGATACACAATTGTACGCAATTGCGTTCGCATCGTAGCTTTGTACATTTTTTTATCCTGTTTGCGAGGAAAAAACCTGCTCCGCGAACCACGCGCTCGAAACAAAAATAAAACAAAAAGCAATATTTGCGCGAGGCCGCTTCCTGCTTGGCGCTACAAACAATACCAGCAAAGTTAGCCATACTCCAGCGACACGGCACATACCGATGCTTGTTCGCGTTCTAGCTCGCATAATTTGATGTTGCTTTTCCCCGCATTAGCATATAATAAAACTTCATCAAAATGTATTTTGGAAAACTCTACTCCGAATGTTAAAAATTGCACCTGTTTGACAAGTTTTTAAGCTACACTTTGTGTTACAATTTATCTACGTACATATACGTACGTATAAATACACTTTTCTAATAAAAGCTGGAGGCTCTATGTAACCTATAGGAGTTTGACTTAAAAAATATTAAATCATACAAAAATTATACTAATTGAAGTGTATGAACACTAAAAATTTTGAATATAGTCCAAAAATATAAGGAATTGTACGTTATTACTATGTCCTGTGAAGTCCTAAACGTTGATATATGTCTTCAAGTTTACCTAGACATCGTTTTTGGGACATTTGTATAGCTTCCGCACATAAAAAGTTTTGTATCATCTAGGGGGGACACAATGCTGGCTTTATAAAAGCACTAAACGGACGTGTCAGTTTTTTGTCATCATGTAATCAATCATCATAGGCCATTTGAGAAATTCTATTCAATATGATGGAACTAAATAACATGTAATGAAAAATCAGCACCATTTTCTTCATGTCCACTGATTAATCCTCTGGAGAATTTGTGTCGCCATCGCAACGGCCCGGATAGGTCGCAGTCCACTTGGTTCTTTTCATATGTGTTTCATGCCAAGCGTATCACGTAGAGGGTGAAAAAAACGCATGTTGCCTCAATGCCGCAGTCTTAATGGAAAGCCTTGTGGAGTACTAAGGTTTCAGTTGATTGGAATCAGAAATACTGTTCCCTACGGCCCATGCATTCTGGATGACAACGTCGAAACAACTCATGGCTTCAGTAAACCACGATCTAACAAGATGTCAAGGAAGCCTCGTGTCAAGCAAAACTGTTATATTTAACGCCTAAATGTAGGCATTAAAAATGACGCAACGATCGTGTACAATGCAATCACTCAATCACTCAGTCAACTGAAAAGTGCCTGTCGTATACTGACTATAATTTTAATTGAAACAGCAAACTTTCATTTCATCTTTCATCGTTCCACAAATAAGATTTACTGTAACTATTTCACTTCCAAAGAACACGTGCACCGTTCACCACTGTGCCCAACAACTTAATTTGCGACAATCCACGTGTTGTTAATTCCAGCCATTCTGCACAAAAACATCTGCCAACAGAGATATGAGACTTCTTTGCCAAACGAATCTAGTGCTTCTAATGGTTCGTCTTTGTTCGCGGTACGAACATGCGTGCGTGAGTACGGTGGACAGGGCTCAGGGGTAAGATAAATTTCGATCAGCTGAATAAATTCCTATCCGTGTCGATTGCTCAGTATCGATTGCCTGTTTTGCATTTAGATAAGATCTTCAACCGGAATAAAATCTTTTCCTCGTTCAGTTATAGGGTCAGCCATGGGGGTATGACTACGAATAAAGCTATTACTTCCATCCTAAATTATTGCCTACCTTCTAGGCGCTTTAGCATTCATCACTACCGTTAATAAATTACAGCCGCTTCCCCAAATTTTGTGCTTAACCAATAACCACCTAGTAAAAGACATTCAAAATACTTATGTTGACATATTTTATCAGTAACACACTTTATAAATTCCCTTCCCTAATAACTCTTTAAATTATACTCTTTCCCTTTGAACTCTTATAAATAACTCTTATACTCTTAACTCTCTCTTAACTTATACTCTTACAAGTAACTCATTCCATTTTACCGTGTTTCCAAATAACATAAAAAACCATCAATTTTGTAACATGAGTAATTTAATCACACATTCATGCACCGTTTTTTCCTTCTATAACATAATTCTAAATTTCTATTTAGAATTATGCAATGTTTAACATGGTATAACACAATAATTGATATAAAATCTCAATAATTACATTGAACTAAAAGTTTTATGTGCTTTTGTTTTAAAAGCTCAACAGCAAACACTCATCAACAAAGTACAGTACATAAGGAATCTTATATCAACTGAACCAGATAACACGTCTCCAGCAAGTTGTTCAGAATTTAAAGTGATATATACAGTTCTGTACTGGTTGACAGTGCAATAACAATATGTGGTACAATAACAAATCAACAAAACCTTTTTGTAGAACAAGGTGTATGTTACGATTATTTCCCAGGAGTAATTTACACATTTTAGTCCACCAACCCGCTTCATAATAAATGCCCCAAATAAAACAAAAAAATTATTAAGAAGAAAATCTTAATAAAATTTACGAATTTTGAAACCATCTAAAAGTATAAGAAGAAAGCATACTGGAAGTACTTCCGTATGCTAGAATGAATAAACAAACATGTTAGAATATATAAGAGCATACCGCTGCAAAGCAACATAATTTGAAACGTAAGTGTCATGGAACCGAAACGTTTTCGTTGCAAACCCCTAACGAAAATCTTTCGCCGATTTTGTTTTTCAGCTTTCACCTCCTATTTTATCATCTCACGTAACGAAAGCTATCGAACAACAGAGATGCTTTCGTTGAACCAACTACCAAATAAGTGAGCAAGCTTTGCGGTAAACAACAGTAACAGACACCGTCTTGCCTCGGTCCTTGTGGTCTATGCGCAAATATAATCATAGTTTTTTCTTAAGCCACCGATGAAGTATTCATTCAATGAGTTCAGCACCGTAGATCCTAAGATCACAGTTACAAAGCAGCTTGCAAGCTTGCCAACCACTGCTGACCACAGGATCGTAAAAATAGGGGCACCATAAAGTGATTGTTTTTATTGCACCGTTGCATTCTGTCGTCTTCATCCAACCAATCGAGCACTTGATACTTTTGCAGTGCATCGAACTAGGTCCTTCTTCGATAGACAACAGTGGCAAAACACACTTTAAAAGAAGGGGCAAATGAAACGTCGATATGTGAATGTATGTATGGAGGTAACGATGGTTCGCTATCAGCGCACGTGGTAATGAGAGCTGCACTATTAAGTTCGCCATCTAAGCTAGAAAAAAGACGATCCTCTAACAGCTAAGAAACGTGGCCTGGAGATTATTTATCCGCTGGAGCAGCAATAAAACGTATATGATGTTTGCTGGAGTTCTAGGAGACATTTTTGTATTTAGTAACTACTAAGAAAATTAGATTAACAAAAATTTTACGGAAACAAGGTGCAGTACACATTTCTTCAAGTGAAATTTCTTCCGAAAACTATAAATAAACAAACTATATTCTAACCCTCAATATTTTTTATCCACATATTTTGAACATTATCCTACTACATTTGAAACCATTTGTGTGTCGGATATGGGGGGAATGTTATGGGTAACTATGATTCAAAGACTTTGCACACTACCTATACAACTTAAATCATAAAAAATATGCAGTTTTTTTTCTTCAGCTAAAAATATTTTTTAAATTAAAATGCAAAAAGTATGTGCAGAAGATACAAAAAACAACTTCCACAGCAACCAAGGATCAACACAGCTGGAACGAACGTTTGTGGCACTTCCGTAATTAAAGTCAAACGATCAATTGAACCGATACAAAAAATCAACAGCTAACGATCAATTGAGTTAGCAAAAAAAATTACAACAAATTACTACGTCAGCAGCGCACTGTCCACATGCTCAACAACAAACGCATCGACAACCGGTAGGAGAGGGGTGCAATTTTTTACACCGGTCGAGCTTCGCCCTTTGATTCGTTAAGCGAGGGTATATGTACAGATAATGTTCACTGTTAAATTGTATAGTCTTTGAAAGATAAAATTCAATAACTTCAATAGTATTGCTATTCACATGCATATTTGAGCGCATTTCTCTTAACAGTTTTGTCTAGTTATAACAATAATGTTACCTTATCTTTATTTTTCCTCAATTACTAATACAAGACCTAAACAAACAACAGAAACTAACAGAAGTAAATAACGTCTTTCTATTATAATTGCAAATTATCTCACGAGAAAATTGACAAATGCTACGAAAACTCGATTTTACAACAATTGATTCAAGTTTTCACTAATTTATCATTTATAAATAATTTCGCAAAACTAGACATACTGTTCTTTATCAATCTTTTTGTTTTACAACAATATTTTTTGCATGCGGTTTGCATGAGCAATAAAATAATAAAACTCGCCCTGAAAGAAGATATATATCGTACATATAGTCAAGCATCAACTTAAACCCTAACCAAGACGGAAGCTAGTTCCAATACCAACACATTAATTCGTTTCTCTTTCTTCGCAGTAGTCTACCACATTCTTTGCTACATGGGGTAAACAACGATTTCAAGCTTCTGCTGAAGATATCAATCCTGAAGAGCTTGACTGCATCTCGCAGCATAAACTATACCTTCCGGCGAAAATGCTCCTCAGGGAGAAATGCTCTCTCCTTTGTTTCAGAAGCTTGCAATCGATTGTCCCGAGGAATGTCTTTGTATACCGTCCACAGCTGTAGCCACACGTGCGGGCACCTGGAAGATATTTATTGCTTGGCCGACAACTTGCAGCCAATTTTCCGTGTCACATTTATTTCACACAAAACGAAAACCTCGCAACTAACAGCACAAGTAGGATAAACTCCTCAAGGAAACAAGGATTTTTCCTCCGAGCAGTCGGTCCTACATCCCTACATCCCTTCTCGTTCCAAACGGCATACGGGTTTACGTTTCGTTAGACACTCACCCGACACGCTTCTGATATTGAGACACTTTTGTTAAAGCTGCAGGTTTATACGTTTCTCATCTTTTCTCATCGCAGCACGCCCATGCGGAAAATCGATTTTCCCAACTACTCCCAAACACATGAATCCCAAAAATGAATAGGGAAAAAAACATGAATAACGAAAAATGCTACTTTTGTAATCTTGCAGAACAAAACGATTCGTATTGCGATGATTCCGACCATTTGCTTGATTGTAGTTTTTGCGTCAGTGTTTGATCTGATTACCTGGTTGTATAATAATCATTCAATTCAGTTGATTACATCCATAGTTGGTGTATTTTAAGAAAATTCGCATGTGACATCCTAAATCTTTTGGTTTTTTATTTGGATAATTTATTATTGAAATATTTTATTGATCCTGTACAACAGAACCATTCCATTACAGTAAATTTTCATCCGAAGCTCAGATAAAAAGAAGCCATAATCCTACATGACAACTAAATATGTTAATATACAAACATCTACAGTAAGCTGTAGCTGCTTTGCTATTTTTCTGACTATTAGCTAGATTCTGCAATCATGATAATTATTCAAGCTCTCGATGACTACTAATCTTCACCGAGTACCTAATTCTCTATCTAAGAAACTATTTCGTACCCTCGAAAACACCTAATGGTTCTTAATGCATCAACCAACGCTTTGCTACCTGGAGCTGTCACTAACGCCGCCATTATCGCCATCAACAGAGCCATTATTATCGTCATCACGACACTGTGTGAAGTACTCTAGTCCAGCTCCTGCTTCTCTAACCTGGGAAAGACAATGGTTTGTCACAATCCTCTGTACGTCATCTTCACACGATGTAAATAATAAATCGAGTGGCTACTTTTCATCCTACTGTTGGTGCTCCTGGACGATATTTTCTTGGCGCTACATCTGACCATAGAAAGATACTCGCTATATCCATGATCACGTGTTTATGCTTTGCAATGAAACTTCGTCGCTCAAATGTCTGTACAAAGCTGTATAAAAAAAACTAAAATGCTAAAAGATAACAAAATCTTGTAATAAATCGCATTGAGCTTGACATTTTGACAATTACATCAAGCAAGTACAGTATTGTGTTATTGTGTAAAATGTTCACGAGGAATTAAAATGTGAAAACAAATTAAGTTTTTACTAGCTGCTAATCCTTTCTCAATTACTGTTCTCAACTACGACTACTAGACAAAAGTCTTTAATGAAGTATTCTATTACATAAAGTAAACGAAATGTTAATAATTATATATCTTCAATATTTATAAATCACATTTTCAAAAATCATTAAGCAATTAAAATATTGGCAAAATTTCGTTTGTATTTTTAAAAAAATATTCAAACTGACGATATTTAATTGATTTGTATGTATGTAGTTCAGGCATTATAAAGTTTATACAATCAAAACATTTCACACCACATGCTTAATCAACTTTTTATTAAATATTAAACTAAATCATCAAAAAAACTATGAAAAAAAAAACATTTTAATTCCGTTCTGTACAACCATACTTAGGTTGAAAATAATGAGAGCGTATAAGGTTAGACCATCGGCAGATTTAGTGGCCAGGTCGATAGACGCAAGTAGTTAGTGACAAATAGCAATAACAATTCACGACCATTTGATATGCTCTAGACTGCCTCATTTGCTCATAAAAAAGACAGAATCAAGTGCACTCACGATTATGACAATACTCAGAGATACCGATCTTATGAAGTAGCTTTTTACGATTTCCTCTACGTGCCTTCATACAAGTATATAGCATGAGGTTAGGAAGTCGTTTGCTTTTAGACACCATTTATACTCCGAGCCACTCATCAAAGAGAGCCCCTTAAATCAAATCCCTTATATCCAACCGTAACAAACTTTTGTCCGAAATAGCGATTGCCCAAAGTCTTACTAATCAACCCCTATTTATTAGCCTCCAAGTTTATTGTAGAACAGGAAAGCTCACGTGATTTCTTTTGCTAAGAAAAGATTATAGAGAATCCTCCAGTTAAATCTTATCCATAGATACACCAAATTCGTTACAAAAAATACACATTCATCAGCAAATAGTAACAGTACAGTTACGATTTTATTTAAAGTTTTTGGTATTTGACAGTTAAGATATTATTGTATATAATACTTTATGATTTATACGCAGTATTTTACTAAATATACGATCAAACCAACAAAGAGCTATATAGCCATAACGTAGATTACAGCGAATTGAAACAATCAATAAATAAATATTTTCAAATCAAATTAACTTATGAGCGGACAAAAAAATAAAATGAGAATTTTTTGTGAATTTGCACATTTTATTTTTACACAGCAAATGCTTAGTACAGCATTTTTTATACAATTTATTTAAATGAAGTGAGCAATTTGAATTTTTACTACAATACGGTTACATTTGACCATTCTTCAAGTCTGAAGACTCACAGATTCATGCAAATATGGTAATGTGTATAGAATTATTACACTCCAAGGGCATATGGCCATTTGATTATATGACACGAAAGCAGCTGTCATTATAATCTTATATTTCTACTTATTGCATTCCAGATAGTTTTTTTTTCAATATCTAGTCCTTTATCGCCAGAATCAAGTTTCTCACGATGATTATCGCACCTCATGTCAGACACAGATCTGACCCAGAATCAAAATCATTCAGAAGACGACCGTTCGTTCCGAGAATCCTTTTGAAACACAAACAGGCAGCACGTATATATGCATACACAATTGTCTTCAGCTGTTATTGGCTCTGATTGACATTTTAATTAAAATGACCTATTGACTCGTACACGCATGGCACTTTGATTCGACACTTAGCTTGTCAATTCCATTATGAAGGCAATATTTTTTCTTACTCTTAAACAATGAATTATGCAGTTAATAACGACAAAATTAAATTTAAAAAATCATCCCATCCAGATGTATTGTTTCGTTAATTAAGAGATTTTATGGAACACACTCAAAACGCTTTAAAACAGTTTTTATGTGTTTTTATGTGTTCGAAAATAACAGCTATATCACGCTCATTTCAATAACCAGATTTTGTTAAACATACGTGCAATAAAGTACAAATATGTGCTACACTTATACGAACGATGTTTCCTTCCTTTAGAGATGCGAGACTTTTCACTGTAAGTATCATATGAATTATTGTAATAATTCAAGTAACATAATCAAGAAAGCCATAAGCATGGAAATAGGGGTAAACAAAATAATTTATGACATATTTTAAGTTAGCAAAAGGACAAATCTAATACAACACAACGGGGTTTAACATATTTTGTATGGGTTTCTATTATAACTATACCCATTTCGATTGCCAAAGAAAATCTTCAATGTTTGCATAATTGTAATTTTCGAGAACAGACTAAACACTCACAAAAATATTTATACTCAATGCTTAGTTCAATACACCCTAGCGCTTGAACGTACTCATCACAACATAATATGAAAACAAACAAAATCGTTCCAGAAAACTCGTTTGTCTATGTCACCACTTCCCTAAACATTACTATCGCCTTAACACTTTCGTATGCATAAGCCAAAAATCGTCCATTTACAAAAACCAGGGAGAGATCTCGTCGATAATGTCTCCAAAATGGCTAGAGGCATTAGTATCAGGAAAGCTGTAGTTAATAATATGTCGATAATATAATAAAAATATGTTATAAAAAAAATCTTTTAAATATACATTTACCTAATTACTTTATTTATTTTCTTAGATGGTTCCATGAAAAAGATTAAAATTAATGGTGCAAAAAATATCGTTTCTTTGCAATACTATATTCAATATTTATCGAAAGTACTAATGCAACCAACAAACAGTGAACAAATTAAAAGAAGCTCGTTAACTGATTTGCTAGCAAAGCATTTTGACAGGCAAAAAATATGTATCAAGAGAGTCGTTTGCACGCATCAACGTAATGATAAGATTACATCAACGAGTACCGAGGAAAATCTGAAACCCGAGACAAACGGAATCGAGCCGAAACACGTTGCGAAACCGACTCACGCGCCGATACGAAAATATTTTTCCATCCTTCAGCTAGATAATGCTACTCGTGGCATAACAGCATACAAGAACGGAAGCAGCTTTTCGATTTCATGGGCTGTAACTCAACGAGAAAGCCAAGGAAAAGCAACGTGATGGAGGAAAATTACAAACCACACCCGCCCCAAAACTCTAGTCAAAGCCCCCATTTCTGAGTGTGGTTTTTTTTTTGTTGACTGATTGCGCCTCCGCTAGCTAAGCGAAGGATAACCATTTCGTGTTTCATTCTCACTTTGCCGCCAGCATCTCCAACGCCCAGCAAGAGCATCACCAAACCAACACCGACCAACTAATGTTGCTTTTATCAAACCATGTATTTATCGCGCAATATCCTCGTAAATAACAAGCTGAACTAAGGCGACCGGAATGGCAGTGGAGGTTGCAAAAAAGTAGCACAGATCTTTAGCTCCCTCTGCCATGGTTGGGTTGGATCATTACAACAACCAGAAAGGATGATGCTGATGGAGATCCATACCATGGACGCCACCATGAACAGATATATCCAAGGCTCAAAAAAATGTCCAAAAAAGTTTATGAAAGTTACTTTGAATGGTGGAAATAATGAAAAATTTCCCCGTTACTCAATCCGTTGTTCGTTCCTAATTTAAATTGATTTCATATTTTAATCTAGAATTTTTAATTTTAATATCGCCGATCGACATTGAAAAATTCTCTTCCCCATTTTAAACACTTTCAACATATTTTCCTGTATCATCTCACGAGCTATAGTAATATTCCACCCAACAAAAACGTTGTTCAATTTTGAGTTTGAAAAGATATGCAAACGTACAATCATTTACTGCCCATCCTCAGGGAATCCTTATGACTCCATTCGACACTTTTGCTCCCAATTTACTCACAACAAATGTTGCCCACAATAAATAATGCCTTCTTTTGTCAACTAATAACAACACACACAATAGAGCAATACCGTGGTAGCGATAAATGCAATTCATATAAATTCCTAACCTCCTATTTTTAGGGTGAAAGCTTATTACGGTATAGTGCAGGAATGGTGTCAAGCGGCTAAAGCTTTTGAAAGCGATCCCAGTCGACATAAGAATAAGCTAGAAAAAAATGATTACATTTTCACCCAAAAACAATGGAACTGAACAACAAAAGGTACGATAACTGGAGGACATTGGAAATTTGAAATGACATTTTAGCTACAAGAAACAGTATCGTTCTAGATAATTTAAAGAAGCTAGTTATGGTAAAATCAACAAAATCTATTTGCGTTAAAAGCTATGTTTTTTTTGTACATTTTCATGTGAAAATATGAATATCATTTGTATTTGTGAGCGAGGCCAATGATGTGCAAAATCAAACAAAATCTATAAAAAATTATAACGTATTTAAAGTAATGAATTAAAACCCGACACAAAACAGGTGGTAAACTCAGCATTACAGCTTAACTAATCCGAGGCATCTCATCCAGTAATGGACGTTACGAATATTAACGTGTAATGACATTTTTTCGGCTCGTTTATCATGCTTTTGATTAGAAAAAAAAAACTCTCACACCCGCAAGGCAACCATAGCGGCTACTGTAAACCATGAAAAGGAACATTTGGGCGACGTCGCTCAACGCCAGTAGCGGGTTTCTCGCCTTTACATTTCAGCCCGTTTTCGGGACAATAACCACAACCGCAACATTTCCCACCGTGGTTGGCAAAAAAAAACCGGAAACCAGCGTTCAGTGGCGGGTGATGAACGTTACCCGGCTGTCTTCCGTTTTGCACGAGCCTACGCCATATCGTGGGTCCCCCGACAAGGATACCTTCTATTCGCGATAGGAAACGGCCGTGTTATCATCGCTCATTCGCAACCGCTGGTCAACAAGGTGGAACCAAACGCCTTAACTAATATTCCGCGATAATCTGCCTCGATTAAGCCGCGATTAAGCGACTCTAACCGAAGCCGGTGTTTGTTTTTGATGAAATGCCGCTTCCGTCAGCGCAACTGTTAAAACGACTCGGTGGTCACAAGCTGCTAAAATGACGTACACCTTCGACGTACGACCCCGGCAGGAGCTGCTACCGATGTCCTTCGGTCCCGGCAAAGTTGCATCAGTTCCCGGGGTCGTGTAATCCTTCCGGAGACCGCCTTAGCAACTTGGTGAGCCCGATGAATTGGATTAACCGCCAGGGCCGCGGGCGACCATGATTAGGCGCCTTGAATCCCGCGGATTTTTTCGATATCGCCCGCTTACCGTGCTACGTTTTCAAAATGACACCGTTAAGCCGGCCGACGGGTATTGCACGATTAAACCGTAAACTGTTGGACCGAAATGATTGACAACTTTAACCGGGAATGAACCGCCAGAATGCGGTTAACTACCGAACGAGCTGGGGTTCGCTAAGCTGCACCCTAGCATCGGGCGACAATACCCGGTCGTCAAGCGGAGGGCAATCCTTCGATACTATTTCGCACTCCAAGGGAGCAAAGCCAGTTTTATTTCACCCCAAGCATTCGCCAGACGTTCGTTAAGCTGACTCCGCACGTTTTAAATGAGTGCCAGCATGGCTGGTTCGATTTATTAGGGGCTCGTTTCCAATAATAAAACCGCGCTGCGGGGGGATCGCTATGGGTAGCAATTAGATTGATGGAAGAATCGGACATTAAGCGCGGGAAAACTGTGTTTATATCTGACCTCCTTAGGAACGGCGACGACTTGAATGGGCCAACTTATGTTCACCAAACTACCGGAACTATGGAGACGAACTTTTTGCTTATAAAATAAAACCGTGTTTATAGCGCTCGTCGCTTACGTACACATCGCTGCTTTTGTGCGAACGTAAAAAACGAAATTTTAACGACTACAGTCTATGATACTCTAGACTACCACACAAAAGCAAATAATAATAACAAATAATCAAATACAAAACGAGCGTTCGAAGCTGCACAGTCATGTCAACTATCACAAACGTTTCTTAACGTCTCTGCTTCAATCAAGCCTTTCAATTCGATCCAATTATTCATCGTGAAGCGCTGCGCACCATCACAATGTTTATTGAACCAAAGAACGTCGCAACTGAAAAATAAGACGCATAGAGGAGCATTGCTCTGCTCTTCAAAGCCACAATTTGCGCGTCGTCGTCCACAGCAACGCCCGGCGATGTTATCAACAGCCTACGAAGCGAGCATATCATGCTCCCGTATGTCGCACCGATGCTCCAGTGCGATAACATTGTTGACATATTTTTCGCACACGTCATCTCGTGCCAGAGCATAGGCGGCCTCGCTCCCTTTCTACCCACAAGGAAACGCACTATCGTCATCAATTAATTGTCACACATAGCAGACACATCCTGTCGCTCTCACCGCCGACGAAACTATCCGCACATAAACGAGAGGAGAAAAATGTCTGCTGCACAAATGAAAGCCGAGCGAAATGTTTGCGGTGGGTCGGAACGAAAACTGCGACTACGATCGACCGATGTGGTGTCCGTTGAAATGTGAAGTAATCGATAATATGTTTATTGTCGCGCTTGCTATGCTCGTGACGACGATGCGAAACGGGCGCGCGCAACACCACCCCGATTCGTTTCTTCGAACGCACCACACCAAAGCGTGGTTTCATTTTCTCGACCGAGAATTTCGCTGACTCGCGCAGTTGACAATCTCACCGGCGGAGAAAAGCAAAACGCATCGAGCTCCAGGTTTCTCACCATTGAACCAAAGTTGAAAGGGCGTTTATGGCGGAGTCTCCACAGTTTCCGTCTTGTAACTCGCGTGGCTGAGACATCGAATGCACGGAACAACACGGAAAGACACTGCACCCCCGAGGTCTTGCGTTAGCATCTTTCAGGGGGTGTGTGCATCAATAAACTGTGCAAGAAGCTAGCCGTACGAAAACGAAAGCGAGCATGTAATAAAGCAACTATAAATAACTTTCGAAAACTGTTAGAAAAACAAATGGTGGCTCAATCGGACCGGCGGCTAGGTGTTGTCGTCGTGATAGCAAACGAACTGTAGAGACGTTCCTTCTATTTTTCGGTAGGGATTTCCTCCGTTTACACCGCATCCACCCGGACATCAACATCGATTGGCCTTGAGACAAACCCCCCATCCGGTCGATTACTTTTTCGGCTTTTCATCGCCGGGGATGGGAAAATTGCGCAGAGTTCGATTGCAAACCGATCGGTTTTCTCTTCCACACTACGCTAAATCAGACGTAATCAACCATACAGAACTGAACAGGGGAAGGCCAACAGTGGAAAATACCCTGTTAACCTCTGTTTACATGCGTCACATACGGAACACAACTTGCTAATGATAAATTTATTCCTATCCGAACCGGCAATAAAACCAAAACTCTCATGAATCAAACATCTTCATGCCTCCAACGTCATAAGGCATAGTATCGTTTTTACTACACTGCATTTCTATTTTTGTTAACGAATAGCCCATTTGACAGTCATTTCAGCCACTGTCCGGTAGCTGCATGAAATTTCTCCATCTAAATTGATTTTGACTCGCACCCAATACCCTATTCATCCTGAAGTTCACGGATGCTTCGCACAGCCTATAATTTTCGGCAACGACGAGGGTACTATTTTCCGCCATTTGAAGCGATTTAGAGTAAAATTAATTGGCTCTTGGCAAAAGGCATCTACTGTCCACCACCAGGATTGCCTAGAGCATCTCGTATAATGGAGGAGAGATCGATAAATTCGACCAGCACTGGCTAAATCATGATAAATAACTAAAATTTAATTAATATATCAATGCATCAAGATTACCGCACGATGCGACATGATTGACGATGTGAGCCAATTATTGAATAGCGCAATCATTCGAATGGCATTGGCAGGTACAATCGCTCAAAACATACTCTAAATCAGCTATGTCAACACTTTTTTTACGAGCGAAAAGAATGGCGCTTAACCTAATTCAAGATAATACATCAAAATGATACATCGAAATACAAATAAATTTCCTTGTAGTGCATAAACGCAAATAACAAAAATTTTGCATATTTGGAAATGTGTTATTGAATTTTCAGCTGCGCACTACAGTCACAAAATATTTTATTTTATTTCGTATATTTTTGAAAAAGATTGTGCAGAACACGAGAAAATTCCCCCAAGCAGCCCCCTACAGCTATATTAGCCCATATTTATACTATCTGAAGAATCGTAAACGTGTTCATAGTTAAAATAGTTCATGTTTTTATTCAGACAATATTCATAAGACTAAAACTAATTATATTGCATCAATATACCATATAGTAAAATAAATAGAAGTTAGTAAAAATATAATAAAGTAATTATTATAAATTAACCACAGGTATGCTTTCTATTGAAAGAACAATAAGCTCTGCTAGCATCGAATAAACTTGTAATCACTTATAGCCGTACGCCAATTTTCACGAAGCAAAGTGCTTGATTGGGTAATTTTGGTAAGTATCAATACAGTTTTTGTACAGGTTTGTTTGTTGTGCATTCCAAAATGTATCTGGCTAAGGAGGAATGAAAAATTGCATCCCAGAATAATACATCGCTTCACAGCTGGTGGCGTGAAATAGAAGTCAAATCCATGCTCGAATGATTTAATGACCACGAACGCAATACTCGCTTCTCTCTGTCTGTCTCTCTCTCTCTCTCTCTCTCTCTCTCTCTCTAGCACTTTTTAGTTTTCATTCTATCTCCACAGGTCTTGTATATCAGACACGCTGCACCCAGTCCAACTGCACCCGAGAAGGTCTGTTTGAAGAAGCAAAAGGTATGCGGTATGTGTTTGTGAAGCATAAACATATGGCGCATGGATAACGCATCAGGTTTGAACATGTGAAAATTGACGTCGTTTCGGTTAGAAAGAGAGATCCTAAAATGATCGGTACAACGAAAAGCCACAATTTTAATCATCAGCCATAAAAACGCAAAATATCTTTGTGAAGAATAATGATCCATACGCTCACTCCTAAGAGGTCGGACTATGAGGCAAACATTTAAATGCTAAATACTCAGACGGAACCACGTGCTGTGCTTCGGTGAAACATAAATTATGCTTCGAATATAGCAACATTCGAATATAGCAAGAACGTATTGAAGAAACATCGTTGAGTGCACAAGAGATGCTTGGATGCGCTCGAAAGTGTTTATGATTGGGTACTTTGACCGGGAAAAATGCCCCATGGGTTGGTTTTGAGAAGCCTTAAATGATTTATAACTGCCTAATGAACTTACAAGCAGATTGAAAAATCAAATCAAGCAAAATTGCAGTAAGATATTTCATTTTCAATATGATATAATGTATTGATATTGATCCGTTATTGATAACAATATATATATATATATATATATATATATATATATATATATATATATATATATATATATATATATATATATATATATATATACAAATATATGAACTAAAATCACCAACATTTTGTTTTGTTTTTATATATCCAAATAACAATGGTAAGGTAAAAGTACTCGTAAGCCTGTTTACTGTTTACAGCAAACCCCATCCTTCAGTTAAGACATACGAAATCGCATATGTTAATTATCACCCATGTGTAACGAATAAAAGTAAAGCTTTTTTTACTCCATATAACGTCGAAAAGATCGCATGTATTATACATATCATGTTTAAAAGGTAATAAGATATTCACAATATGTGGATGTATCAGAATTTTTCTTATAATCAAATGTAGTAGGAATATATTTAATGATTCTCCAAAATCAAACCGTATCATGGCTTGCGGTAAAAGTTTCTTCAATCTAACACAACAAGTTGAGCTTGCGGAACGGAGAACGGCACAACTTTTACTATCATAGTTTAAACTCATTAAGCTGCATCGCAACCTGCATATGCATCGGATGTTTTATCCAATTAAAACCTTCAATTTAAGACCCAGCATAAAAGTTATAGATAATTTGCAATGATAAAACCTTTTTATCATGGATTTTTGAAGTATTCCACGGTAGAGAAGGGGTAATAAGAATAATTATTAAACGACATATTTTTAAATCATCCATGAATTGCATTACGATTTAAGCATAAATAGTTTACAAAAAGGACAAAAATACAATTCTACTAAAGCGTTTGTAGATATGAAAAATGTCAAAAAATAACATTCAAAATATTTAATTATTAATAACAACAAAAATTTTGCGCACAAAAGTTGACAGAAAAAAACATCAAATTTACCTTGACGAAAACGTGCATAATATGACGACCATTGGCTTGGAAGATAGCCATTTATAATTTAAAACAGATTTCAAAAGCTCAAGCGTCTCGAGCGAGATCAAAGGATCAAAGGATCCCAAACGAACGATGAACGTTCCTTTTAGTAGTGCCTCAAACGTAAGAAACAGCCCAAAATCCGCGAACCCTTCCTTCAAAGCTTAAGATAACGCGATTCGACATCTAAAAACTTACAATCGGTAGAGAATCCTGGCGTTGATTTCCCAACGCTCCAACTGGTTCCGTTGCTGTTGGGCGCTACCGGAAACCGGAATGTTGGCGGCGTGGGATAGATCTCGGTCGGTTTTGACTTCGAAGAACCTGTCAGATTCTTTGCGTTCTGTGCAATGGCCGATTCTGCTTCCGGCACCATGTTGTTCTTCAGCACGTGTTCTTTTGTCATCGCCCCTAGCGCTGCGAGCGTTTCCAGCTTGTCGTTACTGCTGCTCCTGACCACACTCGCGACCAGCGTAGCAAGGACGAACAATGTCAGCATCCACGCTCTACAAATCGGCATCTTTAGAAGCCCCATCGTTAACCAGCGACCGCAACTGCAGCCGTGTATTGCAGACGGAAAGATATTACTTTGCACGAAATCTTCACCAGCGACCGCACGTTTAGGATCTATCGAGACGACTATTGCACACTTTTTTTTTGTCACACAAACTACACATACACACAGAGACACACTTTTGCTATTGCACTTTCAATTCACGTAAGAGCTGGTCGCATCTTTTTCTACACAATTCCACGGTTTCTCTCGAGCTCACAACACAAATATCACCACACTAGCATCTTTAGCACGTTACAAGCGAATTTTCACTTCCTAGAAAATTTCCATTACAAGAAAACTTTATTTCATTCCACCAAGATGCGGGCCGACACGCGGCAAAACGCACCAATGCTTAATTTCTACACCGTGGCATACGAACTGGGCTCCGAGCGCGAACCAAAAGCGAACGCAGTAGCCCACTGACGCGTGTCGACTTCCTGACGCGAGTGGTCGCTTCTACTGGCTACTGGGTTTGCTGAAATTGATTTCGTTGAATCGTGCACGGCAGCTGTCACAATCCCCCGGTATCATCTGCCGTGCGCTTATCACACTAGGAGCCACCGAAATGCACACCTCTCCCTCTACTCTCTGCTCGCCACTATCCTACGCTTTCGAGTCTTGGCCTACGTTGACCCCAGCAACGGAGCACAATCTCTTCCCGCAAAGCTCAGGACTCTGCAGTGTGCGCTACGGCGGGGATGCGTGCCGATTGGCTGCCAGGCGCGCTTATCACGTCTCAGTGGTGAGGCCAACCGGAGGTATTGTGCGTGAGTCACAAGCAAAGGGATCAAAGGGCCAGCATCTCACCCAGTGCCGGGCGAAAGCTTTCGCTCTGCGAGATGCGTCGTCACTTTTCGCGCATTCTCTCCGCACGCTGAATGCCGGTGGCTGCTGTGGACTGTGGATGCGAGCACGACGGTTAGGTGGACAAATCTTTTTTTTTTGTGGATGACGGTAAATTATGCGCCATCAAAGCATCCTCGGAATGGGTTATGTACCGCGCTGAATGGCTGGAAAACTCGTGACAAACACGGCGACGGATGATAGACATGTTTTAGAAAATGGTGCATGGGATACAAAGTATGGCGCTAAAATCGCGTGAGACTTTAGTAACGTCTGATATCTGCATATTTCATTAAACTCTAGGGACCGATGATATAGCAAAATCTCGATGTTTCTCAACATAAACAATAGGCCAGCCGATTATCAGATTTTCCACTTTTGGCATCACATATCGCACGCATGTCCTTAACGTTTCCCATTGTGCACTTGAGGTACTATAGAAAAAGCACGAGCAAAACAATCTCACCTGGGAAAAAGAGAACAAACGCGCGTTTGTGTTCTCTCTTATGCTCTCCCTTTCTTTCTCATTGCCTCTCTTGCGGCGGTTTCATTCCAACTTTGACAGCTTTAGCGCACGTTTGTACAGAAAGATGACGAACTATTGTTGTTTTCTTTGCTTCAAAAGGACGATTCAAAATGAAAGACATTTCGCCATGCTGCCATAAACGGACTTTCACATAACCACCGGAAGATCCACATGGTAACGGTAGGAACCCGCGCGAACCGTATTCTAACCCTACGATTGACACAACGGCACGACAGTCGGAAATTTTATCACATGCACGAGTGCGCAAAAGCGCTAGAAGGCCATTCGTTTGCACGGCAAAGGTGTATTTTCATTACGCAAACGACACGACGAACACGAAAACATCATACGATTCGACTGGCAAAAAAATGCTCTCTTCATATCCAACTACAATTACGCTCTGTCCCTCTCTCTCTCTCCGTATCTTTCTCTCTTTCTTTCCAATGGCGAATATCTTCCTCAGGAAAGAAAGAGAAAAAAGTATTTTGACATTCCTTTTCTTATTGTTTGACAGATCTCGCTCTCTTCGCGTTTCGGTTTGGTACGAAACCTCCCCAACCGGCGATAAAACTGTCTGAACGACGTTTTAGGTCTTGAAAAAAGTAACCATGATTTTAGTTTTCTCATGAGCTAAACCCAAAGTAACCGGTAAGTTATGATAAGCAAGCTAGGAAATGGATCCGGTAATGCTCAAGGCAAAACAAACTTGTAGCTTCGTGAAGGAAAATTTGCTGCAACAAATAGATTTGTTCAAAAACAACACATAAAATAAAAATGTTAACAAATCAAATTGAATTACGAGTACTTCTGGCGTAATTTATTATCATCACTAATATTCAGTATTAAATTAAAAAAACTAATATTATACTAATTCTGTACATTGTACGATTTCAAATTCCATGAGTATTGCTTAGTCTGGATAAGCATCATAGATTGAGAAACTTCTGCCGGTAAAATCACATTTCTTGGCTCAGTTAGTAAAAGTGCTTGTTTCAAGTACAGCGTTAGGCTTAAGTACCACTTTTCTATCCACATGTTGCTCTAGTACACGGCTAAGAGAGTTTCATCAGTTTTAAGCAAAGTCCATGTCTAAAGACACTGAAAATAACATCTCCATTTTTCATAGCACCATAGCTGTTCTCTGTGATAGTAATATCATATCCATAATTTGCTTTTTTTTTGTTAACATCACACTTTAATCCATTTCCAAAAATGCTAATCTCTGTACCATAAATTATCACTTGCAACATCCCTCTTTAATTCTCATTCTTAATTTAAGGAGAAAATAATTCCTTAAATGAGTAGATAAATTAGGTTCATCAAAACATTACTTCACTGCGTTTTTCGAGCTTCGTACCTACCAAGTCTACTAATGTGTATGTCGTGTCGCTATTTTTTCCCATTTGACCAAAATCAAAAACAAACTAACATTTATTTGAATGAATGAAAAGCAATATGCTTATCGCGATGTATTATAACGCTATTGATACCTTTTTGTTTTATTCCAAATCACTATGAATCATACTTACGCGTTTGTCGATTACATAAAATTAGGAATCCGTTCAACACGTTTCATCTATTTGCCACAAACCACTAATTTATGGTTCATTTTATTATCGTATCGTTTGCTTTGGTACAACAATCTGTGTTTTGCGTAATACTTTTGATGTAATTTAGTTCTCTGTTGCAAATTATGGACCTCGAGCCGAAATAATAAGAATGCGATCATCTCATCTCCAGCAGAGAAGTTAATCTGCTTGCTACTTTTTGCATTTCATTTGCTTTCGCAACAAATGAGATTTGTACGAAATATCTCAAGAAATTTAACACAAATAAAGTGCGGTACTTAATTTCGGACCCTTGAATGCTGATGGCTAAAAATTTAGGCGCCCCGCAAAGAAGCGTGTGTCCTTTACTCGGTGGATACCAACCAGGTATCAAAGGCGTTGATAAGGCCCACTTTCTGTATGATTCGCACAGACAGCAGCCGTAGTCGCGGTGACGCATTTACAATTTCCGTGAGATTAACGAATAACAGAAGAAAAGGAAAATATCAATATACAAGTTCAATTCATCAAAGACTGCACACAATGATCATCATAGTCAGAGAAGTGAGCGTTGAGTCTATAAAACAGAAAATTTCAAAAAATTGCAGAAATCATCCATTTGATGGTCAAACTTTTGTTCCGAGAGCCAATTTCACTTTTTAACATTTTCACATGGTTACTAATATTGTTTTGATTACATAGTAAGCTCACTTTTCGACAAAAAAATATATATGTAACGGAAAATTGCTTATCAGCAATGAAGTATCTGGTACGTATTTTTAAAACAATGTAATTTAATCTCATTCATTCAAATCACATGGCCCACCCAAACACACACACCAAACATACAAGACAACTGACGAATGATCGTTAACGCAATTATGCATGAAGATCACTAAAACAGGAAATGTTTCATTTTTCCTCAAGTCTAGAAATGACAATTTACGGTATGAACGAATTCGAATATGTTGCAGTTGGGAAAAAATTATACACATCCACACATACACACACACGTTTACATCACTTAAATGTTCAGCTTAGCTTATGCTACTGCATTTTCTTAATCCTCAACGCATCTCACATAGAGCGTATTGCTGCAAACATGTTCGGATAGGTTCGAAAGCAGGTGTAACTCAACCGCATTTTGGTGCCTATTCCGCTCCCAACACAAGCGGTAAGATGCACATTGTTTATGTAGAGAAAACATTAAAAGTGCAGTGAAACTAGAGAGCATAATAACAACATATCCTACAAAAATACAATACAGTACACACTCACGCACGGTTCAGTAATTCACGCAAGGATGAATGCTTAGAATGTAAAAACCGAAAAACGAGTACGAAACGCCGGTGGAAGTGATTTGGAAGTTTTTTAATTGCAAAGTAATTTTGATTTCATCGAGTTTTATGTAACGTAATTTGCCAACATTTGAAGAATACACTGCCCGCTAATGTATATCCAATTCTATAGTGCACATTGCCGGTTTATGTTTTTCTTGTTACAAATCCACCAGAGAGTAGAACATAACACCATCCACCAAGGAAAGACTCCTGCACAAACACTAAATGTCGATTAGGTGGCGCATGGGTCAGATGTTATGGGCCGGTATAGAACGGATTGTGAATGGAGACAGTTAGAGAAAACTATGGTTGGGAAGGCTTTGGTTTAGGGTTTATTTCAGTTTTAGCTTAACTTCTCACATATACGCATACGCCGGGAACCTGTTAGAAAAATAAACGATGAGGGAAATATCGGTGAAGAGAAAAGCTAACAAGATAGGTAACACACTATTCGCGTACGTTGTGCAAAAGCCTGAGTGCAAGGAAGCTAATAGAAAGCAGTGTAAAGGGACAGTTACAATTTAGCTGCATATACGACCACAGTGCGGTGAGTTGCGCGTGAAACTTTGTGCAATTACAATACCATTCCGGCGCAGTCGTCAATTTTTAATTTTAATCTCTGTGCAAAGTAATAATTGTAATTAAGTGACGAAGTGCTTTAATTTTCAATAAGCTTCGCTTTGTCAAACATCCATTGTGCTGGTGCTGTTACGTGTAAGGTGCCTCGTGAAACATGCCATGCCACTTAACCAGCCACATGCTGCAATCGGTTTCTTCTGGCACGTAGTTCTTTAATTACCCTTAATTGCACTCCTAAGAGAAAAATGTTAGGGAAGAATAGGTAGGATAGGCAGATGGAAGACGGGAAATGGAAGTATAGAAATTTAAAAAAAAAGTTGACATATTAGTGACGGTGGTAGAACCAATTGGTACTTTCTACTCATCCGAGCGATCGATTGCACATTTTTCTATCAAAAACAAAACTTTTAAACAATGCTCTGCTGCACTACGGATTTCGCTAGGCAGGGGTAACACTGTTGGCTAGAAATAATATACGAATTAAAAAGGGGGGTACATAGTTGTATGCTTCAATGATGTAGACACGTAACATTGCAAAACCACATTTTACAAGTAGCACTATTCGTGTGCTACGTTTCGTAAAACACAGCAAATTATTAGCTTAAACTACAAAGCAAATAAAGTATAACGCAAATATGTTCTAATAACAGATATGCAACAACGACATGTAGTACCGGTATATCACGGCATAGGCAATTGATTAGGAGAGTAATGTACGTATATTCCAATGCAAATGAGCAGCAAACAAAATGAAACCTTAACATTCATGAGATTTTTTTTGCTCTACAAACTGATATTATTTTCTGGTTTAGGTACTTATATTGATAGTAAAAAATATGCATTGCATTGTACGTTAGTTATAATAAAAACAAATTTTAAACAAATCGGAACGTTACACACGGACAACAAGGTAAAGTATCGCACGCAAAGTGCTTCAAGTCTCATTTATTTGTACCACCGTATGGATTTGTACCACCAAGTGGATAACAGTAGGATTTTCTTCGGTTTTAGTAGGATAAGGTGAGCATTATTCCAGGAGCATAAGCGAAATTAACGATATTAATAAGAAACCATATTGGTCGAGATGTTAGAACGAATAAGTTATTGATTAGTCATATTTTTGATATCGACGCGCACCGTGGTCCAGTCGACAACCGTGTGAGATTAAATATTGTGCAATAGTCCATGTTGCCTGGTTAGCACGAAGGTAAGCAGCGATCAGAATGTTGTAAGTAAAAGAAAAAAGGAAACACGTATACATACAGATGTTAGCGAATTTGGTTTCAAGATGTTGTGAAACGATCATACGACAAGATAAATTATGCTTCGAGTAATGGACAGTACAATGAACAACAACAAAAACAACCGATCTACAACTTATTCTCGTCCTTTACATGCGTTTGAACGAACAGTTCCTGAGGTATTTTGGCCCGGATAGCATGTCAAATATAAATGATGTAATATTTTGTATGTATATACAAATATGCCAAGCTATTAAAAATATCGGTAACATAGTAAGACGAAGATTAACCTAATCATACGAGAAAAAAAACGACTAACATATAAAAATAGATCTTATAGCTAAAACTATACCTAAACGCAAAACATTCAAACATAGCGCACGAGATTAAACGCTACGTTGACTATGGATGAACAGTTGATGGATAACATACTAAGCAACATGAACTGCAGAATGCCAAACGAATGACAATTATTACTAACAAAAGGCAAACGAAAAATGCGACGCATACACTGTCGGCAGGCGGGACGGGATTACTACGGCCACTTACCAGTACGTTCTCTTCTCGGCTAGATGCTTCAGAACGTTCTGAACGATATCCGTGCTCGTGTTGTTACCGCCGAGATCTGAAAGCATAACGCGTTTAGCATAACGATCGCGTGAGATGCGAGCGAAACCAGTACTTACCTGGTGTGTGCACCCCATCGATATCAACCGTCTTGTGAATGGCGTCGGAGATGCAGTCTGCATGGTACCGGTGTCCCAAGTGGTACAGCATGTCTACGGCTGCATTAAGCATGGCAATAGGGTTGGCAATGTTTTTGCCAGCGATAGCCGTTCCTGTGTTGCGGGTGCCTGGTTCAAACACGGCGTACTAAAAAATACGAACGCATTATTTTGAGACTCTCTGCAACAATCCATACCACTCACGTGATCACCATAGTTGCGGCCGGAAAATAGACCGGCTCCTCCAACCAAACCACAGAGTACGTTCGACGTGATGCTTCCATAAAGATTGGTTGTGTTCATAACGTCGAACTGATGTGGGTTCGACACCAGCTGCATGCAGCAATTATCGATGATCATGTCGTTGTGCTGTATGTCCGGATACTCTTTGGCGATGTCACGGGCCACCTTCAAGAACAGCCCGTCGGCCAGCTTCATGATGTTGGCCTTGTGGATAGTGGTCACTTTCTTGCGGTTGTTGTTCTTGGCAAACTCGAACGCAAATCTTGCCACTCGGGCGGCATTTTCCACCGTCACCACCTTCATACTCTCCACCACGCCGCGCACACTTTCGTGCTCGAGCATGGCATACTCGCCCTCGGTATTCTGTCGCACGATCACAACATCCACATTTTGGTGATGTGCTGGAATCGCGTTGAACGATTTGCAATGCAGCACGTTAACGAACAAGTCGAGTTCGTTACGCAGGGCTACGTTACGCGACAAGATGCCAGTCGCCTCCGACTTCGTTTCGATGTTACCCTTGATGGCGACGCCGTTACGCTTAATCGACGTGATGGCATACTCTAGATCGTCGTTTCCCTCGCTGGCTGGGTCGATGTCGACGATTTCGAAATCCACCGGAACTCCAGCGAACCGAAATACCTCTCGTACATAGCTCATAAGTTCGGGACCGATTCCGCCACCTGGAAGCATTGTAACAGTGTGTCGGCCACCATACTGTGCCTTGGGGATCTGTTCCACCTTTCGCTGGACGGGGTTTTTGTGCTGGAGCTCGAACGCCGATACGGCACAGTTCTGGATTTCATGCCCGATGGTGGCAAACCATTGTAGGATAAAGCAAAAATGGGCGCATTAGTATTTTATTGTACAAATTACTTTGTCGCACTCTCAAATGGGATAGAAATTATGTAACTTTTCTGTTGTGCTATGTCCGCTGAACGACCGTCAACACAAACATGGTGCTATGGTAGTTATGCCCGACTTTAGCACAAAACAGATAAATTTCATACTTACACGTTTGATCAACGGAGTTACGACATCTTGGCTCATGCGGAACAGTCGAAGCGCCATCGTTGCGATTTCAGCGCCTTTATAAAGCACAATTCCCGAATAACGTTACTAGAAGAGATGGAAACTTCGTTGGCTGCGAAGCAAAACGTCACTTGAGCTCTGAACTATCCCAACAAATAAATGAATCCAAGGCTGTTGTCAAAATTGAAGTAAGTTACACACAGGGTGAATCGCTAGGTGTATGTAAAAATCAATGAGCATTTTAGCCTTCCCATTTAACATGAAAACTAATTCCAACTCTATTTTTCAATGGAATTTAGTATTCGTTGTAAATAAACAATGTTTTACTATAATCATATCACATGAATTCAAAAAGAACGAAAGATAAGTTAATAAAAAGCAAAGGGTAGATGAACGTCTACATTATGGAAGAGACGATCAGCGCCAGCGTCAATAAACAGAAATATTTCATAAACGGAAATAACCTTCAAATAGCTGAATGTCTGGAAATAATATAAGTCAATACTTGTAAAACTCTTCATTTTATGTCCAATCTAGTGCTCTACATTGTAGAAAAATAAGCGCCTGTGTTGTCAAACTGTCTTATGTCAAACGGTTGATTATTGACACTTCGTTGTTTGCACCGAAAAGTGATTCGTAGTGCGTCGCAAAAACGTGGATTGAAATTGTGAAATAAGCTTATTGTTTGCGTTCCATTTGTTTTAAATCATGCCCAGAAATATTCGTAATGGCAATTTTCGTGGTCGTGGAGGACGAAATCATGGAGGCGACAGGCAATTTTACGATAGTAAGCATTACACAAAGAAATGAAAATTTGGCCGCCATTTTGAAGTTGGATCAATTCGTCTTATTACGTTCACTTCACGAGAACGGCGAATGTATACAGGTTTGTTTATGTTCGATTACTTTCTACCATGCAGGCGCAGCCAAGCACGAGAATGACGATCGTGTGGAACGCGGTGGCGGTGGTGACTGGAACGATAGAACCCGCAATGATCGTAACATGACGGACGTAAAGCGGCGCGTCAGCTTTAAGCCATTCAGTGGGGGCCGCGGCAAAGGTCGCATTAACGAGAATCAAATTCGGGCTCACATCAACGATGATGATGAAGCGATGGGTGGCGATACCTTCGATGGCGACTTGCGTGTCCGTATGAACAATCGTAAATTCTATCGTCAGAATCGCAGTGGCTCACCGATCCCTCGTGGAGCCGCAAAGGGAGTAAACATTAGAAAGAAGATTTCGCCTTCCAACACAAGCTGGTACGAGGTGAAAATACCATATGGACAAAAGTACGAGAGAGACTTCATTCTTCGATCGATTCAGCATGCGATAAGCCCCCAAATGTTTATTCCATTGTACTACAAGACCACGGATACCTGCGCGTTATTTTTCGTAGAAGATTTTAAAGCCGCAGAAGCTATTCAGAAAGCAGATCGCACTATAGATACGCCTGACGGGCGGCGATTAATATTGCAGGTGCGCAACAATCACCCAGTAAGCACGGTAAACGAACAGCTGAAGGCTCGTATGAAACAGGCAATGGTCAAACGGTACAACTCCCATACAAAAAGCTTGAACTTAGAGAAGTTCCACGCCGATCCCGATCTCAGTGATATCTTCTGCGCCTTGTTTCGGCCGCAAATTATTCTGGCGGCCATTGACATTATCGCAGAGCATATACCAGAGCTAGAAGCTCTCAATTTAAACGATAACAAGTTATATATGCTGGATCATCTTAAATCTATGGCAGTTAAAATTCCACATCTCAAGGTTTTATACCTAGCTAAAAATCGGGTAAGCCAGCTGGAATGCTTCATCTCATTTTTATCCGTTCTAACGCGTTCTTTGTTCAATTGTACACAGATTCCGTACGTTAACACTTTAGACAGCATAAAGAACCTAAAGCTGGTAGAATTAAATCTGGAGGAAAACCCATTACGGCAACGTTATGACGACAATACGGTTTATGTCAGGTATTTCGATCCATTTTGATGCATGTAATTAAATTTGTTGTCTTATATTTGGCAGAATCATGGTGGGCATGGAGAAGAACTTCAAGCCTTCAGTTTCACCAATGAGCGTTGCATTGGCGTTATCCGTGCGCCGTACGGATGATGTTTAACGTTATGCCGTTGGATGTTGCAGAGCGACGAACAGGTGACAAATGTTTGACGTGGAGCAATCCAGCAATGAATCCTGCTTGTTGGAAGTTTATCAACCTGAACGAACCTGTCTTTGTCGCAGGGAGTGGAATCTACTTCTCTGTTGCTCTAACATATTCCACCTATCTCTTAGCATGCGTCTAATCTGAATGATGGGCGCAAAAATGCCTTGTTTAGCAAGGAAAACGGGGCAGACATATTAGAATAGACGAACTTTGCAAGAATGCTTAAAATTGGGATACTTTATAAAATTTTTACCATTCTTCGATGTGTCTGGTCATTTGTACTGTAAAATGCTCGGTGTTTTGTTAATTTACTACATTTGATACAAACCTTTATATCGGCTATAATGGCTATGTTCAATGGCATAGGGTATCTTTCGTACCGGTTAAGATCTATTGCATTGTCATTTGACATAAAATGAACAGTAGAACACTCGAAACAATAGGTTTATCGGGCACGTTGATATATTTATAATTTATTATCGCTTTGAGAGTTGTACATGGTCCAGAGGCTGTATGAAATTGTTTGCCTATGTGATTAAAACTATTCCAAACAAAAAGAGATTGAAAGAAACAGTTCTTTCTGCAGCTCTCTTACCATCCTTCATGGCTTAGCGAAGCAAATATGAGTGCCGAGATAAGTGAATACTACAATATATTTCTTATAACAGTCTCCACTTCTCACCTGCAATGGTTTCCAAATATTTGATTACACGGCATGAAGAAGGTCGACGCATATTGAATCTTGCAAAATCACTGAAAAAAAAAACGCATAGCACAAACATATCGCAAAGCACAATCATATCGACGGCGTGGATTTTGTGAATGGAAAAGAAACAACCGTGGTTGAATATATCCATCATGGAAGGGTAATAGCTCCGCTATCTATGTACAGTGTTTGCTGGATAAGAGCTTTGCTTCTCCACAAATGATGAGAATTATATCAACACACAACCCGTAACATCATTACGGTTGTGAGATACCATTCTAACGGATACAAAAACATCCAGCACATCGCACAACTCCGCAATTATGCGTAGGCAACTGAACCAGTTGGCAGAAGCATGCGTGCGATTAACCAAAATCAAAACAGCTACCGGGAGTGCCTCCAGTGTATATGTGGTCTTTGAAAGACTTTACTTCGCTACGCAACCAGCATTCTTGGATGACCTGAAAATGCAAGTGAGAACTCGTTAATTGGAGGCTACTTACTTCGACACTCGAGCATAATTGACCATAATGAAGGAAAGTGTATAGAGCGTAGAAGCTTTAAAAAACAATTTTGATTCATCTGTGTTCATTGTTCAATCTTTTTGAGTTTGGCTGCGACAAGTATAACGAAAATGATACCTACTCCAGTAGGCTTACCGGCTTATTTTTTCAAACTGCTCTCAAGGACTACATATTGACAATATCTCATAGCGCTCGGGCGTCGTAGATTTCACTAATAGTCTCAATTGGCTATATATTGTTTCCAGATTTTAACGTTCATATGTCAAAGACAATTTTGCAGCAATCGCCGGTTCTTATCATGTCAAACGCAAACCCGATTTTGCGAGTCTTATCGTATACGCCAAATGTGTTAACATCCACCACCGTTCCCTAGTGTCGGCATACCATGAACAGAAAGTCCATAACTGGCGAGGCGTTTGGCATCTTAATAACCGTTTCGAAAACCACGAATAGCCCTTATTGCCGATGTATAACGGGCTCAAAAATCGACTGTTTGTCATCAATAATGAGATTTATTACATTTTAAACTTGTTTTGAAATGAATGATATCAATTTTATACCGTCTATTTGTAGTGAAGTACGTAAACGCTTCCCAAAGGTGATCAAGCTGGTAGGTAGCAAAAAACAAAACTCAAATCCTTTCGTGAATGATTGGATCTAATTGTTTTATATTGTTTGCTACAGGATAACATCGATTTGCCGCCACCGATTAGTTTTGACATTCCGGAAGATGATTTGAAATTACCAATTGCAAAGGCATCATTTCTGTGCGACGGCGGTGGTGCTGATCTGGTCCGTCAGTTCTTGGAGCAATACTTTATGTTATACGATTCTGATAATAGACAGCCTCTGCTCGAGGCATATCACGAGCACGCAATGTTTTCGCTAACGGTTAACACATACCACCAGAACAATCAGCAAAAGTTCGTTTTTACCAGTTATTTTATCTTCTATACAAAGCCTATATACTCTTCTATACCTTCTGACAAACTTTTTATTTAAAACTTTCATTATTTTTGTCCTTCTAAAGATTGGGTGTTTACGTATCCGGTAATCGTAATTTGAAGCATAAAACGGATCTAGAATCACGATGTCGATCATTGAAACAAGGACGATTGCAAATCGTGTCGCATCTCTCGGGACTGCCACCAACCAAACACGATCTACAGTCCTTTGCTGTGGATCTTACACTATTCACGGTAAGTTCTATTCTCACTGGCATATCCAAGGGGTGGAATGTCGAAATTCGTTTTACCCCAACCAACGCGTAATGATTTTGGCTTAAAGAGACTCGTCACAAATCACTTTGGTTCGTCGTCATGGCAGTGACGAATGACTGGGTTAATTTTGTTCATGATTTGCTCGATATACTCGATCTAAAACGTTTGTTTCTAATTCTGCAGCCCCAAATGATGCAATTGACTGTAACAGGAGTCTTTAAAGAACGCAAAAATAATTCAAACATCGTACCTCTACGATCATTTCAACGCTCGCTCGTTATTGTTCCGTCACACGGTGGATTCTGTATACGCAACGAGACAGTTCACATCAATAATGCTACCCGTTTGCAGGAAGAGAAATGTTTCAAGCAAACCGATAGCAATACAATGGCCGCGGCGGCTCCCATAGTTTCTACCGGTATGGTTCCTGTGTCAATTCTGCCGGACGATAACACAAAACTTCAAATGATACAAGCGCTAGCCGTGCAAACCGGGATGAATGCAGAATGGAGCAAGCGTTGCTTGGAAGAGACTAACTGGGACTACCCACGCGCAGAATTTGCTTTTAGCGAATTGCACAAACAGAATAGAATACCTCCGGAAGCGTTTCTAAAGCATTAAACACAAAGTTTAACGCCATGTCAAAAGTAGATATTTGTTTAAATCACTTACCTAGTTTATTTCAACTATTTAGTAGTTAATTTAATTCGTTCAAAGATTGAAAACAAAGTGACTGAATAGTTAATGTTCGACTGATTCGGTACCATGTCGTATTCATCAACTAATCGAGGTCAACCAATTGCTACTTGTCGCTATCTATCTTGAAAAATAGATATATCTTTTCGTTAGCACAACGTATAATATT